>NC_132906.1:39637681-40339681 GCF_047675955.1 Chlorocebus sabaeus | reverse complement strand
TGTATATTTATGTATTATATAATATATATAATATATAAAATTTGTATTTTATAAAATATATACATATATTTTATATATATGTATATATTTAACCAACTGAAGGTCTCTGGCAACCCTGCATGGAGCAAGTCTATTGCTGCCATTTTTCCAACAGTATGTGCTAAGTCCATGTCTCTGTCACATTTCGGTAATTGTCGCAATATTTCACAACTTTTCATTATGCTTATATCTGTCATAGTTGACTTGTAATCAGTGATTTTTGATGTTATTATTGAAATTGTTTTCGGAGCACCAAGCAACCATGCCCACATAACATGGCAAATTTAACTGATACATGTCATGTGTGTTCTGAGTACTCCACTGACTGCCCATTCCCCTATCTTGCTTCCTCCCCTTGGGCCTTCCTATTCTCTCCCTATTCTACAACAGTATTAAAATTAGGCCAGTTAATAACTCTATCTCCAAAAAAAAAAACAAAAAAAACTCTATCTCTCTAACGGTCTAAGAGTTCGAGCAAAAGGAAGAGTTGCACATCTTTCACTTTAAATTGAAACCTAGAAATGATCAAGCTTAGTGAGGCAGGCATGTTAAAAGTCAACAGAGACTTCTTGTGCCAAGCAGTTAGCTGAGTCGTAAATGCAAAGAAAAAGTTTCTGAAGAAAATTAAGTGCTACTCCAGTGAACAAATGTATTACAAGAAAGCAAAAACAGCCTTACTGCTGATACTAGTGTCTGGATAGAAGATAAAACCAGTCACAACATTCCCTTACACCAAAGCCTAATCTAAAGTAAGGCCCTAACTCTCTTCAATTCCATGAAGGCTAAGAGCAGTGAGAAAGTTGCACAGGGAAAGTTTGAAGGTAGCAGAGGTTGGTTCATGTGATTTAAGGAAAGAATCCATCTCCTTAACATAAAAGCGCAAGGTAAAGAAGCAAGTGCCGATTTAGAAACTTCAGCAAGTTATCCAGAAGATCTAACTAAAGTGATTGATGCAGATGGCTACACTAAACTTCAGATTTCCAATGTAGATAAAACAGTCTTCTAATGGAAGAATAAACCCTCTAAGACTTTTAAAACTGGAGAGAAGTCAATACTTGAATGACTGGCTTTCAAGCTTCAAAAGATAGGCTAACTGCCTTGTTAGGGGCTAGTTGACTTTAAGTTGAAGTCAATGCACATTTACCATTCTGAAAATCCTAGGTCCCTTAAAAATTATGCTATATCTTCTCTGCCTGTTCTCTAGACATTAAACAACAAATCCTGGATGATAGTATGTGTTTTACAGCATGGTCTACCGAATATTTTAAGCCCAATTTGTGACCTACTGCTCAGGAAAAAATATTTCTTTCAAAATATTACTTCTCATTGACAATGCACCTAACCACCCACAGGCTCTGATGGAGATGCACAAGGAGATTAATGTTGTTTTCATGTCTATTAACACAACACCCATTCTGCAGTCATTATGGAAAATAGTATGGAAGTCCCTCAAAAAATTAAAAATAGAACTACCAGTAGTAATTTAAACTTTCAAGTCTTAAAACTTATGAAATACCCTTCATAAGGTATATAAGGATATATACCTAGTAACAGGGTTGCTGGATCATACGCCATAGACAGTGAGTCCTCTGATGGACCTAGGCAAAAATAAGTGGAAAAACTGCTGGAAAATATTTGTCATTTGAGATGTCATTAAGAGCATTAATGATTTATTACAGATGGTCAAAATATCAATATTAATAGAAGATTGGAAAACTGATCCCAACCCTCATGAATGACTTTGTGTGGTTCACGACTTCAGTGGGGAAAGTAACTGTGCATGTGTTAGAAGTAGCAAAAGACCTAGAATTAGAAGTGGAGCCTGAAGATAATAAAACTTAAACAGATGAAGATAATAAAACTTAAACAGATGAAGAGTTACTTCTTTTGGATTAGCAAATAAAGTGGTTTCTTGAGATGCAATCTACACCTAGTGAAGATGCTGTGAACATTGTTGAAATGACAGCAAAGGATACAGAATGTTACATAATCTTAGTTGATAAAGCAATTATAGAGTTTGATAGGATTTGCTTTAATTTAAAAAAGGTTCTACTGTCTGTAAAATGCTGTTAAACAGCATTACACGCTACAGAGAATTTTTCGTGAAAAAAAAAAAGTCCATCAATATGGGAAACCTCATTGCTCTCTGATTTTAAAAAATTGCCACAGGCTCTCAGCTACTCTAACCTTCAGCAACCACAACCACCCTGATCAGTCATCAGCTACAAACAAGAGGCCAGACCCTCTACAAAAAAAAAAAAAAAAAAAAGAAAATTAAACTGACTGGAGGCTCAGATAATTGTTAACATGTCTTTTTAGCAATAAAGTAAATTAATTATGGTATATACTCTTTTTAGACATAATGTCACTGCACAGTTAATAGATACAGTATAGTGTAAACATAACTTTAATATGCACAGAGAAACCAAAAAAATGTGTGATGGATACTTAGGCTGATTTCATATCTTGGCTGATGCGAATAGTGCTGCAATAGACTTGAAAGTGCAGATATCTCTTTGACATACTGATTTCATTCCGTTTGGATATACACCTAAGAGAAAAATTGTTGGATCATATGGTAGTTCTTTTTTTAAATACTTCTTTGAGATACCGCCATACTTTTTTCTATAATGGCTGCATGAATTCACATTCCCACCAACAGGATGTAAGTTTTTTCTTTTCTCCACATCCCCAACAACACTTGTCATCTTTTGTATTTTTGATAATAGCCATTCTAACTGGACGAGGTGGAATTTCACTCTGGTTTTAATTGGCATTTCTCTGATGCTTAGTGGTGTTGAACATTTTTTCATATGCCTTTTGGTGTTTTTTATGTCTTATGACTTTTCCTATCTTCTTTCTCCTATTTGTCTTTTTCTGCCTTCTGTTAGATTTACTCTTTTTTTAAACTTTAAGATATGTTAAGGTCATCTATTTAATTATTGTTGCACCTTACACTGTCCTATGGGCTGGTCTCTTTATTAATAAAAAAAAATTATTTCCATATTATAGTTTACATTTTTAAGATGTATGAATTAGTTTATTCTCACACTTCTGTAAATACCTAAGACTGGGTAATTTACAAATAAAAGAGGTTTAATTGTCTCACAGTTTTAATTGTGTCACAGATTGTACAGGAAGCATGATACCGGCATCTGGTCAGCTTCTGGGGAGGCCTCAGGAAACTCAAAACCATGACAGAAAGTGAAGGGGAAGCAGACTTATCTTACATGGCAGGAGCAGGAGCAAAAAAGAGAGGGTGGAAGTGCCACACTTTTAAACAACCAGATCTGATGAGAACTCATTCACCGTCAGGAGAACAGCATTGAGGCAAGGGTGCTAAACCATCATGAAGCATCCACCTCCATGATCCAGTCACCTCCCACTAGACCTCACCTCCAACACTGAGGATTACAACTGAACATGAGATTTGGGTAGGGACACAGATCCAAACTGTATCAGTCTACAAAGTAGAATTAGTTTCAGTTTCTATAAAAAGAAAGACTTTTAAAAATGTGGTATACATATTACAGAATTTTCTGGCTATAAGTAGCCCAAGGTAGGTACAGTGTCTTTATGGGGAAATGAAAAAAAAAATTGCATTTCTAATTTATTCTCTTTGGTGACAGTTTTCATTATCAATGTTACCTTATGGTCCTAGATGGCTATGAGAGGACTACCCAGAGCAGTTTTTTAAAGACCGCATGGAGCTTTACCACCAGTTATGTGTTACATACATAGAAAAGGTGATTTGATTTTACTCACCTCAGCTTGTCTAGCAAATGTATGGATCACAGGCATATTTTTGGCAAGGTCAGGAAAAGTTACCAGGAAACATGAAATTTAGTTCAGTCTCCTCCACTTACTGCCTATTTTATACTATTCTCATAGCCTTTATAACCTTCAATTTATCTTACTTGTTATGAATCTATCTAATCTAGCTGTTTAATGAGAAACACTGACACAGAAAGTATGAAACTATTCTGAGAAGTATGTAGTTCACAACAAATAAACTGAGTGAGCTTTTAAACCATACCTGAAGTGTAAATGTGTGATTTTATTTTTTCAAAATCTAAGTTAGTTTTCTATTCATAGCCTATTCCATCTGAGGTAGATAGAGGTAATCATTGTAAATTCAGAGCACACTTAGTCAATTTTGCAATTAAAACAAGTCAATTTAAAATGTACCTCCTTTTTCTCTCTACGGTAATGACTAAGATAACATTCTTACATTATAGATTTGCCATTCTACATTTTCAGACCTGCAAGCTTTGTGGGATGTTCAATTGCTTACCAACTTCGGAATTACCACTGTTAAAGGATCGCCTTCAAAATTATTACAATATCTATTTTCTTGCCTCTTCATCTAGCTTTTCTTTTTCAGTCCTCCTTATTAGCTATGCACTCTTTATGTAGTCTTGAAAAGTCAGAAAAATTCATCTTATCTGAGCACACTTATTTCTAAGTTCTTTGAATTAGGATGTCAGTTTTTACTTGCAACTCAAAAAGTAAATCTTTCAAAGTTATTGTCCGTACCATTAGCTTCCAAAATGCATTTTAAAACTTAAAGTCTGAGAAAGGACCAATAAGAATATGGTAGCCAAAATTTAATTTGCAATACTTTATGGGTGGGGAGAGTGGTCTTGAAGGGTGACCGAATAAATGACATGATAACTTTGACTCTAAAAGTGCATAAATTGGACTTCAGATAGTATTATACCACAAAAATGTATGATACTACTACAGAAGCAGCTGCAGTAGCACAGTATTGGGCAATTCAGTGTGTCTATTAAGGTCTCACTTTTCCATAACTCCCAAACAATAGTTAATCCCACTAAGCAGGGAGACAAGAAATCAGAAGTTGTATTTATGTGTCTAACAATGAATGTAGTGTATAGATAACGTTATATATACATCTGGTTGTCTATTAATAAAATAGAGAGAATGTTTATGATGTTGGCACAAATACAGGTAGAAACTATGGGTTAACCATAAATTTTAGTGAAAACAGAAATTTTAAAAGCCTTTAACTTATACATTTTTCATCCTATAATTCAAGTGTGAATGATCCAAAAACACCTTAGTTCTATAATAGCCCTGTTATTTATCACCACAAAAATAGCTGACATTGTCCAGTTAGTCCAAATGTTAGGACAGAAAAAGAGTAATGGATAAAATTAATGGAATTGTTTTCATCCTTAATACTTATACCCAGAGAATCAATTTTTCTCATGCCATGTTATGTTCTGTGATATATGAGCAACTCGGGGAAAGAAACTAAAGGTAAAGGAATATTTTCTCTGTCCACCATTCAAGACAAAAAAATTCTATAAAAGGAAACATTCTCAATATCCAAAATCTATCATATTTTTAAAGAACCTGATCAATCTATCTTCACACTGCTTACCCAATTACTCTTCAAAAATAATTCTCTAAGCAGAAAATCAGAAATATCAACCTCACATAGCAATGAACTAATACTGAAATTGTTAAATGAATTATTATTAAAGTTACTCAAGGTTGGCTAGCCAAACAGTGACATGTTCTTTTCCCTTTCTTTCTTTCTTGAAACCATTAATAAAAACATTAATGTTTTTATTATGCATCAATGTCTGCAGATACCTTCTGTATTAGTCTGTTCTCACACTGCTAGTAAAAAGATACTGGAGACTGGGTAATTTACAAAGAAAAGAGTTTTATGATTCACAGTTCCACATGGTTGGAGACGCCTCACAATCATGGCTGAAGGCACATGAGGAGCAAAATCACATCTTACTTGGAAGCAGGCAAGAGAGCTTCTGTAGGGGAAGTCCTCTTTGTATAACCATAAGATCTTATGAGACTTATTCACTACCACAATAACAGCAGAGGAAAAACCCGCCCCCATGATTCAATTCCTAGCCAGTTCCTCCCACAACACTTGAGGATTATTACAATTCAAGGTGAGATTTGGATGGGTACCCAGAGCAAAAGCATATCAACTTCTCACCAAATGTATTCATAGAAACACACATGTAAGATATTTACTATGGAAGACCTTGAAGTTATTTTTTAAAACAACATAAATGTATTATAATTACAAACATTAGATTTAGTGTCATAGAGTTTCTGCAATCCATATGTGAATATGTGTAATGTGTGTATATATGTACTTTAAATTTTAGGAAAGTGCATCTAATTCTCAAGTAAATCTGAGATTCATGCAGTGGTGAGATCAACTGATGTGGCTAAGAACTTTATTTTACAGATGAGAAAATAAATATCTAGAAAGGTTAAATTTTGACAGAGTTAAAGTCAGGTACTTGTTCCTCAAATTAACTATTTATTTTTCCCCAAGAGCATCAATTTGTATGTGTCTCTTGATGCAACTCATATATAGTTCAAAATATAGCACATTTCTCAACACTGTCATAGTGAAAAGCTAGTTTTTGTATGAAATTATTTTGTTTTATTTCAAACATACCTTCTTAGTTATGTGTGGCCAAGGAACTCAACATTCCCAAACCTGGCTGATGACAGTCTTTCATATAAGTTGTTGACTTGTTTCATTCTCTTTCTGTAAGATAATCATTGATAATGGGGACCTCTAGAATCCATGTGAAGATGAAATAGCCTCTATTAGCCTGAGAATCTGAATTCCTCTGTGGAGTACAGACCTGTTCTGCTATGCTACTAATACAGAAATATCCATTTTTTGATTCACGTAAAGAAGAAAACAAACCTCTATTGAGCTAAGCTACTGAGATTTGTATTTTTACCTGTTAAAGAAAGGAGCATTATCTTAAATAACAAGACATTAGGATACATAGAAATGGAATTCAGGTCTTTAATTTCAGGTTAGTTTCATATATTGTATTCAAATTTTAAAATAACCAATTTTACCATGAAAATCTATTCAATAATCTCTCCAGAAACATTGAATGTGAAAAGAAATTCTTTTAAAGGAAAGCAGCCGTGTGTGGTGGCTCACACCTGGGAATTCGAGACCAGTCTGGGCAACATGGGGAAACTGCTACAAAAAAAAAAAAAAAATTAACTAGACATGGTGGCACACACCTGTAGTTCCAGCTACTCAAAAGACTGGGCAATAGAGCCAGATCTTGTCTCAAAAAAAAATAGGAAAGAAGAAGAAAGAAGAAAGCAAGAAAAGGAAGGAAGGAAGGAGGGAAGGAAGGAAAGAAAGAAGGAGGGAAGGAAGGAAAGTAGGAAAGAAGGAAGGAAGGAAGGAAAGAAGGAAGGAAGGGAGGAAGGAAGGAAGGAAGGAAGGAAGGAAGGAAGGAAGGAAGGAAGGAAGGAAGGAAAGAACGAAGGAAGGAAGGAAGGAAGGAAGGAAGGAAGGAAGGAAGGAAGGAAGGAAGGAAGGAAGGAAGGAAGGAGGGAAGGAAAAGAAAAGCAATCAAAATTTTCAGGCATTTAAGACATCAACAAGTTGTGTATGGAGAAATGAAATTCAAACATCTCTATTAGAAAGTTAAGGAAAAATAACTCTATATTTTAAAATAAACATTTAAAATGCATTCTTATTTCGAGGTATTAGATAAATTTAAATTAACTAACACAGTAAAAATTTGTATAGCAATATATTATTCAATATAGAATAATGTGATAATTAGTATTCCAAATAATAGTTTACTGTATTTAGGAAATCTTACTGTACATAGGGTACTATTAATTAGTGGTTTATTGATGAATCCTAAAAAGCAGCATATGAAAAACATATGCTTCTCTTCATTAGTACCTCAAAGATAAGTTAGTCTAGATGTTCTGGAATGGAGATCTACTTCGCAGTGTAGACATAGGCCTAAGTCTGGGCACTATTCCCTAAGGCCTTGAAAGAAGTTGTGGGGTTATATTTGTTTTAGCTGATAATTAGTGGTGAGAAGTCCACCTAGGTTTGAAGACACTGACATTCACACTTTCAAAGAGTAGTAGAAGGGGCAATGACAGTGATGGTGGCCAACATAGTATAAGGAGATCAAACTCACATTTTTTCTTTTATTTTCTTTCTTTAATTTATTTATTTACTACTTACATATTTGTGTGTCACCTAGGATCTCCAAACAGCTTGTGTGTATGTGTGTGAATGCATATATATAGATAGATAGATATAGACACACAGCAATTTTTTAGTATAAGAGATTTGATCAATGTGTAAGAAAATTACCAATAATTATATGATAAAATCAATAAAGACACAATTATCTTCACTGGGAAAGATAAATCCTTCTCAAATAAGATCAAAATCACATGAAATAAAATTTAAAATGTTAAATAAATGATGTCTTTTTGGCATTAACACAAATTTCAAAAATCTTAGGTTGGAATAATATATTTTATTACATATTTAAATAATACTTAAGTAAATTAAATACTAATTTTTACTGTAAAACTGCCCATAAAATGACATAGCATTGGACATTTTTTTTTAATTTGCAGTAGAATATTTAAAAATATATGGTTGGGTGACAAAAGAAAAAAGCATCTTTATTCTCAATCCTTCCTTTATTCACAAGTTTTGCAATATATTTTTGCAAATTCTCACACAGGTGAATCTATTTTTCCCACCCCTTCAATATGGGCTGCCTTGCAATTAGAGTTAACCAATAACAGTAGTAAGATGAAAATGTGCCAGTTCTATGCTTAGACCTGCAGAGACAGGACTTGCATGCTTCTGTTTTCAGATTCCTAGATGTGCCATGAGAATCAGGTTAGGATGATTTTCTGGAGGATGAGAGACCATGAGGAACAAAACTGAGGCAACCTACTTTTCCAAGTTGAACCTCAAACATATGAGAGCACTCACCCAATATCAGCAAACCAACTAGCTATCCTCTATCCTATCTGACCATAGACATGTAATCAATTCCAGTGGTATCAGCCAGGGAGTTTTGTAGTGGTTTGTTACATCATATGACTGTAGCTATAGACAATTAAAACAGAATTTTATGTGTAAGTATATAGAATTCTGTAGATTCTTTAGACTAATTGTGTATATCTCTGACCTTGACCTGCAATCAGCCTAATCCCAAATATTAAAAACACATTAAGAAGTTGCTAACTTTATTCAACAAATAAATTGTAAGAAAAAGGAAGATAGTGATAAAGGGAATTTTACTTGACAGACTCAAAGTACACTTCAATAAAATGTGATATGTGGCTTTGTTTAGATCCTAACTTTAACAAATAAATTATAAATAAAAGCATTTGTGATTCAAATAGGAAGAATCAGATACTAAAATTACTTATAATGATTTTGTATTTTATTAGTGTAATAACAGTATCGTGAATATATTCTTTTGAAAAAGAATCTTAATTTTTGTGACCAGCATAATCATACCAGAGCCACATATGGACATGACACACACAAAAACTACAGACCAATATCCTTGATGAAAGTAGATAGAAAAATTCTCAACAAAATACTAGCAAACAGAATTCAACAACAACTAAAAGGATCATTCGCCATTATCAAGTGTGATTTATCCCTAGGATGCATGGATGGTTCAACATATGCAAATCAGTAAATATGATACACCATATTAACCAAATAAAAGAAAAACAAATAGAATCATCCCATTAGATGCAGAAACAGCATCTGACAAAATTAAACATCTTTTCAAAAAAACTCTCACCAAATTACATATAGAAGAAATGGACCTCAATACAATAAATGCCATGTATGGTGAGTCCACAGTTAATATAGTCAATGGTGAAAAACTGACACTTTTTTATATAAGAACTTGCAACAAGACAAAGGTGCCTGTTCTCAACTCTTCTATTCAATATCGGAAGTCCTTGTCAGACTAATGGGACAGGATAAATAAATAAAAGGCCTCCAAATAAGAAAAGAAGTGAAATTGTCACTATTTCTTCATAACATGGTCTTTTATATAGAAAGCCCTAAATATTCCACAAAAAGTGTTCAAACTGATAAATGAATGCAGTAAAGTTACTGGATACAAAATCAACATAAAAATAAATACTATTTCTATCCGCCAAACATTTTCTAAGAGATGCTTATTGGATTATTTAAAGAGGATATGATAATGTGGAATTTAAAAAATTCCAATAGTAGTAGTAGAGAAGTCAGTTATGTTATAGACTAACACTTCTTAAAGTTTAACATGCATGAGAATCATCTTTAAGCTGTTTAACTTTAAGAAGTTTGACATGTATGATTCTCAGGTGATTCTGAGAAATGCAGATTCTAATTCAGCACTTGTGCTGCGGGACCTGAGATTCTACTTGTCTAACAAGCTCCCAGACAAGTCTACCTAGGGTAGTCAGGTTGTAAATTTAATGAATGGCCATAAATACGTAATTGTGTTTCTAGGTAACGGGTACATGAGGATTCATGGAATCATTGTCCCTACTTTTACATATTTTAAACATTTTTATAATTAAATTGCTTAAAATAATATTTATAATTCAGTGAGGACCTAAATTCTGTGGGTTTTCTTTTTCACTGACTTTAAATACAATAACTATTTTCAAATGATGAACCATTGTGACCTAAGGGAGTTCAGGAAGTTTTTATGGAGAAGGTATTATTTATACTTTGGCCTTGATGAGAGGACAAATATAAAAAATGTGGCATGAAGGAATGAGAGTGGAACATTCTAGGAGGCAAAAAGTGGCTTAGTAAATGCATAAAAGCAAAAATGGACATGGGATGATTACACAGAAGACGACCAGTTTGCGTGGCATGCAAATGGAAATGTATTTATAAATTTTCAGGGTTGGAATGGAATTTAAGAATTCAAGATAGATCTTGGTGTTGGCTTTAATTGTGGAGCTTAGTGATCAAGCAGGAAAGCAAAAAAAAAAAAACAAAAAACAAAAAACAAACAAAAAAACATAATTTAATCAACCACAAGATGGCGACAAAGTCCCTTTGGAACACTTCTCACCGTTTGCCTCCTCTCCGCCATAGGATAAAATCTGGAGTAGAATTCGAGAAGAATATAGGAAGTCAGTCTTCTAAGCAAGTAGTTAAAATAATTAAAATTTGAACCTAGCTATTACCAAGAATGATTTAATCATCAGGGAACTCATGTATTTTAATCAGAGATATTAAATGCATTTATTAGCTCACATTAACTGATAGAAAAAGTACACATTCATATTTGATAAGTTTATTCTTCCTTAAATATCTTGGGCAAACAGCAGATAAAGTTTTACTGGAAGCACTAATAATACCACTAAAATGAATTCTGCATCTTTATTTATTATATTCATTATTGTGAATAGTTTTTGAATACCTATTCAAAACTGAGGATACAGATTAAAACAACAACAACAGCAACAAAAACCTGGTGAATTTTTTCTCCCTAAAAGTTTTCATACATAGTGAAATTAATATTGTTATTATAAAAGAACATATGATTTAAGTATACCTATATTTCTGATAAATGTAACATACTTATAAATTAGATTTCTTACATTATGTTTTGATCATACAAGGGTCACTCTGGCCCTGTTTTTAGGTGCTCACTTCTTTTGTGCTAAATTTTTAAAGACACTGGAGACAAGGAAGTTGACTATTGCATTAAGATATTGCTATTAATGAGCTGCATGTGTAACTTGTCAAAAATGTCAGAAACAACACATAAATTTACAAAGAAATTTGTTGTGAATATACTATGTGCTATGTAATGTGTAATTTAAACAATAGTGAAGTAAAAATAAATAAGGCAAATTTGAAGGAATGTATGGTGAGCATTGTTAAATGTGGAAACACATTCTAGCAAAGCCATAAAATTCTTCCTTGAAAATAGTGGTTGGTAATTCATTAGTTAATTAGTGATTGAGAGTTTCATCATCAGTGATATGATAAAGTATTCTTATTTTAAATTTAAAGGGAAAATTTAGACAGTAATTGGATACTACTCTTTCAAGAAGTTGGGCACAGAAGGGAAAGAGAAAGCTAGGACTGTAGCTTAAGTGAGAATTCAAAATAAAGACAATTTAGAGTAAAATCCTTGGGTTTACTTTGTAGGAGGGTCAGAGTGACATGATTTACAAGCTTGGACTCTACTTATATATTGTAGATTCATTTAAAAATGTTTTCTGTGGGAAATAATATATACTTTAGTGTTTAATTAGTGTGGTATATTATGGTTTTATATTATGTTGGTGCAAAAGTAATTACGGTTTTTGCCATTAGTTTCAGTATTAAAAACTGCAATTACTTTTGCACCAACCTAATAGATTTAAAAATATATCATTTACTCTCAGGGTTAGGTCTACATTTTAAGTTACACTGTTTGTGGCTACAAAGTCAAAATTATGTAACTGGGAATGATATGAGACAAGTTTTATTAACAAAAATCAATCAGAAATGATTTTGAAACTTTCAGGAAGAAATATTGTTTATAGTTTACTATTTTTTTATGGAAGAAAGGACGTATAAACCATTGCATAGTGAAGATTTTCAGAGTCATGTCTTTAATAAAACATTATAAATGGTTAGTAAACACAATAAAAATTACAGGTGATTGAATGTCTCTAATTAATGATAATTTTTAAATACGTTAGATATTTTATTTATCTTACTAAATTGTTTAGCAAATAGGCTTCATTAAAAAATATTAAGGTAATCAGCTTGTGCCTCCAGTACTAACTCTAAATTAAAGACCAATTAATACAGAATTTTTTCATAGAAATTGACACGTATGACTCCTATGAGCTGTAAACCTTTGTGTAGTGTGGGTGCTAGAAAATTAAATGTGAGAAAATCAATTAAAAATGTGAAATATAAAAAATTAAATTACCATTGTGCACAATTAATTTCTGAACTAATTATGCTCCTGAAACTTAGAGCTCAAAAAGCTTTTCAATGCAATAGCATAGAAGGCTTATGTTTGTATTTAGCCAAAGTTACTTGATTTTTTTTCTTTATTCATTACTGAACAAATCTTAACATTCTTGGTTTCATGACAATATTGTTCAAGAACACCTAAGCTCTGTCTTGACTGGTACAAAATCACTCTTAACAGCTTAGGCGAGATTCATTGAAAAGTGATCTCTTAAATAGAATGAGATGCTTAGCATCCATTATTTTATGATTGGTTGGAAGAGAATGTTGGAACTCTTTAGAGTTCAAATACTTTAGGAATAACTTGGAACAAAGTGAGAGGTGTGTTGTTTAGAGGAGCAACATCAATACAGAACCTTTAGTAATAGGAATTTCATTTTACTACGTTTGTTAAAATTATTATGACAGAAAGAACATTTAGATAATCTACATATTCAGTACTATTTGCCCTAAAATAAAATATTCATTTATATTTGGTTTAATAACTGGCAAAATGTGTGACTCACAAATCGTGAGCACATTGTCATAAAACCACATTTTTGTAATCCATCATTCTTGACGATTGAAAGTTGACTTTTGTTCCTAAGTAGGTAATTTATCTGTGTAATATTTTCCGTTACTATTCAATAAACATTGCTTGGGGATAGCGTGAGGTGGTAATTCACATTTTAAATAAGTTATCTATTTTTTAAAACATTCAGAAGACATTGTGTTCTAACATTTGTTTAATATCGTCATCCTTCAAGCTATGGATTTAATTTTGTTTCTTAAGATTTTCATTATATTTTCAAGCCTTATAAAATTATTTGTCTTTATGCCAATTAAATTATATATGGGTCAAACAAATTTATACCATTAGACTTTCATCCTTATAATTCCTAATGCATGTTGAGTTTCCCTTATCTGAAATGCTTGGAGCCAGAAGTGTTTCAGATTTCAGGTGTTTTTAGATTTTGGAATATTTGCATATACGCAATGAGGAGCCTTGGGGATGGGACCCAAGTCTAAACACAAAATTCATTTATGCTTCATGAGTGCCTTATACACACAGCCTGAAGGTAATTTTATACAATATTGTTAATACAACTTTATTGTGCATACAACCAAGTTTGTATACATTGAATCATCAGAAAACAAAAGTGCCAGATGTGAAATTTTCCACTTCTGGTGTCATGTTGGCACGCAAATAGTTTTGAATTTTGGAGTATTTCGAATTTCAGATATTAGGATTAGAGATGCTCACCTTGTAACATTGGTGGAAAACATGTTATGAGTGCAAGAAGAGTTTGTAGGACCCCTTTATTCGCTAAAAGATAAGCGAGTTCGACCAGGTGCAGTGGCTCACTCCTGTAATCCCAGCACTTTGGGAAGCTGATGTGGGCGGATCACCTGAGGTCAGGAGTTCGAGACCAGCCTGACCAACATGTAGAAACCCTGGCTCTACTAAAAGTACAAAATTAGTGGGGCGTAGTGGTGCATGCCTGTAATCCCAGCTACCCAGGAGGCTGAGGCAGGAGAATCACTTGAACCTGGGAAGCAGAGGTTGCAATGAGCCGAGATCGCACCATTGGGCTCTAGCCTGGGCAACAAGAGGAAAACTCTGTCTCAAAAAAAAAAAAAAAAAAGTTCTTTCAGAAATGCAAGTCAAGTCCAAATGTCTTTCCCTGTTTTGCAGATCAATTGAAGATAGTCAAATAAAATATGAAATCCAATATCTTAGAACCCGACAGAGCTAAAGTTTACTACACTACTTACATGTGTTAGGAAAAGGAGGAATGAGGGGATCTGACAATATTAGTATAAAAATAGAAATCTATGTGAAAGAGGAAAAAAGGTCAAACTTTGATCTAACTGTGTTTGTTCTCCACCTTATAAATTTGGATCTGCAACACAGACAGGGAAGCTGCAGATGGCAACACGTGCAATGTTGTTCATGTTCATCCTCTTCATTACTGCTTACATAATTTAATTATGATTTTTTTCCTGTTTAGCTATGGCAACTTACAATTTTAGTTGCAGCAGGAAAACTTTGCTGGCATTGGTTAAGTAGTTGACTTAAACCTCTGCAATGCTTTTACTAAAGCTGTCATTTGCTGTGCTTTTGGAAACTATACATGAGGTAATTATGTGTATTTAGTTTTTCAAAATGACAATAGTTAAAAGAAAATTGCATTGCTAGATATCATATAGATAAAAATACTGAGGTTTATTTGAATTATTTAAAACCAATTTATAGATTTCATCTTAGAAAGGCAATAATATAATGTACCATTTAACTATTAGATGCTAATAAAGAGATAAACTAAGATTAAATAATTATAAGTAACTTTATTTTATCATTATCTTTCTGATAAATAATTTATAGTAGCTACTTTTAAAAAGAAACATAAATCAGAGGTTTGTAGCTCTACTCAACATGCATTTTCATCTTTCAGTAAATTGAACAGATTTCCTAATTCTATGAAAATCATTTAAAGTTTAGAATTATAAATATGAAATCCAGAAAGGAGCATGATCCTTGTGTAAGGGTGTTTCTTAGGAAAAGTAAAAATTAAATGTTTTTCTCATCAATGCCATTAGATACTTATAAGATGACGAGTACATTAAAATTTTTCATCTTATCCTCTTGTGCTAGAAAACATTTTTCATAATGACTATCAAAACTTTCATTTACAACACTAGATTTCATGCCCTTCATGCTCATAAAAATTATCATTCTCCTACTGATGATATTTGGTTGTTTCTCATTAGTTTTATTTATGAAAAACCCATGATTTTTTAGATTATAAAGTTATATTATTTTAGCTAAAAATAACTACAAAACTAATGATTGGTATGTTAAACCAATAATGTTAGGTTACCAATGAACTTCTATTGCTACTTGCTTTGTTCTTGTTATAAGAAAAAGGTGGGGTCAGGCGCGGTGGCTCAAGCCTGCAATCCTAGCACTTTGGGAGGCCGAGGCCGGGGGATCATGAGGTCAGGAGATCGAAACCATCCTGGCTAACACGGTGAAACCCCGTCTCTACTTAAAAAAAAAAAAAAAATACAAAAAAATTAGCTGGGTGTGGTGGCGGGAGCCTGTAGTCCCAGCTACTCGGGAGGCTGAGGCAGGAGAATGGTGTGAACCCAGGAGGCAGAGCTTGCAGTGAGCTGAGATCGCACCATTGCACTCCAGCCTGGGAGACAGAGCAAGACTCCCTCCGAAAAGTGGGGGAGGGGTGAAGGGGAGGGGGAGGGGGAGGGGGAGGGGAGGGGTGAGGAGAGGGAGAGGGAAGAATTTTTTTGAGGTACTAGTGACTAAAATATGTGTTCCAAGAAGCAACATGCTACGTTTATGCTTAATGAATTGTTTTTTTAATGCATACTTCTAGACTGGCAGAGTGCAATGACCATGAATTCAGCAACTATTTACTGAGTACTTAGTATATTCCAGGCATTAACAGAGATTCTCAGAATATGATCCATCAGTTAAAAAAACAACAACAATAAACAAGAAAACAAAAAACTAAAAAACTTACCATGTGGAAAATGCCTTTAGCCATTTTTTTTAAAAAAAAGAATGACAAGAAAAATATTATCACAACATGCTCCATTATTTTTTCTTTGGATTATGCCAGTGCCTATAAAGAATATACTAACACAACTTCCAGCCAATAACCAAATAACCACAGTGATCAACATCTAAGTGTTCAGATAACAACAAAAAGACGTGAAAGACTATTGAAATATTATTGAAAGTGTGGTTTCATTCACAAAATATGGTTCACAGAAACCTAATAATTATTGATGTGTTCTGGAAAATTACTGTGCTGCCTCTCTGTTCTACATAAAAGACTAATTATTTCAAAATTATGTTACTGTATACGTTGGGAATTTAATACGTAATGCTTAAGACAGAAAGACAACATCTTTCTGCAAATAGTTACATGCTCTCAATGGTACAATTCAATATAAGTGAGGCATTAAAATATAAAAACTACCCTCAAAATGTCCAATTGTGCATGTATTTAACAGAAATATATGAGTTGTAAAATTCATTGTAGAGCTGGGTGTGGTGGCATGCACCTATAGTCCCAGCCTATTCAGGAGACTGAGGCAGGAGAATCATCTGAGTGCTAAAGTTTAAGACTAGCCTGGGAAAGACAGCAGGACCCTGTCTCTAAAACAAACAAACAAAAAACCTCATTGTACCTTTGTCTACTTAATCAATATTTTCTAATCCAGAATAAGTGCACTTTTTATTTCTCAAAATTAATTATATCCTGATAGCCTATATCATTGATACCTAAATGTTACTATCCTATCAATAAGTGTGCAAAACACTGATATTTCATCTGGCTGTACCAATTAGGTCTGGAACTATTTCTCCAGAGTGCCAAAAAAGACAATCTAAGAGGCAAAGTGGCAGGACCCCAAACAATGCCAAATTCAATTCTCTAGACAACTGACTCAAAATCAAAGAACTATATGTATTTTTATTAAGAATGGGATTATGAGTCATTTTGGAAAGGGTCAAATGAACATAATTGAGGCAACGGCCTCAGATTCAAAGAACTATTTGTATTTTTATTAGTAATAAGATTATTGGTCAATTTGGAAAGGGTCCAATGAATATATTTACATCTTCATTACACTTTCGCATCTGAGATTGTCATGTTTATCATTTAGCATAATATGATGTTCTTGAAAACACGAATTCATCAAAGACTATTTTTGCAATGATATGGCAAATCAACAAAAAAACATTGTAGCAGTAAAAGTATCAAAACAGAAAAGTGGTACCATTGGTATCATTTTGGAATTTCCTCAATTTCCACATAAAGATAGAATAACTACATAGCTAACCTGAAAACACTTGGACAATATCTATAACAAAAGTATCTAAGTTGGTATTACCACAAAGACCAAAATTACCACGAAGACCATAGGCACAAAACCTTTATGCTGTCAGTGTCTATATGGCCAGAAGGAGAGAGAAGCCTCTGCTGACGCTGAAATTAGGAGAGCTCAAGATAGCCAATAGCATCCACAGGAAAGTCTGGTAAGGTACTTGTACACGAAGGTGAAATTGGAAGAGATTTTGCCCCATTTGATAGCGGATGACTATAAAGGGATTTTTAGAGCAGTGTTATGGAGCTAAAGTAGACTTGCCTCTGTAACTATCAAAATTAACCAGGTAGAATTCTCTTCCAAAATGAATCCCTATCTAAATAACAGACTTCTAAGAATGAATTAAAAATGCAGCAAGATCGAGATTTTAGTGACAAAAGAAAGAAAACACCCAGAAAAAGTCGAGAAGAGACAGATAGTCATGAAAGATTAGAAAGCAGCCATCATATTTTAACATGTTGCACACTAACAGAAAAGAGAACTCTGTAAAGTTTGAAGGGCTATTTTAAACCACAAAGCTTGTACACATTTACAAAAATAATTTCATAAAATGGAACAACAGAAAACATCATAATATAATGTCATGCAATATTATGTTAAGTAAAAAAGATAATGAAAATACTTACATCACTACAGAAAATAAAAGCAATTTGGAAAGACACACTCACAAAACAGATGAAGATTGTAACCTTGTATTTTAAAACAAGCCCCATAACATTAAGTAAATAAAATAGATATAAAGAATATTATAAGTTAAAATTTAGAAATTCAGAAATGTAGTTACAGAATGTGATGGAACTAGAGATAAAAGAAAAATTATTTCAAAAATGACAAACTATAAAAAAAATGAAAGAATATCCTACAAATTACTAAATGCAAAAATAACACAATCCTTCACTTCTGAAGACAAATTGACTTTTTAAGACAGAGATCATCAGGAAATATAAATAAGATAAAATATTTAAGAAGGTGGTGACTAAAATAGCAAATAACTAACTTATAGACAATAGGAGTTCCTGAGGCAAAAAGCAAAGAAACTGAACAATTACTGAAAATTATCATTCATAAAAACTCTCTTGACGTTTAAACAAAAAAAGGACTTAAAGCTCCGTAAGAGTACACAGCGTATCTGTGAATATTGACCCAGAACAAACAATAAGAAGATATACTTCAGAAACGATAATATACTTTTAAAATGACTAGTGTAAACATAAGAAGTACAAGTGTGTTTTTGTTACAGAAATATATAATGATGAAATTTGGGTTCTTAGTGTACCTATCACCTGAGTAATGTACATTGTACTCATTAAGTAATCTCTCATCCCTCAGCCCCCTTCCCACATTATGACTCTTCTGAGTCTCCAGTGTCTATCATTCCACACTCTGTGTCCATATACATGCATGGTTTAGCTTCCACTCAGAAGTGAGAACGTGTGGCATTTGACTTTCTCTTTAAGTTGTTTCTCTTAACATGGATGGCCTCCAGTTCCATCCATGTTGCTGCAAAGACATAAGTTTTTTAATCTTTTTTTTTCTTTTGGCTGAGTAATATTCCATTTTGTGCGTGTGTGTGTGTGCACACATTTTCTTTTTATTTATCATTATCATTATTATTATTATTTTCTTTTCTATCATACTTTAAGTTCTAGGGTACATGTGCACAACGTGCAGGTTTGTTACATATATATACATGTGCCATGTTGGTGTGCTGCATCCATTAACTCATCATTTATGTTAGGTATATCTCCTAATGCTGTCCCTCCCCCCTGTCCCCACCTCACAACAGGCCCGGTATGTGATGTTCCCCTTCCTGTGTCCAGGTGTTCTCATTGTTCAGTTCCCAGCTATAAGTGAGAACATGCGGTGTTTGGTTTTCTGTTCTTACGATAGTTTGCTGAGAATGATGGTTTTCAGCTGCATGCATGTCCCTACAAAGGACATGAACTCACCATTTTCTACGGCTCCATAGTATTCCATGGTGTATATGTGCTACATTTTCTTAATCCAGGCTGTCGTTGATGGACATTTGGGTTGATTCCAAGTCTTTGCTATTGTGAATAGTGCCACAATAAACATACGTGTACATGTGTCTTTATAGCAGCATGACTTATACTCCTTTGGGTATATACTCAGTAATGGGATGGCTGGGCCAAATGGTATTTCTGGTTCTAGATCCTTGAGGAATCACCACACTGTCTTCCACAATGGTTGAACTAGTTTACAGTCCCATCAACAGTGTAAAAGTGTTCCTATTTCTTCACATCCTCTCCAGCACCTGTTGTTTCCTGACTTTTTAATGATCACCATTCTAACTGGTGTGAGATGGTATCTCATTGTGGTTTTGATTTGCATTTTTCTGATGGCTAGTGATGATGAGCATTTTTTCATGTGTCTGCTGGCTGCATAAATGTCTTCTTTTGAGAAGTGTCCGTTCATATCCTTTGCCCACTTTTTGATAGGGTTGTTTCTTTTTATCTTGTAAATTTGTTTGAGTTTTTTGTAGGTTCTGGATATTAGCCCTTTGTCAGATGAGTAGATTGCAAAAATTTTCTCCCATTACGTAGGTTGCCTACTCACTCTGATGTTCACTCTGTTCTTTTGCTGTACAGAATCTCTTTAGTGTAATTAGATCCCAATTGTCAATTTTGTCTTTTGTTGCCATTGTTTTTGGTGTTTTAGTCATGAAGTCCTTGCCCATGCCTATGTCCTGAATGGTATTGCCTTGATTTATTTCTAGGGTTTTTAGGTTTTAGGTCTAAGATTTAAGTCTCTAATCCATCTTGAATTAATTTTTGTATAAAGTGTAAGGAAGGGATCCAGTTTCAGCTTTCTACTTATGGCTAGCCCGTTTTCCCAGCACCATTTATTAAATAGGGAATCTTTTCCCCATTTCTTGTTTTTGTCAGGTTTGTCACAATTGTTTCAAAGATAATAAAATACCTAGGAATCCAACTTACAAGGGATGTGAAGGACCTCTTCAAGGAGAACTACAAACCATTGCTCAATGAAATAAATTGCTTGTCTCATGGGAGTAATGAGATTTATAACATCGGGTGGCCCCGTTAGTGATGCTAAGATTGTGCACTGGAGTAGGGTTGTGACTTTATGATCTTTGCACTTAACAGGCTCCTAGGATCCACATCGCAGGGGGATGCGTACCCCCCCGCGATATGGGGAGTAGGAGCAACCTCCCCTCCCCCCCGCTCCTATGATCCACCTCCATATCCCAGGGGGGTGCACAACCTCCCTGCCATAGGGGGAGTAAGAGCAGCCCTCCTCTTCCCCGCCGGCTATTACGATCCCCGGTGGACACCCAGCGTGTTTATGATTTTGTGAGTAAATCATCTCCCCCTCAGCAAATTACGAACTATTTCACCAACGGGTGTACAGCCTTTGCTGTATTGCGAGCAATATCATCCTCTCCCCGGCTGGATGCTAAGAACAATATCACAGGGGTGTTTATACTCTCTACAATATTGGGTGTCATGTCATCCTCTCCCACGCTGAAATTAGGAACAATATCACTGGGTGCATTCTCACCTGCGATATTGAAAGTAATATCATCCTTTTCTCTCCTGGATCATGGGACCAATATCACTCAGGGGTGTACACTTTTTGAGATATTGAGAGTAATGTCATCCCCTCCACTTCTGAATATCAAAGACACTCTCACACGTGTGTGTATATCTCCTGCGATATTAGGAATAATATCATCCTTCCCACCCCCCTGCATATTAGGAAATATATCACAGAGTGGGTGTACACCTCCTGTGATATGGGGAGTAATATCCTCCCCTCCCCTTCTGGATATTAGCAACAACGTCGCACGGGGGTTTACACTTTCTCCAATATCTGGAGTAATGCCATCCTCTCCTCCTTTGAACGTTAAGAACAATATCACATGGGGGATGTACACCCCCTGTGATACTGGGAGTAAATCAGGCTCTCCCCGCACCCTTGATATTAAGAACAATATCCCAGCGCGGGTGTACACCTCCTACTATATGGGGAGTAATATCATCCTCTCCCTTCCTGGATATTAGGAGCAATATCACAGGGTGGGTGTACACAGCCTGCAATATTGAAAGTAATATCATCCTTTCCGCCTCTGGATATTAGGAATAATATCACAGAAGGGTTGTACACTCTCAGTGATATTGGGAGTAACATCAATTTTTTTATTCCATGAATATTAGGAGCAATATCCCTGGGTGGATGTACACCCACTGTTACATTGGGAGTAATGTCATACTCTACTCCCTGGATATTAGGAGAAATATCACAGGGTGAGTTTACACCCACAACGATATTGGGAGTAATGTCATGCTCCCCCTCCCTGGATATTCAGAACAATATCACAGGAGGGTGTACACCCCCTGCAGTATAAGGAATAATATTATCTTCTCTTCTTTTAACTATGAAGAACAATATCACATGGGGGTCTACGCTCCCTGAACTATTGGGAATAATATCATTCTCTCTTATTCTGGATAGTAAAAATAATACCACAGGCGAAATGTACACCCCCTGTGATATTGGTAGTAATATCATCCTCTCCCCCCTGGATAAAAGAAACAATATGACAGGGTGGGTGGACACCGCTCGCGATATGGGGAGGGATATCTCCCCCGTCTCCTCCCTGGATATTACTGTCCACTGTGAACACACGACCAGTTTACGATATTGTGAATAATATCATCTCCCCCTCTAGAAATTATGAATAATATCAAAGATGGATGCACATCCTCTGCAATATAGGGAGTAGTATCATCCTCTCCACCCCTGGGTATTAGTAACAATATCAAAGGAGTTTTATAAACCTGTGACACTGGGAGTAATATCCTCTCCCACGTTGAAATTAGGAACTGTATCACTGGGGGCGTGTACACCCCCTGCGATATTGAAAGTAATATCATCCTCTTCCCTCCTGGGTCACGGGAACAATATCACTGGGAGGTGTACACCTTCTGCGATATTAGAAGTAATATCATCCTCTCCGTGTTTGAATATTGAGGACAATATCACGGGGTGTGTACACTCTTTGCGATATTGGGAATAATATTATCCTCTCCCTTCCTGCATATTAAAAAAAAAATCACAGAGTGGGTGTACAGTTCCTGCTATTTGGGGAGTAGTATCATCTTCTCCTCTTCTGCGTATTAGGAACAATATCACATGGGGGTGTACACTTTCTGCGATATTGAGAGTAATATCAACCTCTCGGCCTTTGAATATCAAGAACATCACAGGATGGATGTACACCCCTGCGATATTGGGAGTAATATCAGTCTGTCTCCTCCATGGATATTAGGAACAATATCCCAGAGTGGGTGTACATCTTCTGCTATATGAGGAGTAATGTCATCCTCTCCCTTCCTGGATATTAAGAACAATATCACAGGGTGGGTGTACACAGCCTGCGATACTGGAAGTATTATCATCCCCTCCCCTCCGGATACCTGGAACAGTACCACAGAAGAGGTGTACACTCCCTGCGATATTGGGAGTAGTATCATCCTCTTCTTCCGTGAATATTAAAAGCAATATCACCAGGTGGATGTACACTCACCGCTATATGTCATACTCTGACCCATGAATATTGGGATCAATATCACAGGGTTGGTGTACAGCTACTGCAGTATTGAAACTAGTATCATGCCGTCTCTCCCTGGATATTAGAAACAATATCACCAGTGGGTGTAGACACTCTGCGGTATTAGCAGTGATAACATTCTTAATTATTAGTCACAAACTATTAATTTTATTGATCATTATTAATGCGAATTGATATGTCCTAATATATTATTAATTATTAACAGTAATTAATATTAATTACTCATTATTTTGTTATTGCTGATATCATCATGAGCTAATGTTAATCATTAATATTAACCATTAATATTAATTTCTATTAACTTTATGATTATTAACCTTAATGATTAATATTAATTGGTACCATGGTTGTCATATTTAACATTTACAATTAATATTAACAGTAATAATTATCAATAATATAACAGCAATGATTATTAATAAATAACTGATAATTTGTTAATATTCATAATTACAATTTAATTAGAATAATTAAAATCAATCAATTATTACTTATTAATAAATACTAATATTATTCCTGATATCCGAGGGAAGGGAGGGTGATATTACTGCCAATATCTCGGGAGCTGTACACTCTTTTGTGATATTGTTCCTAATAGCCAGGGTATAGAGGATGACCTTTCTCAAAATATCTCAGGGGGGTGTACATCCCTTCTGTTTTCTTGGTGCTAATATCCAGGGGGTGAGAGGATATCAATACCAATATCGCAGGGGATGTAGACATCCCCTGTGATATTGTCTCTAATATCCAAAGGTGGAGAGGATGATATTTCTCTCAAATTCACAGGAGGTTTACATCACCACTGTGATATAGTTCCTAATATCCAGGCGCGAGAAGATGATATTAGTCTCAATATCACAGGAGGTGTACACTCCCTAGTGATATTGATTCTAATATCCAGGACAGAGAGGATTATATTACTCCCAATATATCGTGTCTAATATCCATGGTGGGAGAGGATGATACTATTCTCAAGATAGCAGGAGTGGTACACTCCACAGTGATATTATTCCTGATATCCAGGGATGGAGAGGTTAATATTACTCCCAACACACTGAAGGGGGGTACACTCCTTCGGTGACATTGTGCCTAATATCCAGCGGGGGAGAGGAAGATATTACTCCCGATATCACAGTGGGTATACACCCCCTTGTTAGATTGTTCCTTATATACCTAGAGAAAGACGATGATACTAATGGCAATATCGCAGGGGATACTCATCCCCTTTGTGATATTGTTCCGAATCTCCAGAGAGGGATAAAATGATGTTACTCCCAATATCGCAGGGGGTGCACATCTGCCTGTGATATTGTTTCTTATATTCAGGGGGAAAAGGACGATATTGCTCCCAATATTGCAGGGGTTTGTACACACCTCCTGTGATATTGTTCCTAATATCCAGAAGGGGAGAGCAATATCCTTAATATCACAGGGGATATACATCTCCTCTGTGATATTATTCTTCATATCTATGATGGGAGAGGATGATATTACTCCCAATATCGCAAGAAGTGTGCAGTGTCCCGTGATATAGCTCCTAATATCTAGGTGAGGAGAGGATGATATTACTCCAAATATCGCACAAGTTGTAAAACCTGTTCGATATTTTTCCTACAATCTGGGGGGAGAGGATATTACTCCCAATACCGAAGAAGGTGCACACCACCACTGTGACATTGTTCCCAATATATACAAGTTGATACACGATGGTATTATGCCCAATATCGCAGGGGATGTACATCCACCCTGGAATATTGTTCCTAATATCAAGAGAGGGAGAGGATGATATTACTCCCAATGTCGCAGGGCTGTACACCCACCCAGTGATATTGGTCTTAATGTCCAGAAGAAGAAGGATGTTATTACTCCCGACATCGAAGAGGTTGTACTCCCCCTGCCCGGGATATTGTTTCTAATATCGGGGGAGGACAGGATAACATTCTGCCCAATATCGCAAGGGGTGTGCACACCTACTGTGATATTGTTTTTAATATCCAGGGGAAGAGAAATGATACGACTCACAATATGGCAGGGGTTGTACACTCCTTCCATAATGTTATATCTAATATCCAGGAGGGATTTTAAAGATATTACTCCCAATATCACGAGGGGTGTAAAAGACCCCTTTGTTGTTGTTCTTAATATCCAGGGAGGGAGAGGATGATGTTACTCCCAATATCGTTGGAGGTGTACACATCCCCCCGTTACATTGTTCCTAATACTTAGGTGGGGAGAGGATGATATTACTCTCAATATCTCAGAGGGTGTACACCCTTCCTGGAGTATTTTTTCTAATATCAAGTGGAGGAGAGGATGATATTACTTCCAGTATCGCAGGGGGTGTACACCTCCGCTGTTACTTTGTTTCTAATATCTAGGTTGGGAGATGATGTTACTGCCAATATCGCAGGAGTTGTACAACCCACCTATGCTATTATTCCTAATGTCCAGAGGAAGAGAGAATATTATTTCTTAAAAGAGCGCAGGAGGTGTACACACCCCTGTGATATTGTCGCTAATATCCAGTGTGATATACGATATTACTGGCCATATCGTGGAGGGTATACCCCCCTCTGTGATATCGTTTTTAATATCCAGGAGATAGAGTATGACATTACTCCCAACATAGCAGTAGGTGTACACCAACTCTGTGGCATTGTTCTTAAAACCTAGGGAGGAAAAGGATGATACTACTGTCAATATCGCAAGGGGTGGACACCCCTTCTTTGATATTGTTCCTAATAACCAGGGCGGAGAGCATGAAATATCTCTGGGGGAATACAACCCTTTTTGATATTGTTCCTAATATCCTGGGGGGAGTCAATGATATTATTGGCAATATCACAGGATGTGTACACCACACCTGTTACATTGTTTGTTATTTCTAGCAATGAAGAAATTGATATTATTCTCAAAATGGAATATGCCATACACGTCCGATGAGATATTGTTTCTAATATCCATGGGGGAAAGCATGATATTACCCCAATGTTTCAGTGGGTGTATTATCTGCCTGTGATATTGTTCCTAATATCAAGGGAGGAGGTAAGGATGATATTACTCCCAATCTCACAGAGGGTGTACACTGCCCCTATGATATTGTTCTCAATATCCATGGGGGTAGAAAATTATATTTACTCCCAATATCGCAGATGGTGTACACCCATCCCCCATGATATTGTTTCTAATATTTAGGTGAGGGAATGATATTAGTCTCAATATCACAAGTGGTGTACACACTTTCTTTGATATTTCCCTACTATTTTCGGGGGGAGAGGATGATATCACTCCCATTATCAAAGAACATGTACACTATCCCTGTGATATTGCTCCTAAAATCAAGGTTCAAATAGGATGATTTCACCCCCATTATCGCAGGGGGTGGGGTGTACATTTCACCTGTGATATTATGTCCAATATCCAGGAGAAGACAGAATAATATTACTCCCAATAGCGCAGGGGCATACACACCTTCTGATATTGTTCCTACTATCCAGGGAAGGAGCCGATGATATTAGTGGCAATATCTCAGGGGGTGTACACCCTTCTGTGATATTGTTCCTAGTATTCAGTGGGGGAGAGGATAACATTAATTCCAGTATTGCAGGAGGTGTACATCTTTGCTGTGATATAGTTCCTAGTGTAAAGGGAAAATAGAATAATATTATTCCCAATATCACAAGAAATATGTTGTCCCTATACATTGTTCCTAATATGGAGAGGGGTAGAGACTGATATTATTCCCAATATCGCAGGGAGTGTACACACCCTTTTTGATATTGTTCCTAATACCCAGCGGGAAAGAGACTGATATTACTCCCAATATCGCAGTGGGTGTACACTCCCTCTCTGGTATTGTTTCTAATATCGGGTGGAAAAGGATGATATTACTGACAATATCGCAGGGGTGTACACCCATTCTAATACGGTTCCTGATATCCAGGGGGTGAGTGGGTGATATTACTCCCAATAATGTAGGAAATGTACACCCACCGTGTGATTTTGTCCCTAACAACCACATGGGGAGATGTGATATTACTCCCAATATTGAAAGAGGTGTACACACCGCCTGCAATATTGTTTCTTATGTCCAAGAGGCAGGTGCACACCCCCCACGATATGGTGAGTAGGAGCAACCCCCTCTCACATTGTCCTGCTCCAGGTGATCATGAGAAATATCAGAGAAGAAAGGGTATGTTAGTGACATGAATATCCCATTTATTATTAATATTTTTTCTATACTTTAAAGATTTCCTGACATACAATTTATCATAAATTTATTCAACATAAGTGTGCAATTCAATAATGATTACTAAATTTATGGAGTTGTATAACCCACCACACAATCTAATTTCAGAACACCTGAAAAAGGAACTTCGTGCCCACTTGCTATCACTCAGGTTTCAGAAACCTAGTGCCCAGTAACTTCTATTTTATTTTCTGTCTCCACATATTTGCCTTTTCTGGGTATTTAATAAAAATGAAATCATACAATATGTGGTCATTTGTGACTACCTCCCTTCACGCCGTAAAGTTTTTGAAGTCAAACCATGCTGTGGCTTACATCAGTACTCTTTTTGTTTTTATTGCCAAATAGAACTTCATTATATGCTGAATAATATTTCACTAATTGAAGGACATTTGGGTTGTTTACCCTTTAAGAGTGTTATAAATAGTGTTCTATCAACATTCATGCAAGCCTCATTTCTTCTGAGTAGATACCTAAGACTGAAATTGCTGGGACATATGGTAAATTTATGCTTAGCAATTTAAGAAACTGTTATCTAAAGTGGATGTATATTTTACATTCCTATAAAAACATGAGATTATGTTTCCCAGCATGTTAACCAATACTTGTTGTCTAGCTTTTTCATCATAGCCATTCTTGTGGGTGTGAGATGGTGTCTCATAATTTTAATTTGCATTTTATTAGAAATTC
Organism: Chlorocebus sabaeus; assembly: GCF_047675955.1. Taxonomy (NCBI): domain Eukaryota; kingdom Metazoa; phylum Chordata; class Mammalia; order Primates; family Cercopithecidae; genus Chlorocebus; species Chlorocebus sabaeus. The sequence continues at coordinate 40,311,379 of NC_132906.1, read as the reverse complement.
ATTATATAGGATTTTTAATTTGTTAATTGATCACTTGTGTATCTTCCTACTCTAGAGAAATGTTAATTCAAGTAATTTCCCATTTTTTTTTTTAATTGGGCTGTTTTTGTAAAATAGAGTTGTAAGAATTTGCTGTGTTATCAATATAAGTCCTTTACACATATACAATTTGAAAATACGTTTCCCAATCAGGTTTGCATTTTCGCTTTTTAATAATACCTTTTGTACCTCTAAAATGTTCAATTTTGATGACGTCCAAATGACCAATTTGTTATTATAGCCATTGTGATTTTAGTTTTATATCTAGACATTTGTGTGTTTTTCTGAGTTTACAGTTTTAGCTCTTATATTTAGGCCTCTGAGTAAATATTTGTGCATAGTATGGCATGGGAATAAATTCCTATATTTTCATTAGCACAACCAATTTTTCTTGTATCATTTGTTGAAAGACTATTCTTTCCCTGTAGAAGTGACCTAGCACCTTTGTTTGAAAATAACTTGAGCGTCATTTTAAGGATTTATGTCTGGACTCTAAATTGATATCTAAATATGGATCCTTAAACCATTACCTCAATATCTTGATTACTATATCTTTGTAGTATGTTTGAAATCAGGAAATATAAGTCCTCCTACTTTGCCTTCTTCTTCTTCAAGTTTGTTTTGGTTACTCTGTGCCCCTTGTATTTACATATAAATTTTATGATTCATTTATCAATTTACATCAAAAAAGCCAGTAGTGATTTTGATAGGCATTGCGTTGAATTCATAGACCACTTTTAGGTGTACTGAGTCTTCCAATTCATAGTTATGAGTATATCTACATTTATTTTGACTACCTTAAAACTGAAAAAAAAAACATTTAAAAATATTAACGTTATATTTACATTGTAAGGACAATTATTTTTATGTACTCTGCTTTGTCTCTTTTCAACCTTATTTAATGTATATTCTACAGATTAAATATTGTTCCTTGCTGATAGCCCTTATGTTAATATCACTAATAACGTTTTTTTGTCTCTGGTGGACTGGAAGTTGTTATCCAAAAAAAGTTCTCAGGAAAACCTCTTGGGATGTGAATTCTTAGATGTTTCTAACATTTTGTTATTTTATCCTTAAAAGCCAGTTTTGCTGGATTTATAATCATTGGCTCTTATATTTCTTTCTGAGTACCTTGATTATGTTACTTCATTTTCTTCTAGTATAAAGTTTTGTTGTGGAAAATTGTGATTGCAATATCATTTTCTTTCTAAGATGTACAATTTCTAAGATGTAAATTCTTTCTAAGATGTACAATTTTCTTTCTATGATGTAATATTTTCTCTTAAAGGGGTATTAACATTCATCAGAATTAATATCATTAAAATGACCATACTGCACAAAGCAATCTACAGATTTAATAGACTCTCTGTCAAAATATCAATGTCATTGTTTCAGAGAATTAGCAAACACAATCCTGAGGTTCATATGGATCAAAAGATAATCCTGAATAGCCAAAGCCATCCTAAGCAATAGGAGCAAAGCTGCAGGCATCACACTACTTGACTTCAAACTATACTACAAGACTATAGTAACCAGAAAAGTGTGGTGCTGGAACAAAAATAGACATAAAGATAAATGGAATAGAATAGAGAACTTAGAGAAAAGGTTACCTATCTACAGCCAACTGATCTTCAACAAAGTCATCAAAAACATACACTGGGGAAAAGACATCCTTTCAATAAATGGTTTTGGGAAAATTGGATTGCCATAGTAGAAGAATGGAACTCAACACTAAACTCTCACTATATGCAAAAATCAACTCAAGTTAAATTACAGATTTATGTAAGACCTGAAACTATGAAAACTCTAGAAGAAATCCTAGAAAGAGCTCTTCTGGACATTGGTCTTGGTAAAGAATTTCTGACTAAGACCCATAACGCAAATTCAACAAAACAAAAAATAGATAAATGGGATTTAATTAAACCAAAAAAACTTTCTCCACAACAAATGAAATAATCAACAGAGTGAAAAAACAACTGACATTATTGTAGAAACTATTTGAAAACTATGGATTTAACAAGAGACTAATATCTTGAATTTATAAGGAGATCAAACAACAACCCCAAAATAAGTGGGCAAAGGATATGAATAGACATTTTTCAAAAGAAGACATGGAAATTGCCAACAAACACTTGAAAAAATGTTCAGCACCACTAATCATCAGAGAAATGTAAACCACAATGAGATATCATCTTATACCAGTTAGAATGGCTATTGTTATATAGTGAAAACATAACACATGGGGGTGAGAATGCAGAGACAAGAGAACGCTTATATTCTGTTAGTGAGAATTTAAATTAGTATAACTATTATAAAAAACAGTATGGAGATTTCTCAAAGTAATGAAGTGGAGCTACTATTCAATTCAGTGATCTCACTACTGGTTATCTACCCAAAGGAAGTGAAACCATTATACAAAAAGAGACACTTGTACTATGCTTATCACAGCACTATTCACATTAGCAAAGATATGGAATCAATCTAAGTATCTATCAGTGAACGATTGGTTAAAGAAAATGTGTACACAATCAGATGGTTGTAGATGTGTGGTATTATTTCTGAGGGCTCTGTTCTGTTCCATTGTTCTACATCTCTGTTTTGGTACCAGTACAATGCTCTTTTGGTTACTGTAGCCTTGTAGTATAGTTTGAAGTCAGGTAGTGTGATGCCTCCAGCTTCGTTCTTTTGACTTAGGATTGTCTTGGTAATGTGGGTTCTTTTTGGTTCCATATGAACTTTAAAGTAGTTTTTTTCCAATTCTGTGAAGAAAATCATTGGTAGCTTAATGGTGATGACATTGTATCTGTAAATTACCTTGGGCAGTATGGCCATTTTCATGGTATTGATTCTGCCTATCCATGAGCATGGAATGTTCTTCCATTTGCTTGTGTAATGTGATATAAGGAAATTAATGATTGAAATGTAAATACTTTGAGAAAAACATCAACATGGCAGATAGTAGAAGATACTCTTCAGAGAATGATGGACTAGGACTCAATTTGTAGAACTTCCCTGAAGAAAATGATATAACAGAATATAATAAAAACCAAACGGAACATCTGAAGGTACTGGAAGGTGAAGAGAAGGCAGACATTGGTAGTGATTCCACACTCGTTGGAAGAGGGGTGATGTAAAGCTACACAAGAAATTTCTTGTCTCCTTGGCTCTTACCTGGAGGTAAGTTTGGTCTGTGTCGTGCGCACAGGCAGCAGGATGTACTCACAAAAAAAATCAAATATTTCTATTTCTGGGAACCAAAAAGTGAAACCCAGAATTTGTGAATGTGAACAGAGTGCAGAAATTCCTAAAGGGACAGAGTTATAAAAGGAATACACAAACTGTCCACAACTATGATATCTGAACCATGGTTGTAGGGAACAGTCTCAAAATAGGTCAGATCAAGGCATTAATCTGAATGGAGTCTTGACTCAGTCACCTGAAAAAGCTAATGAATGATGAAAAGCAGACAGATAACAGCAAGGGTACACTTGGAAAAAGGGACATAGGAAAGATCTCTTGTTCATGTTTTTCAGCTGGGGGCTGATTTTTGTTCAAGGTGTGTACACTGGAGGTGGAGTTGTTTTTATAAAAACATCTACCTTCTACCTTGGGGAATGAGAAAGTTGAAGTCAAGGAATAATGAGTGCTAAAAAGATGAGGGGAATACAGCAAGAAAAGAGATAGTAAGGAGAATCCTTAATGTGGTCTGCCCACATCTCTGAGCACACTCAGAGCTTGTGTCTGTGAAAGAGACATAAAACAGGACGGATAAACACAAAGACACAAAAGGGCACAAAAACTGCTACACAAGAAGAAGAGACTGCAGTTCAGCATGGTCTGAATGTTTTTGTCCTCCCCAATATTCATATGTTGAAATATTAACTTCCAACGTGGATGGTATTAACGGGTAGGGCCTTTGGGAGGTGACTAGTAAATGAGGATGGACCTTCATGAACGGGATTAATGCCCTTATAAGGGACTGGGGAAGCCAGAATTCTCCTCTTACAACATGTTGAGGACAGAGCTAAAAGCTGAACCAGAGAATGAGTACTCACCAGATACCAAATCTTGGAATTTCCAGCTTCAGAACTGTGAAAAATAAATTTCTTTTACTTAGAAACCAGTTTATCCCACCACTTTGGGAGGCCGAGACGGGTGGATCACGAGGTCAGGAGATCGAGACCATCCTGGCTAACACGGTGAAACCCCGTCTCTACTAAAAAATACAAAAAACAAAAACAAAAACAAAAACAAAACAAAACAAAACAAAAACTAGCTGGGCGAGGTGGCGGGCGCCTGTAGTTCCAGCTACTCTGGAGGCTGAGGCAGGAGAATGGCGTGGACCCGGGAGGGGGAGCTTGCAGTGAGCTAAGATCCGGCCACTGCACTCCAGCCTGGGCTACAGAGCGAGACTCCCTCTCAAAAAAAAAAAAAAAAGAAAGAAAGAAAAGAAACCAGTTTATGGTATTTTGTTATAGCAGCCTCAACAGACTAATTTGCAGTTCAAGCCCAATCAACACCACCAAAAAACAAACAAAAACAAAATAAACCATTCAAATTGGAGAAAGATAACTAAGTCTGATATCACATGTTAATATTCACAATGTTCAGGATAGAATTAAATGTTACACAAAATATAAAGAACCAAGGACATAAAACATGTTCTTAAAACAAAATAAACCTGGTGATGGAACTAACAGGCAAGATTTTTAAACTGTGATAACTATCTTCAATTAAATAAAATAAAACATTTTGATAGTACATGAAAATAGCAGAAAAAAAATTGGCAGTCTCAGGTAGGAAAGAAATTAAAATATTTAAAAAATAGAACTAAAAATAAAATTTCAGAAATAAATTTTCAGTGTCTGGGACAAAAGTACTAACAAGCATAACAAGGGAAAAAGTCAGCAAACTTGAAGCCAGATTTATAGAAATGATCCAAGGTAAATAACAGAAAGAAAAATAAAAGTATATTTAGGAAAATAAAAATAAACAATTACTTCTTCGAAAAAGCACTTGTCACTCATATGTTTATCACAGCACTATTCTCAATAAGTAAAGTCATGGAACCCACACAACTGTCCATCAGCAGTTATTGGATGAAGAAAATGTGGTGTATATAAGCCATAGAATACTATGCAGTCATACAAAAGAATAAAATCATGTTCCTTGCAGCAACATGGATGCATCTGGAGGCCATTATCCTAAGAGGAATAACTCCCAAACAGAAAATCAAATACTGTGTTTTCACAACGTGGAAGCTAAACAGTGGGTACACATGAACGTAAAGATGAAAATAATAGACACTTGGAACTCCAAAAGTGGGGAGGGTAGAAGCAGGGTGACGGATGAAATATTACCTATTGGTACTATGTTCACTATTCAGGATGATTACAATGGAAGTCCAAACCCTAGTATTGCACTGTATATTCATGTAATGAACCTGCACATGTATTTCTGAATTCAAAATAAAATAATTTTTGAAAGACATAAAAATGAAGAGAACTCCGGTGTCACGTTAGATTACATGAGAGAGTCAAATACATGTAATTTGAAAACAGAAGGAGAGGAGATGAGTAATACTACAGAAAATAATATTTGAAATAACAATACCTTATTTGAGAAAAAATTGCAGAAATTTATAGATGCAAGATGCTACTCAAGAAACAAAACAGAATCACAAACACAAGGAAGTCCATTCCAAGGCTCAGATGTTGAAAGCCGCATATAAGCAGAGAATCTTGAAAATGGCAAGAGAAAAATGGTATGCAAAAGGTACAATGATCTGATGTGAGGCTGATTTCTCTTTGAAAACAAGGAGGCCAGAAGATAAAAAAGGAGATACTCTAAAGTGCTGAATGGAAAACCTATTAACACAGAAATATTTATGCAATAAAAAATGTATTTTTATGAATGAACATGAAATAAAGATATTTGTATATAAAAATGAAAAACTAAGGTAATGCATTGTCAGCAAATATGCACTGTGTGAAATGCTAAAGGACAGTCACTTCACCAGGAGGAAAATAAATGATACCACATGGAAATTCAGATCCTCAGAAAGAATAATTGGAAATGACGAGTGTCTGGATACATGTAAGAGACAATATGCTCTGTTTTTTCTTTTTCTTCTTGATTCATTTAATAAATTATATAACTACTTACAACCAAGTATGTGTAATATAGCAAAAATTGTGCGCAGAGGAAAATTTATAGCTTTAGAAGCCAGTATAAGAAAGAAAGGTTTGAAATAAATATTCTAAGTTTCATCGTATACAAACTCGAAGAAGGGCAAATTATTCCCAAAGCAAATAGAAGAAAAGATGTAATATGGTGAAAGCAGAAAATAAAATGGAAAACAGAAACAAAAAAAAGTGGAAAAAATAATGAAGCTAGTCCTCATTCTAACCTAGTTCTAAGGAAAACATATAAATATATCGGCCAGCCATCTAGCCAGTTTTACCAAGAAAAATATGTGCTACAAACTAGCAATATCAGAAATAAAAAAGGGGGGGTCTGCAAGGCGCGGTGGCTCAGGCCTGTAATCCCAGCACTTTGGCAGGCTGAGGAGGGCAGATCACGAGATCAGGAGTTTGAGACCACCGTGGCCAACATGGTGAAACCTTGTCTCTACTAAAATACAAAAAAAAAAAAAAAAATTAGCCGGGCATGGTTGTGGGTGTCTGTAATCCCAGCTACTTGGGAGGCTGAGTCAGGAGAATAGCTTGAACCTGGAAGCAGAGGTTGTAGTGAGCCTAGATCACGTCACTGCACTCCAACCTGGGTGACAGAGCAGAGCAAGACTCCGGCTCAAAAAAAAAAAAAAAAAAAAAAAGAAAAAAGATTGAGGGAGTGGGGCATCACTCCTACAGATCCTTCAGACACTAACAAAAAGAAGAAAAAGAATTTCATTAAGCATGGGCAAATTTTGAATAAGTATTTTTCAGAAAAATATAAATAACCAATAAACACAAGATCCTCAGCATCATTGGTCATCAGAAAAATCAAAATTAAAATTATAACTATAAGTACTAAAAAAGCTATAGAGGAATTGGAACCTTCATATATTACTGGGAGGAATGCAAATTGGTGCAGCCATTTTAGAAAACGTTATGGTAATACTATATAAAGTTAAGAATACATTTACCATACAGCCTATCAACTTCACTCCTATTTGCTGTCCATGAGAAATAGACACATATGTCTATACAAAATCAAGTATATGAATGGTGATAGCATAAAATATTCATAATAGCCAAAAACATTCATTAGCTGGTGAATTGATAAATTCACTAGTTATATATACTTATTATGGACTTACTCTGCAATAAAAGAGCAAACAATTACTATATATTCATATTACTACAATATGAATGTATATCTAGTACATTATGCTTACTGCAAGAATACAAACACTACATAATATGTACTGTATGATTACATTTGTATGAAATTTTAGATAAACAAAAATTTGTTGGCAGAGAGAAGATCTGCGGTTGCCTGGCTTCTGGAATGTGGAGAGAAGATCAAGTACAAAGAGGAATGAGAAAACTTATGATGAGGGCATTGGTGTGTATCTTGATTAAAGTAGAGTTTACACAATTGTATAAAGTTATGAAAAAAAATCACTGAATTGTACATTTTAACCTGGTTAACTTAATTGTATGTAAATAATACTTTAATAAATAAAAGAGAGATATATAGATAGAGTCAAAAGAACATTTGACTTTTGATTGTTGCTATATGGAGCTTCCTGGAACTACTGCCAACATTCTGAACCAGAGATAAATAAGCCTGAAACAACAAACATGAGAACCATAGTCAAAATGCTAAAAATCTCACAGGGGAAAAATGAGAAGAATCTTCCTTGTTCCGTCATGATACTATTTCAGTGTTAAATTAATCTACCTTAGAGCCATCTTTTGTTTCCATTTTTTTTTTAATTAAAATAGGAAGAAAGAAAGGAAGGAAGAAAAGGAGAAAGGAAGGAAGGGAAGCAAAATTGCTAGTGATCATTTTTATGGTGATTGGTTTAACATTTTATACACAGAATGGTGTTTGTATTATGCGAGATAAAGCAAATGAGAGATTATGGCATATATCTGTTAGAATTAGAATCTTGGTGCACAAGAAATAAATATGATATGGAAGAGGTGCAGTATAATCATTGCAGCTGCAAATTGAATCAGAGATACTATTTCTCCCTCTCTCTTTCACACACACAATGAATATTATTCAGCCTTAGAGAAGGAGATCCTGTCATTTCCCACAATGCATGGATGGATGTAGAGAGCATTTGGTAAGTGAAATAAGCCAGAAACAGAAAGAAAAATATTGCAAAGTCTCACTTCTTTGTGGAATCTGAAAAATAAAGTCAAAACCTCCTATATACAGAGACAGACAATAAAACAGTGTTTACCAGGGGTTAGGGTGGGGGAAGAAATAAGGAGATGTAATTCAGAATGTACCAAGTAGGGAACATGTAGGATGAACAAGTCTAGAGATCTAGTATACATTGTGACTATAGTTAGTAAAATTGTACTGTATTAATGATTTCTGCTAAATGTGTAGATTTTAGCTGATATCTTCCTACACACACACACACACACACACACACACACAGTCATCTTGTAAGGTAATGGATACATTAATTTGCTCCAAAATAGTAACCATTTTACTATTTACATGCATCACATAACATGTATGTCTTAGATATATATTATGAGACAAGACTACACCTCCCATCTCATGTGATCCCACCTCAGCCTCCCAAGTAGCTGGAACTACAGGCATGCAACACCATGCCCAGCTAATTTTTTAAAAATTTTTTGTACAGACGGGGTCTCACACAGTTGCCCAGGCTGATCTCAAACTCCTGTACTCAAGCAATCCTCCCATACCTTGGCCTCGCAAATTGCTGATATTACAGGCGTGAGCCTCCATGCCCTGCCTTATATATAAAGTTTATATATAAGTATGAAAGGTCTCTTAAATGTGTTGTTGTTGCTATCTTTTCAGTTTATTATCACATTAGACTTTATGTCATAAGTTCACATCATTTATCAAAATAGTTATTCGTAATTAAGAATGTTCATATCTCCATACGCTTCAATATGCAGTATTGTGGCCGAAGTTATTCTTTCCTATGGGTTCGTGGCCTCACTGACTTCAAGAATGGAGCCATGGACCTTCGCGATGGTGTTACAGCTCTTAAAGGTGGTGTGTCTGGAGCTTGTTCCTTCGGATGTGTTCGTGGTCTGGCTGACTTCAAGAAGGAAACCGCATCATGACCATCCTGGCTTACACAGTGAAACCCCTCTCTACTACAAATACAAAAAAAATTAGTGGGCGCCTGTAGTACCAGCTACTCTGGGAGGGTGAGACAGGAGAATGGCCTGAACCCAGAAGGCAGGGCTTGCAGTGAGCCGAGATGGTGTGGCTGCACTCCAACCTGGGGGACAGAGCAAAACTCAATCTCAAAAAAAAAAAAAAAAAAAAAAAAAAAAGAAAAGAAAAAAGAAAAAAACGAGTGAACAGCAGCAAGGTTTATTGTGAAGAGCAAAACAACAAAGCTTCCATATCCTGGAAGGGGACCAGAGCAGGTTGCCACTGCTGGCTGAGGAGGCCAGCTTTTATTCCCTTATTTGTCCCCACCCACATACTGCTGATTGGTCCATTTTACAAACCCCAAGCTAGCCACAGAGCACTGATTGGTGTATTTTTACAGAGCATTGATAGGCACATTTTACAAACCTCTAGCTAGCCACAAAGCACTGATTGGTGCATTTTACAATCCTAGCTATAGAGTGCTGATGGGTGCATTTTACAATCCTCTTGTAAGGCAGAAAAGTTCTCCAAGTCTCCACTCCATCCAGGAAGTCCAGCTGGTTTCACCTCTCAGTATGGTATCATAGCAATGCTTATTTTGCAACTTAATAATTTTCAAAGACATAATTTATTTTTCTCATATAATATGTATTTGCAGCACAAAAATTATAGAAAACACTGAAGTAAAAAGAGTGTGTTTAATGCAGGCTTTTTATAAAACATCATTTTGCTTTACAATTTTTTAAATTTAATTTTTAAGAATACAACATTACAAATCAAAATAAAGTTTATTACACATTACCTTCATGTTTTGATTCTCTCACTGGCTCACTCTCATTATATGTCACATATATATACACACACACATATAAAAATATATAAAATACACTATGTGTATGTTTATATATGTGTGTATATGTGTATGTCTATATATGTTGATGTTCAAATTCAAAATGAAAAAATCTTCACATTGGAATATATATTCGTGACAAGTAGTAATATGCATTTATATTTGTGTATGTTTGTATATTACAATATGTATATTATCTAAAATTTGGTACTTAGGGTATGCTAAAGTTACATTTGCTATTTTGCTCTTTTGGCAGCTATCCTTAAAATTTTAACGTAGCTACTTTATTAAAGTCTACATTATTAATATTCCTATCCTTCAGAATCATCTTGGAAACTCTTGTTTCTAATTACTTTTTCAATCTATCTTGTTATTCTTGTCCATTATTTTAATTTTGTTCTTAAATGTAAATCCATAATTTAGCCATTAGCATTGATATTTATTTCAATCAATAGTTTGAAATTTCTCAAATACCGATTTTAAATTGTAATAAAAATTATAATTATTTGAGCTTGTTTAGAGTTATTCTACTAGTTCTATTAGTTTGGTCTGTTGTTTTATTTTCATGTAATTTTTTTTTTTTCAATATTTCGTGAAATTCAAATATAAGCTTACTATCAGTAGAAAGGCATCCCTCAGTCCTGGGTTGGATATATGTTTTCTTACAGTTGTTTTGGCTATGTTGCTGAAACAGGAAATATTCACTGACCCCTTTGTAGGCGGGAACTGGAATGCGGGTGCTGGAGCTGACTGGCTGCTTTGGCGGAGTTCACTTGCTTGGATCCGCTACACAACACCTCTCACAGGATGGGGAGCACAGCTGAGTGGGTGCAGGAACCCGGGTGAGTGCTTCTGGATGTCGGCAGGACCAAAACTCTGTGTAGGCCTTGTGGCAGCATCTGAGAGGGAGTACACATGGACCCCAAAGCCCCAACCTGTGTGTGTTACAGTGTGCTCTTTTAGCTTTACCACCTGGGGTGTGAAACAGCTCAGTGGGCCCTCTGCCTTTCACATGAGGCGGTTGCTCTTCATCAGAGAGCACAGAGGGTCAGTCAATGTGACAGCCTTTACCGTCTGCACTCGTGGTCTCCAAGCTCTTGTTTAGTGTCCAGGAAAAATAAGGTTGCAGGAACAAACTGAAAAACAGTAAATGCAGGAGATTTTATTGCTGATGGAAGTGGCTTCAAGTGGAAACGGAATGGAGTGGGAAGGGATTCTTTCCCTGAAGTCCAGTGGTCCTCCGCCAGACTCTTCTCCAAAGTCCCATTGCCAAACTCCCTCTGCTTCTCTTCTCCCCTTCTCTGCTCTCTGCCAGTAGAGCCTAGGGTTTTTATGAGCACAGGATGAGGCGAGGGGCGGTCCAGGGGCTGTTTTGGAAAAGGCAACATTCAAACAGAAAAACAGAGATGTAAAGTTCTCACTTTCGGCCGTGGTTCCAGGCTTGAGGCTGGGGCCCTCACCAGGGACCCCGCCCTTTTCTGCCTAGAATTTCTATGCCTCCTGTCCCTATCACTGCTGTCACCTTGCCCATTGGCAAACCCGTCTAAACCCAATTTTTAATGTTAACTAATTGGTGTATGGGTCCTTTATAAATGCTAGTTATATAAATTCTTACCCCAAACCATATTGAAGGCATGTTTTGACTTCCTATTTTCTTCCTGCAACACGTGCATGGTCAATGTCGGTGAATGTCTTTATTGCCTCCTTGAGCAAGGGGATTTTGTTTTTAAGTTGTTCCTTCAAAAACAAAAGTCTAAATGGAAATAAAGTAGAATTGAAAGCAATATTCAAAACTGTGTGTCTATTTTAAGTATATATAGTGTATTTAATAATAAACTTGTAGCTTCTTAGAGTGAATAGTTTTCCTGCCCACTGTATCCCGTAACTATAGTAGGAAATAGGCTAATTTTGGATACAAAGAAAAAAATGGACTTAAAAAAAGAGTTGCTATATACTAGAGCTTTAACATTTACCAGTTATGTGACTCAATTCACTTAAAATTGGGGTTCTGTTATAGTAGGTGGTCAGACAGAAGCAGGGCAGGAAGGGCCCTCTCACCACCAGAAATGTTAGGCGACCATCTGGTGATGACCAGATGGTTGTTACACTGTCTCTCTAAAGTAATAATTGGTTGCAGCAGGTGCTAGGGAAAGGCAGTCTCCCAATAGATAGAAAAAACCTGAAATGGTCATCAGCGGCTTCCTGATAAAATCTCAGGAGTTGGGCAAAGTGGCTCCAGCATGCACGCTACAAGGCAAAATGGTGGAGTTTAACTGATCTATGACCTTCTTCTAAGAACTTGACTGGTAAGGGAAGAACGCCTCAAGTGAGCATGTGTACATCAGTAAATACACTGTGCATGCAGCCTTTCCCAAGTGCTGGTAGGTCACTGTGCATGTGGACAGCCCACGTGAAAGGAAGAATCGGGAAGAAGAGAGACAACCCCCCAGAAGCATGACAACATATGAAACCCTTAGTTAATGGTCAAACCGCTCCTTTGAATCTCTCAAGTTGCCTGCTTGACCCTCTTCCAAGTGTACTTTAGTTCCTTTCACTCCTGCCTTCAAACTTTTAAATAAACTTTCACTTCTGCTTTAAAACTTACCTTGCTCTCTCAGTCTGCTTTTTGCCCCTAGGTCAAATTCTTTCTTCTGAGGAGGCAAGAGTTGAAGTTGCTGCAGACCTGCATGGATTTGTCACTGCTAACAGTTGCATATAATATCTGTAAAGAAAAAACTATTATACTTATAGCGTCACTTGTGAGTAAAAATATATTTTATATACAACTCTCACAATCCTTGTCATACAAAACACTCAATAATAAATATTTAGTGAGGCCGGGCACAGTAGCTCACGCCTGTAATCCCAGCTCTTTGGGAGGCCAAGGTGGGTGGATCACTTGTGGTCAGAAGTTCAAGACGAATCTGGCCAACATGGCAAAACCTCGTCTGTACTAAAAATACAAAAATTAGCTGGAGGTGGTAGTGCATGCCTGTAATCCCAGCTTCTCAGGAGGCTGAGGCAGGAGAATTGCTTGAACCTGGGAGGCGGAGGTTGCAGTGAGCCAAGATTGAGCCACTGCACTCAGGCTGGGCAACAGAGTGAGACTCTGTCTCAAAAACAAACAAACAAACATTTAGTGAAGTAATTGCCCTCATATGAAAACTCCCACAAGAATTCCAAATTTGTTACATGTTCAGTTGTCTTTATTGGCCTAACTGTTGAGCATTGTGTAACCTGTAGAAACTCTCTGTGCTTGGTTCTGCAACAAAATATTAAGATAATCATGTATCTTTTGGTTAGAGTGTACCATTTATCTACAGAAAATAATGAGTTATGGGATTATTTAACACTCACACAAAAGGACATTTAATAATGATTCATCTTACAGTTTTAAAATAATACATCTTAATTAAATTATGCACTACAATTTTTATCTGAGAAATAAATGACTTTAAAGTCATATACTTGTGTTGCTATAAAAATTTAAAATTTTTATAAAATTTTAAACTCTTCTGTGTTGACAAACTAATGGGAACTCTATGTCATGTAATGGTATTTTTAAGTGTTTGTACCAGAATGATCATTTCTCTTTTCATGGGTACTCTTCTAGATATTGATTCAGATATCAGCTTCAGAAGACTTCATTGTTAAATGATGTTATTTCGGAATAAATTTTGTGGCATTCTATCTACCAGCTTTCTCTTATTAAAGAAAGTGTATTTCCACTTTGTATCATGACTTTACTCCATCCATGTCTTTCAAATCACAAGCTTCAGTTTCTGTTTTTTAGGTGCACTATTCTTTCCCATTATAGTGATAAGCTTGTTTTATCTCATCCCAAAGGCAGAGAGAGAACTGTACTGGTAGCAGGTACTAATAGGTTCTTGATAAATGATTAATACACATCATCTCAAGGTAAAAAATGAAGGTTAGAAGGGATATATAAAAAATTTAATCAACTTTCTTACTTTTAAATTAAATTTGACATACACTAAGAATTAGTGGAATATTATTTTATATTACCTATTGATATTACTATTCTTATTTATACGTGTTCCTCTTATTATTGATGCTCAAAAGCCAATTGACTTGAAAGTTTATTTTTTATTTTTTAACAAGAAAACCAGAGTTAATCTATCATTATATGAAATTACCTGTGTGAATTTTTCAACACTGTAATGTAGCAATATGAATTATCCATAATATTTGAATATATATATTGATTTCTTGCATATTTTCTTCATGAACTATAACCATTTATCACTTTCTCACTTAGATAGCTAGGGAATTCTGAACTTAAATGTCTCAAAGACATTGTTTCATAGCACAAAACAGTACCAAAGAAAAAAACATTAGTTTATGTATCTCAGAAGCCTAGTTCTTGAAGAGATTCAAGTATAGAATAAGTCTGAATATATTTCTGCTTCAGACAGAAGAAAAGTTCCCAAGGTAGGAAGGAAATAAGTGAAAGAAAAAGGAATCAAAACGTATGAATGAACATAAGTAAATATGAGACAAATGCAAAATGGTAAGTTTGTATAAAAAGAACTATAGGAATTTAGAAATTTTAAAGATCATCAAATATTAATTAAAGTTTTAGAAAAGAGGTAGGATTTGAGTTATTCTCCTGGAGGATGGGTGGAGTTTTAGCAGCTGAAGAAGTAGAAGAAACAAGTTGTCCAATACGTACTTATGTGTGCCTAATGGGTTGGAAGGAGCAATATACACGAATAATTATGTAGACACATATAATAGTGTAGACAATTTTGCTTGGAGGAAAGGCCTTACTTTATGAAGTTGAAAATGAGCATGGACTGTGGAATTCAATTGACAAGTAAAGGGGTACACTTAAAGAGTTTAGCAAAATATCGACATTATCCAAAATTTAAGAGAAATAAATTGTGAGCAAAATACTGACAAACGAGATATAAAGACTTGAGGCAAGGGGAAAAAATGGAAGTATACTTGTTGAAAAGAATAAAGGCAAAAAGAAGTTCAAGCATTAATAGCTATTATATTATTTTGATAATAAAAGAAAGCCATAATGAGAAATGGTATTGGCAGTTTTATAAACACTTTCATTTACTTTATTCCACTGAATTCTAATGACACTAGGGAAAGAAAGCAAGGACAGATGTTTTCATTCGAATTTTTAACAAGTAAGAAAATTAAGGTTTGGAAGATGAATGCTAGCTCCAAAATGATTTTTTGGTATACCTGGACAATAATTTTATTCTTTAGGTACAAAACCTAGTGGTATTCCTTTATATTATCCTTCTATTCACAGTAGTTTAACTTCAATATACAGTGATATACAAATGAAATGAAATCCTGGGTAAAGTTAGTAATGAACAGCTGAGATTTTTGCAGGCTGTCATTTATGGTGTTACTTAGTCAGTTTCATGGTGTTACTTAGACAGTTTCATGTTACCTGAAGTTTGCAGTATACAACAATTTAGTAATTATTGTAATCTGAAAATGATACCCTTCCGATTTCCTGAAACTGATTTTCCTAGTCCCATGAGTGTGAAGAGTACCTAGAAATGTTTGTTTTTACCAACGTGTAAATAAGTAAGCTCCAAGCTCCCAATTGAATTTTAAAATAAATTAACATCTCCCTAAAGTGTCTGTGAAGTGGTAAAATAAACCTCAAACTGAAGTCAATACTGAAGAAAATAGTAGCATTTATGAAGATGAACTTTGTGTGCTAAGTGAAACTAAAAGCAATACTTTTGAAAAATTCATTTCCTCAAATACAAGTATACTGCCTCACTGAAGTGACGAAAAATGAGTAATGATCAGTGACCTACAATATGTTGGCCTTTGATATTTTTGCATTAATATTTTTGGAAATAAATGCATCGTAAGTAGAAAATGTGAGGAAACTATACTTTGATGCTATAGTACTTGAAATTTATTATAATAGTTCATTTTATCCTGGGTTCCACATTTATAGTTAAACCTAAAAAGTACTTGGAGCAAAACAATACAAATATATAAGATTTGGGGAATATTGGTAACATATTGCTTGAATTAGGATAATGGAATGTGGAAAATAAGCAATTGATAGGTTATTTCTACATTTACCATATTACTTTGGTATTTACTTAGAAGTAAAGAAGAATCCAATGATACAGCTCTTTCTACCTCTCCTTCATTTATCCTCATGGCCAGTCATTATTACCAGGCATGACAATGAGATTAGGGTTCTTCATTTCTCCTTATTTCTGTTTTTTCTCCTTTTCTGCTTGTTTCCTTGGTTATTGTTTTATATTAGTACTTCACTGAGTCAGGTACTTGTTTATGAATTTCTACTTTAACATATTTAATATATTAGTATATACTAATATATAAATGCATTATTTGACACTCTCAAATTTCTTTTGTTGTGAAAGTGAGATCACTCATAAGAATAAAATTTTTAAAAGCCATTAGTAAGTCAATTGAAATGGCTAAGTATTTAAAGATTTGAACAGAGCATTCACTCAGTTGTGTTCCTGAGAAAATATCATGCACAGTATTTTTTAATATACCTGGGGGAAAAAAGAGAGAAAGTTCAGGAGGTAAGAATGGAGGGAGGGAGAGAATGAGAGAGGAGAAAATAATTTAATTTCTCACTTCAAGGGATATATAATTTAGTTGGGAGTATAACTGGTGACCCAAAATTAACTTGTCATATTGTGGACCCTCCATTTTTATAACAGGACAACAATCAGAACATGGTGGAATCGAGTACATGATATTAAGAATTGACCATAGAAACACACCACCAAATATACAATGGGTGAAGAAGACAATCTAGGAAGACATTTAAGATAAGAGCAATCGATTGGGTATAAGAAAAGATTTGACAAATCCTGTTGAACAAGCCATGCTGTGAGTTAATACCATTTACATAATTTGGAGAGGCAGTTAAAGGAGTAGAACTTAGTATTTATTACAGTACTTGAATTAAACAGAATATTGGAACATACAAACATCTTGGAAACTGGAGAAAAATGATGTACTGGGAAAATTACTGGATTTGGCAAAGAGATTGTTACATAAAATAAATGTGTGTATGATTGGCATCAAATGTTTAAATCGAAGTTTGATCTATTTGAATCTCATCTCTTTAAAAACAAAAAAAAACCCCAATATTTAAAACTTGAACTACTCTGATTGTGTCATCCCCAGTTGGTGACAAAGATTAAGTAATTATTATTCTAAGTTCATTGATTCATCTTAGAGAATGTAAGTAAAAAATTTAAACCTAGGAAGGCAATTCTACAGCCTTATTCTAGATTATATATTTTAAAAATTATTTATAGGGGTATCTGTATGAATGGTCTTAGTCTAACTTTATATTGGGTCCCTGAAAAAAATATTCTTTTTGCAAAGAAACCACAAAAGATTATGTATGAGAACATGAAGATAAATAAAAACAATTAAAAATGTTCAAAGACATTTCTAAACATTAAATTTGGAAAATATGTCAAAATATTTTGCTTTTGACTAAATATTTTTCACATTTATGTGTTATTTTGAAAAATACATATAATGAATTTTACATTGTTAAACTGAAGTTATCAAATATAAACTATTTCATAAATATGTAATTTAAGCCAGGCGTGGTGGCTCACGCCTGTAATCCCAGCACTTTGGGAGGCTGAGGTGGGCGGATCACCTGAGGTTGGGAGCTCCAGACCAGCCTGACCAACTTGGAGAAACCCTGTCTCTACTAAAAATAGAAAATTAGCCCGGCGTGGTGGCACATGCCTGTAATCCCAGCTACTCGAGAGGCTGAGGCGGGAGCATTACTTGAACCTGAGAGGTGGATGTTGCGCTGAATCGAGATGGTGCCATTGCACTCCAACCTAGGCAACAACAGCGAAACTCCGCATCAAAAAAAAAAAAAAACAAAAACAAAACGTAATTTAAATACTCACTATAACTCTTATTAACCCTAAAGTAGCTTTTCCTGCTTTTATTATTAATATATCTTAATATAAAATTTACATAATAGCTTAATTTTGAGAATTTGTAGTTCATTTCATTAAAGCATACATTAAAAATCTTTATAAAATTAATGTATTTCTAACAATTTAAGGAGATTTATAAAGAAATTATTTCTAAACATACCTGGTATAATAATATTTTATATTACAGGCAACATCATTTTATAAAGTTAATTGATTCACAAATATCCTGAAAAAATTACACTATGTGAAATAAAAATGAAAATATATAATAAAACATTTGGGAAAGATTTTTACCCATTAGTTTTCCCAATGCTTGAATTACAGAAAATATTATATTTAAATAATACAAAGTATTGCAGAAATATTTGAAAATTAGTGTTTGGGTTAGCAGTACTAGACTCAGATTTTACATAGTATTTTAATAAACCATTGGTTCTCTTTATTTGTCGATGCTTTGTCATTTATAAGAATATATACAAGCACAGTAACCATATATAAACTCATGTTGATTTTTTTTTCAGCTGGATCCAAGAAGTGTTTTGTGTTCTCAAGTGCTAATTATTGAGGGACATAAAGATCTTTATGATCACAATAAAGCCATTAAAATAATTCACAAGGTTTTTAATACTAGATTGTCTACAAATAATATTAGCTCTATTAATTTCCAGGGCCACTGAATATAAGTGATTATGGAGGAATTGCCCTGTCATGACCATGAGTAAATCATGTTCTATGCTCCACTGGTCAACACCTCTTAAAATTATATTAGAACCTATAAATATGATCTGGACAAAGGATGAAAGCATTTATAGTAAGATAATGACAGTTTGATGACAAAGCAAAAAAAATCCTGAATTGAAAGTTACAAAATCTGTGGCTCAACTGTCATTTCACTGGTTGTAAGTTTGTGAAGATACACCACTTACTTTATTGGCTCTCAGTTTCCTCATTTTTAATGCTGAGGGTTATACAGCAATTTTCAATAGACTTTCCAATTCTAAAAACAATTTGTGGTTTTGAAATTATATTTTATATGCAAATATGAGTATAGACTAATTCAATTAATTATACTTGCATGTTAACTTACTAAAATTTTAAATTGAAACAGTTAATTTTGTGAAAAAATATAATAAAAATAAAAATAATCTAGTTTTTAAATAGGATTTAACTTACACTGTGTTTCTTCATATGGGGAATTACCTTTGAGTTGTTTGTTTTACCTCACTTTCATGATATTATATGCCCCAGTTTGGTTGGTTTTTGACCTAGCTAGTTGTCAATGTGCTTCTTCTTCTGGGCACATAATTCTTACATAAAAGCAGACTTGCTGAAAGTTTAAATAAGAATTGTTCACATGAAACAAGTTATTGGAATGTGGTTTTTATGAATACTTATCACAGTGCAGTTGGGATATATGGTCCTTGGAGAAAAATTTTATTTTAAAATATTATGTACAGAGAATAGGCATAATGCACAGAACACCAAAATGTATTTTATTCTTTTGGAATGTGAGAACTAGTATTTCTATTTGTTTAAACTTTTATTGAAATAATACAATAAATGCCACACTTCTTTAAATTTAATTATGAACACCTGTTTTGTACATACGCATATATATGGCAGTATTGTTATCTATATGTACACATTTATATATATATATGTATGCATATGTTGTTTATACAAATATCATTTTTATTTTATATTTCCCAGCATCAAAATATTTTTCTATGTTACATATTTATGAGAATTTCTCATAAAAGGCTAAAAATTGTGTCTTGCAGGAAGTCTATTATTTTTTAGTTTAATTTTAAAAGATCCTTAAGTCTCCTCAGTAAAAGAAATCTAGATTCTAATCTGATTATTACCACTTTTTAGCTGTAGGACTAAAGAGCAATTTTCTCTGAACTGCTGAACTTCAAGTATGTCACTTACATCATGTAGTTTTTAATAGTTCCTTAATAAGTGTTACCCTTGGTCATGAGCATGCTGAGAGACTAAGCATGCAAATGAACAATGGTCAGACCATATATAAAAGTAGAATTTTGACCTGTAACCTGTGTCAAGTATTCATAAAACCAAACTCGTATCTAAAATAACCAAGAAGCGAGCCTGCTAGAACTCAGACTTGCAGGAAGTCAGACTACTGTTTCTAGTAACAATCAAGCAAACTAAATAATAACTTTTGTAACTACTGGCACAAAATGTTCAGAATGTCATTAACAACTGACTGCCTTCCTAATTTTTGATCCCACTTCCAATTCTCTGGACCAACCAGAGAAAGCAAAATATACACTCCTCACCAATAACATAGTATGTTCATCTTTTAGTGTATATCTACAACTTCCTCATGCCAATAGCCTCCAATCTTATGTACCTGAAGCCTTGTCTGTTTTTTCACTATAATATTTTCCATTCCTCTGCCTGCCTTTGAGTCTCTGCCAAAACGCAAGTGAAAATTGCTGATTCCCTTACTAGAGAGCAAGCTCTGAATAAATCTCCTTTGCGCTTCTCATTTCCATAGTTTTGGTTTTGCTTTGTATAACAAGATAATAGTAAAAATCTTGACATCATTCTGCATTACACAGTATATGACAATGTATACATTGAACATATTGTAGAAGATCATTTTCACATATGGCTACTTTTAAAAATTTGAACCTATTTGTTTCTATAATAACAAATGGCATATATGCATAACTGAATCAAAGGATAGTGGGATTTACCTAATATTTTAAAAAACACCTACTCCAATTAATCACCTAGATAGTCCTGTAATTAGTCACCTAGATTGTCCTGTAATTTACCTGGCATTATGTTCATAAATTACAACTGGTGTTCTGACCAGTATAATGCAATTAATAAATTGGCTTTGATTTGTTCATAGAACAGTCAAAATCCAACACCACAGGCGTGTCTTCACGGTTTTCATGTGGCTATCTCCTATTTGTTAATTTACTGGGTAATATTTTTGAATGCCTACTACCTATGTTCTAAATACTCTGGTAAGTAGTTGGTGTAGTCAATAATTCAAGGAACTGGGAACAGCCCACCGCCCAAAGCAAATTTGTGGGGCTCCTGAGCACCATGGAAGAGCTGCAGAAAGAGATCAGAATCACCTACTCAGGGAACAAGAGTGAGATGGGGAGGCCAAAAGGTGACATCATTAATGCTAGAATATTGGTTCAGGAGTGCCTGATGGAAACAGAAATGAAAGAGAATGTCAAATTTTAGCTGCCCTGTTGATTTTGAAGGTTTTCCATCTTTTTACAAGATGAGAAGTTACAGTTCATCTCACAGATGAAACTATTGTTTTCAAAATGGGGAAAAGTTGTTTTTCTTCCCATGGTTTACTTGGCTCTGAACGTAACAGTCTCAAAAATTGAGAAAAGATTCTGCAACGAATTAGGATTTACATTTTAAGTAGTTAGGAACTATCCAGGTTTTTTTTTGTCAAAACATTGATTTAAAACATGTCTGTAAAGTTATCTTACAGCAAACTATATTTTGCCTCAGACGCCAGTGCCTCCCTTTAATCTTCTCTTTTGAATACATTTGTGTGACCCACATTGTTCATTTTTCTTTTCATAAGCTAAGATGACAATAAGCATTTTGGTTTTAGTGCAAACCTACAGCACCCTTTACTTAGTAGCTGGTCCTCATTTGCCATACAGTATAAATTCTGCTTGATGTAATTTCTTTTTTCTTAAGTGTTCACATGACTATTAGTGCTTTGAGGTCAATATTTAAAATAAACAAGACCAGGCATGGTGACTCACACCTGTAATCCCAGCACTTTGGGAGGCTGAGACGGGCATTCCCGCCTGACTCTTGAGGTCAGGAGTTCAAATCCAGTTTCACATGGTGAAACCCCGTCTCTACTAAAAAAAAAAAAAAACAAATAAATAAATAAATTAGCCAGCATGGTGGTAGACACATGTAAATCCAGCTACTCAGGAGGCTAAGGCAGGAGAATCGCTTGAACCCAGGGAGTGGAAGTTGAAGTGAACTGACATCGCGCCACTGCACTCCAGCCTGGGCAACAAACAGAGTGAAACTTAATCTCAAAAAACAACAACAACAACAACAAAAAAAACCTACTAAACCTAACGTGGACTCTCGAAAATTTTCATACTAAGACCGTAAGTGGATTTTAGTTCTGTGTTTACTGTAAGCTGATCAAAACATCTGGAATAAATTGGTCTGTTGTGCATATATATCTACACTTGCCAAAGGATCAGCTCATCCTCCTTCCGCAAACAGTGCAAAACACCTTTGAAGAATTCTTCTGTTTTATATTTGCATTTCTTACCTTCAGCTGGCTATCATAATTATGTCCGCATGTTAAAATTTAAATTAAAAATACAATTTATTTACTTCATTTTTATAATTTACAATAATATAATGGGCCTAAATCTCTGATTTCATTCTCAAATTACCAAAATTTGAATCTGATTTTTACTGAAATGCCTTAAGCACCTATTTTGAGAGCCTTTAGCTAAATTTAGGTTCCAGTACCAGAGCAGCTAGCAACCCTACCCTAACAGAAAGTGCAGGGGAGCCAGATATGAATGGTTACATTGTGGCTTTCAGGAGATACTTCTTTTACCTGCCAGACAGCCTAGTGTCTAGTTGTCTGACTTGTGATCCAGAGGGGGCCCTCACATGGGAAACTTGTTTACATTGGCAGATGCTCTTGTGATTCTTCTCTTATTTGTGTACAGTCTGACCATTCTCCTGGCACTAGGAACAGGATCTTATGTTGCCCCAGGCATCCTGGAGAAAATCCTGGTTCTTCCAATGGAAGGTATAAATTTAATATGACAGAAATTAAATTCAAAGAATTATTACTTACAGATCAAGGATGGTGGGCACCATAAGTCAGGAGGGCCTTCCTCTGTGCCTGGGTCACACAAGGCAGGAATGAAGAGTAAGGCAGAGAGAGAGAAAAAGAAAGAACATGGCAACTGTGGTGATATATTTAAGAGAATAGGGTGTGGGTCTCTAAAGTTCGTGAATAGTCACTCCATTTTAAGGAAGCCACAGAAAAGTGGGGAACCCAGTCTGAGAGGTAGGAAAGATGCCTCTATGTTCTTATCTCTGATAAATGTCCTAGACCATTTGGTTGTGCTGTCCTACTTCTAATGCCTAGGTAGAAACGCGTTCAGTGTTCTTGTTACAACACCCACTCACAGATTATTATTTTACATAGTTTGCTTGCATTTACTTCTGATTTCATTATTTGAATAGTAATTTACTTATTAAATAAATATGTATATGTCAAAAATCCCCTCCTGTCCTCATGGGATTTGCATTATATTGGAACAAGACAAATATTAAGCAGTAAACAATAAGTACAAAAGGAAATCTGTAGAGTTTGTTTATAAAAACAGTAGAGAGAATAGAGGAAGGGGGATTGGGAATATGTAGTGAATGTCGGTATTTCAACCAGAGTGTGACAGCAAAGCTAACTGATAATAGGACAAATGAACAAGACCAGTGGCTCATGCCTGTAATTCTTGTGCTTTTGGAGACTGAGATGGGGGTTGCTTTAGTCCAGGTATTCGAGACCAGGGCTGAACAACATAGTGAGATCTCGTCTCTCTAAAAAATTGACAAAAACAAAAACAGAAAGCAAACAAAAAACATTAGCTAGGCATGGTGGCCTATGACTTTGATTTTACCTGCTCAGAAGGCTGAGGTGGGCTGAGCCCAGGAGTTCGAGGAGGCTGCAATGTGCCATAATCCTGCCACTGCACTCCAGCCTGGGAAAGAGCCTGTCTCAAAACAAAGAAAAAGAGTAAAATAAGACATTTGGAGAAGGTAAAAATGTTAGCTATGTCTCAGGATACAAAATCAGAGTGCAAAAATTACACGTATTCCCATACGCCAACAATGGACAAGCAGAGAGCCAAATCATGAATGAACTCCCATTCACAATTGCTACAAAGAGAATAAAATACCTAGGAATATAGTGAACAAGGGAAGTGAAGGACCTCTTCAAGGAGAACTGCAAACCACTGCTCAAAGAAATAAGAGAGGACACAAACAAATGGAAAAACAATTCATGTTCAGAGTGCTGAGACCAGCTAGGTAGGGGAGAACCTAACCCAGCAGCATTAGAGGAATTAAAGACACACACACAGAAATTTAGAGATGTGGAGTGGGAAATCAGGGGTCTCACAGCCTTCAGAGCTGAGAGCCTTGAACAGAGATTTACCCACATATTTATTGACAGCAAGCCAGTGGTAACCATTGTTTCTATAGATTATACATTAAAAGTATTCCTTACGGGAAACAAAGGGATGGGCCAAAATAAAGGGATGGGTTTGGCCAGTTATCTGCAGCAGGAGCATGTCCTTAAGGCACATATACCTCATGCTATTGTATGTGGTTTAAGAATGCCTTTAAGCTGTTTTCTGCCCTGGGCGGTAGAGGTGTTTCTTGACCTCATTCCGGTAAATGCACAACTTTCCAGTGTGGCTGTCATGGCCATCACGAACATGTCACAGTGCTGCAGAGATTTTGTTTATGGCCAGTTTCGGGGCCAGTTTATGGCCAGATTTTGGTAGCCTATTCCTAACACAGGGGTAGGAAAAATTAATACTGTGAAATGGCCATACTGCCCAAAGTTATTTATAGATTCAATACTATTCCATTAAACTACCATTGACATTCTTCAAAGAATTAGAAAAAACGACTTTAAAATTCGTGTGGAACCAAAAAAGGGCCGGTATAGGCAAGATTATCTTAAGCAAAATGAACAAAGCTGCAGACATCATGCTACCCAACTTGCTACAGTAACCAAAACAGCATGGTGGAAAAACAGATACATAGAACAACGGGACAGAATAGAGATATCAGAATTAAGACCACACATATGCAATCATCTTATCTTCAACAAACTTGACAAAAACAACCAATGGGGAAAGGATTCCCTATTTAATAAATGGTGCTGGGATAACTGGCTAGCCATATGCAGAAAATTGAGACTGGACCCTTTGCTTACACCTTATACAAAAATTAATTCAAGAAGGATTAAAGACTTAAATGTAAACCCAAAATTACAAAAACCCTAGAATAAAATCTAAGCAATACCATTCAGCACATAGGCAAGTGCAAAGCTTTCATGATGAAAATGTCAAAATAATTGCAACAAAAGAAAAAATTCACAAATAGGATCTAATTAAACTAAGAAGCTTCTGTACAGCAAAAGAAACTACCTATCATCAGAGTGAAGAGACAACCTACAGAATGGGATAAAATGTTTGCTATCTATCCATCTGACAAAGATCTAATACCCAGAATCTACAAGGAACTTAAATACATTTACAAGAAAAAAAACACAATCCCATTAAAAAGTGGGCAAAGGTCATGAACAAACACTTCTCAAAAAAGACATTTATGTGGCCAAAAACCACATGAAAAAAAAGTTCAACGTAACTAATCATTAGAGAAATGCAAATCAAAACCACAATGAGATACCATTTCATGCCAGTAAGAATGGCCATTATTAAAAAGTCAAGAAACAACAGATGCTGGTGAGGCTGTGGAGAAATAGGAATCCTTTTCCACTCTTGGTGGGAATGTAAATCGGTTCAACCATTGTGGAAGACAGTGTGGCAATTCCTCAAAGACCTATAACCAGAAATACCATTCAATCCAGCAATCCCATTACTTGGTATATACCCAAAGGAATATAAATCATTCTATTTTAAAGATACATACACACATATGTTTATTGCAGCACTCTTCAAAATAGCAAACCGTGGAATTAACCCAAATGCCCATCAATGATAGACTGGATAAAGCAAATGATAGACTGGATAAAGCAAATGTGGTACATATGCAGCATAGAATAGTATGCAGCCATAAAAATGAATGAGATCATGTCCTTTGCAGGGACATGGAGGGAGCTGGAAGTCATTATCTTCAGCAAACTAACACACGAACAGAAAACCAAACACCACATATTCTCACTTATAAACGGGAGCTGAATAATGAGAACACATGAAGACAGGGAGGGGAAAAACCCACACTTGTGCCTGTCCGGGGGCAGGGTAGCAGGGGGAGGGTGAACATTAGGAAAAATACCTAATGCATGCAGGGCCTAATACCTATGTGATGGGTTGATAGGTGTAGCAAACCACCATGGAACACATTTACCTATGTAACAAACCTGCACATCTTGCGTATGTATCCCAGAACTAAAAATAAAATTAAATTTTAAAAAGTGGTAGACACGTGAAAATCTGAGGGAATTGTATTTAAGATAGAGAAAAGAGGCAGAGCAAAACTCTGTTTCAAAAGTGTCCCAGATGGATGTATCCAAGAAACGAGTGGTGGTCAGTGTGGTTAGGGTGGTGAGAGGAAATAAGGGGATAGTAGGAAAGAAGTAATGTAAGTAATGATGGGAAAGCCCAGGAGGTCATTTTAAGCTATTGAACTTTTAATGTGAATAACATAGGGAGCCACTGCAGGATTTGGAGCAAGGTGACTTAATGTGGCTTACATTTCTTTATTGTCATCCAGGTGACTGTATTGAACATATGTGGGCAAGTGTGAAAGCAGAATACATTGATGCAATATAGAGAAGAGCTAAAAGTTACTTGGTCTGGAAAGGAAGGGATAGATACGGTGAGACGGAGTAAGATTCTGCGGGTAATTCAAGGTAGACAACAGTAATTGCAGCAGATTGGATAAGGAGCAGGAGCTAAAGTGAGAAACTGATTTCTCCAAGATTTTTGTCCTGTGTAACAGGAAGAATGAAGTTTCCAACAAGTGAGGTAAGAAAATATTAGATGATATTTAAATATTAATTTTTAAAGGAATATTAGGAGATCGTTATAGGCATAGTAAGGTTGGACTATCCATTACAACATAAAATGTGGATTAAAGTAAGGTTTATTTTTGGTTTTGGTTTTGTTTTGGGAGACAGAGGCTTGTTCTGTCACCCAGGCTGGAATGCAGTGACACAAACTCGGCTCATTGCAACCTCCGTCTCCTGGGTTCAAGCGATTCTCGTGGCTCAACCTCTCAAGTAGCTGGGATTACAGGCACCTGGCACCACATCTGGCTAATTTTTTGTATTGTTAGTAGAGACGGGGTTTCACCATGCTGGCCAGGCTGGTCTCAAGCTCCTGAACTCAGGTGGTCTGCACACCTTGTCCCAAAGTGCTATGATTACAAGCGTGAGCCACCATTCCCTGCTAGAGTAAGTATTAATAGATGAATATGTGACTCAGGAGATTAGAGGAGATATTTTTTAAATGTCCTTTGCACATTGGTGACATGTATAGCTATGAGGCCACAGGGAGTCACAAAGGTAGTAAATATAGGTGAAAGAGAACAGAATCAAAGATTAATCCCTGAAACACTCCCAAATAAAGAGATTGGGAGATAAAGAGAAAGAAAAAGAAAATAAACTGAGAGATAGGAGCCAAGTAAGATGAAAACTGAAATGACCTGTTAATACCAAAATGTAGGTGACAAGTGGAGCAATTTTCATGACTTGGTATATTTTTAGGTTTGATGAATTTTGAGCATTTTATATCTCTTTCAGTTTTCTCTCTGGTGCTTACCACCTATTCAATAATCTGTTTTTCAGTAGACAACAAGAATATGATAAATTTTGACAGAATTTCTGTACCACATTATATTTCAGCTGATTACCTTGTTAACACGAATAGATACTTCTAAGTGTCTCTCCCAGCTATATCATACCTTATAGGCAAAAGGATTTATGATGGGACTATAAGCAGAAGATCTATGTGTAATATTTATTCTTATCCTTGTCTACCTATTCTCTCTTTCCTAGTGGCTGAAATGCAGGTGATGGTAGTAGCAACCATAAGGGACAATGATTTCAAGGTCATTCACAGAGAAAGAATAAGGAGAAATGAATAAAAATTACCTGACACCATGAATGTCTCTGCCATCTTCTCAGATTTTCTCAAAAGGAGGAAAATTATTTTATATGTCATTTACATCATTGTTTTTATCCTAAGTAATATTGTTCTCACTTGCAGCTGAGCTGAAATTTAACTAATAGTATAGGGGCCAATCCAAAACTTTTTTTTTAATTAATACTGCGTGGGTGTTAGGAAAAAAGAAATTAAAAAATTATAGAAAGAAAATTTACATTAAGTATCAGTGAAGGTGGGATATGTATGTTGCTTAAATATAGTGAGATATGTAGCTAGAGAAAATACAACAAAATGGGAAAGAAAAGCCAAGAGTTAGGATTAAAGCACTAATGCTTTATTTTAAGCAAAATTCAAATGTTTACTTGAAGGTAATGCTTACAGAAGCTGCTGTAAATATGGGCATGATATGGTTTGACTGGCTCCCCAGCCAAAACTCATCTTGAATTGTAACTCCCACAATTCCCATATGTCATAAGAGGAACTTGGTAGGAGGCGATTGGATTACGGGGGCAGGTCTTTACTGGGCTGTTCTCGTGATAGTGAATGAGTCTCTTGAGATCTGATGGTTTTAAAAGCAGGAGTTTCTCTACACAAACTCTCTTTTTGTCTTCCACCTCCACCTAACAGGTGACTTGCACCTCTTTGCTTTCCACCATGACTGTGAGCCTCCCCAACCACATGAAACTATGAGTCCAGTTAAACTTCTTTCTTTTGTAAATTGCCCAGTCTTGGCTATGTCTTTATCAACAGTGTGAAAATGGACTAATACAGTAAATTGGTACCAGTAGAGCGGGGCACTGCTAAAAAGATACCCAAAATGTGGAAGCGACTTTGGAACTGGGTAACAGGCAGAGGTTGGAACAGTTTGGAGGATTCAGAAAAAGACAGAAAAATGTGGGAAAGTTTGGAACTTCCTAAAGACTTGTTGAATGGCTTTGAACAAAATGCTGATAATGATATGGACAATAAAATCCAGGCTGAGGTCCTCTCAAATGGAGATGAGGAATTTGTTGGTAACTGGGGCAAAGGTGACTCTTGTTTTGTTTTAGCAAAGAGACTAGCAACATTTTTCCCCTACCCTAGAGATTTGTGGAACTTTGAACTTGGGAGAGATGATTTAGGTATCTGGTAGAAGAAATTTCTAAGCAGCAAAGCATTCAAGAGATGACTTAGGTGCTGATAAAGGCATTCAGTTTTATAAGGGAAGCAGAACTTTTATAAAAGCTTGGAAAATTTGCAGCCTGGCAATGCTATAGGAAAGAAAATCTCATTTTCTGAGAAGAAATTCAAGCTGGCTGCAGAAATTTGCATAAGTAATGAGGAGCCGAATAGTAATCCCGAAGACAATGAGGAAAAAGTCCCCAGTCATGTCAGAGGCCTTCACAGCAGCTCCTTCCATCACAGGCCCGGAGGCCTAGGATGAAAAAGTGGTTTTGTGGGCCAGGCCCAGGGCCCCCCTGCTGTGTGCAGCCTAAGGACTTGGTGACCTCTGTCTCAGCCACTCCAGCTGTGGCTGAAAGGTGCCAACATACAACTCAGGCCATGACTTCAGAGGGTATAAGCCTCAAGCCTTAGCAGCTTCCACATGGTGTTGAGCCTGACAGTGCACAGATGTCAATAATTGGGTTTGAGAACCTCCGCCTAGATTTCAGAGGATGGATGGCAACACCTAGATGTCCAGGCAGAAGTTTGCTGCAGATGTGTGGCTATCATGGAGAGCCTCTGCTAGGGCAGTGAAGTAGGGAAATGTGGGATTGGAGCTCCCACACAGTCCCTAGGGGCACTACCTAGTGGCGCTGTGAGAAGAGAGCCACTGTCATCCAGACCCCAGAATGGTAGATCCAATGACAGCTTGCACCATGCACCTGGAAAAGTTATAGACACTCAATGCCAATTCATGAAAGCAGCCAGGAGGGAAGCTGTACCCTGCAAAGACACAGAGGTGGAACTGCCCAAGACCATGGGGACTCACCTCTTGCATCTGCATGATCCAGAGGTGAGACATGGAGTCAAAGGAGGTCATTTTGGAGCTTTAGTATTTGACTAACCTGCTGGATTTCAGACTTGCATAGGGCCTGTAGCTCCTTTGTTTTGCCCAATTTCTCCCATTTGGCATTGCTCTATTGGCCGAATGCCTGTATCCTCATTGTATCTAGGAAGTAACTAACTTGCTTTTGATTTTACAGGCCCATAGGTGGAAGAGACTTGCCTTGTCTCAGATGAGACTTTAGACTGTGGACTTTTGAGTTAATGCTGAAATTAGTTAAGACTTCGAGGGACTATTGGGAAGGCATGATTGTTTTTGAATTGTGAGTACATGAGATTTGGGAGGGGCCCAGGGGTGGTATAATATGGTTGGCTCTCCCCACCCAAATCTCATTTTGAATTGTAATTCCCACAATTCCCACATGTCATAGGAGGAACCTGGTGAGAAGTGATTGATTATGGGGATGGTTCTTTCCAGTGCTGTTCTCATGATAGTAAATAAGTCTCAGGAGATATGATGGCTTTAAAAACAGGAGTTCCACTGCACAAGCTCTATTTTTGCCTGCCACCATCCACTTAAGATACGACTTGCTTCTCTTTGCTTTCTGTCATGATTGTGAGGCCTCCCCAGACATGTGGAAGTGTGATTCCAATTGAACCTCTTTCTTTTTTAAATTGCCCAGTCTTTGGTATGTTGTTATCAGCAGTGCAAAAATGGACTAATACAGGGCATTTGTAACTTACTGTCTCATAATATGATCCCAAACTGAGTGAATTAGCCTAGTGTTTTTCAAAACATGTTCTCAAGGTGATCTTCACAAAAAGCATCTAGGAAGCCTTGCATCCTTTAATTCCCCTTTGAGGTCAGTATTTCATTGAGTTGAACTGATTACACATGAAGAACACTAAAAATATTATTTTATTTATTTCATCCAACATTTCTCAAGAACTCTATTTCCCTTACGACCATTTTTTTTTTTTTTATGTTTTTATTGGGATTTAACACATGCTTTGAAAATAGTCAGACAAACTGAAGTTTTACTATAAAGCTATCTTAATAGAAAAAACCTTCACTTTAAAAAATAAATATGAGTATTGGTTTTATTGATGCAGTAGCTAAAACATCTTTGCAAAAATTACAATATCAAACAAGAGTTCATGTTTTAAATTCAGTTCAAGACTTGCTTTCTAATTACTTCCTAGGTTTGTCACTGTCTATTTTCACTCTTTGCTAAAAATAATAAGGATCAAAACATGTGCTTTTCTTCCTGGAAGATTCCTGAAAACCTGTTTTTAAAAAGTGATTCACTCCTAAGCAGCAAATCAATTTAATGCTTTAAAAAAAAGTATCACCAACCAAGCAGTAAAATTACATTTCAACCATGATCAAATAAATGTAGCATAATCAATTAGGTGTTCAAACATCTAAACACAATTTCCAGACTCATAATTGAATCTGGAAAGTGGTCTTCAAGCTTAAAGGAAAGATGGTGACACTTTCATGCTTATAAAGTGCATAATGGAGCACTCACAAATACGGGCAAAACTACAGCAATTTTAAAGAGATATTTACTCTCAACCTTTATATTTATAATTTAGCTATGTGCTAGCTGAACATATAGATCAATAACCTTGTATTATGATTTACAAAGCCACAAATATATACTATATATATAAAACAATATTACAGAATTCTTTATTTAGCCTATATTATTTCAAAAATGTGCATGAAGTATCCATGACAGCAATTAATTACAAAAGTCAACTATCATAATTTTTATTAAATTTATGAGCTTCATTTATTTCTAAAAAGAAACTATTCAGTTACCAATACAAACGATCAATTAAACTGCTTATTTAAGACAATTAAATTTACATTTCCAAAATATTTATTTATTGAGGCCTATTTATCAGTCAATAACATTTTTGAGGAACTGGGAACAAAAGGATGAATAAAATACTGTTTCAACTGTGTGTAGCTCAAAACAGATCAGTCACACCCTATTATATTAAATGAGTTAGTAGTGCCTAGAACAAAATTAATATTATACAAGCTGTGATAATCATCTCATTTTATTGTCATAGTTTTTTTTTTTATTATATGTCTTCCCTTTTGGCATGAAAGAAGTATCTGTGTCTCTGTCACAGTTCATGACACATAATCATTCAATAATATTCAAGGAGCAAGTGGTATTGACTTAGCTCAAATAAATTTACCTGTAATATTTGACATAAAATATTCTTATAACTGGTTTTCATAATATCAAATGTGATAAAAGAAATTATGTGGTTCCGCATAGGATATGTTATAATTGCTATGTAATAATAGAAAATGGGACATCTACCAACAATGCTTGTTTGTTTTGTTGGTTGTTTAATTAGACATCCAGTTTCTCCCAGTAATGGTAAAGAAAAATAGTTGTCTTTGTCATACTCCTGAAGTGCTCACAGGGAAGCTCAATTGTTACATCTGCCTCACTGAGGCTGATCGCTACATAGTTATGAGGAAAGAAGGAACAAAAATCAAAATTGTTCTTTGATAAAGGATTGTAAAATTTATTTAGGATCACATCCTCAGAGTTGTTTTTTATTTGTTTGTTTGTTTGTTTTTTTGCTGCTGTTACAATAAAACTGAAAGGTCATATACTATCCCATTTCTTTCTGGCATTTAAAGTTGGATTCATGGTTATGTTTATGAAAGTAAAATTTTAAAAGTATAACTGCATTTGCATTGTAAATTTTTAAAACAGAATTTGAATGTTGGGATGGGACATTTATTAAAGCATTGTGAAATGTTAATGTTCCAAGGAAATAACTAGTTATGTTATGAGTATCCAACACTAATTTAAATAAGTGGTAATAGTGAATGTCATTAACAAGTATCATTTCTAAATGTTATTTTAACCTGGTTAGCACTTATGAAAACAAGCAAGTATAAAGAATGCTTCATTGTATTATAAACTAGAAAGATGATAGATTTTTTTTTTAAACAGAGTGCATAAGTAAGTATTTTAGAAAGTATTCCCAGTAGCTCAGATAATCTTTTGTAAGGAAATTTGAATCAACAGTTTATATAAGAAGCTTATGAATTGGAGTAAATGAAAGAAATTCACTTATCTTAACCTTAACAACACAAAATTGACATTTTTTCCTTTGTTAACACAATCATCAAGAACTTACCAGTCTAAGGCAGAATACCGCAGCATTCCACAAAAAAAGAAATATGCAATTACTTCACCAATTAGCTAGGAAACATAGAAAGTCAGTCTTAAACTTCAAAGTTTCAGAGTTTTAAAAATATGAGAATAACATATCTAACTTATCCCTACTTGCACGCATGAACGGAACACACAGTAAGCTATTTTTCCTGAGAAAGTCATTGGTATTATTCTTAATAACTCCATAAATTTCAAATGACACTTCTCTCCTTAATTGAATTAACCACATCAGGTCAATAAAAAACTGCTTGTAAATTGAAGCAGTATTATTATATAAAAGCAATACAAATATTTTGTTCTGTTTTTCTCCTATTGTTTTCCATCATATTCATAGCTTTTTGTACCAAAATTGCTCAATGAAAATAGTAACATTTTATAACTATAAATTTTATGCCCATCTATCCCTCATCCATAGTCCTATTTGAGAAAAATATTGTTATTTAGGGGAGAAGCACTACTTTAAGTAATGACACAACTTAAGTTACCTTATTTCTCTTCTGAACTGCTTCTAATAGCTCATGTTAACTCTGTCACCTATTTCCGGCTGCTCTTCTACCTGATAGGTCAGGTATGTTAGTCTAAATCTGTACTTATCTTATTTCTTGTGATATATATAGAATTTAAGTTTCACAACTCATAACACCTTACAAAACAGAAAATAGGCTAATCTTTCCCAAGCACTTTTTAACTGCAATAGGAAATATGCATGAACATTTTTATTTAAATAAGTCAAGGTAAAAATTCACAGTACAGACACATTTGATTAAAAAATTGAAAAACATGGGATGATGTACTAAATACAGTTTCTCAGTCAATTGGGTATAAAGATCAGAATTGTGTGGGAAAGAAATGATAGGACAGAAGACTAAAAATTAAATATGTTTGACCATTGTAAAATAGCAAGTATTGGAGGAGTGCTCACACTGATCTATTATCTCCCCTTTGGCATCTATAGAAACTCCCAGGACATTGCCCTCTGTTTTCCAATGGGAGCAATGTAGGTTCACGGCTGTATGTATTTCAACAGAAGACAATTCCTGGTGTCAACTTTAATATGCTCTTGATAATGAATATGAATTATTAATAACTTGTTTGGTGGGCAATAAAAATGATGGCATCTAGAAAATAGTTTGTCAATATTTCAATTTGAAGGAAATTCTGTAAAGTTAACCAATAATTCACTTTCTTGTTAGATTGGATAACATCCTGAAACAAACACACTAGTCTCTATCATCCTCTTTAAAGTGACATATTGATAAGTGTTGCTCTAGGTTTCTATTTCAAAAACGTCGAGGAGTCAATATTGACCTGAAGTACTTGAAGTATTCATCAGAATTACCTATGATGGCTTAAACAAAACACGTGTTGTCTAGGCCTTGCTTTGCAGTTCTGATGAATTATGTTCAATAGATTAAAAGCAAACAAACAACCTCAATTCATGATTCTAACATACAATTTCTATTGTATATTTTAGAATCATATCATCATTGTACAGATTGAGAAACAGTTGAGAAACAGTGAATGACCCAGTAGTACTAATTCATGTATTGGAATAAAATTATAGACAACTGAAGAACAAAAAGCCACACATTTAGTGGTCGGACTTTTTTTTTTTTTTTTTTCATTTTTAAACCATAGCTAATTTCTCCATAGACATTAAGCACAATAATAATTGGAACTTTTCTACCTTGGCTGTCACTATGTTCCTTCACCTAGAAGAATACATGGTACACAGTAGGCTCTCTACAATTTTGTTCATAATCACTCAAAACTGGAAACAACTCAAATCTTCTTCAATGGGAGAATAAGAAAATAGTGGCAAATTCATACAATGCAATACTTTTTGGCAACAAAGAATGAATGAACTTTGATGCATGAAACAGATTTTATGAATCACACAAGCATCATGTTAAGTGAATGAAGTCAGATTCAAAAGGTTACACATTATATGATTCCATTTCTATGGAATTTTCATAAAAACAAAACTATGACACATCAGTGGTGTCAGGAAATGTGGAGGGAGGTTGGACTACAAGTGGATAGCATGAAGGATTATTTTATGGTGATGACATTATTCTGTATATTCGCTATGGTGGCAGTTAAATGAATCTATATATATGTTAAATTTACAGAACTTTACACCAAAAATAGTCAAGTAAACTGTATGTTAGTCTTAAAAATACTATATAGCATTTTTGGATTATATTTCACCACAAAATCCATGTCCAAAATCACACAACACAAAATATTAGTTTTAATCTGAAGAATGGTGAACTTCTACAGATATAGAGTTACCATGACCTGGAAAATTTACTAGAATTATTCTTCTGATGTTCACATTGAAAAATGAGTTACTATTTGTTAGAAGTTTTGAGGTGACACAAGAAGGAAACAGGCATGATGTAATGCTCACTCCATATGTAACTCCCAAGCTTTATTTTCTTGCAGCTTTTTACGTTGTTTCCACTACATTTATGATTACCACTAATATACTCTAGAGTCTACATGACAGCAGTTGCAGTTTTCCAATATTTTGACGCAGTTATCAAGAGTAGGGATTATTTGATTCAATGCAATAAATATTGAGTGCCTATTAAGTCTTGTTGTAGTAACTTGTACATATCGAAGATCATTCAAATGATGTCATTTTTTTTCAATCATTCATTTAACAAATATTCAGTTATCAGTTAATATGTGTTATGCACTGTTAATCATAAGGTAATCAATAGGTATCAAAATAAGCAACGTCACTGCTATCCTGGTGTTTACACCCTGTTGAGGGATGAACAATAAAAATGTATAAGAATAAAAAAATCACGAAGAGGAAAATAGAGAATGTTATGATGAAACACAACAAGGGCAATAAACTTGGTTTGCAGATCACAAAAGGTCTTGGAAGATAATATAGGACTCTTTCTAGAATATTAATTTTAAAAAAAGTATTTAATACACATATATGCTAATTTGTGCCAGTGTTGCAAACCACATCATACTCATAACCACCCTATGAGATAAAAAATTTATTTTTATTACTATTTGGGGCCTGAGAGAAATAAGGCACAGAATTTACCTGTTATACCATAGTCAAAATAGAAAATGTAGGCTTTAATCTCAGGAAGTCCAGTTCCAGTGTCTGTGTTTGTTACCATTACACTATGCTGCTGCTGCTTTCAGCTGTTCTTACTTTAGGCAACAAATATTACCATCTTCAGAGGTTTTAAAATTTGTGTCATTATAATTTTCCAAATCTGCCACATATCAGTATAGTGCTAAGTTAGGCCAGTAATAATAGAACATTACTAGCTTTACTTGAAGTGAGAGATGTACTGAACACAAAGCTCACAAAAGGGCCATGATATTTTACAGAATGCTGTATTTTGGAGAGCTAAAATCAATTTTATTCCAAATTTCCAGATTATATATTTTATCAGCCTATTTTTCTAGCTATCTTAAAACCTTTTTATATCTGTGTGTGACACAGATCTGACCTCACATTTATCTCTGACCATATATTTCTTTGCCCTAATTTGGAGCCATTACAGAAACATCGTCTTTATAGCAGTGGAAAAGATGCACAGAAAATAGTAATCAGAAGACTATCTTTGTTGCCTACTGTACTTTCTCCCTGAGTCCCATCTAAACCTCCTGGGGTGCTTTGAGTGTTTGTCATAAACTTTTCTACATTAACAGGTGGATTGTTTCCCCTTCTGCAAAACACTTAACAAATATATTGCCCCCTGAACTCTCCATTAACACTAGGGTGTTATATTGTGCAAATGTACCAGCACGGGTGTAGAAGCAAGAAAACCTGCTATATTGCTAAAGATTTGTCACAGAACCTTATGGTATCAGTGCTTCAGTAGAGAGAATGATATTTCCAGGAAATTACACTGATTCAAATTGTAAGCCCATTTTCCAGTGACTTCCTGTCAGGGTTGGTTTATTTCTTTGTTTCTGCTCCTTATTACATTTTACCACTTTTTTTGTTTTGCTTCTGGCCTTTGCAACAGGTTCCCTTTGATGAGATAGCCATCGTGTCCTTGTGCAAGTTTTATCCTTAGCCTTTCCTTTGGCAACCACACAATTTTTTGAAGTTTAGTGGCTCAAATGAATAATGTACCTAAATAAAAAGCACTGCACAAACCCACTTATATCCAAAATAGGGGTGTGTGTGTGTGTGTGTGAATCCTTATTTACATATCCTTATTTTTCCAATCCTTTACAGTCTGGTTAAAAATATTTTACATTATCTATATTTTGACTATAGTTTTTAGCATAAAAATATGTTCCAGCTTTTAAAGTAAACCCAATAAATTATACTATTCTTCTCTGTCCATATCTGAATAAGCTGACTTACAAAACATAGTAAAGATGGAGACTCATATGTCACCATTATTACAAATAAAGACCTGGTTGGAAGATATTGTTTATATCTGTTAGCCACCCTGCAGAATTAGAACAATTTATTCAGTCACAGCCAGCCTTCTTGGTGAGGCTTCCTGATATGGACAGGTACCCCGGTGAGGCTTACCACATGGAGGATCCAGGGGGAAAACACTAAGCAGATTTCCTCTCAAAAGGAAGAAAAAAATAGCTAAGCTCATCATATCCAAATAGTTTTTGTTGATTTCTCAATCAGATCAGTGACTGATTTTTGGCTACCATTTATGAGGCTGTTTCCCAAACACCACCTCTTTCAGATCTTCCTGGGACTCTGGTAAGTTGTTCGCATTTTGTTTCCAGCACTCTCTGTAATGGCAGAGCTGTATTCTAATTCAGTTCATGCCCAGGCGAAGCTGCATTCAAATCTTCTAGTATTTTCTTCTCACATTGTTCAACATGTAAGAATACGTGGTGCATAGTCGGCTATATACACATATTTAGGAAAATCAAAGTAAAAAACTCTTCTGAAAGTGTATGTTGTCATAATGCATACAGTTCTGTGGATTATCAAATTTGTCTACAGTGCCTGAATTCACAAAACAAGTTATCATCTGAAGGAGGGGAACTATAGAAATATAAATTGCAAGTCCACCAAGGTTTGTCTCGGTGATAGTGCACAATTTGAAACAGCAGTTACCACCTTTTCCATGTTAGACCACTATAGAGGGTGGGTACAGGCATTATCCGGAACTTACCCCATAAGTTACACTCATTTTTCTTGCAATTGTAAGAAAAATCTTACATAAAATTGAAAATAAAAGGCCACATCAAGATGAAATCTATAAAGGTACTTCAACAACTGCGTGCAAACAGCGTATAGATGAGCCAAATTTGAATATGAATTTATCTTGGTATAAACTTCCTAAGGAGAAATGTAAGTTAAAATAGTAAATCTATTTGAAAATTAAAATGCAAAGATCAAAGGAAATGAAGTCTAAGTTCATTTACTTTAAAAATTGAGTATCAAAAGTCCCATATCCACAATCCTAAATTGAATAAAATCCACGACAATAGTGCCCAATTTCTTGTCTAGCTTACCCTGCCAGGGGGTTCTTTATGCCTAAATGGAATTGGGGCTACCAACAGTGTCACTAGCCTGCGCTGTTTCTCCTACTGTGTAGGTATAGTTCTTTTGAAATTCTGGGGGTTGTATTAACTTAATTGCAAATTCTGAGTCGCCCTCACTTTTGGAGTCTAAAGCTTTAAAAGGATACACTGGATTGTCATAGCAGTGGCCCAAGACCTATGTAATTTAGAAGACAATTCAATCCTTAGATCCTAAGGTAATTATCTCAGGAAAAATGTTGTTTACAATATCCAGTACTCAGTATTTTTAAAGATCATAGCACAGACTAAGTGGTATTAATTACAACAGAAGGCCAGATGGTCTGCACCTGCTATTCGGAATCCAAGGCTTGTGAAATAAAATGGGTTGGAAAGTCTTTAAGCAAGATGTTAATTTTGGTATTTGAATATACTTACTGAATTCCTCCTGTTGCTATAACCAATTACCACAACTTAGCAGCTTAACAACAATACAACTTTCTTATATAATTCTGGTGGCCTATGGTCTGAAATAGGTCTTACAGTCCTCAAATGAAAGTCTCAGTAGGACTGTATTTCTTCTGGAGGTTCTAGAGGAGACTTTGTCCCTTCCCTTTTTAAGCTTCTAGAGACTGACCACATTCTTTGGATCATGGCCCCCTGCTATCTTCAATGATTGCATCCACATCATCCTGACCTCTATTTCTGCTATAACTTCTCCATCTGACTTTGATTTTCCTGCTTCCCTCTTTCCCTTATAAAGATCCTTGTGATTAATTGAGTCCACCCAGATTAATCCAGGTTAATCTCCCATATCAAGATCCTGATGTAATCACATCTGCAAAATCCCTTTGTCATGTAAAGCAACATATTCACAGGTTCCAGGATTTAGGATGTAGACATCTTTAGAGGTCATCGTTCTGCCTGCTTTAACGTTTCTTATCTCACTGAAAAGATATCTGTGATGAGTGTCCCCTCCCATAGGCTGTCATTTAAGACACTGCTTTATTTATTCGAAGTATAATTTTCAGTAGAAACAACTTGTTGCCAAGTCTTTTTTGAGATGCTTTTCCTAAGTCAGAATTTTCAAAACCCCAATTTTCCACTTTTTATTTGATGCCCATGATTTTGGAGCCACATTATTGTAGTGGGAAAAGTAACAATGTTGGTATGGAACACAGAGGACTTAAATTAAAACTATAGTAGTAAATAATTCTCGTATTTACTCTTTGATTTACGTCAGACAATACTGTGGGTGGTTTAAGTGGTTTAAGTCAAGCAATACTGTGTGACTTAATTTTCTTATCCATATAAACTGTTATGAGTTTAAATAACCTAATCCTTACAAAAACACCTAGAATGGTACTTAAATCAGAAAGAGTTCAACAGGATCAAAAAGTTGTCAAAAGCATTATTATTGATTTTATTCTACCTCCAATAATTATAAAAAGGGTTAAACACCTTACACACTGAAAAAAGAATGTTCTTTTTACTGTTTATAGCCTTCCCACTATATCCCACTCATGGGTCCCACTGCTATCAACTGAGATTCCTCTATCCCAGTGTTGGGGGGGTGGGGGTCCTTGCTCCCAGAGCTCCCAAGATGGTGGCTGGCCACTTCCAAAATAGCAGTGGGCCACTTCCAAGATGGTGGCAAGCCCCGTGTTCTCTGACCTGGGGTTCTTGGCCTCAGGGATTCCAAGGAATGGTATCTTGGGCCATGCCCCGAGTGTTATAGCTCTATCAGAAGCCATGGGTCACGGAAGAGAACCGTGGAACCCAGTAACTAGTGTTCAGCTTGATTAGGATGAACTCGGGCACTTAGCCATGCAGGAATAATGGCAAGCCTTTAGCCTGATGGATAGGCGCCCTCTTGGATCAGGAGCACAGCGGACACCCTGAGGGACCTGGAGGGATGGAAGTCAGTGGTGGGTCTGCATGGCGCAAATGGCAGTGGTGGACAGTGAGCAAAAGCTCAACTGGAGCCGTAACAAACACGGACCAGAAGAGAGTGCAGTTGCAAGATCTAATAGAGTGAAAACAGAGCTCACATAGAAAGGGAGGGGACCCAAAGAGTGTATCGGTTGCCGGCTCCAATGCCTGGTTTTATATCCTGATTATTGTCCCTCCTGCTGTGCTGTCAGGCGATAGATGATTGGCTATTTCTTTACCTCCTGTTTTTGCCCAATTAGCATTTTAGTGAAGGCTCTTTACTACCTGATTGGTCAGGTGTGCGCTAAGTTGCAAGCCCCCTGTTTAAAGGTGGACGCCGTCACCTTCCCAACTAGGCTTAGGGATTCTTAGTCAGCCTAGGAATCCAGCTAGTCCTGTCTCTCAACAGCTTGCCCTGGATTGCTGTGCGGTGCTTAGAAATCAATGTGTTACTGTGTTGTTTTTAGATACCATGTGCTATCTGTCATATTAAACTTTATCTCAGAACAAAAACCTATTCTTTCCTCTAATTATTTCCTCCCTCCTCAAGTAGGGCTTAGTTTACTTATATTCCTTCCTAATCTTATTTACTTAGCATAAATATAAAAGTAAGGTCAATCATGTTTCAACGTATGATAAAAAATTCAAAACTTATTGTAACTGGATTTATGTCACATCACACATGGGATGTCCCAGAATGGGTTCATCTGTGTATGAGTGTGTGGAAAGAATTAGAGAGTGTTTTGTTGAGGCACGTGCTGAAAAATGAGATGAAGTAATATATCACTCTAATTGCCACTGTTTCTTAGATAAACCAAATAATACTTCAGCATCCTTTTGAAACTCATTTCCTCCCACATTCCAAAGATGTGCACTTCAAATGAACTGGCATGTCTAAGTTGTCCCTATAGGAGTGAAGGTGAGTGTGTATGAATGCACACTGTGATCAAATGGCTGGCTGTCTGGGGCTGTTCCTACCTGATGCCCTGAGTTGCTGGGATGTACTCCGGACATCCTAGACTCTGAACTGAGTAATTGGGTAAATAATTATCTTACTTGCTTTTATTATTATTTTTTTAAATGTATATATACCTCATGTTTATGTCAATGGTTAATACGGAAGTGTTTGGGGTCTTTATTTAGAAGTTTTGTGATGTTTGGTGACCAGAAATATTCTGTAGAAACTTAACCTCTTATTTGTATCAATTATCCTGTAGCAAAATTGGGTTTGTTACATGTCGTTTAGCTTAAGGACTTAAAGTTGCAGTTTCCAAGAATCTATCAATGAGGTTAAGTGAGAACTTATAGTAATAGATTGCTCCAGGGTAACACTTCAAATCTGAGCATTTCACAGTACTTTTAACTTTCCATTCTCAGAGCACCCAGGGGAACTATTAGCATCATCTCCATTTTATAAAAAAGGACATTAAAGTAAATGGTGCCAAGCCCTGGTCAACTTACTCGTCCTTGATAGTGAATATAGAATTTACAACCCCCAATTGTCAAGACTGTAGACTAACAGCCAGTATATGATTCTACTCTAATGCTTGTTGCTTATATTTCTGTTACTGAATATTCAAGGAAAAATAATAACAAATTAAAAGAATAGTTAGCACTAATAGGTATTGTATATTAGAAAACTAGTAATTTAAATACCCTGAAGGCAGAGATTTTGTAGCTGGGATTGCTACATGCAGCTCATATTTGCTTCAAATAAAATTGTAAATAAAACGTTTAAGGCTTTCTTAATATAATAGATAATACTGTAACATTTACTTACATTTGGATGCAATTCAATAAGTCTTAGGTGTATCATTCTCAAGCAAGTCTTCTCATGTAAGGGGTTGTAGTGAAAATTATTGTTATGAAGGAAAACAAAATACAAAAAAAATGCAGTAGTGTGAGAAATCATTCAATACCAGATTCTATGCTAAGCACTTTCTCCCAAAAATACTGCTAAATCTATATTCTTGTTACTCTATCTTGCTAAGTATTCCGAAAGGAAAATAAATCTTGGAACCCCAAACTCATTATGTCAAAGGGAAAAGTTAAGCTTCAGAATTGAGTGACAAAACACAAACAAAACAAAAAACAAAATAAAAGCTGCCTTCCTTTTGTTCCTAAACACATAGCTGTAATTTTATAAGCTTCCATGATCTTATATAAAATTTAGATCTACCTAGCGCAAGACAATTGCATAATGACAATAATCACAGTCTCATAAGAATGTAAGCACTTACTTCACAGCCTATAACCCCCACCTTTTTTTCTTTCCTTTAAATAGTGAAGTCCTTAAAACCCTCTTTGGAAAAAGCACAGACCACAGATCCTACTGTAACTTACATTTTTTTGTTTGTTTGTTTTTTGTTTTCCTTTCCCCCTCTGAGTGCATCCTCAACATTAACAAAATAAACCTCTAAATTGATTGAGATCTGTCTCAGACAATTTTTGGCAACCACAAAGGGATTCTGAGTGGAGGTTGGACTTTTGGCTTGCAGCAACTCTCCTACGGAGGCCTGACTACCAGCTGGAAGCTCTTTATCACTCTGACCAATTGAACGATTTGCTGAGGTGTGGGATCTTCTTCCTCCAGAGATCCCTGATCTCTCAACCTTTTTGGCTGAGGTCTGAAGTTTATTCTGTGGTAGAACTCCTTTTTCTGGGATTTTGCTAAAATTTCATAGAAGCAGAGAGCAGTCTTTAGCTAGGGTCTCCTCTCCAAGGTAGGAGGTGGTTTGGGATATCATTTGGGGATTTGGTAGCTGAAGGTTAATGTATATTGTCAGCTCACTTTAACTTCTTATGCTTAGAGATCTTGGCTATATGAAAATTGTACAATGGACTTTTTTCTGATTTTGTTTTATTTTGTTTTGTTCTATCTTCCATTACATTTGATGAACTCCTGATCCCTTCTAATGTTGACTGAAAACCCACAGCTAGAAAAGTCAAATTCCATCTCTAAAAACCAACCAGTTAAGAAAAATAAAAAATTTGACTAACCTGAAAAGTTCCATCTACATAGCAAGGCCATCTTTTTCTAGCCAAGCCTTTTTATTTTTTCCGCCCATATCCTGTCTTGCCTCTAAAATCTGTTTTCATTAGACATACCCTGATTCTTCATTCTTTCTGTAATTTCAAGATAGTATATGAGCTTCTATTACTTAGCAAGTTGGGTCTTCATGCGGAAGGCTGTGCTGTATACATGTTAAATACATTTCTATGCCTTTTATTCTATTAATTACTCTAATCTCCACTGTTTCTTTCTGGCTTGTCTCAAGTCAGTGATTTTTCAATAAATCCTTATGAAGTCAAGAGCCTGTGGCACCCACAGTATGGGAGTGCAGCAAGCAGGATGATCAAAGTTGTTTTTCTCTTCTGGAAGTCACAGTTGAGGAGAACACAGGAACCTACTCTTGTGGCAATGGGGTAAGAATTTCTTACCATACAGGCTCCTCACCTCTCCCTCCACATTCCAGTTAAGTGGATGGCAAAAATCATTGTCTCATATGCAAAGTTTTGATTAATGGAAAAAAAAGGATTTGTGTGACTATTCTTGGTATAGTGACTCTGGTGTATTTTTGATGACTTGTGTTATGAATATTTGCTATTGAAATAAAGTACACTATTGAAAAATCTAATTGTCAATGTCCAAAGGATATATAAAAAATTACA
The DNA here is from genome assembly GCF_047675955.1 of Chlorocebus sabaeus. NCBI lineage: Eukaryota > Metazoa > Chordata > Mammalia > Primates > Cercopithecidae > Chlorocebus > Chlorocebus sabaeus. The sequence goes on along the minus strand of NC_132906.1, from coordinate 40,266,981 downwards.
GAGGTCTCTTATTCTAAACAATTGATGAAAAGGTTAAATTAAAAGAAGAATATATGGTAGTAATGTTATGGCTAGCCTTGAGAATTCTCTGATGAAAACAACGTTTTCATCCCCTGGAAGACCAAAACTTCGTGCTCTAGATTCCTTGCTGCAAACCAATGGAGACTGCCCCATGCTGCCATCTAGTAGCTAAGGCTCTTCTCTTTTACCATGGCAGCCTAGGTTTAATCCCAAGCCAGGAATTCAGTCTTTTCTGGGTTGATATTTATATGGCTTGGTCATTTATAGATTATTTTCCCTTCCACTGACCACTTCTGATTTCCTGTCTTAGATTTTTCTTTCTCTGAACCTTGAAAAATGAAAAAAACCCGCTTTCCACCTTGTTGGAGAAAACTCATGAATCCATGGTTAAATCATAGCCTTTGTTAAGACATTTGGAAGAATACCTTTGGCAAAGAATTTCAAAAGTCAAAAATATCAACTGTTTCCCCAGGCTAACATTTGATAATAAGAGATTTTGAAGGATTTTTTAAAAGGTTCTATGGTTAAAAGTCAGTTTAATTAAAAGGTGATATCCAAGATTTTATATATATATATATAATATGTATATATTATATATGTATTATATGTATATATTATATATGTATTATATGTATATATTATATATAATATATGCATGAAGGTCTTTAATTAATATTTAAATATTAATTAACAATTGATATGTAATATTTATTTATTTGATTAAATATTAATTATTTAAATAGCTTAATGCATTTTCTTTTTTGAATCTTGTTTTTGAGAATTTTTTTTGATTGACTGAAAGATCTACTTCTGCCTCTGTGTATGCCTGTATGTTTACACTTGTCATGTGTATCTGATGTTCCACTACCAAAATATATAAAAGAGATCTAATGAATTAGTTTTAAAAAGCAAGTGCTTAAATCAATTATTTTATCAGAAAAATGAAAACTATAACTCAAATTTCTTTTAGTTCACATGACTTCAGTAATTTTTAGTAAATAAAGCTAATTTAATGCTATTGGTAAAATAAAATAAAAATATCTTCAAGATTAAATTTAGACATTTGATCTGAACCACTCAGGCAGGCCAGAAACTGTTTTTGCTAAATGTTTTAAGGTCATAAACCACTTGTGTGACATTTTTAATAATTTTTTGACCTGTCTGTCTTATAGCCACAGTTAGGCCTGGGGAAATGTGGAGTTCTCCCCAGCACAACTATGCCTTCTGACAATGCTGGTAAGGATTGGACATTATCTGCACCTCTGTCTTTTGTTCTGGGCTCTGCATCTGCTACCTAATTAAAATTGCCTACCTATTAAGTTTTTCAGTAAAAAAAAAAGTGTTACTAAGAGTTAACATTGTAATTTATATATGTAATTCAAACTACTAGTACAAAGAAAACATTTCTCTTTACAAAAAATACAAACGCAAGTAGAATGTGTTTGAAAAAAGGATCATAAGAAGGAAAGGCAATATGGTTTTGACTAAAGGGAAAGTAATTATAGCTAGTTTAGATATTTTAAGAATAGATTTGTTTATAAGATTTTATTAAAATAAGCTTTAGTGTTAATAATACACTGCAAAAGTAAAAGCTAGTTTCTTATTTTGAATACAATGTTTGTGTAAAATGACATTAAAATTTTTTGTTTGCTTTTTGAGTAAACTAAAAAAAAAAAAGAAGAAGAAGAAAGAGACAGATTCGGTTGGCCTTATGCTGCCTTTATTAGGTCTTATTGTTTTGAAAATTGAGTTTCCTCTTTATCAAATAATAAAGGCTTTTGCTTTTCAGAAATCTTTGAATTATCATTGTGACTAAATGAATCACTATTTTACAGTGACCTGTGGGCTTATTTTGTGATACCAAATGTTTTAAACTTTTGATATTTGACAAATATACTAAAATCAAATTCTAAATTGTCTTTTTTACTCATTAATTTTTAGATTAGTGGGTCCCCTAAAGTCCAAGTGAGAGCTATGTGGCTGATTTAATAGGTTAAAATCATACAGGAAGCATTGTCAATTATGAAATTATGTTTTATTCTTCAGATTCTATTTATATAAATAAATTATTAATATGTGTTCCAAAACTATGAGATTTCTGTAATCCTGATGTCTAAGTATATATTATCAATATTGACACAGGATTTTTCTTGGTCACTTTGCCAGCTGGGGACCTCCTCGCCTGGTGACATCCCCACCTGGGCCTCATTCAGCCCTTGGTCTGCCTCAGGAGATGCCTTGTCTACCTGGCCCATCAGCCACACTTTACCCTGTCCTCTGGCTGAGATCCCACAGCTGCTGAGACTGTGTGCTCAGTCTTCAGTTGGAGGGGCTGTGTAAGAGCAAGAGTGTTGCAAGCCACTCCCATGGTAGACTCTGATGTCCAGAGGAGGGGAACATGATGGTACCAAGGCAAGGGTGCCCATGCTCCCAGAGTCCCAAAGCGGATGTTACAGCATACTACTGAGCTCTTTTAGTCTCAATCTCCACAGCCCGGCAGACAGCGGCATGATAACTACTCTGTCAGCCCCTTGCCCCACTCTGGCCTGCAGCTCTGGGTCTGCCTCAGCCCCATCATGTGGGGTGGCTGCCCTTCACTGGCGGAGGGCAGAGGGCCACAGTGTTACAGCCTTTTGTGTATCTGCATTCAGTGGGTCCTGAGTTCTTGTCCTGTGTCCAAGATGAATGAGATAATGCTGACAATCAAAGGGTGAGCAGGGCGGAGAAGAATTTCATTGAGCAACCAAACAGCTCTCAGCAAACAGGGAACACGAGGGTGGTCCCCTCACCCAAAGTCGGGTAGTTTCTCTGTTAGTGTGGGTGGGTCTGGGACTTTCATGGGCTCAGAATGGGAGAGTGTGTGCTGATTGGTTTGTAAGTATGCAAAAAAGGTTAAAACAAAGGTCCTATTCAAGGGTGGACATGACAGTGTGAAAAACCGCTTAGGAATGTGAAGGGCGGGGATCAATCAGAAGAAAGCACACCAAATGGTAAGACGGGTTCTCAATCCGGACCCTGGATTTGACTTGTAGGTTGGCTCTCAGGCTTGAAACTATCTTTGGCTTGAAGGTGGGGTTTCACTGGGACCCACCCCTGACTGCCTAGGATTTGTCTGCCTCCTGTCACTATCAATATTAATTATGATTATTATGTTAAATTTTTGTATGCCACAGAAATAATCAAATCTTGTTATTATGCATCTTTAACCATTGCAATCCCAATACATTTGTCATTCACAATTATAGCTTTACTTTGATGGTTCTCAAAATCTGGTTTATAAAAATTACAGTTCAAAACTTGCTTCTTTAGAGGTGTTCATGAAAGGAACTCTGACATGTGCTCTTTGAATACAAGTTTCTTGTAACTGTGGAGACTGTGTCATTGGGTTAGAGAAAACAAAAACCAAAATCCAAAAATAATTTCTGGACTCTTATTGAAGAGCTAATGTGATTATGAGGATTACCAACTCCAATATCAAATGGATCAAATTGACTATATGGTACTGAAGTAATAGAAAACTGAATTAACTTTTATGACTTGTTTTAAACATTGCTGATTCTTTTTAAACAATTGAGTAAAGTATACTCCTGTGAGAAAAATTTGAAGCATACTTCTTTCTCTGTACCTAATTTCTCCAGAATTTGGAAACTGTTTTTGAGAATTCTTATTTTATGGTAGTATAGTTATTTGCATAAGCTCAATAGAAAACTGTTTTCTTTTGTTACAGGACACAATTGAAGACATAGGTTATTTTTCCAAGGCTTTGACTGAACTAGAATGCTTACAGACATGAGTACACAGCTTTGAGTCATTGAAGTTGACTCATAGAGTGGATAAAAGCCCTTTGAAGAGACTGGCCATACCTTGTCTATGCAGTTCCTTTACAGGGTTCCTGACCTGTGGTAATTAAACAATGTCAGTTTCTGAAAGGCCCAGGAACCCCCAGTTATCTTAGGATCTTGAGAAGAGAATAATTTGCCAAAATTCATACAAGTATCTGCAGGCACAGACATATCCTTTGCTGGTATCAAGAGACTTTTAAAAAGTCAAATCTGAAATCCCTTATAAAAAAAGTTCCAACAAAGCCGTTTTAAAAGCAGTATATATGGCATATAATTGGTTTTGCTCCACTTTATGCAAAGAATTAGGCCACGTATAATAACACTAAAGCTTATTTTTAAAATAAATTGGTCCTACTATGATTTTGTCTTAGGTTAAAATGAAGGACTAGGGAGAGAAAAGTTAACTTTCAAAAGAAACTATAGTACTCCTGTTAGTAGACTCTGACCTTGTACATTGTTTTTTGGTTTTTATTCTTTCTCTATAGCTTAACTGGACTGGATCCTGAATTCTTTCCTGGCTACAAGTCTCCAAACTAATGTCTTCAAGTTTATTTTTCTCCAATTTTTCTGAAATCAGTAAACTGTGTTTTTCTTAAAGCCCTGCAAATTGAGGTTAGATAACTAAAAATTTAGGAGAAATAATAACATATATATACACACATACATACATATATATAATATATATACACACACACACACACATACATAAACTGTTTTTTTGCCTGCTTACTAATGTGTGGACTTTGGGTAATAAAGCCTAAATCAGTTTTCCAAGATTGGTTTTCCCTTCAATGCTATGGCCTGGCCTTGGTCCTTTTTGTCGTTCATTCTTTTATTTATTTTTTTCCATTTTGTTTATTTCTTCTTCCTCCTATTTTTCTCTGTGGGTCATAAGACTTCACATCCTATTAGTAATAAACCTTCCTAGCTGTGTGGGACCTAACCTTATAGTAATAAACTATCCTAGCACTGAGGGATCAGAGCAAACTCATGACCAGAGACTCATTTACATCTGCAGTATTATCTGCAAAAGATTTGGAGTGATAAGGCGAGGGGGAAATGTAAAAAGAAAATAAAATCTTGGGACCTCAAACTCACTATGCCAAATGAAAATGTTAAGGTTGGGAAACAACTGCTTTCTTTTTGATCCTAAACAGATAACTGTAATTCCACATGCTTACATTATCTTATGTAAAATGTAGATCTACAAGCACAAGACAAATACATAGTTAACTTTTCTCCCCACTCTTCTCTTTTCACATGTAAAATGTGGATCCACAGAGCTCTAATCAAAGCCTCACAAGAATGTAACTACTTGTCTCATAGCCTATCCCTGTCTTTTATTCTTTCCTCCTTTCCCTCTTGCCTGCTCTTTCCTCTTTAAATATTGAAGCCCTCAAAACCCTCTCTGAAAAACGCATAGGCCACAGATCCTACTGTAACTAGTGTTTCTTTTTCCTGGGCACATCCTTAACTTTGGCTAAATAAACCTCTAACTTGATTTAGATACCTTTTGGTTTATGGTGTATATTAATTCTATGTATCATTGTAACTTTTTAATTATAGTACTTGTCAAACACTTTGGCCTCATGACCACTGCACACTCCTGGAAATTATTGAAGACCCCAATAGATGTTGTTTATGTGGATTATATTTGTCATTAGTAACTGTGTAAGAAATTAAAACTAAGAAAATACGCTTCCTTAACTTACGTTGTTAGGAAGAGTTTAAAATGAGAGAAGTGAGGGAGAAGGCAACTCAAAGGGCCAAACAGGTTTATTTACAAGAATAAGCCTGTGAGGGGTCCCAGTCAGGAATCTGGCGGAGACCCTGATGGCTTGCAAGCTGAGGTTCTTATAGGGGAGGGGTTGGGGAAGTGCTGACAGGTTGGAAGTGTAGGGGGCTGGGGAGGGATGTGGTCAGGGCCAGTCAGGCTTTGTTGTGGTCAGGGTTGTTATGCTCTCTTAAAGCTATGGGCAAGCTTGACCTTTGCTTTGTTTTTGGGTACACCATCACCAAGGTAGGAAACACAGTCACCAAGATAGAAAAACGACATCGCTATTGTTAATTCTCACATACTTTAATTGTGATTTTTAATTTTTACAAAGTTAGTTGTTTTAATTAACAGATATCTTGTATGTTTTATCATGTACAATAATAAATAATTATATGTTAATACAAATTACATATAACAACTATATTTTAAAACCAAAAATAAATTAGTGATAAAAATGGTATTTCTTTACATTTTGGAAAAACTTTAATATCAAGTTCAATGACAAACTCCTGAATTTTAATATTTGCCTTTGCATTCAGTTTATTGTGATGTGTTGTTTTGTTTGAGTTACACAAGACATTCTGGCCCCAGTCAAATATTTGAAAAGAGGAGTAGGAAGGATGTTAATATTCTAAGAATTGTGGATATTATCTTAGACACTTTTTGGTGTAGTATCTAATAAGAGTATACAAAATTGTTGATTCGTTCCTTGATTTGATAATTACATTATGATTATTTTAACACAAATCTAAAAGCAAATCAATAAACTTTTTGTACTATTTTATTAAAATATATTGGCCTACTTTGCACTCTTAATCAACTTATATTGGTTCACTGGATTATGCAGATATTTTAACTATTGACAGTTTTACTTACACAAAATTTAAAAATTACATTTGCTATAAATGCAACTATCCTTATCAGAAAGTCTTTAGGTATTGGGGAGGTGTCAAGTTCCTGTTATCACACACAAGTTTTACAAGACTCTATTTTTTACACACAAAATAGGTATATATTTTCATAATATTGTTATGACTATTGATTCTTTTAAGCCAGTACTATAGTGAGTATTTTACATGTATTATCTAATTAAATCTTCAAACTCATTTCATTCCGTTAGAGAAAACGTCTGCTAATATCAAGTTTGAATGACCATATCTTGCTTACTAGTTCCTTTCTAAAGTAGAAACAGGGTTGTATGATTTAAAAAATAGCTTATATCACTAAAAAATAAACCATCGTATGACTGTTATTTCTCAAGACAATTCCCATACTTTGAAATGTAGAAGTGCATTGTAGGTACTCACTTGTCAAAGAGATGATTAAAAAGATGTACTCAAAGATCAGATATGAATAATATTTTAAGTCCTTAGTGTTTTATCAAGGACCATTTTCAATGAAATAGCACAGCCCCCTGTTTTTGTGACTGAGAAGGAATCGAATTGAAGAATGCAATGACTAGTGGTATAGTTTGTTGCCACTTCTTTTGAGGGAGGGAGGTGGAGGGAGGGAAGGAGGGAAGGAGGGAAAGAGGAAAGGAGGGAAGGAGGGAAGGAAAGAAAGAAGGAAGGCAGGAAGGAAGGAAGGAAAGAAAGAAGAAAGGAAGATAAATTTTAGTTATCTCAAATAGATAATGACGTTACTTGGTCACCTATCTGGTTCATTACTCAAAGTCACCAGTAATCTTATAATTTCCATGTTGATTCCCATTCTACCATCAATAATCATAAACTTGATTAAACTTAAAGTGTGTGCAGACTAAGGAAGTGGAAGTATGGTTAAAAATCTTTCTAGAACCCTTGCTAATAAATATTAATTTAAATTATTTTTGAAATAATCCATTTCCATTATAATTGAAACACTACATGTATTATAAATTTATGAATATACAATGCTAGAACTATTTTTGAACTATAATTTCTTTTATATTGATATATGTGTCTCTCTTTAACCCAATTTTAGTAATTTGATACTAGAAGCTGAGATTTTTTTTTTTTTTTTTTTTTTTTTTTTTTTTTTTTGAGACGGAATCTTGCTCTGTCTCACAGGCTGGAGTGCAGTGGCCGGATCTCAGCTCACTGCAAGCTCTGCCTCCCGGGTTTATGCCATTCTCCTGCCTCAGCCTCCCGAGTAGCTGGGACTACAGGCGCCCGCCACCTCGCCCGGCTAATTTTTTGTATTTTTTAGTAGAGACGGAGTTTCATCGGGTTAGCCAGGATGGTCTCGATCTCCTGACTTCGTGATCCGCCCGTCTCGGCCTCCCAAAGTGCTGGGATTACAGGCTTGAGCCACCGCGCCCGGCCAAGCTGAGATAATTTATATGTAAGTCTCTCTTGTATTTTTCATTCACAATAGAGTTCAATTATTTCTTACCCAATAAAAATATATTTAGAAATAGTGTAGAGACATATAAATTCTAACTGAAATAAAATCATAAATATAATCACTTTGGATAATTACTCATGTTAAACATAATATTTTCCCAACCAAAGGAATGGTATTATTTACATTATTCAAATATTTTTATGTCCTTAAATATACAATTTGGAATTTTTATTTAGATAGTTACCTTTCTTATCAAATATATTTCTTATTACTTTTAGGTAGTTTCAATGCTGTAATTTAATATACATATTTCAAATTTGTATTTGTTATTGTAAAAAGAGAAAGTAATTATTTGTTTTTGTAGGTATCTTGTATCCAATGATCTTACTACATTCCTTCATAAATTGAGTTTTGTTTTGTATTTTAAGTCAACTCTACTATTACTTTTAGGTTCACAATCATATAAAACATATTTCAATTACTTTTTTTGTCTTATCGTAATCCCTAGAAGTTTTTTTAAGAATTGAAAAATAATTGTGCTTTTGCCATCATATCTTGTTCATTATGTTAATGAAATTGGTATTTATATTTCATCTTTAGACTAATTTCAGCTACTTTCTTCTAGAAAGGCTTTTCATATTTACATTAAAAAAATTACTTAGAAATAAAAGCTAGTAGAAAGAAATAACTAAGATCAGAGCAGAACTGAAGGAGATAGAGACATAAAAACCCTTAAAAAAAATCAATGAATCCAGGTGCTGGTTTTTTTGAAAAGATCAACAAAATTGATAGGCCACTAGCAAGACCAGTAAGAAGAAAAGAGAGAAGAATCAAATAGATGCAATAAAAAATGATAAAGGGGATATCACCACAGATCCCACAGAAGTACAAATTATCATCAGAGAATAACATAAAAACCTCTATGCAAATAAACTAGAAAATCAAGAAGAAATGGATAAATTCCTCGTACATACACCCCTGCAAGACTAAACCAGGAAGAAGTTGAATCCCTGAATAGACTAATAACAGGCTTTGAAATTGAGGCAATAATTAATAGCCTACCAACCAAAAAAACTCCAGGACCAGACGGATTCACAGCTGACTTCTACTAGAGGTACAAAGTGAAGCTGGTACCATTCCTTCTGAAACGATTCCAATCAATAGAAAAAGAGGGAATCCTCCCTAACTCATTTTATGAGGCCAGCATTATCCTGATACCAAAGCCTGGCAGAGACACAACAAAAAAGAGAATTTTAGACCAATATCCCTGGTGAATATCAATGCATAAATCCTCAATAAAATACTCGCAAACCGAATCCAGCAGCACATCAAAAAGCTTATCCACCATGATCAAGTGGGCTTCATCCCTGGTTCAACATATGCAACTCAATAAATGTAATCCATTGTATAAGCAGAACCAAATACAAAAGCCACGTGATTATCTCAATAGATGTAGAAAAGGCCTTCAATAAAACTCAACAGCCCTTCATTCTAAAAACTCTCAATAAACTAGGTATTCATGGGATGTATCTCAAAATAAGAGCTATTTATGACAAACCCACAGCCAATATCATACTGAATGGGCAAAAACTGGAAGCATTCCCTTTGAAAACTGGCACAAGACAGGGTTGCCCTCTCTCACCACTGCTATTCAACATAGTGTTGGAAGTTCTGGCTAGGGCAATCAGGCAGGAGAAAGAAATAAAGGGTATTCAATTAGGAAAAGAGAAAGTCATATTGTCCCTGTTGGCAGATGACATGATTGTATATTTAGAAAACTCCATCATCTCAGTCCAAAATCTCCTTAAACTGATAAGCAACTTCAACAAAGTCTCAGGAGACAAAATCAATATGGAAAAATCACAAGCATTCCTATACACCAATAAAAGACAAACAGAGAGCCAAATCATGAGTGAACTCCCATTCACAATTGCTTCAAAGAGAATAAAATACCTAGGAATCCAACTTACAAGGGATGTGAAGGACCTATTCAAAGAGAACTACAAAACACTGCTCAACAAGATAAAAGAGGGCACAAACAAATGGAGGAACATTCCATGCTCATGGATAGGAAGAATCAATATCATGAAAATGGCCATACTGGCCAAGGTAATTTATAGATTCAATGCCATCCCCATCAAGCTACCAATGACTTTCTTCACAGAATTGGAAAGAACTACTTTAAAGTTCATATGGAACCAAAAATAGCCCACATTGCCAAGACAATTCTAAGCCAAAAGAACAAAGCTGGAGGTATCACACTACCTGACTTCAAACTATACTACAAGGCTGCAGTAACCAAAACAGCATGGTACTGGTACCAAAACAGAGATATCGACCAATGGAACAGAACAGAGCCCTCAGAAATAATACCACACATCTACAGCCATCTGATCATTGACAAACCTGACAAAAACAAGAAATGGGGAAAGGATTCCCTATTTAATAAATGGTGCTGGGAAAACTGGCTAGCCATATGTAGAAAGCTGAAACTGGATCCCTTCCTTACACCTTATACAAAAATTAATTCAAGGTGGATTAAAGACTTAAATGTTATACCTAAAACCATAAAATTACTAGACGAAAACCTAGGCAATACCATTTAGGACATAGGCATGGGCAAGGACTTCATGACTAAAACACCAAAAGCAATGGCAACAAAATCTAAAATTGAAAAATGGGATCTAATTAAACTAGAGAGCTTCTGCACAGCAAAAGAAACTATCATCAGAGTGAACCTACAGAATGGGAGAAAATTTTCACAATCTACCCATCTGACAAAGGGCTAAGATCCAGAATCTACAAAGAACTTATACAAATTTACAAGAAAAAATCAAACAACTCCATCAAAAAGTGGGCAAAGGAAATGAACAGATACTTCTCAAAAGAAGACATTTATGCAGCCAACAGACAAATGAAAAAATGCTCATTATCACTGGTCATCAGAGAAATGCAAATCAAAATCAGATTTTAATTAAAGAGCCTAATAGTTTCATTGTTGAGTAATAATATGAGCTGCTAATTTAAGATACATTGTTAACACTGCATTCTTCTATTTCTAGTCTGCTATGAGCTTTTATCAGAAAGATGTGTTCAATTTTTATCGCATGTCTTTTAGCATAATTCTCCATTATATATTTTTACAGTGTGTTTGATTAATAGGTATCTATTTTCAAGACACTTTTGCATTGATGGGCAATATTTTGTCTACAGTGGATTTTCAAAAAATATGGCATTGAGAAAACTTCCTGCCTAAACTGTAGCCTATAAAATAGTTTTCAGTTGTTTGAACAATAATTTTTGAAAAATACAGTTAATTCTAACATTTCAAAGTATATTTACATTCCCAAAATAAAATATTAGCTAATTAGTTTCAGCAACATGCTAAAGAATCCGGTGTCTGAGTGGATATAATAGAAGTCAATGTAATAGTGTGTTTTACGTACACACAGAGTCAGTTCTTTGGTTTCCTGTGACTGTGCACTGTATCATGAAAAGGGTAATCTTTATTATCAAGTTAAGATAGGTAAGGTAAAGACATAGCAGTAACTTGTAGTAATGCATAATTTCAAATATTCTTCTTAAACTACCAGATTCAAGCACTCAATATGATGGAAATATTTGTCTGATTTGTGAAGAATAAAATGTAGCTACACCATAGAGCACTTTGAATCAATAGTCCTCCATTGTTTTAAGCAAGAAGGCAGAAAATTCTGCTTATAGATTAACAAGGACAGTTGTTAACCTCTTACTGAAAAAAAGAAGGGAAAAAATCAAATCTTTAAAAGACATAATATACCTGAATATACATGAAAACATAATTTTCAGATAATAGATATTAAGGAGCAAATTATACAATCTCTATAAGAAAGGAAAGAAGCAGAGCAAACCTTGCAATTACCCCAGCTCACTTCCTAAAAGAAATTAACAGTGCATGATATTGTAAAGAAGGAATCAAACCAGAGCTGACAGAACTGTTGGATTGAGGAGAAAGAAACTAGAATTCAGAGAAGCCTACATGGATAGCCTTCGTGAGGTAGAATACTATGTAGAAGTGAGAGAACTCAGACAATGTGGAGAACAATACCAAACAATGTTTTTGTCTGAGTGCTAAGCTAATCAATGCATATTTAAAACAAAATTACTCAAGGCTAAGAAAAGAACTAAGAGAAAGCAATAGACAGAAAAAAAAAAGTTTGAAGTTTCTAAGAGCTAAGAGGCATTGCGTTTTTGTTTGTTTCTACTACCCAGAATGCAAATCAATAATAATACATAAGGCATCATATATAGTATGTAGTTACCACCTTGTCGGAAGGTAGAATCTTTGAGTCTTTTGTGGTTCTCCATATGTTTCTGGATAGTCCAATCAAAGTCCTAACCTCTCTCTTACCTGGGTCATTTCTCAGAACTTTTTAATACAGTTTGTACCCTTGAGAGAGGCAAGGTAACATTTCCATCTGCACTAATTCTTTCTGCTCATATAAAAGGGATGGATATCTCAAACCCACAGATCCAAAGCTGCTATGCAAACCCACTGGGTATGTAGGAATTCAACTGGAAACATCACATTACTGCCATCAGACTTGGAGCTATCCCAGGACTTCACACATAAATATGCTGATGTTCATGTTACTTTCTGTGCCATGGAAATAATGTCCTTTGCAATTTGCTTCTTATCCCAGAATTTCCAGTCTTTTGACAGCATGCATGAAACAGTCACAGGGTAATTTACTGGGATGTATCTTAGTTTTTCACTGTTATCACATAACACAACAGACTGGAAAATTTATAATGCACTTTGGGAGGTCGAGGCGAGTGGATCATGAGGTCAGGAGATCAAGACCATCCTGGCTAACATGGTGAAAGCTCATCTCTACTAAAAATACAAACATTAGCTGAGTGTGGTGGTGAATGCCTGTAATCCCAGCTACTCGGGAGGCTGATTCCGGAGAATCCCTTGAACCAGAGAGTTGGAGGTTGCAGTGAGCCGAGATCACGCCACTGCACTGCAGCCTGTCAACAGAGCAAGACTCTGTCTCAACAACAACAACACAAAAGAATAACATGCTGGCCTCTGGTGAGGGCCTTCTGTGTCACAACATGGTGGAAGTCATCACATAGTGGAAGATGGAGTAGCAAGAGAAAGAGCAAGAGAGGAGAGCACACTCCCACGATAACAGCGTAAGTCCACTCACAAGGGCACAGCCCTCATGACCTAAACACCTCTTAAATGTCTCACCGCCAAATCCTATCACAATAAAAATTAAATTTCAACATAAGTTTTGAAGAAGACAAATATTCACACCATACCAGAATGGACCCTTTACAATTTTTGTCAGTTTTAATGAGAAAGATTGTATGGTGACAGAGACATAGCTTTCTGGAAGAAGACCAGATTCAGGGATAAGGGATGACTCTCTGAGATCCAGTAGCAAATGCTCCCACACATGGGGGGAGGGTAAGTATCCTGCATGATCCTTCTTGTTAATAAAGAAGAATTGAGTTAATGAATACGAGTTGCATGTCAAGGGCAAGTGATAGGATTGAGGTAGCTGCAAAAATAATACTTTTTAAAAAAATTATTTTATGTGGAACGGTGGGAGGGGGATAAGGGATGAAATAGGTCCAATTTGGTACAATGTACACTATTTAGGTGATCAGTACACTAAAACCTAAGACTTCCCCACTGTGTAATATATCCATGTAGCACAACTGCACTTGGACCCTTAAATCTACATTTAAAAAATAAGACAAGTGGACAAACAGCCTGCTGACAGACAGCAAAGAAAAGTAAACCAAATTCAAGGCAAAAATTACCCTAGTTGTATGCTAACAATGCAGTTAATGGACTTGACTCATGATATTTAACTTTGTTTTTGCATTAATAGCAATTCAAAAAAAATTATCTTCCAATGTGCAAAAAATCTGGGAACCCAACCAAAAATATGTCCAAATTATACTGCTCAATGAAGAAAGTAAATCTCAGAGTAACAGATTATAATGTTAAAAAATAAGTAGGTATATGCAGCAGAATGAATATGCACATAGGGGTATGTGTGCGTGTATGTGTGTGTATTCCACATTGCATGGATATATCACAGGTTATTCAACCAATATCATCTATAGGCGTTTCCTTGTTTGGTATTAAAAATAAAACTCATTAATTAAAAAAAGCAGTGCTTTTTTTTTTTTTTCTTTTTTTTTAGCTCATTCTCCTCCAAACAGGAGGGCCCTTGTGGAAACGAAAAGTCTTACCTATAGAAACCTTGTGACTCTCTGGCCTGACATCCTCATTTTATATTCGGCCAACTTTTGATTGACCATTCACAAAGTTACAAGGCCCTGACAGGTCTCCTAACAGAATAGAAACATCATATTCAAAATCACTACCACACCTGAATTTAACAGCATTTTGGCTTCACATGAAAATTTGAATTCTTTGGCTGTTGCTACTGCAGCAAACTATTTAGCAATTTAATTGTGCAAATAATTCAGAGTAAGTGAAAACAAGTAGAATATGGGGGCAGCAACATCAAGAAACTTTCATTCCAGTGCAAAATAGAAATTTTTTTTTAAATTGAAGGCAATAATAAAGAGGCTCTGTATGGTGAAGCAGTAGAGGGGCAGTATACCTAATTAAACTCCTGAAACAGTTAAGATGAGATTCCATGATACCTGAAATGAGTATCTTAGGTTTATTAAGATACTTAATTAGGTTTATCACTGTAGCTTTTGACCAAAAATACCTAAAATGAGTGTCTTAGTTTACTTAATTAGGTTTATCACTGTAGCTTTTGACCGAAAAAGGAAAGATGAAAAAATGGTAAAAGAGTATACATAAGCATAATATAACAAAAATCATCAGCATTTTGTCTGCAAAACCATATGTAATTTAATGCTGGAGGATTTTTAAAAATGATGCCTTTTTGAGCTGGGGAGAGATAAAATGTTGGCAAGCCTTTGTCCTAGTAATCAATTTTTCTATAATGAACTGCTCAAAATATTTGTAGCTTAAAAAGCAATCATTTCACTACATGTCAGAATTTTGTGGGTAAGAAGTCCAGGCAGAGATTATTTAGGCACTTATTATGTTTTTTGTGACATTGATGGATGTCACCACCGTTATTCTACTGGCAGAAGAGATGTTCTTTAGAGTTCAATACAGCTTCACCCAGATGTCTTTAGCCTTGATGAGGTTGGCTGGAAGGATTATCTCTGCTGAAACTGTCAAATAGAGTGCCAAAACCGACCCTCCATGAGGGTGACCTCAGAGAAGTCAAGCTTCTCACAATCTAGCTCTTGACTCCCAGAGAGAAGGTTTCAAGAGGCTCATGCACTAGCAAAGTGTGATCTTACGACCTAGCATTGAAATTACCACAACATCTTATCTACCATATAATAATAACCAAGAATGTCATCAAGTCTAGCTAAACTTCAAAAGGAGAGAAATTAGGGTCCACCTCTCAAAAGAAAGAGCAGCAAATAATTTGCTCTCTTTTCTAATCTGCCTACTAGAAAAAAATGTACATATATAACCATAACAACTAATATAATATACATGATATATAATAATCGTGTATACACTATAAATTATTAAAATATACTATATAGTATATATAATTATTTAAATTATACATTATAAATTATTATAAATTATAATGTACTATATATTACAATATAATTACATAGTAATAATTTATAATAAATGATGACCATAATATGTATAATATATGATTATATATTATGCTGTAATTATAATTTATAATGTAATATAAAATTTAATAATTTACATTTCTTCCACTTGAAAAGATACTGTCATCCTTTCTTAAGGACCTTAAAAGTCATATCTAATTAGGGAATCAGATGCAAAAACTAGTATCTTAAAACCTTTAAACAGACTCAGGTTTTCTCACTGTTTTCCTCACAACTTGAAATCCTGTAAACAAGGAAGCAGTTATCCTCCCCTATATACTCAATATAAAAAGATGTGACAGAGACAGAGTGAACACAATCAGTCCTCCTGTTCAAAAAATAAAGTAATAGGAAGCAAGAAATAGTAAGTGATCTATCACATTTCTGAAATCTAGCAAGAAACATGTTTCTAGAGCCTTGAATGGAAGGAATTGGAGGCTCAGGGCTGCTTCCTGGGAATGCTCCTTTACATCTCTTTTCCCTGCCCTCCGAGATCTCAGTTTCTCCTGAGTCCCACTTTTACATAACAAATCACTGATGCTTACAGCTGCATGGTATTTTCAGCCTATGACTTGCCTGTAGAATAAGGACTCTTCTTATTTTGAACTGTCTCTGTGCTTCTGCCGGGAAAAGTGTTTTATAAAAATATTAATCTTTGTGTGACTCTTATCTGGGTTTGGTTCATTAAACAAATGCTGAACCACAAAACTCTGAATTTAGTCCTTATTTGCCTTGGGCTAAGAATCATGAGGTTGTTGGCGGTGTGCTTAAAAGTTTCAGGAAACTTGTTATCTAGTCAAGAATATCTATGGGACACACACTTCAACCTTTCTGAATTCTTAGTTTTAAAGCTTCAAAGTTAAGATAATTTTGCCCCAAAGCTATTTCTCCCTTTAACAACATTTTTTTGGGGGCATGTCAAAACAGGCTGTGAATAAGAAATAATATTATTTTCAAATCCTTCAATTCTTGATTCCGTGATATTTCTTTTCATTGTGCTTGAAAACTAAACAGTTGCTGTCATAGCTCATTTCTTTGTCCTGGCTCTCTCATTATTTCTGGCTGAAAGAAAATGGTCAGCACTTCCAATATTTTGACTGAAAATTTCCTCAAGAAAAAATATGAGGTTCATTTTTATATTTTCTACACTAACTTAAGTGACAGTGCGGACTCTACAAAATAAAGACTGTTGACAGAGTGCCTAGCTGCGGTCTCTTTAGCGTGGCCTTCTCGGGATAGTTGACTTTCTTAGAGTTGAACTCAGGGCCCTCAGGGTAAGTATTCCTATTGGTTTGCTTCGAATTTCCACAGCTTCTTTTTAATCTGAAAAGTCCCAGAATTGTAGCTTTCGCTACATTAAATTTTTCAAATAAGTAATTAAGTCATGCCTATATTCAATGGGAGGGAATTTAGTGGATGGGAAAAGTACCGAAGAAGTGCAAGTAAGCCTCTGGGTAAGAGCAGATCTTCCTCCAAGGATCCAGAAACAGATGAGTGCCACCATACCCAGCACCTCAGAAGCTCGGCCCAGTTCAGTACCAGGATTCAACAATGGACATATTTGACTAATTCTGAAGTATATTTTTATATGAGACATCCATAGAGATTTCCAACCAAGTGATTTTTGTGAGAAATAGGTACCAATTTATGTTTCACACCAGTTAAAATGTAATAACTCTATCCAGACTTAAATATTAAACATGGACTACTTTGGTGAGTACAATTCTAACAATTTTAGCTTATAAGAAAGTGCATCCCTTATTTCCTTGTTTCATATAAACGTTATTTAAAAATTAAATTAATTTTTTTGCTCCTAATAAAATACTCATACAGGGTGAATATTCTTTGTCTTAAAGGCTTGGGACCAGAAGTGTTTTCAAGTTTTTTGGATTTTGGAATATTTGCATATACATAAAATGATATCTTAGGGATGGGATCCAAATCTGAAGATAAAATTCATTTATGTCCTATATACACATAGCCTGAAGGTAGTATTATACAGTATTTCAAATAATTTTGTGCATGAAACCCAGCACACGAGTCCAAGTTTTGACTGAAACCCAGCATATAAAGTGTGGTGTAGAATTTTCTACTTGTGGCATCACGTTGGTGCACAAAATAATTTGGATTTTGGAGCATATCAGAGTTTAGATTTTTTAATAAGGAATACTCAACTTGTATACAGCCAGGTGCTGTCTTAAGGTTTCAAATATTAACCCATGTAGTCCTCACATATGGGTTGGTACAATTAGTATATACATCATACAATTCATGAAAATGAGGAACAAAAAAAGTGCATCATAAACATTTCATAGCTGTGCAAAGATTGATGAATTGTAAGGACAGCATTTTTGCAGAAAGCAATATTATAACAAAATATACTTCTCACACTATGTAACATATGTTTATGGGTATTAGAGTTTAATGTAAATTTTACTTAAAATTTAATTCCTAGAGATATTAAATAAGAACAAATATAGAAGCATAAACCCTCCTATTTTTCTTTCAGATCTAATTCAGTTCCATTAAAACTGCTATTTAGTCTTGTAGTAAGGCAAGATTTCCAAGGTTTATTTAAATTTAGAAGAGCTTATAAGATAATTTACGATATACATGATATTGTGAGTCATGGTAAAATGTATAATGCTTTGAATAGCTAATAGTTTTCTTTCAGAAATGGCATGTGCTGCAGTTTGTTGAGAAAGACAATGTAATCTAAAAAAATGCAAGTATGTATTTAACTGGAAAATATAACATCAATACAGTTCACCATCTGATTTATTGTATGCAAGCTTAAGGCCAAACTTATTTAATATTATTTTTCTTCTGATAATGAGCCTGCACTAGATGAGAATGAAAATTAGCATGCTTTCCCATTGTCTAATCGTATATTTTCTCCTCATTAAGTAATTTGGCAAGGTGGAAGTTTTACAATAAACAATATGTCTTTCTCTTAGAGGTAGCTTTTATCTCTGGATCTAATATTGTGACAGCAAATCTGCTATTGCTGTATACACATCTTAGATGAGTGAAGAGTCAAATTAGCTTATTTCGGGCCATGCTTTCATTTACATAATATTTTTCTAACAAAATGTTTGATGGCACTGAGAATAATAGCAGACTTCCACATAAATGAGATAAGAATATTTTATAAAATAACATGTTACTACAATTATTTTTAGCTACCTAGGATTTATGTGTATATATATATGTGTGTGTGTGTGTATGTGTATATATGTGTGTGTGTATGTATGTGTATATATACAGCATATGTGTAGCACAGATATATATATAAATACACACATATATACCCTTAGAATCCCACCAGATTCTAAGATAATGCCTTTTGGGGGCAGGTAGTTTATATGGGACATGGCCTCAGGAAGTAAAACTGAGGAAGCAAAGAAAATGAGGCATGGGAAGGAGAAAGGCAAACAAAAAGTGCATTAATGGATTAATGGACATACTACTGCTGTGGGCTACTGGGACTTAATCCTTTTGGGGATATGCAAACCATATGGAATATTCTTCAGGACAGTGTTGAAAGAGAACAGCAAAGCTGGGCCTTTTTTTAAAAAAACAATTATCTTGTGCATTGGTTCAGAGTTACCCCAGGAGATATTAACTCCTAGGATACTGACCTCAATCTTTTCATTTTGTAGCTGAATGTGGTTAAGCAAGCTTATAAAAGTAGCAGGTTGGATACTGAAATTATGCTGGGAAATATCTCGGAGAGCATGTGGGCTGAAACGATACGGGGCAGGATATTGATGACAGGGTTGGTTACAGTGAGAGCCCCAGATCTTCTCATTCTCTGCACTGAACCCACACTTCTGGTGATGCTGCTGGGCAAAGTCTTGCCATAATCTTAAAAAAATAATAATTAAAAATTAAAGGGTCAGAAGAACAAGTTATTTTACTCATTCATCATTTTCCTTCTGTACCATCAATTTTAGATTTTCTTCACCCTCAACAAAGAACTTCCATTTGTCTATATTTCCTGCTCAGTGGGGTAACATGAACCTTCATTAACACTGAGTATGAATTCTTTACTTTTCAAAATACAATTTTTTCAATTGCCTATTTACAGGTTTTTTTTTTTTTTTTTTTTTTTCCTGAGCATGGATGCATCCAAAGATGTCCTAGTAAACTCCTCAATTTCCAGATACTTTACGCACTGCCTCCATTATGTAGCAGTAACTATATTGCTCCCCATGATCAAGGTTTTTTACCCTAGAAATATAGTAATTTCTTATTTTGTCTGTTAGTTAAATAGCATGAGTAGCCCAAAATAATCACATGACAGACATAGTTTTAAAGTTCAGTGGAATTCTTATTGTACCCCATCTATACCTAGGACCCTAATTATGATCAGGTTTAAATTCTGGGGACAAGAAAAACAAATTCTCCAAGTGGTTAGTGACAACAAAGATTGACAGCGGTCAATCCTCCTCTCCCTCATTCTGATATTCATGAGCTAAGAACACGGGATCATTAAATGGCCATTGGTATGACAATATACCATGTTTTAGAAGACAACTTATTCATATAGATTGTTGTCATAAAGTTGCTGCTTTAGTTAGGCTTTAAAGAAGTGATTTCAACATCTCTAATTTGCTAATTAGAAGTACTAGCATCAGAAAACACCCACTGGTCCATATACATGCCACTTCCTCAGGACCACTGTCCTGTCCAGAGCTTGCCCAGGGCTCTGGAAAAGCAGCCACGTCATTTGTGACTGCCACAAGTTTATGAATATCCTATCTCAATTATTTTGTTTTGTTCACCTAAATGATATGATCAAGTGTGTTCCTCATAGAGCAGAATTTCCTCTCACCACTAACTTTTAGTGCCACCTTCAGTGGAGATGTAATGAGCAAACACTTTAGCCATGAAAACACATCAAACTAATCTGTTTGTGAAACAGATCTAGGGTATTTCTTACTCCCTTAGCCACAGCTGATGATAAGAAACTATACTTGAAGTCTGTACATAGATGTGAGCTGAGGAAGAAGTGTCAGTTCAAAAGAAATAAATAACAAGGGAATCTGGGCTCCTGTGCAATGAGCTGAATTATATTATCTTAATTGTTAACTCTAGCCTATTGTGGCCCTAATTCTGTCTATAATATTTCTGTCACATGAGAGATTTATACTGCACCTGCCAATTTTTTAAGCTGCTCATTCTGAAAATTCCCAGCTCATAACAGGCATCTGCAGCTACACATTCACTATTCCAGGTTAAGTGTTTAGTTTCTATTCACAATTTTTAGGAACTACTCCTCAAATGGGGAGTATGTCTATGCTGCAAAAGACACAGAACTCCAAGGATCTGTCCTGCAGCTCTCCAACTGGGACTTTCTAGAGACCCAATACATGATCTTTATCTACTCTTAGTTCTCTAGCATCACTAGGTCTGCTGAGGGGAAAGTAACCTTAAAAACAACCTGAACTTGCTACCGAGCCAAGCACACAGTGGCACTAGTATTTCAGTTCCTTGATAAATATGTCAGAACAGTATGGCCAAATGAGGCAAATCCCATCTCCAAAATCCAAAGTGGTTCACCAGCTACTATGTATCTCCTCTAATGATGGGAAGTGTAAGGTGCAATAAGTTGTTATCTCAGAATGAATGTCGGAAAACATCCAGGTCACCGGAATTCTGCAAGCTTCACTAATTATCATTCACTGTCAGCTCCGGCTCACAGAAGACAGGAAGCGCTGAACTTCTCCCTGCACTCAGTATTGCTTCTCTTATTGTTTGATTGATGCAAGTCAACTCAATGTCCTTCTGGCTTAAGTTTGACACAGTAAATTCATTCTAATCTTCCCAGTTTACTGAGCCTCCTTATCCTTTCTACATTTATATGCCAAATGTAATTCTCGTCTTCACTATTTCCAAATTTAAGAAAAAATCCCAGAAACTGCTGGCTTAGTAGTTTTTTTTTTTTTTTTTTTTTTTTTTTTTTCCCCCCGCCATAATGTTTTCTTCCTACCATTATGACTCAATTTCACTGTATAGGCTATGCTGGGATTTGCTCAGGGTTATATATAAACAGGTAATCAGCAGAGCTAGGCACAGATATTGAAGAGAACAAGATTTATCTTGTAAGACTTCCATTTCAGGTAAACTCTTCCATGGTCTCTATGTAACTTAAGCCACTGTCCTCTAGCAAGAAGGCAGAGATCAATTCCGCTTTTCTGGAGACTTTGGGAAAGTCTAAAGCTTCAACATTCTCATCTACGTCAATTCAAATATTGTATACAAAAAAACTCAAGCATAACGAAAATTTTAAAAATAATGTTAAGAGATGAAAGTTAAAGTGGATAAGGAAGACAAAATATCCCTCAATATAATCTCAATTAAATATGCAAATTGATAAAGTATAACATGTTTTAGGTAGAGTGTTCAATTCTAGAAGAAAATCGAGCAATATCTATACACCTATAGGGTTCTCAGAGAAAGAAAATGAGATAGAAGTATGATTTCAACTGTCATTAAGGTTTAAAAAATAGATATACTAACATTGCTTGCAGTCAAAAAGTATACTTTCTTTGAGCTTCAGCCAATCATTAGCTGAAAGCAGAATTTTACCTAAAAGGGCAGAAATTTGAAATCTGTTTTAAAAGAAAAATAAGAGTAAATATTGGGAGTGATTTTAATTGTAAAAATTAAATGGTATAAATATTTATAATTGGGAAAAGCTGCTAACATAACTAATAAAGATCTACATGCATTATTTAAATAGAAACTAAATGAAGTAAAGATATCAAAGTATCAAAGCAATCAACTTGAATCGAGAATCTATCAACAGAGGGGTCATAGAGAAGGAAATTAAATTTGTACTAATTTTTCTACTCAGTACAGGGAGTCATTAGACATTTACTTAAGTTGCTGAATCAAGAATAAATGTATTTCACTTTATCTTTAAATGTATGTTTTTAAATAAATTGTCTTAAAGGCAAACACTGCTACAAGTAAAACAAATTCAAACCTTCCAAATTATAAAAAGGCAACAAATATTAACCCTCAAAACCTCTAAATATAGATAATACTCTATATCTAAGATATTATAATGGAAACATTACAAAGACAATGTATCCTAAAGTACTATGGGAAAACTAAGTTCAAACATATCTAATTTAGGTATATGTGTATTAAGTAACTCATCTATCAAAATAAGTAGATCTTAAAGCTGGATCGGATACAAACCAGATACACACCTAAAATACAGATTGAAGGATTATATATTCTCTTGTTTTCAAGATAAGAGCCATCCATTCTTTCCCTCCTGTATGTTAAATCTATCCCCACTGAAAGACGGAGTTCATTCATACCCTCCCTTTTTCTGTGCATATTTTGATGAATAAAATAGAACAGATGTGATGCTGGAGGACTTTTGAGGCTAGATCATAATGAACTCGGCAGCTTCCATCTGAATCTTTTGGTATGTGCACACTGAGGAAGCCAGTCACCATATAAAATGCTTTAATATTTGGAGACTTCTGCTCTGCGAGAAAGAGCAAGGTAGTTACACGAAGAAGCCAGGTGGAGAAAAACATTGATGTTGGACCAACTCTCTACTCACTCTTTTCAGACCAAATAGCAGACACGTGAGTCATGAACCCTTCAGTCACACTCTATCCCAACTGCCATTAGTTTTGCTCACTTCTATATACCTAATGTTTAAAACTACCACATAGAGGTCTTCAACAACCATTTATTTAATAACTTAATTTTAGAAATTGTAACGGCTCAATTGTAGGAATTGTAATTGTAAAAATATTTAATATAGATAATCAAAAAGTCAAAGAAAATTATTAATCCACAATTAGAGATGTTAATAGTTTCCTATTCATTTGTATGTTGTGTATATATACCTATTTTACATAATTGATTTATATTATTAATTTTATAACATTCTTTTTACTTATTTTTTAAATTACTAACGTATATCAGTATCTATTCTATAACGCATTTTAATAGTTACATAATATGAAGTTATATTAATTGAGAGCCTGCCAACTACTACCTACTGTGCTGGAACTGATTACATACTGCTACAGAAAACAGAAATGGTCCCCACTGTTGCAGAGGTTTAATCTAATGTGAGATATAATCAATAAATGTTGCTTGTGTTTTCTGGAAACCAGCCTCCAAGATAGACCTTATTTTACAGGTAGGCTTATCAAAGGAGTGAACTGATGTCAATACCTGTAGAAGATAGTAAGAAAGCAGGGTTAGACCAGGACAAATCAAGTCCTGGTAATTTACAGAAAAAAATTTACTAATCATGGTTTAATACTTCTGGTTTACTTTAAATGTAATTATTGGAGAAGTTTGAATCTTTAAAAGTTGATATATCAAAAAATATTACAAAATCCAATCACAAAATAAAAATATAACCACTTCAATCCTATATAATCTCTATTAGTGTTTTACAATATTTTTGTAGGCTTCTTTTTCTATGCAGTTTATATAGTTGAGAACACTCCATCAGTCAATAAATTTTTACTGGAGCTCTACTATACACAAGGAAATTTTCTAGAACTTGTAGAACAGTGAACAAAACCAAAAAGTTGTTGGTGTCATGAAACTTACAATATAAAGGAAGAATTTTCCATTATTTTAATGATAATTAATTTCACAAAGTATTATTTATCCCATTTATTTAACCATATCCTTGTTGGAAATACTACTTGTTTTCAAGTTCTGTTATTATGAAGAGCTGTAAGATTAGATGCCTTGAAAATAAATATTTTCTTAATTTTAACTTTCTTAACAATGTATTATAGAAAAATATTAAAACTAGAATCATAAGTTTAAAGGACTTAGGCATTTCACACATAACATAATTGGCAAATAAATTTTCAAAACATTTTTATGCAGTTATATGTCTATAATAGAAGCAGTGTGTAAGGGTTAACACAAAGTCTATTTAGGACAAACATCTTAGTATAAAAATAACTAGAGAGCTTTTCTTAAAATTATGATCTTATGGATACAACAAAAAAATTGTTTAGAATATCTGATGCCACACTGTAATAAGACTTAGATAGACAGATGAGAGAGAACAAACAAAAGGAAGAAAGGAGGAAGGAAGATAGAAAGAGAGGAAAGAAAGGAAAGAAAAAGAAAGAAAGAAAGAAAGAAAGAAAGAAAGAAAGAAAGAAAGAGAGAGAGAGAGAGAGAGAAAGAAAGAAAGAAAGAAAGAAAGAAAGAAAGAAAGAAAGAAAGAAAGAAAGAGAGAGAGAGAGAAAGGAAGGAAGGAAGGAAGGAAGGAAGGAAGGAAGGAAGGAAGGAAAAAGAAAGAAAGAGAGAAAGAAGGAGAGAAAGAAAAAAAGAAAAAAGAAAGAAAGAAAGAAAAAGAAAGAAAAAAGAAAGAGAGGGAGGGAGGGAAGGAAGGAAAGAAAGAAGAAGAAGAGAAAGAAAAAAGAAAGAGAAAGAAAGAAAGAAAGAAAGAAAGAAAGAAAGAAAGAAAGAAAGAAAGAAAGAAAGAAAGAAAGAAGAAAGAAGGAAAGAAGAAAGAAAGAAAGATATATGTACTTGTTCTATAATTGATCCAAAGAGATGGGCTGTGTGTATTGGGCCCTATACTGCTAAACTGCAGGCCGAGATTCATTAGCGCACAAGCCCACTGCACCAAAATCAAAAAATTGAACACATCCAATTATTTTTAAAACAGCCAAAAGGAGCAGATGTTTAGCCATTTACGCTTTGCATAAAACATGGAACTGCACACCAAATCTGCTAGCTAGCTATTTTTAGCACTGAGGCCATTAAAACTCCAAGCCACAACTATCCTTCAGAGCTCTTTGACTCAGAGACTCTTGCCATGCTGCCGAACTATATCATTTAGACACTTAAGTCCCCTCTCTAATATCTCTCTCCCCTGGAGTTCCTTTGCCCTCCTTCTCCACTGAGCAGCCTCTTTACTAACTTCTGCTGTGAGTAACTTCCCCTGCAAACAATGTCAAAGCAGCACCCAATGAGGCTTGCTTGTGATACTACCACCTGGTGGTTACCTCTTTTCCCCTCCTCAGGCCCCAGCTCCCTCAAACTTTCTACAGTATGTATACATAATTATATATATATGTAAATAAGTCTATACAAATTTACTTGTATATGTTTGAACAGAATATTCGTAACATATTTTGTATATAGCAGTTTGGATATGTATCCAAATGTATATTTGGGTTATGTCTGTGTGTATACACACACACATACACACTCACACACACACACATACACACACACACACCCAGAGAGAGAGAGACAGAAGGAAAGAGGCACAAAAATTGTAACGTACAACTGAGACAACTCAGCTTTCTCTTCACTAAGGAAATTATAATAACCCTTAGTTTCTGTTATTTTCTTGTGTATATTCTTCTCCCTTTGATTTCTGATGTTTTCTTTATAACATAGAATATGAAAAAGAATGACCCATTTTCCAGAATTACTTTTACAAAAATATGATTGGATAAATATTCTTTGCTTATGTTCTTGCTGAAGGCATTATTTAGGCAACATTGATTTCTAAAGGACTTTTAATTTCTCCATTATCCTCTGGAAAAATATTTACTGAACAATTTATTAGATAATAGGACTGAACTTGGGCTACTGTAGCTTTCTATTTATTTCTCTATCTAAGCACTGGCATTTGTCTTGGTTTTATGCCTGTATTATTTTTGCCATTATCAATGTTCTCTGCTAGGAATGTTTTTTTGTTTGTTTGTTTGTTTGTTTGTTTTTTGTATGTTGGTAAATAGAGGAACATTTGATTCTGCTAACTATGGCAGAAAAAAGAACTTTCTTTATAAAGATCCAAGAAAAAAAAATAGAGCCCTAGTTAAAATTGGGATCCTTCTCATAGAGAAGTTATCACCAGCAATATTTTCCATTGTTATCTAGAATAGCTAATCCTTTATAAACTACATATAATAATTGCAACAAATATTAGAAAAATCTATTAGTCCATTTAAAAACAAATGGCAAACTCCCATGCAAGTGATTTTTGTTTGTCTCTTTTCCATCTATTCTATTAGTGCTCATACATTTCAGTATTTCCAGTGATATATGTGCAGCACAAATCATACTAACTAAGAAAATTTGGTGTCCTTTGCTATTAAGCAAGGAAAAATAATTCAAACATAATTTATTACTTAAATCACTATATAATTTACTTACTTTAAATAGGAAAATCATCAAATAAAAGACAGTTACTGTCTAACCACATTCAAAAAAATGTAATACGTATATATCACTTTGTTTTCATGCTGCTGATAAAGACATACCCAAGACTGAGCAATTTACAACAGAGAGAGGTTTACTGGACTTATAGTTCCACATGGCTGCAGAGACCTCACAATCATGGCAGAAGATGAAAGGCATGTCTCACATGGCACCAGAAAAGAGAAGAGGGCTTGTGCAGGGAAGCTTCGCTTTTTAAAACCATCAGATCTCATGAGACTTATTCAATATCATGAGAATAACATGGGAAAGACCTGACCCATGATTCAGCTACCTTCTACTGAGTCCCTCCCACAATACGTGGTGATTCAAGATGAGATTTGGGTGGGGACACAGCTAAACCATATCATTCTGCCCCTGATCCCTCCCAAGTATCATGTACTCACATTTCAAAACCAATCATGCCTTCTCAACAGTCCCCCAAAGTCTTAACTTATTTCAATATTTGCTCAAAAGTCCACAATCCAAAGTTTCATTTGAGACAAGTCAATTCCCTTCTGCCTAAGAGCCTGTAAAATCAAAAATAAGTGAGTTACTTCCTAGATACAATGGGAATACAGGTATTGGGCCAAAAAAATGGGTTACAGTCCCCAGGCAAGTCTAAATTCCAGTGAGGCAGTCAAATCTTAAAGCTCCAAAATAATCTCTTTTGACCCCATCCAGGTCAAGCTGATACAAAAGGAGAGTTCCCATTGTCTTTAGTAGCTCCACTCCTGTGGGTCTGCAGGTTACAGCCTCCATCCTGGCTGCTTTCACAGGCTGGTGTTAAGTGTCTGTGGCTTTTCCAGGAGAATTATGCAAGATGTTGGTGGGGCCAGCTCCACTAGGCAGTACCCCAGTAGGGACTCTGTGTGGGGGCTCCAACCTCTCATTTCTCTTCTGCACTGCCCTAGCAGAGGTTCTCCATGAGAGTCCCACCTCTGCAGCAAGCTTCTGCCTGGACATTCAGGCATTTCCATCATTCTCTGAAATCTAGTCAGTGGTTCGCAAACCCCAGTTCTTAACTTCTGTGCACTGGCAGGCTCAACACCACGTGGAAGCTGTCAAGACTTGAGGCTTGCACCCTCTGAAGCCATGCCTTAAGCCCTATGTTGGCCCATTTCAGCCACAGCTGGAGCAGATGGGACGCAGGACTCCAAGTCCCTAGGCTGCACACAGCATAGGGACCCTGAGCTCGACCCACCAAACAATTTTTTTCTCCTAGGCCTCCAGGCCTGTGATAGGAGGGGCTGCCTTGAAGACCTCTGACATGCCCTGGAGACATTTTTCCCATTGTCTTGGGGATTAACATTTAACTTCTTGTTACTTATGCAAATTTCTGCAGCCGGCTTGAATTTCTCCTCAGAAAATGGGGTTTTCTTTCCTATCACATTGTCAGGCTGCAAATTTTCTGAACTTTTATGCTCTGCTTCTCTTATAAAACTGAATGCCTTTAATAGCACACAAATCACCTTTTAAATGCTTTGCTGCCTAGAAATTTCTTCTGCCAGATACCCTAAATTATCTTTGTCAAGTTCAAAGTTCCACAAATCTCCAGGGCAGGGGTAAAATGCCACGAGTCTCTTTGCTAAAAAGTAACAAGAGTCACCTTTGCTTCAGTTTTCATCAGGTTCCTCATCTCCATCTCAGACCAGCTCAGCCTGGACTTTATTGTACATATCATAATCAGCATTTTGGTCAAAGCCATTCAGCAAGTGTCTAGGGAACTTCAAACTTTTCCATTTTCCTGTCTTCTCCTGGGCCCTCCAAACTGGTCCAACCTCTGCCTGTTACCCAGCTCCAAAGTTGCTTCCATATTTTCAGGTATCTTTTCAGCAGCACCTTACTCCCAGTACAAATCTACTGTAGTCTATTTTCACACTACTGATAAAGACATACCTGAGGCTGGTCAGTTTACAAAAGAAAGAGGTTTACTGGACCTACAGTTCCACGTGGCTGGGGAGGCCTCATACTCATGGCAGAAATTGAAAGGCACACCTCACACGTCAGCAGGCAAGAGAAGAGAGCTTGTGCAGGGGAACTCCTTTTTTGAAAACCATTATATCTCGTGAGATTTATTCACTATTATGAAAACAGCACTGGAAAGACCTGCCCCCATGATTCAAATACCTCCCACCAAGTCTCTCCCACAATACATTGTGTTTCAAGATGAGATTTGGGTGGGGACACAGCCAAACCATATCCGAGTATGTACTACGTGTCTGAAACTGCTAACAGTGATAAATAAGGAAGATTTGTTTCTCCTCTAATTAACTAGCAAAATAAAATAAAACTAAATAACCAGATAATTTCACTTAGTGATGAAATTATAGAGAGCTTCTTAGAATGGGTGGAGGAAAGAAGAAGTCCCATTTAGGGGGACATTTGATTAGAGAAGTAAGTGATAAAAACGATAGAGTCATGCAACAATTTGGGGAAATAACATTCTAAGTAAAGAAATCCCTAGCACAGTGGCTTAAATAAGATAGAAGTTTGTTTCTAGTTCACCTTCAGGATTTGTAGTACAGACCTTGCTGTATGGCTCTGTCCTTCTCAGTACTAGGCCCCCAGTGTTGTTCCAGTGTTCACCATTTCACAGTTAGGGTAAAGGGTAAAAGAGAGAGAACAGAAGAGCAGTCTTTATGGAAATGACAGACATGAAAGTCATATGTATTATCTCTGTTCACATGACACTGGTCTGGATTTGATCAAAATTCAATAAAGAGGCCAGGAATATAGTTTGCAGCTTCCAGTCATGTTACTAGAAACAATTCAGTTGGTTATATTACAGAAAGGAAGAAGGAAAAGATGGATACAGAGATATTGTTATCAGTCTCTGCACAGGCTTCAAGTTGAATACAAACTTGTATTTTTATGGAATATAAAAAAGGTTGGAAAAGCTGAAACACAGTCAGACTTAAAAGAAAGAGTCAAGGTTGCTGAGTCTGACAGAGTGTAGATAATTTAGGACCATGTAAGCCATTATAAAAATGTGGATTTTATTCAAAGGCAAAGAGGAAGTAATTGAAGTGTTAAGCATGAGAGTGACAGATATAATTTATCACTTAAAAATATCAAATTGATTCTGTTGTAAGGAATAGATTTTTGGTGTGAATGACTGGATGGATGCAACACAGTTTGAATCTCAGCCCATGCTTCTGGAACAAGGATGAAGGTGGATATGAGAATTATTACGATTTGTTTGCATTTTGAAGACAGGTCTAACAGTTCTTCCTAATGAATTGGATTTAGAGAACAAAGGAGAGAAGAGGAATCAAGGATGGCATACGTGACCTTGGAGCAAGAAACTGGAGACACAGTGACACCATTTATTGAGATAGAGAATATTGTCAGTAAAACAGTTTTACTGAAGCCTGACAGTGGTGAGAAAACCACATAGTGTGTGTTGTACATGTTGAGTTCAGAATACCTATCAGACATACAAATAGGATTGTCAATAACTGTTGGATATAGGAGTCTATGCTGAGAAAGGATGTTTGTATATGGAGAACTTAGAAATCCACAATACATGCATTATCTGTAAAGAAAGAGAACATAGAAGTGAGAAGAGAGGTAAAGATTGAACCCTACAATACGTCAAAATTAGCAATTAGTCAAATACAGAAGAGTCCATAAGATAGACAAAGAGGAAGTACCAGTCAGGAGGAAGGAATCCCAGAATATGTTGGCATTATGGAAAGGGAAAAAATGCCAAGATGGATAGTGTTAAATCATGTAACAGAACCACGGCTTATATGTAATCTCTGAGCAATCACAGAAAATTGGAAAGTTATAAGAAAACAAGTATATCAAGTCAGGCTCCCTGGAAACAGGCACTGAGACTCTACTATCTGTATGTAGAGTTTTTTAGGTGGTGTTCTCTTAGGAATAACACCTATGAGGAAATGAAAAGAGGGAGTGGTTGGACTATGATTCAGTTGAGGTGGGAAATTAAAGAAAGAAAGATAAATAAAATTAAAAAGAGAAATAAGCTTTCCTGTATTAGACTCACTTGTCCCAGAGGCAACAACAGGCACAGCCCAGACCCAGGAAAAGTCTTGATAATACTATATAAGAAACCAGGACATGAATGTGCTCTGGACACTCTCCCAGCATTCCCTCAACATAGAGAGGAGAAAAACAAATTTTCTTTTCTCTTATGGTATGAGTTTATAGATTCCTGTTCTCTGTAACTAGTGACTTCAAGTATTCTGTTCAATCTAAGCAGTGGAGTGAAGGTCATAAACCATCTGAGCAGGCCTGAGATACGGCCACCTGGGCACCATAGTGAAGGTTATGGGATAAGTCTATGCCTAGGCAAAACCTAGATAATGGCCATCTGGGTTGCTTGGCAACAGTCACGTGTAATGCTGGGTTATGCACCTGTCGCAATTTGATTAACTGCCTTTGTTCTGGCTCTTTATCCTTGCTTTCACTTCACGCCACTGTAAGCCTGACTTAAGCTAGTCCACCCCCTTTTTAAAGTGTGTATAAATGTCAAGTGCTGTCTTTGTTCTGGGCCCAGTATTTTGGATGTTATGTCTACTGGGCCTGAGTGCACTCAATAAAGATCCTCCCCCTTTACCCTGAGGTTTCTTTCATCCTCCTGATTCCTGCAACACAGTGGCAACAGAGACCTCAGGCAATCTCACAAGGAAATTCGGAACTGGAATGGATTCACAGAGTTATCTCACTTGAGGTGATGGGACCATCTTTTTCTTTCCTTAAGTAACATAGATCAGATATTTGTTACAGGCTGCCCTCAGGGAGAGGCCATAAACTTGAGAATGGCAGTTGCCTTTAGGCTAGAACAATTCCTGAAGAGGGATTCACTGGTAGAGTTGTCAAAAGCCAATATACCCAATACTTAGTAGAAATACTTTCTTCATTCTGAACGGGAAGCAGGTGGGGAATTTAGATCCAAATTTTCTTTCAAGGAAGAAATTGTTGTTACGGTTACTTGGAATACTTTCAGAAGAAAGCAGACAATCTAAGTTTTCAGTATCAGGAGGGATTAACTTAGGTTCAGGAAGTTTTATCACCTCAACTCATACCATTCCAGAGATGTCCATAGCCAATAATTGAATGTGGTTGTGTTAGAGAGTCAGTATTTCTAGCAGAATATGGGAAATCTCAGATGGGTCATTTAAGCTCCAGCTCTGCCTGTGCAGTGGCTGAGACTGTCAGAATTGCGTTTCAACTTCACTTCTTCCAGTACCCAATCTGACTTCTTTCTTTCTTCTGCTCATTGGAAAACATTCTGCACTCTAATCTCTGAATCAGAAACCCTTTCCTGCAAAAGTCATAAATAGGTGCCAGGAGTTGTCTAAGAGCACAGGCAATTATATGAGGCTTTGGATTGGGATCACTCACCATCTGGCTAGAAACAAAGACCCACTCACTGGTGTCAATGAAACACATATAGTCCCTGAGATGAAGCAGCAGTACTATTGTTGAAATATTCACAGGTGGTGAATTAGAATATTTTATTATACTGATAGAAAGGAATGTGCTATCTGGTGCAATGTATCAAATATTTAAAAATTATATATTAAAGATAAACTATGCAAAGTGAAAAGATTATGGGTGGACTGCCATTAACCTCACATCCTATCGTTCACATCCTTGTGTTATCCCTTCTCTTTCAGTGTAGATGGGACCTGTCATTTCCTTCTAATTAACAGAATATGGCAAAGGTGAGAATATGCACGATTGCATGTATGTAGTAATGTGATCTGTTTCATAAGATTGTAGCTGTCAAATTGCTAGAGTCTCTCACTTTCGTGATGTGAGGAAGCAAGTGGCTCTATTGGTAAACCTCATACAGCAAGGCCTGCAGGTGAGCTCTAGGAACTGAAGGCATCCTTCTTCCAAGAGACAGTAAACATGTTTGAAGCTCTCTGTACTACCTCTGTAAGAAACTGAATGCTACTAACAACCATGCAAACAGGGAAATAGATCCTGTTCCAGTCAAGCTTCCAGCTGAGATTGCAGTGGAGCTTGTATCTTGATTGCTAGCCCTGAAATACCCTACAAAGGGAAATAAGCTAAGCCACAGCTGGATTCCTGACCCACAGAGGCTGTAGGGAAAAAAAAAATTGTTGTTTTAAACTATATGCTAAGTATGAGATCAAGTTGTCACACAGCAATAGAAAGTTAATGCAGTCAAAGGAATCAGGGCTTTATTGCAAATCTAGATTAGATTGACACATTATGGAAAGATAATACAAATCTAAGAGAGACGAGCTGTTAACTGAAAGCCTACTGTGAAAGCCAGGTTTTCTCATTGGTAATATACAGTGAGCCTGTTGTGTCTTTCAAGAGGAGGGCAGAGAAAGTTAAGTATGAAATCAAATACAGATCAGAAAAGTTAGGCTCCAAGGAAGGTTTATATCATAACCAAAGCAGATTACTATGCCAATACCAGAGTTTTTAATTGGAACAAATGGGGCCCTGATACATGAATGGAAAAATCTGGATTTATGACCCTAAATTCTTAAATTTTTATATTTTAATAAAAACTCTGAATCTGCCAAAGAAGATATCACTCTCTATTAAGAACTGGAATTGGAAAGTGGGTAGATTGCTTGAGCACAGGAATTCAAGATGAGCCTGGGCAACATGGTGAAACCCAATCTATAAAAAGAATAGAAAAATTAGCAGGGCGTGGTGACCTGTGTCTGTAGTCCCAGCTGCCTAGGAGGCTGAGGTGGGAGGATCGCCTGAGCCCAGGAGTTTCAGGCTGCAGTGAGTTGTGATTTTTCCACTGCACTCACGCCTGGGTGACAGAGTGAGAAACTGTCTCAATTAAAGAAAAAAAATAAAAGAACTTTAATTATCACTTTACTTGAATGTGAGAGTAAATTATTTGGAGCACTGTCTCATGATTGATGAATTAACACCTAGCAATAATCTTAGGGAATAATCCAAACTTGCTGTCAGGATGACTCCATGAAACATAGAAAAAATATTGATCTCCACACTATGGAGGGTCAAAGTGTCAGAAATTCTCTGGAAGCAGATAATGATTGGAGTAAAGGACACAAGAATGTGGAAGAACCAGAATGGATATCATAACTAAGACACAAAAACCCACCAGATGATTATGTTCTAAGTCAGGTCCAGAGCACACACCATGTTAGAAAGCCATAAAGGAGGTCTGGTGAGAGAAACACCAGCATCACTGAGAAGTTCAGGAGTGGTTCTGCTGTGCTAAAATTTGACACAATTGCAAAGTGAAAGATTAAAGTAAATACAGGCATCACAGCAGTATCCTGCCATTTCTCTAGATTTTGGTCACTCAAGTCCTAGCTGGCCTTATTATCCTGCAATGAATTTAAAATTTTGTTTGCTGCTGTCATTTGATCTTGTTCAGCATTTATGCTTTTCATTGAGAAGTTTAGTATGATCCAAAGCTACTGTATCATCAAGAGAACATTACGTTTTTAATTGATCATTTAAATAGAGCATTTGTGTCATAATGTAAGAGTTTTATAAATTTACTTAATTCATGCTGACAGTTACATCTGGATCACATCTACCATTGGTTTTCGATACTGTTTTTCTCACATGTTCCGTTTCTTTTTGCTCTGCTTTTTCCCATTACTAACATAAAATCCCATTTATATTATTTTACAATGGAAATAAAAGTGCACACTAATAATTTAACAAAGTGTAATGTTAATTCCAAAATGCTAAGTTTGGTCATTCTTTTCCCACTCATGTTATTATTTTTATTTGTTTGTAATGCAATCAATTATAACTTATCATTTATTATTTGTTTCAGACTGGTAATATTTTTCAGCATCTCTGACCTTCCTTCTTGAATTAGTTCCTTTCTTCTTGAATTGAGTATTTTACCATAATTGCTAGTTTACTCTCAATATATGCTTGTTGGAAAATATCATTATTTAGTGTTATTCTTTAAAAATATTTTCACTAGGTATAGCAGGGTTTTTTTCAACATTTTGAAGATACTGTTTCAAGATCTTCTGTGTTCTAATTTCTGTTGAGACATCATTTGTCAGTTCAATTATTATCCCATTTTAGGTCTTCTACTTTCTTTTCACTTTAACTTTGGTGGTGTTCTTTTCATTTTTTGCTCTAGGTATTTAGATGTATATCTCTTCCTGAATATCTCTCTCTCTCTCTGATTTTGTGCTTTCTAATTTAAATGATTCATTGTTCATCAATCTTGCAATATTTTTAGGTTTTCAATGTCTAATTTTTGTGTCTAACCACTTATTATCCTTTTCTCCATTCTCTCCTTCTGTGTCTGCAATTAGAACTTACTCAGTTTTTTATGTCTCTTAACATTTTTCATATTTTCCATCTCCTTTTCTGAGTATCAATCCTCTTATTGTTATTTAATGTTAAACTTCAATTCAGTTAATCTCTCTTTACTTGTACTTAATATATTTAGTGTGTATACAGTTTTTAATCCTTATTTTTGAGTATTACATAAGTTTCAATGTAAAATCTTAAGTTTTAATTGCTAGAAATTATATTACTCTAAACAGTACATTGGGTAGTTTTTAATATATGATTCATTTTGTTCATTTAATTATATTATTTTTATGTTTTATCTGAAGATTTCAATACATGAAGCTTCGCAAAGCTATTTTTCAGTTTGTTTTTCTTGTGACTTTTGTTCATGAAAGTTTATTTTCTTAAGTGTTTTATGAAGTTT
Source organism: Chlorocebus sabaeus (assembly GCF_047675955.1). Classification (NCBI taxonomy): domain Eukaryota; kingdom Metazoa; phylum Chordata; class Mammalia; order Primates; family Cercopithecidae; genus Chlorocebus; species Chlorocebus sabaeus. The sequence goes on along the minus strand of NC_132906.1, from coordinate 40,231,406 downwards.
GGGAACTTACGTTCCTCAGAACTTTGGCTAGAAATACACATTTGAGATTGGCCTAGAATTTCATCTACATTTTAAGGATTCTTTTATGTGAATGTATTTCATCGAATCTTCATTTTTTTCTTCTTTTGTTCACAGTCTTTAACTGTTGCCTTTTAATATGCACTAATCATAGGACTAACTTTAAGCAACCTGTGAAATGATAAATTATAAAGGACAGATGCAGTGGCTCATATGTTTAATCCCAGTGCTTTGGGATGGAGACTGAGGGGAGAGGATTTCTGGAGGCTAGAAATTTGAGACCAGCCTGGACAACATATTGAGATTCTGCCTTTACCAAAATAAGTTTAAAGAAATTATTAAAAAATGTTTTAACTCCTTCTTTTGAGGCCCACTAGGACTGGCAGTTGACAACAAACAATTAAGGGACCCCAGTTAAAATCAATAAATAATCCACCTGCATCAAACCCAAGAAGATGCCATCCTACAGCATTGTGAGTAAACAAATATTTCCTTTAAGAGCCAAAGTTTCAGGATTATAAGTTATACAGCAAATGCTACAAGATGCCAAAATGTGTCAGAATTATGGTGCTGTTATAAGAAAAACCTAAAATAGGTGAAATTTTCTTTGGGCCTGGGCTTTGGACAGATACACAAAAAATAGCAGAAAAACTGTTAGTGAAGTCTGGAAAAGAAGTGGACAACCATTTAGTAGACCATGAAAACATAGTAAGAAAAGTGCTATAGCTGGTAGAAAAAGTGTTGACCCTGACAATTTTAACTGATGCTGGCAAATAAACAGTTTGTATTGATTGCACTTGAAAATTAACTCTTAAGCCTGCAAAATGGTGAAGTACGACAATCCAAACTGTTGTTCTTCCAGAAACAACATTGAAAACAGCAGAAACAGTTAGAACCAACTTTGTCGATATTCTAGAAGCAGTTAAGTGTTTTCAGGAAGAAGTTGAATCCCTGAATAGACCAATAACAAGTTCTGAAATTGAAGCAGTAATAAATAGCCTACCAAACAAAAAAGGCCCAAGACTAGATACATTTACAGCTGAATTCTACCAGAAATACAAAGAAGAGCTGATACCATGTCTTCTGAAACGATTCCACACAATTGAAAAGGAGGGACTCCTCCCTAACTCATTCTATGAGGCCAGCATCATCGTAATACCAAAGCAGGGCATAAATACAACAAAAAGGAAAACTTCATGCCAATATCCTTGATGAACATCAATGCAAACTTTATGTCAGTATCCCTGATGAACGTAGATGCATAAAATCTCAATAAAATACTGACAAACTGAATCCAGTAGCACATCAAAAAGCTTATCCAGTACTATCAAGTTGACTTCATTCCCATGATGCAAGTTTGGTTCAACATACACAAATCAATAAACATAATTCATCACATAAACAGATCTAAAGGCAAAAAAACCACGATTATTTCAGCAGATTGCGGAAAAGGCCATTGATAAAATTCAACATCCCTTAATGTTAAAACTCTCAACAAACTAAGTATTGAAGGAACATGCCTTATAATAATAAGAGCCATTATGACAAACCCACAGTCAATATCATACCAAATGAGAAAAAGCTGGAAGCATTCTCCTTGAAAACAGGCACGAAATAAGGATCCCTCTCTCAGCACTCCTATTCAACATAGTATTGGAAGTTCTGGCCAGGGCAATTAGGCAAGAGAAAAGAATAAAGAGTATTCAAATAGTAAAGCAGGAAGTAAAAATGTCTTTGTTTGCAGTTGACATGTTCTTACATCTAGAAAACCTCATCGCCTTGCCCAAAAGCTCTTAAGCCAATAAAAAAATTCAGCAAAGTCTCAGGATACAAAATCAATGTGCAGAGGTCACAGGCATTCCTATACACCAAAAGCAGGCAAACAGAGAGCCAAATCATGAATGAACTATCATTCATAATTGCTACAAAGAGAATAAAATACCAGAAATATAGCTAACAAAGGAAGCAAAGGACCTCTTCAAGGAGAACTACAAACCTCTGCTCAAGGAAACCAGAAAGGACATAAACAAATGGAAAACATTCTATGCTCACAGATAGGAAGCACAGAACCAACCTTGCATCATAGGAATGAAGAATCAACATTGTGAAGATGGCCATACTCCCGAAAGTATTTTATAGGTTGAATGCTGTTCTCAATTAAACTACCATTGACATTCTTCACAGCATTAGAAAAAAAAAAAACAAAAAACTATTTTTATGTTGAGCCAACCTCGCATCATGGGAATGAAGCATCAACATTGTGAAGATGGCCATTTTATAGGTTGCATGCTATTCCCCATTAAACTACCACTGACATTCTTCACAGCATTAGAAGAAAAAGTATTTTAAAATTCATATGGAACCATAAAAGAGTTTGTATAGCCAAGACAATCTTAAGCAAAAAGAACAAAGCTGACGATAACACCCTACTGGACTTCCAACTATACTATAAGGCTACAATAAATAAAACAGCATGATACTGGTACCAAAACAGACACATAGACCAATGGAATAGAATAGACAGTGCAGAAACAAGATCACACATCTACAACTATCTGATCTTTGACAAACCTGACGAAAACAACCAGTGGGGAAAGGATTTTCTATTTAATAAATGGTGCTGGGAGAACTGATTATTCATTTGCAGAAAATGAAAACTGGACCTTTTCCTCATGTGTTATACAAAAATTAACTCAACATGGATTAAAGACTTAAATGTAAAACCCAAAACTATAAAAACCCTAGAAGAAAATCTAGGCAATACCATTCAGGACATAGGTAGGGGCAAATATTTTGTAATGAAAATGTCAAAAGCAATTGCAACAAAAGCCAAAATTGACAAATGGCATCCAACTAAACTAAAGAGCTTCTGAACAACAAAAGAAACTACTATCAGAGTGATCAGGCAACCTACAGACAGGAAGAAAATCTTTGCAATCTATCCATCTATCGAAGATCTAATATCCAGAATCTACAAAGAATTCAAACAAATTTACAAGGAAAAAACCAAACAACCCTATTATAAAGTGGGCAAAAGATATGAAGAGACACTTCTCCAAGGAAGATATTCATGCAGCCAAAAAAAAATAAGAAAAAAAATCAACATCACTGATCATTACAGACATGTAAATCAAAACCACAATGAGATACAGTCTCATGCAAGTCAGAATGGCCATTATTGAAATGTCAAGAAACAACAGATGCTGGTGAGGTTGATTAGAAATAGGAATGCTTTTACACTGTTGGTGGCAATGTAAATTAGTTCAACCATTGTGGAAGACAGTATGGTGATCTCTCAAAGATCTACAACCAGAAATAACATTTGACCCAGCAAAGCAGTACAAATCATTCTGTTACAGAGATCCATTCACACATATGTTCACTGAAGCACTATACACAATAGCAAGGACCTGGAATCAACTCAAATCCCCGTCAATGATAGACTTGATAAAGAAAATGTAGTAAATATAAAACATGAACACTATTTGGCCATAAAAAGGAATGAGATAATGTCCTTAGCAGAGACAATAGATGGAGCTGGAAGCCATTATCTGCAGCAAACTAATGCAAGAACAGAAAACCAAACACCACATATTCTCACTTACAAGTAGGAGCCGAATGATGAGATCACATGGACACAGGGAGAGCAAAATCACACACTGGGGCCTGTTGGGAGTAGAGTGGGAGGAGGGGGAGTATTAGGAAAAACAGTCAATGCATGCTGGGCTTCATACCTAGGCAACGGGTTGATAGGTGCAGCAAACCACTATGGCACAAGTCTACCTATGTAACAAACCTGCACATCCGGAATGTGCATCCCAGAACTAAAACTAATAAATACATAAATAAATAAATAAATAAGAAGAGCAAAAAGAGAAAAGTATTTGAAAAAGTGTGAGCAAAGCATAAGTATCCTATGTGACAGTATTACTTACACAAATATTTGAATTTTGGGATTCCTGGAAGATGAAAAGATAAGAAAATGAACAAAACTTATTTAAAGAAATACTGGCTGCAAATTCTAAAATCTTGAAGGGGGTGTGGCTATCCACATTTACAAAGATCGAAAGTTCCCAAGAAAGACAAATCCAAATATGAATAATCCAAGGCACAACATTCAAACTGTCAAAAGTCAAAGACAAAGAATCTTGAGAGTAGCAAAAGAAAAGAAATTTGCCACATATAAAAGAAGTTCTGTAAGGTTATCAGCAGACTTCTCAACAGAAACCTTGCAAACCAGGCAAAAGTAGGAGGATATATTCAAAGTGCTAAAATAAAAAAACAAAAAAGGAAAACAAAAACCTGCCAAGTACATATACTATACCCTGCAAAACTATTCTTCAGAATAAAGGAGATATAAAAACATTCACTGACAAACAAAAGCTTAAGGAGTTCATAACCAGGAGATCTGTCTTATAAAAAGAAAATGCTAAAGGGAATTCTATTTAAAACAAAAGGATGCTAAGTAATGACATGAAAACATAGAAAAGCACAAAATTCTCTGGCAAAGGTAAACATATAGTCTAACTCAGAATACTCTAATATTGTACTGGTGATGTGTAAGTCATTTTTAACTTTATAAAAGTATAATAGCTAAAAGACAAAAGTGTTAAAAATAATTACACCTATACTAATTTGTTAATGAATACACAATAATGAAAGATGTAAAGTATGACATTATTATCAAGTGTGTGTGTGTGGAGAGAAGTCAGAGTAAATAGTTTTGTATTTGATTGAAATTATTAATTTAAATTAGAAATGTATCTTTAAGATGTGTTATATAAACCCTATAATAACTATAAAGAAAAAAACACTAGTAGATACACAAATTACAAAGAGAAAGTATCAAAACATATCACTAAATAAAATCATTCTATCATTAAAAGGTTAACTGAATTTAAGGAGTAGATAAATGTATTCCACTCAATGGGTAGAGATGGACAATTTCTAACCTATTTAAAAATTGGTGAAATTCATGTGTACTTTTTTCTTTACCTTTGTTTCTCTTCTTTTGATAGCTACAATTTTCTCCATTCTTAATTGTAGAGATACTTATTATTTTCTGCTAGTAGTTAGTGTTGCATCCTCTTCACTCTAGATATGTATTTTTTTCTCCTAGGATTTAAAAAGTTGTTTTGAGTTGGAATTAGCCCTAAGGAAAATACTGATAGAAATGGTATAATAATGCAAGAGATACTTTCTCATATTCTCAATATTTCAGAAACTTTATTATTCTTAGATACAATTGATTATAAATATATTCTGCCTAAGTATAAACCATAATAAAGTCTTAAGGTATTGAAAACTACATTTCTATTAACATGAGTTTCTGCCAAAAATCCTTTTGATCTGTTATTTTAAAAAAAACCTATCATTGATTTCTAGTCTTTTCCTTTTCCTTGCACATATATTAGCAGATTACCTTGTTGTGTAACCATACGGTTACTGCTTTGTTTGGTTTAGTGATTATTATTAAAATTATACAATTATATATATATGTGTATGCAAATTAGGTTGCCTTCATAAATAATGGCCCAAATAAGTTAAATGTAATAATTAATTGCTCCTATAATATTTGAAGCCTTAATAACAGCATACAATTAATATGTATGACATTTTATACTCAAGATAATTTTCAAACAGTGCCATTTTCTGAAAATGTTAGGCATATGGACACAGAAATTGTTCATGAATACCAGCTCATATGCAATGCTTTGTGGATGCTTTTTTCAAAGCTCAACAGGGGCTTGAAAAAAGCTTTTAGAAAAAAAAGTTATACTGTATTGTTAGCCACCCTTTTGTCCTTGTACACTGCAATTGTCTTAGGGCATTCTATTATTCTCTTTTTATTATTTGTAAGGTAAACAAAACAAATTAGGTCTGAATATCAGCTCCCTATTTTATCAAACCTTGCTCAAAAAGTAAACATTACAGTCTCATATTTAGTTGAATTGTTTATATGAATACATTTATTAAGATGGCACTAAATAGTGTAAGAATCTGAAAGGAAAATACTACTCCTCAAACAGTGTATAATACTCTATTGTTTTTATTTTTAATTCGTTTCTCATAGAATAAGCCTACCCAATTTAGTTAGCATACAGTGAAAATCCACATGTAAAAATTAAGTAGATATTTACAAGAATAAAACTGCATGACACATATGTGGGTTGTTAGTTTAGTCTTTTATAAACAAATACAAAATCTGAAGTAAAATAATGCTCAAAAATTATTTAAAGTTAATTTCTTATTAAGTAAATATATTAAAAATGTTAAAAAGTAATACAGAAAAGTAAAGTAACACAGGCAACATAATTTCAACTATTTAAAGTTAATAATTGTTAAAATAGATTCTTTTCTTCTGATATTGTGCTTATAAACATAGTTTATATGATTGGAATAATATAGTTGGAGCTTATTTTTAACATGATATAAGCAACTATACAAATATTTTATCAGTCACATAATGTTTATCCAATTAATGTTTTATGTTTTAGGCTGCATTTATTTATTAATAGTATAGATACACTGTAACTTAATTTTAAAGAGTAATATTATTTCATCTGAGCTCTAATTAGCACTTTCTTTTCTGTTGCACACTGCTTTCTCCATTTATTCCAAAAGATTACATTAAAATAAGTGTCTGTGGCCATCTGACCATTTTTACTTCTGATAATGTTTTCCAGGGTGAAATTGTGAGAAATTATTATGGCTGACAGACACACAAAAAAATAACATCAGCATTATTTGTATTTAACTTCTAGACATTATTATATTTTCTGAAGAAAGCAGTTTAAGTCTGGAACAAAAATGAATGGGAAGGGGAGGCACTTAAGTTAGAATTTGTGAATGTCATTAGCTCTGACCCAAAGACAGGATAACCAGACTGGTTGACGCTCTCTTGTGAGATGGGTCCATCGCCCTACCATAAATTAATGAAAATTCTGTTATGATCACTGAAGCTGGCTTTGCTTTGATTCCACAGTCATCTAACTATAACTTACCTAGCTTTGATTCCACAGTCATCTAACTATAACTTACCTAGCTTTAACTTCGAATATAATATTCAATTTAGAGCATACAGTTCCTTAATTAGGCAATACAAGTATTCTGACATACAATTCTCAGTGAAATTGTTGGACTACAGTTCTCTTTTATTCACCAGGTCTCTTGATCATGTTGGTCTGAATTATTTTCACACCTTGATCAATTTCAGGGCCATGAAAAACCAAATTCTTTGTTTCTAACAACACCAGACTTTGTTCTACATTATTAGGCAGAGGCCAGGATTATTTAGTGAGCAGTGAAATCTTTTTCTGAAATAAAGTATTTGCTTCAGATACAGACTGGGAGTAAAAAAAGAAAATAACTTTAGAAGTTTTTAAAACAGTGAGTCAAAAGCCAAAGCATTGCCTTTTTATGTTTCTTAGCAATGTTTCTTTTAGACCATGACATCTGGTAATGTATCTCTAAAGTGTCTGATTACGTCTCCACTAACTTGGTCTTCTCATTCTTAACTTACACCTTCCAGTTCTAAACAGATCCATGAATGTGAATTCTATGGCACAAACTCACTTATACTAGACAGACTTGAAAATGATGCTAATAGGATCAAATCTCTAACTATCCATCTAACTTCTTGTTGAGAGAAAAGCTGAGTGTTGGGAGAGAAGCTGAGGCAGGGCTTGCCTGTCTGGCATAATGTAAAAGAGTTTTGGAACATGTCTGGGGTCCAGAGTCTAAAACCCCTCCTGTCCTTTGGAATGTGTCCAGATTTGCTGGCTCCTCGCTTCTAGCACTCCCATTATCTCAAGTAGCCATATGTTTCAAAGAAAGTGCTAAACTGTCACAGCTGTAGCTCCTTCACTTGATACACTGCTTCCTTTCAACCCCCACATCTTCCCCACCTGTTTCTTGGTTTGATCACCAACAAATAGCGTGGGGTCCCAGAGCTGGGGCCTTCACAGCCTCCATACTATCATTGGCCCCCTGGTCCCACTTTCTCTCTTTTCTCATTCCTTTGACTCTGCCGGACTTTATAGCCCCCACGGCCTGGTATTGGGTCTGATCAGCCCCTACTCTTATTCTTTGGATAATCAGAAGTTCAGTAAATAAGAAGTTTACTATTTGCTAGAATTTTGGCAGTTACTTTCAGTCTGGTAGATTTGAAAACTGGCCACACTATTTAAAATTTTTTAACTTCACAATTACTTTTGATAATTGTATCTAGTCACAAATATTGAACATAACATTTACTGATCAAATATGTAGCTTATATGGGAGCATTAAAAAAATCTGTTTCATTTAATGTACATTTTACCCAGGAATACATTTTTTTTCTTAAAAAATAAGAGGCTGCCAAGCATGATTTACATTAGAATTCCATAAACCTCATAATTATAGTAGTTTTAGAATGTACTGTTAAAACATGCCTGCATAGTTTAGCAAAGCATATCTTTTAAAATGTCAAACATTTGCTAAAATTACTGAAAGCTATTTATATGTGCTTGTGCACTGCTGCTTTTGGATAAAACTTGCATTGAAACAAGCCAATGTAGATAGTAATATCTGAAAATGCTTTATATCTGTAGTGTTGAAAATGAGTTAAATACCTTTATGTTTTCCAAAAGTCACCTTTAGGATTCAGGGAAAATGAGTTATTTTTACTGCATTTTGCCAATTGGCAACTTTTGTGAACAGGAGACTAGGTGCTATTTAAGGCTTCAGAAGGATATTTTAATGTGCATAACTTTCTTAAGGCCACAAATGTAGGGCAAGCTGATCATCAAGTGATTCTTTTTTTTTTTTTTTTTTTTTTTGAGGTGGAGTCTTGCCCTGTCTCCCAGACTGGAGTGCAGTGGTTCCATCTTAGTTCATTGCAAGTTCTGCCTCCCAGGTTCATGCCATTCTCCTACCTCAGCCTCCCGAGTAGCTGGTACTACAAGCACCTACCACCACGCCTGGCTAATTTTTTTGTACTTTTAGTAGAGACAGGGTTTCACCATGTTAGCCAGGACAGTTTCGATCACATGACCTGGTGATCCTCCTGCCTCAGCCTCTCAAAGTGCTAGGATTACAGGCATGAGCCACTGTGCCTGGTCCATCAAGTGATTCTTATTCAAAACTTCTCTTATTTCCACTCTTGCCTACTAGAATCATTTGTGAAACCTTGACCTATATCAACAAAGCAATGTTGCAACTTAGCTCTTCATAACATACAAACATTTGCAAATAAATCTCCAGTGTGGGCAACATAAATATAGAGAAACAGTTTTACCCACCTGGCAATGTTTCTCCAAATGTTGAGAATTTTCATTTAATTTGATGAATATATTGAAAAGATCTTTCCCAGTTAAGAAATCAAAATAACTCAATATGAATTCAATAATTCATTTGTATTTTGTGAATATATTTTTCTCCTGTAAGTTTAAGAATATAAGAGCTTAGATGTTGCATACTTTCTTTGAGATGAGCAGTGAGTACATAGAATATTTAAGCTTATTTTTCTCTAAACGAAAAGGACACATTTATGATGCACAACTAACTATATACGGTAGAAATGCATTTTTTTCTCAAATTCCCTTATGGGATCTCCGTATTTTCTATGTGTGAAAATTTATAGCCTGGCATTAAAAAAATAGCTCAAGGAAAGATGTGGCAATTGGACCTAAAGGTGCAATAACATATCTCTTCTTTATTGAAGAAAGGAAAGAAGGATTATTTCCATTCTAATATTATTTTACTGTTACTAGACTGCTATTTGTACTGATATTCTCTAAAATGGCATATATGCTAAGAAAAATGGTTATTTTTGCATTATATGATTCTAGTGCACGTCTTCATTGACAATATTGCATCACTGTAGTAGAATAATAGCTGACCTTACGAAACAAAACCAACACAATGTCTGTGATCGGCATCTGGATCGGCATTTACAAATGTAGGTCTTGATCTCAAACATCTTTATCCAGGTAGGAGGTAGATTATATACCTCCTAATTTTTGATTAGAGAAAGATGATCTTGTGAATACATTAGAATTTAAAGTCCTGACTTTATATTCAACATTATTACAACAAATAGATACACTTTGTGCATACGTGTATAAATGCTGAGAAAGACAGTATGATAAAATGTTTAGGTTTTGGAAAAATACTTATACTTGTTTCTACTGTATGATTCTAGGGATGTCAATTACTTAACAGTTTATAGATGAATGAACACATCAATACTAAAATTGAAGGACTGTACATGACTAACTGAGACAAGAGCAAAATATACTAAACCCTCCGTCTGGTACATAGCTCCAAATACATGTTAGCTCTTTTAATGTTCTCATGTGATTGAGAAAGTAGACAAATATTAAAGTCAGTCCTCCACCCAAAATTTACTCATTTCTTTTAACTTCTCTGTGAATTATATAACAATTAGATCTCATTAATTTTTAGATATTTTGGTACATTATCAATACTCTGAAGACTGAAAAACTATATGTTTAGCAAATGCTATAGAGAGATTAAATATAACAATGTAAGGCAGACCAATAACACAAATACCGACTTTTACCACGTATTTAAATTAAGTAAACCATAAAGTTTCACTAAATAATTGCAACTTACCACTTTTCTTTTTTATATGTTCCCATCAAACTCACTACTTCAACTCAGATATTTTTATCAAAAACTTTATTCCAGTTGCTCCATCTCATCTCTAAATTTTCAAATGTCTAGGAAAATTTTAGGATAAAATTTACAATTATTAAAATTATTCAATGAAGTATTGAACTCCCTCTTATCTGATAAATGTTCTGTTTCACTTGGGCAAGTCATCTGAACTTTCTCAGACTGTAAAACTTGGGCTTAGAGTAGAAATCTCCCTTATTTGTTCTGGTTTCAAAAGTTTTTGCTCAATATGAAGGGATTCTGTTTACACATTTAAAGAGTGTGACTGTGGCAATTCCAAGACTAATTTTGACCACCAATGACACTGGCTAGAAGGGGTCTAAAATCTTTTCTGACATTATGTTTCTGATATATCAGTAGGTCAGAACTATATTATTTCCCTATGAATAATAAAATTTATGCCCATGTTCTTAAGATGAGTCTGAAGAGTATTATTTAAATTGTTTTCTTTATTTTCAATGGATATTAAAATGCAACCTAATATGCCATTAATTTAAATCCTTTTTAATAATAATGATAACAAAACTACAACTTTTTTTTTACTCATCCTGTGTTGTGAATTATACATGGTGCTTTACATATGTTGTTTCATTTATCCCCATGGGCCACACTGACTGCTACCATTTTCTGAGGGTTAAAAATAAAGCAACTATAGTAAAAGCTGTTTATATAATTTATTTTTGGCAATTACCCAAGATGCAGCCATTGTGTACCTATTACCATACATATTATTTCTTACTCTGATGAACAAGGACAATGCAGCATATATTTAACATGAAATTTTAAAACTGGGGAAATAAGCACATTGAAATAAGGAACTTATTGAAGATTACAAATCAGATGATTTTGAATAGATTAAAATTTTTATTGGGAAATTAAAAATATTTAGTGATTAATAACAAATATTTAGGGTGGAGGTGGAGCAAGATGGCTATATAGAACCCTCCAGTGATCCCAGCAACATCAAACTGAACAATTATCCACACAATAAAGCACCTTTGTAAGAAACAAAAATCAAGTGAGAGATCACAGCACCTGGTTTTAACACTGTATCAAGGAAAGAAGCACTGAAAAGGGTGGGAAAGACAGTCTTGAATTGTCTATGTCACCCCTCCCCCGTCTCCTGGAAGCACAGCCTGGCATAAAGAAAGAACTTGTGTGCTTGGGAAAGGAAGAGTAAGGTGACTGTGGCGCTTTGCACTGGAACTCAGTGTTGCTCTGTCAAACTGGAAAACAACACAAAGCAGAATTCAGCTGGCGCCCACAGAGGAAGCATTTAGACCAGCCTTAGCAAGAGGGGAATCGTCCATCCATCCCAATGGTTGGCACCTGAGTTCTGGGTAGCCCTAAAGTGCTAAAGTACTTAGTATGATAAAGTACTTAGTATGCTAACGTGCTTTGGAGTGCTAAGTTAATTTGAAAGGCAGTCTAGGCCACAATGACTGCAATTCCTGAATAAGTTGTAGGTCCTGTGCTGGGCTCAGAGCCAGTGGATTGGGGTGGATATGACCAGTGAGATATCAGACAGGACAGCCAAGGGAGGACTTACTCCACCCCTCCCTGACCTCTGAACAGTGTAGTTTGCCGCTTCAAGATAAACTCCTTCTGCTAGAGGAAAAGAGAGGGAAGAGTAAGAACTTTCTCACACAACCTGTGAACCAGCTCAGCCACAGTGAATTAAAGTGCCAAGCAGAGGCTTGAAGTCTCCATTCAAGATGAAGTCCCCATTCATACAGCCCCTACCTCCTGTATGACATTTTTAGACCTTCTCTAGACCAGAAGAGAACTCTCTTCTGTGAAGGGAGACCCAGTCCTGGCAGGATTCATCACCAGTTGCCTAAGGAGCCCTTGGGCCTTCAATAAAGATAAGCAGTAGCCAGGCAGTAATTGTCATGGGCCTTGGGTGAGGCCCAGCACCGTGCTTGCTTCAGGTGTGACCCAACACATTCCCAGCTGTGGTAGCCGTGGGGAAAGATGTCTGCTTGAGGAAAGGAGAGAGAAGAGTTAAAATAACTTTATCTTGCAACCTGAGAACTAGCTCAGTCACAATAAAATAAAGCACTAAGCACAGTCTTAAAGTCCTCAATTTCAGGCCTTAGTTCCTGGATGACATTTGTAGACCCTCCCTGGGCCAGAAGGGAGACTGTTACCCTGAAGGGAGAGTCCCAGGCCTGGCAGGCTTCATTATCTGCTTACTAATGGGTCCTTGGGCCTTGGATAAGCATCAGCCTAGCTAGGCAGTAGTAACTGTGGGCCTGGGGTGGTGGTGACCACAGGGAGAGACACCAGGTTGTGGTAAAAAAGAAGGAAAAATAAAGAGACTTTGTCTTGCAACTTGGTTACCAGCTCAGCCACAGTGAAATAAAGCACCAGCCAGACTCCCATAGTTCCTGATTCCAGGCCCTAGCTCCTGGAAAGACCCATCCTGAGCTGAAAGGGAACCTGCTCCCATGAACAGAAAGACCCAGTCTTGGCAGGATTCATCAACTGCTGACTAATGAGTCCTTGGGCTTTGAATAAACATTGGTGACAACCAGACAGTAGTTGCCATGGGCCTTGGGTGAGGCCCAATACTATGCTGGTTTTAGGTATGACCCCATGAATTCTCAGTTGTGACCGTCATGGGGAGAGACTCCTTTCGCTTGAGGAAGAGAGGAAAGAGTAAAAAGAACTTGGTCTTGACATTTGGGTACCAGCTCTGTCCCCACAAAACAAAACATGAAGTAGATTCCTAAAGTTTCCAGGCCCTAGTTCCTGGAAAGTATTTGTAGACCCATCCTTGGTCAGAAGGGAACCTTCTGACCTGCAGGGAAAGGCCCAGTACTGGCATCCTCTACTCCAGTCTGTTTCCGTGATATCTGTGCTCATGATACATTGACGCAGCTTTTTTTTTTTTTTTCTTCATTGCTTTATAACGTTTAGGTCAGCTATTGCCCTTAACTCTATTTTGAGTCTGTTCGTAATAGAGTCAAAATAGAGTCAGGCCATAAGTCAAGGGCAAAAGCTCAGTCACTCAGTTTTGTATTAAATGTACTTTTATTGTGAATGTGTTTTATTTATTTTCTCATTAAAAAGTAATTGTTAGTTCACTATCCCTAATACATGTAATAGAAAACATGAAAGTCCCCAGCAGTAGCTCAGAAAGATCAGTCATAGCTTTACTCACATGATTTTCAATTTTAAAACATGTTATTAAGTGAACATACAAATACAATGTATAAAATGTTATCTGTGAATATATATTTGAGTACTTACTGAGGCCAGACACTGTTGCATTTATGAATATTAACTCACTTATTTATCATAACCTCAAGAGGTGTATACTTGTCTTTTGTCCATAAATTACCCCCCCATTCTGGACTAATTGCATGTGCTTAACCATCATCATTTCCACTTTATCTTTCTTCTCCCAATTCCATTGTCGATCATTTAATTCTGCTGGGAAATAAAGCTGTTTAGGCCTTCCTCTCTTCTCTTTCTAATTCGTTGTTACTACACAAATTCTGCATAGTATCTCTTTCAATGTCTCACTGCTGATTTTTCAAGTTTTCTCCCACCTCAATTGCTAGCATGACTCAAGAAATTCCAGCCCTTGCATATACAAAATTTAGAATTTGAAAGTCTTTTTGTTCTTTAGCAGCAAGAAAATTTTGCTTTAGAAGCTGAAAACAACATAGACTGGTTTTCCCCTTTGGATTTCTGCTGTAAATTACGACAATTACACTTGAGTAATAAGAATGACTTTAACTCTCATTCAGAAATAAAACACAAAAGAGTCAGGAAAAAACATTGCAAAGATTAGTATTTCAAGATATCTTATTGTATAGGTATTCCATGTACCAATGAAAATAGGCCAGGCGCTGTGGCTCACACCTGTAATCCCAACACTTTGGAAGGCCAAGGCAGGCAGATCACCTGAGGTCAGGAATTCGAGACCAGCCTGACCAACATGATGAAATCCTGTCTCTACTAAAAATACAAAAATTAGCCTGGTGTGGTGGCATGCGCCTGTAATACCAGCTATTCAGAAGGCTGAGACAGAAGAATTGCTTGAACCCAGAAGGCAGAGGTTGTGGTGAGCCAAGATGGTTCCATTGCACTGTAGTCTGGGAAACAAGAGCAAAACTCTGTCTCAAAAAACAAATAAATAAATAATGAAAATAATTGTAAATATATAAGCCATATGCCTATCATATTTATTCAAATTGCTTCATTTAAATTCTCCTGTAACTTCTTTTTCTTTTAATATTTTATTATTTTAATACAGCTTCTTCTTTGTGTTTTTCTTATAACACCCATGTCAGCTATTAAGTTATGCTTGACCTCATAGCCTGACCCTGTTTTGACTCATACAAACTTTGACTTGAAAATTAAACCAAGTATTTCACATATGTCATAATACTAGAGTACTATAATTTTGAAAGTTTTGGAGGACTCAGAATGAGGGGCACATAATAGTATGGATCGCATTTACCAATTCTCCAATAAATTTGAATTTACTCAGAGTAAGTACTTTCCACAGCTCATAGCTAAGGAAAAGTTCATTGGTTTTTAACCCTCTTCTACTTTATGTGTAACCTCGCTTCTCATCCATTGCTCTTGTTTGTGAGAATATATTATTCTTTCTTCTTCATATGTTATTCAGAAGTCAATGATATTCACTGCATACCACATTCTAAAAACAGAAGTCATACTGAAGTACATTTATCCTAGAATAAAGAACAAAATTGGAAGTTCTAGCACTTATTTTTGCCTTGTTTCTTAAATTTGAGCTATAAGCCAATTATTAATTTTAAATAAGTGGTATAATTAAACCCATCTGTCAAACAGAAGCATTATTATTTTATGGCCTATGTTATAATAAAAGATCATAATAAAAATAAAAATAAAACAACACATAAATCAAGATACATTATCCTGCCTAGGGCTATTTTTCACCAGTACTGTTAAGAGAAAAAGGTATTTTCTTTCCTGTAACATACGGGTTTGTGGTGTCTCTTTTTAGTACTTAAGGATCATCTCTGAACAAACATAATTCTTGTTATAAGCATTCAGATGAGGATGAAAGAGAAACAATGTCATTTGTGGCAGCCTGTTGTTGTCATTTTTTATTTTTATTTTTAAAAGTACTTGTCATATTTCCTAGTTCACATCTCCATTATCTTAAAATGTAGATGGCTCTAGTTCTATAATGTGTTGTCTCCTTTGACATTTAAAGTAGCTTGTTTCCTCATATTTGTTTTGTTAGTGAGTTTACATCCTTTGGCATTTAAAGTAGCTTGTTTCCTCATATTTGTTTTGTTAGTGAGTTTACATTGTCCATGCCTCATCTGGGTCTTCATCTTGGGTTGAACATGGATCCTTTCAAGGAGATTTGTACTTGCTTCTCCCAGATACCCTGCACTACTTAGTTTCCTCATAGTAGTTTCTCTGGTTGAGATGTCCTGGAATTCACAGAGAAGGTAAATTTGAAGCCCAAACTGCTGAAATAAAGACGGAGTCACACCCCCACACAATAATAATTAGAGAGTTGAATACTCCACTGTCAACATTAGACAGATCAATGAGAAAGAAGGTTAACAAGAATATGCAGGTCTTGAACTCACCTCTGCACCAAGCGCACCTAATAGACATCTACAGAACTCTCCACCCCAAATCAACAGAATGTACATTCTTCTCAGCACCAAATCGCACTTATTCCAAAATTCAACACATAGTTGGAAGTAAAGCACTCCTCAGAAAATGTAAAAGAACAGAAATCACAACAAATTGTCTCTCAGGCCACAGTGCAATCAAATTAAACTCCGGATTAAGAAACTCACTCAAAATGCAAAAATACATGGAAACTAAACAACCTGTTCCTAAATGACTCTGGATAAATAACGAAATGAAGGTAGAAATGAAGACATTCTTTGAAACCAATGAGAACAAAGACACAACATGCCAGAATTTCTGAGAAACATTTAAAGCAGTGTGTAGAGGGAAATTTATAGCACTAAATGCCCACAAGAGAAAGCAGGAAAGATCTAAAATCAACAACTTAGCATAACAATTAAAATAGCTAGAGAAGCAATGGCAAACAAATTCAAAAGCTAACAGAAGGCAAGAAATAACTAAGATCAGAGCAGAACTGAAGGAGATAGAGACACAAAAAAAACTTTCAAAAAATCAATGAATCTAGGAGCTGGTTTTTGAAATAATCAAGAAAATAGACCACTAGAAAGACTAATAAAGAAGAAAAGAGAGAAGAATGAAATAGATGCAATTAAAAGTGATAAAGGGGATATTACCACCGATCACACAGAAATATAAACTATCATCAGAGAATACTATAAACTCCTCCATGCAAATAAACTAGAAAACCTAGAAGAAATGGATAAATTCCTGGACACATACACCCTTCCAAGACTAAACTAGGAAGAAGTTGAATCCCTGAATAGATCAATAATAGGCTCTGAAATTGTGGCAATAATTAATAGCCTACCAACCAAAAAAGTCCAGGACCAGATGGATTCATAGCCGACTTCTACCAGAGGTACAAGGATGAGTTGGTACCATTCCTTCTGAGACTATTCCAATCAACAGAAAAAGGGGCTCCTTAACTCATTTTATGCGTTAAACTCATAAATGAGCTCCTTAACTCATTTTATGAGGCCAACATCATCCTAATGCCAAAGTCTGGCAGAGACACAGCAAAAAAAGAGAATTTTAGACCAATATCCCTGATGAACATCAATGCAAAAATCCTCAATAAAACACTGGCAAACCAAATCCAGCAGCACATCAAAAAGCTTATCTATCAGGATTAAGTTGCCTTCATCCTTGTGATGCAAGGCTGGTTCAACATAGGCAAATCAATAAACGTAATCCATCACAGAAACAGAACCGAAGACAAAAAACACATGATTATCTCAATAGATGCAGAAAAGGCCTTTGACAAAATTCAACAGCCCTTCATGCTAAAAAGTCTCAATAAACCAGGTATTTATGGGACATACATCAAAATAATAAGAACTATTTATGACAAACCCACAGCCAATATCATACTGAATGGGCAAAAACTGGAAGCATTCCCTGTGAAAACTGGCACAAGACAGGGATGCCCTCTCTCACTACTCCTATTCAACACAGTGTTGGACGTTCTGGCCAGGGCAATCAGTCAGGATAAAGAAATAAAGGGTATTCATGTAGGAAAAGCAGACGTCAAATTGTCCCTGTTTGCAGATGACATGATAGAATATTTAGAAAACCCCATTGTCTCAGCCCAAAATCTCCTTAAGCTGATAAGCAACTTCAGCAAAGTCTCAGGAGACAAAATCAATGTGCAAAAATCACAAGCATTCCTATACACCAATAAAAGACAAACAGAGAGCCAAATCATGAGTGAACTCCCATTTACAATTGCTTCAAAGAGAATAAAATACCTGGGAATCCAACTTATAAGGCATGTGAAGGACGTCTTCAAGGAATACTACAAACCACTGCTCAACGAAATAAAAGAGGATTCAAACAAATGGAAGAACATTCCATGTTCATGGATAGGAAGAATCAATATCATGAAAATGGTCATACTGCCCAAGGTAATTTATATATTCAGTGGGATTAAGCTACCAATGACTTTCTTCATAGAACTGGTAAAAAACTACTTTAAAGTTTATAAGGAACCAAAAAGAGCCCTCATTGCCAAGATAATCATAAGCCAAAATAACAAAGCTGGAAGCATCATGCTACCTGACTTCAAACTATACTATAAGGCTACAGTAACCAAAACAGCATGGCACTGGTACCAAAACAGAGATATACACCGATGGAACAGAACAGAGCCCTCAGAAATAATACCACACATCTACAATCCTCTGATCTTTGACAAACCTGATAAAACCAAGAAATGGGGAAAAGATTCCCTATTTAATAAATGGTGTTGGGAAACTGGCTAGCCATATGTAGAAAGCTGAAACTGGACCCCTTCCTTACACCTTATGAAAAATTAATTCAAGACGGATTAAATACTTAAATGTTAGACTTAAAACCATAAAATTCCTAGATGAAAACCTAGACAATACCATTCAGGACATAGGCATGGACAAAGACTTCATGACTAAAACACCAAGAGCAATGGCAACAAAAGAAAAGATAGACAAATTTGATCAACTAAACTGAAGAGCTTCTGCACAGTAAAAGAAACTACCATCAGAGTGAACAGGCAACCTACAGAATGAGAAAATTTCTGCAATCTACCCAGCTGAAAAAGGGGTAATATCCAGAATCTACAAAGAACTTACACAAATTAAAAAAAAAAAAAAAAAATCAAACAATCCATCAAAAAATAGGCAAAGGATATGAACAGACACAAAGAAGACATTTATGCAGCCAACAGACACATGAAAAAATGCTCATCATCACTGGTCATCAGAGAAATGCAAGTCAAAACCACAATGAGATACCTTCTCACACCAGTTAGAATGGCAATCATTAAAAAGTCAGGAAACAACAATTGTTGGGGAGGTTGTGGAGAGATAGGAACATTTTTACACTGTTGGTGGGACTGTAAACTAGTTCAACCATTGTGGAAGACAGTGTGGCAATTTGTTAAGGATCTAAAACTAGAAATAAAATACCATTTGACCCAGCTATCTCATTACTGGGTATGTACCCAAAGGATTATAAATCATGCTACTATAAAGACATATTCACATGTATATTTATTGCGGCACTATTCTCAATAGCAAAAACTTGGAACCAACCCAAATGTCCACTGATGATAGACTGGATTCAGATAATGTGGCACATATACACCATGGAATACTATGCAGCCATAAAAAAGAATGAGTTCTTGTCCTTTGTAGGGACACGGATGAAGCTGGAAACCATCATTCTGAGCAAACTATCACAAGGACAGAAAACCAAACACCACATGTTCTCACTCATAGGTGGGAATTGAACAATGACAATACTTGGACACAGGGCAGGGAACATCACACACGGGGGCTTGTCGTTGCTTGTGGGGATGGGGTAGGAATAGCATTAGGAGAAATACCTAATGTAACTAACGAGTTAATGGGTGTGGCACACCAACATGGCACATGTATACATATGTAACAAACCTGCACATTGTGCACATGTACCCTGAACTTAAAGTGTAAAAAATAAAATTAAATAAACAGTAAAAAATAAAGAGGGAGTCATTTATTGTCTTACATTACAGGGGATTTTAAGAAACTGGCTTGTTTTAGGGAAGGAATTCTATGTCTCCATCAGTATGCTTTGCCTCCTGTAAGTTGGTTTTATTCTTAATGAGGCTTTTACTTGGATACTGAAAATTTTTTGGTAGATCGGGCATAGCAGTATTCTCATAATCCTTGAACAATGATTGCCCAGGAGAATAGTGTACCATGACTGAATTGTGTGGCATGTGTGGCATAAATGAAGGCAAGGCCATGGAATTGATATCTTCATGAGCTCCATTGATAGAAAACAAAACAAAACAAAACAAAAAACAACAACATATATACATAGTGGATGATGGCAGTGTTTCCAGGTAAGGGGTTAGTATAAGGTAACTGAGGCCACCAGGTAGCCTATGAGAGCAAACACCCAGTCGAAGCCTCTGCATTCTAGTACTGACTCCACTTTCCAAAGTCATTTGTGAGGTCAAGCCTAATACTTGGCGAGAGTTCTTTTAAGAGTGATGGAAATGTCCTAAAACCAGATAGTGTGGTTGTTTAACTCTTTAAACTTACTAAAAGTGTTAAATTTATCCTAACAACACATGAATTTATGGTATATAAATTATATTTCATTAAATCTGTTTAAAAAACAAGGAACAATTTTAAAGAAAATCAACTCTCCACACCAGCTTCCTGATTTTCCTCATTCCTCCATTTACCCTGAGCCTCGGTGATTTCCACTTAGATGTTAGTTTAATTCTCTGGGATGTTCATTTTCATTCTCATCCATCCAGATATTTCTATTAGTCAAAATTATTAGACTGGTTGGCCTTTCCAGTAGATTCCTCCCTTTTTAATTATGTATCAAATACTTTTCTTAATATTGCTAGAATATCTATGGTGACCTTTTTATGTTACAGAATGGATGTAGAATTTATTTCATAATTTTCATTTTTGATTAATTTAATTGTTTGTCAAGAAAAACTCAATTGAATGCATAGGTTTGGACTTGTGTTTTGAGTCATAACTTCAATATTCTTTTAATAAATATCTTGATTAAAGGTCTATACAGCATGTTACCATAATTGATAATCATATGCATTTGCTAGGGCTACCATAAAAAGTATCAGAAATTGGGTGGGTTAGACAACAGAAATTTATTTTTTCCCACTTCTGGAGACTTGAAGTCCCAGATAAAAGTTTTGTCAAAATTTTGTTTTCTGAGGATCATGAAGGATCAATCTTCTACAGGCTTCTCTCCTTGACCATTTTCATCTTGTGTCTTCCTGTCATCTTATTTCCATGTATGTTTTGTCTACAAATTCTCTTCCTCTAAGGATACTAGTTACATTGGATTAAGACCTACCCTAATGGCCTTATTTCACCTTCACTACTTCTCTTACAACTCTATAGTCAAATACAGTTTACATTCTGAATTACAAGGGGCTAGGAATTCAACATATGAATTTTAGAAGGAACACATTTAGCCCATGACAATACTTTCCTCTTTTTAAAACAAATTTTAATCAATGATATTATTTCAACAACTAATAGGCTGGATTAATGATGTGCCAAAAATAGTGAAGAATTTTACTTTAATGGGGAAGTTCTACTTCTGACCAAAATCAATATTTTGATTACCTGCAGAAGTTCCAATATCAATATTATACTTTACTTTTATATGTCTATTTGCCTTCTTTCTTACATTATCTCTTATGAAAGAAATACTAAATTAGAAGCAATTAATAAAATATATTTAAAACCTATCTGTTTATCTCTCTATACATTAATATGCATTCGTATTTTAAGCCATTCTAGTGATACAAAAAAATCTTATGCCAGATCACGGACTCCAAACTTGAAAGGCACTAAATGCTGCAGTGTGCATGTAATGTGCCACAACTATTTTCAGTTTTAAATCTAACAGCAGAATGTAGATGGACACTGTGACTGTTGAGTGTGAAAAGAACATGATCTTGTACGCAGCTTTTACTCCTTTTTGCAGGCTGCTGCCACTGCTGTCAGATTTTCTAACTGAGATCTATGGTGTGACGCTCTCACTGATACCTAAGGGCATTTCCAAAGTAACCACAAAAAACACAATCTCAAAGAGCAATCAGCTCCCCCGATTCATGCAAGGATCTGCTTTAAATAATCAAATGCCCTCTTTTAGGAGACTTTTCTCTAGTTATTAATCAGTTGCAAAGAGACTTTGAAATACATATGCACCAAATTTATCCATAAAATTGGAACAGCTAATACTGCAGAGAGATAAAATTAGTGATTTTACTACTATTTATCAATTCTTCATGAGGTCTCTAATGGGGGGAAGATATCATATTTTCACCAAATCTGTTTAATTTAAAATGACTAGTAGAACATATTATAAAGATAAAATACTTAAGTCCAATAAGAAGAAATTCGATATTTAAGTTAAATTCCTGAATTTTTCTTACATATATGATAAAATATATTACCTTTGGGTGTTCAGTTACACTTGGTGACTGCAGTTACCACAAATTCATCAATATTATAGTGAACAATAAAATAGGAGGAAGAAGCAGAACCAGCAGTCACTGTACTACTAGATAAAAATATGGCTTTTTTACAGACTCTGGAACATTCCACATCAAGGGTTATATAATCTTTTGTGCATTAAAACAAACAAACAAAAACACCCTGTAGTCAAAAAATTTAACTTAAATAAAAATGTAATTATGGGAAAAAACAAATGGAATTAGTATTGGTAATTATGTCATAAAAATTATTGGAGATTATCTCATTCTTAGCTGTGTGATTAACAGTTGGATGAATTTCATATGCAGTTTATTTTACATAAAACATGAAAAATAAACTACAAAGTTTCTTGTTCATTATGAAAAGATCACATATATGAGCATCCACCTTCTTGATTTCTTCACATAATTTAAAACTCACAGCCCTTAATTTGTGACTATGCTACCTTGACACTAACCTACTTTGTAAAATGATGTAACATGACTACAAAAGCCACCCGTAAATAGGAAAAGAAAAAAAGCACAAACTAAATGGAGCTCACAATCATATAGTGCTCTACAGTACTAATCAAATCATATAGAGTTTGAATAGTGCATAAACTATTCAAATACAGTGTTCTTCATATTCACTCTTATGCCTGAAAAAATTTTTCTATGTTAATAAAATATAGTTTTATTATGTTCTATTTTCTATTACTTAATGCAGCATTTTAGTGACATTTGCATAGTGTTTTACAGAATTACAAGTCACTTTCATACTATTTCACAATGTTACTTAGGTTTTGTTATGCTTTTTTTGCCTAATAAGGATTTAAAATCTCAGAGTGGTTAAGTAAATTGCTTGATATTGTATAGCCAGTAAAGATCGCTGTTTTCGTCTGCTCCTTGAAAACACATCTCTTTTCAGTACTGTTCTATCTTTCTGTAGGCAAATCTCATGGCTAATTCACTTATAGTCACTAGGTTTACTTTCTCCAACCATATCTCAATTATTGCAATAAAGCTTTAACTTCAGTACTTACAAAGTCATTACTCTCATGAAGATCACTAATGACATATTTGTAGTTGAATTCAAAAATTCTTTTTTAAATAATTGTACATCTTTCCACATTTAACACTGTCAGTAACTCCTTTCCCCTGATTTACGTGGTCTTACAAACTCCTTACATTTTTCTTAAATCTGATTACTCCTTTCTGGTCTTGCTGCTTTATCTTCTGCTCTCTGAGTATTAGCTTATCCCAGAGTTCTGCCTTTCTGTCTCTTTATTCTTCATATTCTCCACAAGAATTATATTTTCTTTTAAGACTTCAGTTTCTATGTGCTCAGCACCCCAGAATTCAGAGTCCTCTCCTGAGTTCCATAATTTATATTTGAATATAATTTACATTTGTTCTTTTATTTTGTAAGAAAACATTTCTTTTAGAGTATCACATGTGTAAAAAGCAAGTGTAAATATCGCATATGTGTGGCTCCATGTTTTTTTCAAAGACCGAACACAGATACGTTACCCCAATCCAGTTCAGGAAATGGATTATTATAACACTGCAGAACTCATGAAGACCTGTTCAGTGACTACCCACCAAAGCAAATTCCATTCTGACTTTTATTACCATATATTAGCATTGTCTAACTGTATATTTATATAGATAAAATCTATATTCTTTTTTGTATATTTTGTAATATACTTTTTTTGTATATGCCTGTGATATTCATACATACAATGTGTATAACAATGTCTTATATTTATTTTTCTGTAGAATTTGGTTTTATTCATATATTTTTAAATTAAGTCAGCTGTTGAAGGTCATTTTTACTGGAGCAGGTCAATTGAGATTGTTTCTATGTTTGAGTCATTATTTGCACATTTCCTGCAAATATTAATTTATGTGTTTTTTTGGTGCAAATATCCATGCATTTCTGTTAGGATTTATCTAAGAATGAAATTAGAGGGTCATAGTCTATGTATAGGTTCACAGTTAGAAGTTACTAAAAAAGGCTTTTTAAAGCATTGTATCAGCATACAATTTTTAAAAAAAAATCTCAAACTCAAAATTGTATTTTATTTTCTGAGATTAGTCCTCCGAAGGAGAGTTTCAACAGATGTTGAGCTCCAGACTGCTCGGATTATGCATAGAACATGGGGCTTTCTCCTCAGTGTCTTGAAGTTATTTGCCACTGCACTCATTTTGACAGCTGAGCTAAATCTCCTTATGGCCTTGTTGAAACACTAGGGAGAAGAAAACTCCGTCCTGCAAACTTCTTGCCACAATGGTATCCTGCTTTTAATCACAAAATTGCTAGCGTGGCTTCATTTAATCAAAGGCTTAATGATCTGGAATCAGCATTAAGGAGTGATCAATATTGATGAGTCCTCAGAAGGTTTCACGGCATCAGCCTATGAAGTTGCAATCCTTTCATATTCCTTCCTGACCGGCAGAAATACTAGGGATTTCTGAGAGAAACTAATAGTAGGCATTTCATAAATGTGTGGGCTTTGCATAAAGAGTTTGTGTAGAGATTTACATTTTACCTTATACATATCATACGTAGGTGTAAGTAAAGAATTAGTCTACCCATAATCCTGGAAAACTCAGGGTCAGAGTACTGCATTGTTTTATTCTATTCTTTTAGATTATCTTTCATAGAGGATTAGCCTTCATCTATATTTAATTTTTGAGGTTTTCTTAAGGAAATAATTCAATAGTATTCTGAAATGTTCTGAATATAGTAAAGGGCAAATCATTAATACTACTATTTTTAATAGTACTACTATTAGTAGTACTATTTTTAAATAATATAAAATAGTGTTTTTATAGAACTTCTTATGAAGTTATTTCCCTGAAATGAACATAGAAGTAGGCAGGTATTTATTTTAGTCATCATTAGAAAAAAACTCTTTGCATCCATAGGTAATTATGATCCATGGAGTTATTCAGTAATATCTAGAAAATGAGATAGTCTTGAATCTGCTATAAAATAGTTAAAAGTTTTTCATTGAATCGTTATTCAATACATATTTACCTAAAACCAGTTATATTTCAGGTATAGAATTATCCTAGGAACCACTCAGTATCTTGTGTAATAGATACAAAGTAAATAAGAAAAGATTAATGAAAAAATAATAAATTGAATTACTCTATTATATTAAAAAAATTGTTAAACTTCTTTGAACAGAGCCTTAAATTTGATATTTAAAGACAAGAAAAGGACTGTCAGTTTTAGGCTAGTGAACACGTATACAAACAGAATAATGAGTATGATAGTTTTTAACCCATAAAATTCAGGCAGAACAGTGTGAATGACATTGTAATTATGAAACAAGATAAATTTGGAGGCAAGGAAAGAAAGATGGATGAACAGAAGGAAAAAAGGAAGGAAGAAATAGAGAATTCAAGGAAGGGAGATCAGTTGGATATCAGTGAAGTCCTGTATAAAAGAAACTGTAAGAACTAAATTAGAATGATATCAACTAAAATGAAAAAGAGGACCATATTTTTATAAAACTTAAAAGAAATAATTGGCATATTTAAAGCAATAGTTTTATATGTAATACAAAACAGGTAGCTGTCAAAATTGTTTCTGAAATTTGAAAACTGAAAGAATGAGAGGACTTTAGTAAAATATTAAAAGTATGAGGAAGAGCTATTTTTGGTAAAGATGAAGAATTTTGTTTTACACAAGTTGTCATTTCTTAAGAAGGGGGAGTGGGAAATAGGACCGTGTTCTAAATTGTTCTGTCCTTTCTTCTTTATTGTTAATACCTTTAAATTATTTCTAATCAGATGGTTTTATAGATGTAAAAAGAAAGAAGCAATCAAAATTGTAAGAAAAATTGAACAAGACTACTTGTTAGGATATGTTTCAGGAGTCCTGCCATTCAAAAATGTCCTTATTTGCCTAACTGCTGAATGAAATATTCTAAGAGCAAAAATAGGTTTTTCTCTTCTAATAAACAAACTTAGTAGTGTTCCACATACCATTATTTACATCCTGAAACAGATTTTTATTTAGCAGATATCAATCACTTTTTGTGTTCTGTCCCACCTTTCAATTCAGGACTTTATTTTAAATGTCATTGTACTGCATTTTTTTACTTTCATGAATTTAATACAAACACAGTCAATGGTGTTATTTTACATCATCAAATATAACAACAATACTGATGAAGGATTTTGAGATCCTATGAAAACTTTTTACTGACTTAGAAATAAACCCATAGGAAAAAGGAGGATTTTACAAGTTCATGAAATAAGGTTTAGAAAAGACAGTTAAAATTCAGCAGAGTGCAATGAGTTATAAAATTTACCTATTTATATTCAGCGAATTCAGTGTTTCTTAAGATTTATCTGTATAGTGCTCCTCATATAATTGCCAGTCGTCACTGTCTATATTTCCACTGTTTACACCTTTTCATGTAAATTTTGATTATCTTCAAAAAGTCTATGCTAATTTTTGTGAAACAATTCTTTCCTTTCATTTTTATGGACTTTCTCCTTTCCCTCATAACTTACAGGTCTCATAGTCATAAACATTGTTTACATAGATCTGTGGACAGAAATTGGTTTGTATTAGAATAAAATTAATGAGGAGTGATGGCAAAGAGAAAAGAAACAATGAACATTTAAAATTAAAGTTTTAAAAATAATTTCTTATAAAAGATTGACGAGAACAGGAGGAGATAGTAGATCTAGTACAATTTCAGCCCCAAATACAGAAGATAACTAAAACCAAAAAGCAATGATTACATTTCATTCTTCTTACTCTTACATTTAAGCATCATTTAGATCCATAATAAAATCTTATTAAACACTTGTTATATTTAAAGATGATTTTTACTCTGAAAGAGATAACAATTATGTCTAAAATGTTTCCTCAGACCCTCACCATATATATAGTCTTGTTTCATCTGAATAAATAACAACTTCATCTTTCCTGTTTCTCATTCCAAAACTTGAGTTATTCTTGAGGACTGAGTCTCAGTTTTCCCTAAATACAATTTTTAGTATTTCCAAAAGTATTATTTGATATAAATCCTATTGTTTTCTTATTTGAATTTCATATTACACATTTATGTAACTGGAATTTCTAACTTTGTGTTTAGCTAATTTTTTTGATGTATCTGTGTTTTTGATTTTGTGTGGGGGACACATTGAATTTTGTTTTTTAACATTTTGATACTTACTTTTTAATATTTTCAACAACGTAGAACCATAAAGAAGAGTTCTTTAAACATCCAAGGCAAATTTGTAGAGATATTGTACCGATTTCTGCAGTAATTTGTGAAAATATGTCTTCATATTGTGTTTTATTTACAACAGTTCACTGAGATTGCATAAATGCACCACACATTGCACATTCACCACATAGTTGTGTTCTAAATGTGGTAGAGAGAATTCTAAGATGGCCATAGGATTCTTGTCCCGTGCCCTATTTCCTGATTGTAGATGGGATTTGTGAATATGTTGGGATAGTTTTTCCCTCGATTCACTTATGTTATTTAAGACCCTGTGATAATAGACTGGAGTGAGATCCCTCTGTTGGAAGTGAAGAAGCCAGCTACTATATCATGAGAACTCCCCGTGCCTAGACCTGAGGGAGGCTTCTACCAGCTGAGAGGGATCCTTGGCTAATATCCAGTGACAAAACAGGAACCTCAATTCTACAACCACAAGAAACCGAATTCTGCCAACAACTTGAATTAGCTTGAAAGAGGACAGATATACTTAGGTGAAAGTGCAGTCCTGGCAGACTCCTAGATTTTGACCTGAAAAGATGCTAAGCAAAAGATCTTGCTATGCTGTGCCTGGATTCATAAAAACAGGATAACAAGCGTTATATTGTTTCCAGCTGCTAAAATTGTTTTAACTAGTTAACCAACAGTATAAATATAAATATACATATACATAATAAATATAAGTTACATAAATATAAATATAAATTTGCATAATATATAAATATAAATAATATGTATATATGTATACATAAACATATATATGTATACATAAATATATGTAAACATTATATGTATATGTAAATATACATAAATATAAATTTACTTAATAAATATAAATATAAATTACATAAATATAAATGTAAATAAAACTAATTACACAACACTTTACATTTTGTTGCTATGTTAAGTAGTGTTGATTTTCATTACATTTGATGCTACTTTAATGTAATATTTTTTTTGACTTCTTTCAATCAAGTTGGCAGTGATTTGGACCAACGTGTATTTAAGCCAGATCACATGCAAGGCTGACAGTCAGCAGGTACACATTACAGTTCCACTATCTTTTTTTGGCCAGCATTCATTCTGCTTGGTTTATGCATCCATATGAATTGGTTGGTACCTATCCTATATTATTTGTAAAGCATCTAGGATAACTTCTAGTCACAAGGATGTGAGTATGATATAAAAATTGTGACTACAAACAAAAAATAAACAGCGCAAATTGTATTTTCACCAGGGCATTTGTTCAAGGATATTTATATTATGCAGCGTTTTACTCATAAGTATGATTCATTCCTTATCCCAATATATTTAGAAATGTCAACATTAGGATTGAAAGATTTGTCTTAATTGGGGAACATCTTCTATAAATTGCTGTTAACTAGAGAACTACTAAACACATTTCCAAAAACATAATAATATTTACAAAATGTACCTATAAGTTAGCTTATACCAGGTAATCAGTCTATGGTTTTAAAGTATTTAAAATAAAAAATAGAACATTTATACATGGCAATCTACAATATGGAAGTAGAATTTTGAAGCTCATGTCATTTAAACACAAACTGCATATAATCTAGAAAGAAGCACTGCTCCTAGATCATAGGAATAAATAGCATGATTTTCAACATGCTACACAGTGGAATGTAAAGAATTATAGTTATTATGCTACCCTTGATCAAAGCCACACATCAAAACATAAATAATGCTCAAGGAGTACTTCAAAAATTGCTTAACATCAATATATTAGAAAATGAACTGCATCCTTTCCATTTCTCACTCAGTCTTTGAGTAACAATTGATTGTGGGAAACCTTGAAGTCCAGATCAGAAACGATATACAGTGGCACCCTAGGACAAGCTTACAGGATCTATCTCACTTAACATCTAATGTAATTTATTTTACTTATTTTAATTTTATATTCATCTGTAAAATGAAGATCGAGCCCACAAAAAATTCGTTAAGTGGGATCCTGACAGAAACAATGTGAACTCTTTTTTTTAGTATAGGACATTCTCTCTCTCTGTGTCTCACTCCTTCCTCTATCTATTTCCTCAATATTATTAATATAGACTAAGAAAAGAAAAATATATATTAAATTTCACTTTGAAAATGCTTGATAAAAATAAATAAAAGCATAAAAATTTGTATTTTATTAAAATATATTGAAGGAAATTACATTTCTAAAAATACCCACTAAAATTTTTGTTCTTTGGTTTGACAGAGAGTATATGTTTTTAAAAATATTAGGGAGAAAGCTCCACAAATTTCTGTTTTTGAAAGCATAGCACACAATAGGCAGTTCTTCATGCTTGGGAAATTTATAATTTTTTTGTTCTACATTTCCAAAAGGAAAAAAGCAATCTAAATTTAAGATAAAAATTGTATATCTTTAAATACATTATTTCTTTCTTCCTACTGCATTTTTATTGGTTTCTATGTATTTATTTCATCTTTGAATCCAATTAGTGTGACTATATTAGTCAGAAATTTCTTTGTAAGTTGTAAGTTTTCTGTATGATATGTTACCATATCTGGTCATAAATTCATCAAGAAAAGATAGTGTTGTGCTAATAGATCCTAAGGTTACCAATTGCATTATCCGTCACAGTTTTCAGTGCAGAGTTCAGTTTCTCATGAGGTACATCTATACTGCAGAGAATTCTAATAATAGATTTTTTAAAATGAAGTCAACATTAAATCAACAAATTGATAGAGAAGTTGTTCTGTCTCAAAGACATTAGGAAGTCAGTGTTTGCACCAAATTTTTATCCAAATTTTCATAAAATAATAAAAATAACTGATTTTTTAGAAATGTAAGGCAGAACCCATAGCAGTTTACTAAAAACTAGAACTTTATTGGATTACTGCATATCTTTAAAAATGTGAATTTTACATTGTCAAATATATCTTTTTAAAGAAAAACGTTATCAAATATATCTTTTATAGAAAAAGTGATGCTTTAAGAAGATATTCCACGTTTTCCCTGGGCTTCTGTGTCTTGATACATTATTATGTAATTAAATGAATATAATGTCTATTTAATATATATATATATATCTCTTAATTTTGGTAAGCAAGGGAATTTTTGAGAGATTGTATCATTGTACCAATATATCAGTCCTATCATAATTACAACTTCGTTGGCAGTGCAGTACCATAAAAACCATCTGTTTTTTCTAATGAAATTTTTCACATTGCTCTTTATATGATTCAGATATTGTTATAAGTATACTGTCTTCATCTATCCATTTAATCATCACAAGAGCAGTATGTGAGCTATGATAAATCTTCATTCTGCAGATGAAGTCACTGAGAAATAATATCCCAAAGGCAGTATTATCAGAACCAGAATTAGGATCCTGGCCATGCCCCTCAAGAGTCTGTGCTCTCAAACACTATGCTCGGCTGCTACTTTGGGGTTGTCACATTTTAACTCTGACATTTAAAGCAAGTTACTTTAAGTTTCTTGTGTCATTTCTCTTTCTGGATCTGTAAAATAGGGCAGTAATGGTTTCCTTTTGATGCTATTCAGAAGATTGTCATACGTGTGTTTATCAGGATTAAGATGAGTATAATAAAGTTAAAAAGTGCCTCATACACTGTGACTATTACATTTTTGTCTTTGATTCCACTGCTAGCAAAATAAGTTTTCTTAAAAACAAAAAAGCAAAAAAACAATAAAGAGTTGTTGACCTGTCAATTCCCATGATTCTGTTCGTACACATTCTTATTATGTTTCTTTCTTTAAAATGTCAAGATACACTTATCACTTATGATGGGAATGTTTAAACTTTGAAGCCTTTCACTTGTCTGACTAATTAAAAAAACATAAAATGTGGCATTTCTAACACATTTGGAGGATGGAAATAATGTACAATTATGTAGGTCTCTATCTGAAGACTTTCAAGGCTACTTTTAAAAAAGAAGTTTAAAATAATTTTCATAGTTGAAGGCTTCTGAAAAAAGAACTACTGTTTAGAAAACTCATTTTCTGCAAGCATTGTTTTTCCTACAAATATATTAAGGAAAGCAAATGTTAAGTATAATTTACAGAATTACAGATAAATACACATTTTGAAATAAAAGGCTTATTGCATTGTATATAGATCTGCAAACATACAATTTGACCAGCCATTTTTTTCAGTCAATCCTGATTAAATAATAACACTTTTAGTACCATCTTTCTGAACTTTGAAAATTGATACTAAGAATTTGGATCTTAAATGAGGAAGACGTCCCACATTATTTGCTTTTTTAAATATTATGCTTGGTAAAATGTGAAACATTTAAACTGTCTTACTGTATATTTGCATGGAAAACTAGGAAACCACAGTTTGTTTGGTTATTTTGAACTGAAGTAAAGAGATTTCAAGATTGTCTCTTGATGTGTATATATATATTTAATTAACACACATGCCCTTATTTCTCTTCTTAAGAGTACTAAATTTTTCAAACTGTAAGATTTGAGTAGAATTGACGCTCCCATCCCAAGTCCAGGGTAGATTCTGAATAGGTTGCCCATAATGATTTGTTGAGTTTGACAAATGACCTAAGTGATTCCAACTTGAATGTATATCATATTATTTACTAGAAATATGATTAAATACATTAGCTTTCTCCAACTGCCTTGGAAACATAAAATATGAGGCTGAGACCTATTTCATTCTTAAAACTTCCAAGAAGCCCCTCCTGGAGTTGGAAGTGAGGTCAATATTACATCACAGGAAGATATTAGAGAGAGAGAGAGAGAGAGAGAGAGAAAACAAATTTACAACAAAATATTGGTAGTCCTTTTGCATTCCAGATGAAGCCTCAACTGATACCTAAAGTATCCCTGGCTTCTCAAATTTATGATTTAGTATAGTGCATCTAAAACAGTCTGAGTTAGGTTTATAACTGATAACATGCATTAAAATAACTGATAAGCATTCTGTGTTTTTTTTTTTTTTTTTTTTTTTTTTTTTTTTTTTTTTTTTTTCTCCCTGGGCAAAGAACTGACTTATTAGAAATGACCTTCAACACAGTCCTTGATACAGCTGTCGATTATTGGAGGATTAGAGTAATGGGTTATAAGTTTAATTACTTGACAAATTTTTTTTCCCCAAATTTAATTTGAGCCCTTGTCTATTATCATTAGAACCATCAATAGTAAATGAAAACAGTGAGATGCCTCATTTACAGTTTTGACAATCGTGGAAGGACTGATAAGGCAGAACAAAAATGGTAATAATATGCTCTCATAATATGCTTTACATAGATACATTGTTAAAAATAGTGTGTAGGCTTTTTGGTATTAGCAGCACTGTGCATCAACTATGAAACAGGGAGAATATTTTTCAAACTGGCTGGGGTATGTTAGGATAATATTAAATATTATATAATTATTCCAAAATGGGTTTTACCCTGAATTCCAAGCTCTCCTCGATAGAAGTGTAGACTTTTCATGTAAGTTATTCTTCAATTAGGTCCTATTTCCCTTCACTTACCATACCCTAGTAGCACTTCTTGAGAAATCCCAGAAATTGGCAAAATTAAAAGAATTTTTGCCCATAACAAAAGGTGAGACAAGACAATTGGGTGTCAGAGAAAATAAAATTATTCACTTGGATTTCAGGACACCTGCCTGCTGCTCAGAATCTGATCAAGTTGGCTTGATGATTTTTATCCAAACCTTTAGGCCTTAGCCCTATGCTTTTCTTTGCTAGAGCACTAGAATAGTCTAAGATACTTTCAGGCTCAAAATTCTGTGATCTGAGAGTGCATTAATAGGTGCTTTCTTCAGCTCAATTTTTAGTTTTGAACTTGATTTTCTGTCTGTTAGAATATTTTTTATGCTAGTTTAAAAGATTCACAGTTCTCAGAGAAAGTGAGATCCTCAATAGATTCACAGAAATCACAGGGCTGTTCATTTACAGCACTAATAGGTGACATTCACTGGCAGAAAAACCCAATCCCAGAAATAAAGAATATTTGTGGCACTTTCTCAGTTTATTTGGATCAAATCGTTCAGCTATAATCTGCTTTTCCAAGCATCATTTTCTGTTGGACTGAATGCCAGACTCAGGATGTATAAAGGAATTACCCACACTAAACACCAAGAATATTAAGAACAGAAACAAAAGCCAAAAAAAAGAAAGAAAGAAGACAAATAATTTGTTTACTTTGTATATTCTCATTATATAATTTTAATTCATCTATGTATGCACCTGAATGTAAAAGCATAACCATGATTTTATTTAAAATAAGATGAAAATGCTAAGTCATGGGCCAGACACTTCATTAAACACAATGTATACTCTATCTTAATGCTCACATGGATTCAGGATACAAGTTTGTTAATATTTTCATTTTATCAGTTAAGAATTATTGAGTGTCCAATGTGATTAGGGTCACAGAGCTTGTTAGTGGAAGAACATTGTTCAAGCATAGCTCTATACATTCCCAAGGCTCATGTTCTCTCTGCAACATCTAGCTGTCCCGGGGGTAAAACGTGATGTTACAAATCCAGCGACAGCAAGGTACGTTCTTCCTGCTATTTGCTTCATATTTTGTGGTAACTTATTGTGCTGCATGGTAAACAGGACTGGGATTTCATTCAGCAGAATTGGGGATATAGAATCACAGTCACATAGATTGTTATTTCAAGGGAGGTCAATAGAATACCTCAAGTTCTATGCTCCTTTGTCAGTTCAAAATATTGTTCTCATATTTCATTTTTCTTGTCACAAAAAGTAGGTGCTTTTTGAATAGGAGTATTAGAACAGCTTGCAAAACTGGAATTGAGGTAAAAAAACAATGCAGGAGTTAATATTTAACAGATACCAGGTTTTTGTATGCAAGTGATTATATATATGCGCAGTACAATATCTGTGAATACTTGTGCTATACATTTGGAAAAATTAGGATATTATTATTGTAATCAATAGAGAACTAATTTGTAAAAATCAAAATGTATTGGCCATTTATGCTGTTGAAATTTATAATTTTTGCATTGACTGACAGGCCAAACTGTGATCTTTGCATATTAAATTACTTGTAGAACATTTAAAATGCTAACCTGAGGAAGTGCTTTATTTATAAGTACAATCACAACCACTTGTTGATCTTCCAGCTTTTCAGACAGGTTACAGCATATCGTTTACTATTGTTATTTGAACTTACCTTAATTTTTTGTATTGTTCATAAAAATAAAGTAATTTGTTCAGAGGTTCAATCTAAACTATTCTACTCTAGGGAGAAAATGTTCCATAAGTTCTAAAAATACAATCCAAATACTTCTTGTGCTCTCATTTTTATTAGCCTTTGTGTAGTCTGAAATCTAATTCACTTTGACCTTCAGGCTCATCAACTTTTTTTGATCATCTTTATCATTACATTTTTTGAAGTTTATTATGGCAATTTAGAATTGAGTTTTGATTGCAAAATAGGTGGTGTATTTGTTATTATTTTAGTGTGGGAAGAAAAAATAACTTATTTTGTGTATTTTTAAGATGACCCAGAAAATTATACCTGTCAAGTCAATTAAAGAAAATGTATCACTCAAATTATAAAATGTGCTTTAAAACAATTTAAGTTATAAAATGTACTTTACAACAATTCAAGTTATAAAACAATTCAAGCTATAAAATATGCTTTAAAACCATTTTCAGTATATTAACAGTTTAATTTTTACCATTAAAGTAATAACATTTTTATCATTAAGTATGTAGCGAATCAATTCCATTTTTCTATTTCTCGTTATCATTAATAAATGTTGATTTATGTGCTGACATAATTGTTTAGTAATTAGGTAAAATTATCAAAATAACTACTAATACTACCAATGTTTTATGGTGTATTTCAGAGAGATCAATTGCATGACAATAATCTCCAAATGAACACAGTTTAAAAACTTATATCTCCTTTACTCCTGAACACATAATTGAAAAATAAAAGGAAATGTTTACTTTTTGTTCTTTTGAGAGAGGGTCTTGCTCTGCCACACAGGCTGAAATGTAGTGGCATGATCATAGCACATTGCAACCTTGAACTCCTGAGTTCAAGCCATCCTCCTGCCTTGGCCTCTCAAAGTGCTGGGATTAAAGCTGTAAGGCACTGCACCCAGCCAAAAATAATGGATTATAATAAAAACCTACTTCATTGAGGATCAAAAACCCTAAAAATGTTAGCTGTAGTGTTCCTTTTCACTACTTGAAGACTTTTGGAAAATAACCACAAGTCTTTAATGTGTTTATCTTTCTTCATCTATAAAATGCAGAATCTATGAACCCTGGTGACATCAAGTGCTACCTAAGTAGATTATATATAATTTTCCATCTATCTACTGTAAATTGGTACTCAGTTAAACTTTGTTACTGGCATTGTGCAGTGGAGAAATAAAAAGTTAAAACTATAGCAAAAATGTTCAATAGATTTTTAGTTTATTGGAGGTTTACTGTAGATTATTAGGGTAAATAATTTAACTTGTTTTTTTAATTTGCCAATAATAAAATATATTTGTTGAAATGACATAAACGTTCTATAGATTTGAAGGCAACTCAATGGAAACCAAGTCATAGTATCTGAAGGTTTAGGAGGACTGGAAGGTAAAAAAAACTGATTCAATTGGCATAAATTTATATGATGTCTTATTATCATAGTCCAAAAATATGACTGCTACTTGATATTTTTACAATGTTTAAAAAACAAGTTAATTGAGACTCATATAACTTACTGCATTTATCTCATATCTTCTCATGAACTATTCTACAGCAGACAATTTGCAACACATTTTGTTTAAAAACTACCAAACAGAGCTCCTTCATCTTCCTATTAGAAAATACAAATCCCCATGTTTCTTGACCTACTTTCTTTTTTGTTATTTTCTTTTTAATAGAGAAAGTACCTCTCTTCCTGTCAAAGGATAATTATCTGTTTTGAATTATTTCACATTTCTCTCACAGTTTTTAATCAAGAATCTGCATTAATATCTTCATTCTTCCTTTCCACGAACATATATAGTCATGGTCCAGCAACTCCTACATTACAAAAATCCTGTTCTGACTTCAAGTCTCTTTCAACTATTATAATATTTATCTTCTCTTATAAATAAAAGCCGAGAAAACATTGTCTTTATATTTGCTTTTACCTTTGTCACCCTTTATGCTGTTCTTATCCAATTTATTCTAACATAACTTTCCGTCTTACCATTAGGGTCCACTCTTGTCAATGTTAACTATTAATGTCTTGTGTTAAAATCCTGGAATTGTCTCATTCTTCATCATTCTTGACCTTTTATTGCCTCTCCAAAGCTGTTTAAAATGTTATAATTCTTAAAATTATTTATTACTTTCTCTTCTGACACCACAGTTACTGATTTTTTCTCCAAGCTGTCTACTATATTCCTCCTCTTGATCCAAACTATAACTACTGGAGTTCTTCAGATTCTGTCATAAGCCTTCTGATTTCTCTACACTTTCTCATTTAATCATGACATTTATTTCCATAGATTTAAAATCATATAAAGTAAGAGTTTCATACCTATTTATTGTCTTCTTATCCTTGTACTCAACGCCTGTCTATGTGACATTGACACTTTGATGTCATAGAAATATGACATAACTAACTTACTCTCATTCTTTCCTTTCCTTATTGTGTCTATCTCTGTTTCCCCAGTTTCTTCAACCTTATTACATGTCATTTTCTCCTTTACCCACTCTGGTTGGGTCACTCAGATTTTGCGCAATATGGTCTCTCTTCCTGAAATTGTAAACTCACAATTAATCTCATGGCTGGGTCTTTCTTATTTTTTTGTGCTCAACTTAAACATTTTTCCCTGGAGAGTTTCCTCAACCATCTAATGTAAGGCTAGCTTCTCCTGCTATTTTCATTCTTCAAAATCCATCTATTTCCTTCATTACAAAGTATATTTAATATCCCTGGTATCATTTAATTGTTGACTGTCTGCATTTCCTATAAAGCATTATATTCCTTGAGATCAAATGCCATTAACTTTTTCATCATTATATACTTGGTACCTAGAATGAAATAATGAATAAATTAACGAATAAATCAGAATTTCCCTTCAAAGTTTTCTGAGTCCAAAACCTATAGGTTTTCACTATACTAGATAACCTTCAGATCCCTCAACACAGTAACAACAACGTCAAAAAATCATAACTTTTTACAATGACCTTAAAATAAAACAAGTTTTAAAAAGAATTTGACACATAAAGAACTGGTATGCAATTAGCTATGTAGTGTCCCAGGATCTGCAATTGAAATGTTAGCTTTTGTAGTATCAGAATACACAAACAGTTCATGTATACATAATTTTCCAGTCTTGTAAAATTGTTTCTAGCTGTAACAGAAGGAAACAAATGAATCTCATTTTTCTCTTAGTATATAGTGTGGAAAATAAATAAATATTTGTTTTTGTATTAACAACTTACTTAAACAGGTAGTAAGAATTGATTTAAAAGTCAAGTTTTCTGCAGGAAGAAAATTAATTATAGCAGATTTCTGACTTCAATGCACATGTTGACATATTTTATATTCAGTTTTTAATAAGAAATGAAAATGAGAATGGGGAATCGAATCATGCTTAAAGGAGTCTGCTTCCATTGTTAGACAAAGCAGTTCTAACTGTTGGTAACCACGAAAAATCCAAAAGCACAAAAAATGTTTGTACAGAGACTCTGAAGCTCATTGAAAGGTACACATCAACTTATAGATCACTCTCAATAGTTCTCAACATGGGTCTTATACTGGAACTAGAAATTTCCAACTTTCCATTAAAGCCCTCAAAACAACCACACAAATAAACAAGAAACAATTAAATATTACCTCCATTTAATCAAAGCAGTAGAATTTAAACTCCATCCCTTCTTCTGCCAGATTTCTGGCAAAAAGAAGTATAGGCACTTTGTTTTTTACTTCTTTGTATAAATGTGATTTGTTTGTGAGTCACTATTTACAGGAAGCTGTGAGAAACTATGTATTTAAATAATGTATGACTGTATTTCAACTGAAGTGATGGTAATTTTTGACTTACAGGCATTGGTGTAAAATGCTACGTTTGAATTGCTATCTTGTTAAAATTATCTGTTCTTGAACATTTTAAATGTAGTTGTAAGGGACCTTACTTAGTGACTCTCAGATTACAGAGTTCTTAATTCCCATTCACTTATTTCCTGTCATATTGATGTATCTATTTACAATATATTCATTATAGTAGTCCATTGAACAAACATAGACAGAAAATCTAAACAAAATACAATGACATACGTTTCTTTCACAATTAATGCAATGTGTTTAGATAGATGTGGAAAAGTCTTAAGGGTGAGACTGCTCAGGACAATAAAAGGATTTCAGTGAGGAAATAATCTTTGAATAGAGTTAGAAATAACAACTTTTTTTCATAAATTAGGAAATTTTTATTAAAATTAACTACATCTATGTTTCTTTTTAAAAAAATTTGTATACCATTGATATTTTCTTTACTTTATCATTTAACAATTGAGGTCTCCAGTTACGTGCTCTAGGTACTTAATTAATCACAAGTGCATAAAATACACTTGAGGAAAGGATTTCTTGTCTAAATTTAATGTATAATAAGTCAATGAGATTACCTCTATTCATGATTATGTTTGCTCTTCATCAGTATTGAAAAGCCTGTGTGAGGTAAGAAAAAGTTCCCACTTGAATTTTTATTAGACTTTGTCTCTGATTGTATAGTAATGAAATAGCTAAGTTGAGAGCCTTAGAACCAGTAGGTACTTGTAGCTCCCTCTACACACAAATGTCTCCTCCCCAAACCAAAAATAAAAATAAAAAATAAAAGTTCCCATGAAAAAGCCTTCCAAAGTCAGTAGAGTTTTGAGGAAATGGTTTTGAACTATTGTAATAGTACATAATTTTGCTCTCCTTTAAAAAATATTCTAGTAAGTTCAATGACCTATAAATGAGTTGGATGTATATCTTTCTAACTCTCAATTCCACTGTAAAGATAGAAAACATGTGCTTATAAGATAAAACTTATCATTTTTAAAATCTAAACCTAGACTGGCTCCAATGAAAACCTGACTTTCTCTCTAATCAGTATCAGAAAAAAAATGGTGTGAAATAAACTTCTTCAAAGTAAAAAATAACAAAAAAAAAAATCTTCTGGAAAATATTTTCCAAGTAATGTTTGGCAGATGTTGAAATTTATCAATGGGCCAGTGTAGCTAGTTTGCAAATACTTATTTTACAAATATTTTAATTTGGAATGTTTTCATAATAATATTGTCTTAAATATCATAGCGACAAGCTATGGCAGTTCCTTGGTTCCAGGCCTATCCTGCCAGCTCAGCATTCACATGTGCCAAGATCACGAGCCCCTTCCCTCATCTTTCTAAAAAGAGTCTTTTACTTCTTGACTGGCTGCTTCAGTGGCTTCTCAATATCGTTTAGTGTGGTATAACACTCTTTCTATCTTAAAACACATCTTTTCTAATGTGTCAAGATGCTTTTTACTGCAAGTAACACTAACAAAATTAATAGCAGATTAAACAGTGAGGCTATTTACTTAGATAATAAAATGACATCTGGAAAGTTTCTGAAATTCATTCATTGATTCAATAATCAAGTACCTGGTGTGCTCTATATTTCAACCCTTCCAGTCTCAGTGTGTTACAGCATCTTTAATCACATTTGTAAGATGGCAATATTTGTAATATGGCAATAACAAATTGCATGTACCCCTTTGGCAGCATCTAAAGGGAGAAAGAAGAAAGCTTCCCCCTGCTTTTCCTCCATCTAATTACATTCTAAAGAGGGCACAGGTACAGTTTATGCTACTTGAAAAGGGAACATTTTATTATTTTTGAGGACTGTTGTACATATTCTAGGTTAAATTATGCAATACTTAGGTCAAGATATAAATCATGAAAATTGTGTTTACCTCTCTAGCTTAAGGCTTAAATAATAATAATAATAATAAATCCTGTTTCTCCTATATTCTAGATAGGGAGATTTTGAGGTAAGGAGTCACTCAAAATTCAGAAGTCCTGATACATTT
Organism: Chlorocebus sabaeus; assembly: GCF_047675955.1. NCBI lineage: Eukaryota > Metazoa > Chordata > Mammalia > Primates > Cercopithecidae > Chlorocebus > Chlorocebus sabaeus. The sequence continues at coordinate 40,190,749 of NC_132906.1, read as the reverse complement.
TAGTTTATCTGTTAACCAATACTCAAATAATAATCAATTCAAATGAAAAATGAGACTAAAAGGGAAATATTTCTAATGTAAGCTGATTCATTAGCAAATGGCCCACTATGTGAAATAAGGATCTGCTGAACTCTCTATGCCTTTCTTGGAAAAACAAAATAAAATTCCTGTAATATTTAGGATTTTGCAGCTGTGGGCATATTTCTAAATATTACAGAAATTTTATTTTGCTTTTAAAATCTGGGGCTCACTAGCCCTAAAGTCTCCTTGCTCTTATCATAGCCCATTTTGTTGTTTTAATCCCTTGAGATATTTTAACACGTGAACTCTCAAGTTTAACCAAGTTGAATGACTTTTCTTCTTTATAATGCAAGGCTTTGAGCCAAGGCTGAATTAGAGGACAGAAGAAGGAAATTGAATTACCAGAGCCCAGCAAAATCAAGCTCAATACTTATACCACCAAGCTTTGTCTACTTCGAACAGAATACAATTTAGCCTTATTTCTTAAGTTAAGATTATTTTCTGCTTGCTTAAAATCATGGACGATCCATTAGTCATGCGTATGTTCTTGCTATTTAGTTGAAATTGATTTTGATATGACTTTGTATATGATTTACTTTCTGGGTATATATGAAAATATTCACTAACCTGTAATTTGAGTCTCAAATCAGTTCATCTGGTCCTAAAAAAACAAGGAATAATTAAAAAATAAAGTAGTGAACCATATGGTCTAGCAATTCAGGCACTTTCCTGTATGTAAGGGGCTGGTTGTTTTAGAGATGCAGCTGCTTTTGAAGTTTGAAGTCCCTGCTTGAGTCCACTGCAAGGATGCTCCCGTAAGCTTGCCAAGCTGCGCCAGATGTCAGTCATGTCTCCTGAGAAAAAAGATTTGGCCAGTTTCTTCAACCCCTGAATTGTCATCCAGCTGTATGCTGTGGCGACAGCCAGCCCTGTTACTCTATTGGCTGATGGATGCACAGAAGGCACCTCAGATATATGCACATATTTATCCTAAAGAGGAACATGGTTGCCAACTCCTCTGTTGTCTATTCCCTAATAAACTCAGCTGGAACTTGCTTTGAACATTTTTTCTGGCTCTCTTTTGCTTATCTAGCTTAAGACTTAAAACGTGAATTCAGCTTTTAAAACCAGTTACCTCTACCTTTCCCCTGGTATAACCCTAGTTTGAATTTGAATTCCAAATAAATAGGGACAGTTACAGAAGATGATGGGATGGTGAATAATTATTAAGTGAGTATTGTTTCTTAGATATATTACTTCACCAGGTATTGAAGAAAATTATTTGATAAAAGAGTTTGAAAGAAGATATATATCTCGGCCGGGTGCGGTGGCTCAAGCCTGTAATCCCAGCCCTTTGGGAGGCCCAGGCGGGCGGATCACGAGGTCAGGAGATCGAGACCATCCTGGCTAACCCGGTGAAACCCCGTCTCTACTAAAAACAAAAAAAACAAAACAAACAAACAAACAAACAAACAAAATAGCCGGGCGAGGTGGCGGGCGCCTGTCCTCCTAGCTGCTCGGGAGGCTGAGGCAGGAGAATGGCGTGAACCTGGGAGGCGGAGCTTGCAGTGAGCTGAGATCCGGCCACTGCACTCCAGCGTGGGCGACAGAGCGAGACTCCTTCTCAAAAAAAAAAGAATGCAAAGTAATGAGGAAAGATGGAGGAAAAATTATTAGTAGAGGGAGAAAGAGAGAGAGAGAAAGATTCTACATTGATATTAAATCAATTTTCTCCTCTTAGTCAAAACCGAAACTATATTTATGTGGAGGTAGAGTTTCATTGACTTTTCTTGGGACTCTTTTTCTTTGGAATTGGGAAAATTGAGATTGAGATGGGTAGAAGAAGCCATGACAAGCTAGCCTTCACTTCCTTCTAGAGGTTAGACAATACATATTAATATTAGTAACTAATACCAATAAATAATTATTTTAATGTCACTTTTTTTTCTAGGAAACTGTCTTAGTCTGTTTGTGTTGCTATAACAAAATGCTATAAACTGGATAGTTTAGAAACAACAGAAATTTATTTCTTACAATACAGGAAGCTGGAAAGTTCATGATCAAGTCCCCAGCAGTTCATCATCTGGTGAGAGACTCTTCCTGGTTGTATTAGCCTGTTACCACACTGCTATAAGTAAATACCTGAGACTGGGTAATTTATACAGAAAAGAGGATTAATTGACTTATGTTTCTGTAGGCTGTAGAGGAAGCATAGCAGCTTCTGCTTCTGGGGAGGACTCGGGAAGCTTCCAATCATGGTGGAAGGCAAAGGGCGAGTGAGGTGTCTCACACGCCAGAAGCAGGGCAAGAAGAGTTGGGGAGATGCCACACACTTTTAAACAACCAGATCTCAAGAGAACTCACACATTATTATGGAAACAGCACCAAGGAGATAGTGCTAAACCATTCATGAGAAACCGCCCTCTTGATTCAATCACCTCCCAACAGGCCCACTTCCAAAACTTGGGATTACATTCAATATGAGATTTGGGCAGGGACACAAGTCTAAACCATATCACTGGTTCACAGATCATGCCTACAAGTTGTGTCCTCACATGTTGGATATCCTAGCTCCTTCAGACCTCCTTAGAATGGTACTAATTTTATTTAGAGGGCTCTGGACTCATTATCCAATCACTTCCCAAAGTCTTCAGCTCTTAACACCATCATCTTGTGAGTTAGGATTTCAAATAATAAATTTGGGGGTAGTGAGGGTAAACAAACATTCAGATCATGGCAAAACACATGGCTATCTGGAATAATGGTCAACATACTAAGACTTAGTTAATTATGGATGGAAGATTTCTTTCTGATCTACCTATATAAGAAGTCAGGTATTCCATTCCATCTAGGGGCAATAATACAAATTATAGACATAGTGTCTTAGGGGAAAATAACCTTGTGAATCTTAATCAAATAAATAATTCTAAGTGTAAACTATTATATCATAAATTATTTTAATGTTCACTATTTAGCATTAATAAAAGTGTAAATTTATTTTTCCTTAATTCTTTTCTTAAAAATAAACTTCATCAATTGGAACATTGGTGAATAATTATATTTTCAGTTCATTCCTTTCGTAGGTCTTAGTATAAAAAAAAATGGTTTGTGATCAGCCTGGGTCAGACAGTGAGACCCCGTCTCTACTAAAAATACAACAATTAGCTGGATGTAGTGGTAGATGCCTGTAGTCCCAGTTACTTGGGGAGTTCGCTAAGGTGGAAGGATTGCTTGAGCCCAGGAGGTCGAGGCTGCAGTGAGCCATGTTCATGCTACTGCACTCCAGTCTAGATGACAAGGTGAGATCCTGTCTCAAAAATAAATAAATAAATAAATAAATAAATAAATAAATAAAAATCGAAGCCATAAGTGATTTATTTTCCTTAAGCAGCTATTTTTGACTTTTTTTTCTCTTTGTTGTAATTCCCTAAAGCCCTGTTAAAACAATTTTTTTCAATGCTCCTTCAGGAAATTTTATTATAAGTATACTGAATATCTGTTTATGTACTGTATGTATTAATATATCTATACTCTATAAGCAAAAATAACAAATATTATAATCTAATTCAACACATAGTTAAGAGCGATTAGAAAATTAAATCAGAGACATTACAATAAATGCCTCAGGAATGAAAAGGATTATAAGGGACTATTATGAAAAATTATGTGCCAACAAATTAGACAACATAGAAGAAATAGATATATCCCCAGAAAAATATAATCTGCCAAGATTAAATCAGGAATAAATACAAAACCTGAAAAGAACTAATAACAAATAAAGAGATTGAAAAAGTAATTAAAAACCTCCCAACAAAACAACCCAGGGCCAGATGACTTCAAAGCCGAATTCTATCAAACATTCAAAGAAAGTTATTACCAATACTTCTTAAGCTCTTCCAAAAACAAAGGTAGAGAAAACAGTTCCAAACATGTTCTATAAGGCCAACATCACCTTAATCTATAAGCCAAAGACATTGCAAGAAAATAAAACTATAAGCCAATAACTCTGATGAACATCCATTGTAAAAATCCTGAATGAAGTATTAGCAAACTAAATTTGAAAACACATCTAAAAGATCATACATTATCGCTATGTGGAATTTATGCCTGGCAAACAAGGCAAGTTTAACATGCAAACCAATCAATGTGATATACCACATTAACGGAATGTAAGAATAGAAACTACATGATCGTCTCAATTGATGCAAAAAACGCATTTGACAAAGTTCAGGTCTTTTCTTGATTTAAAAAAAAAAAAAAAAAAAACTTATAACAATTTTGGTATAAGAGAAAATTTTCTTAACATAATAAAGTCCATTTATGAAAAACCCACAGCTAACATCATAATCAATGAGAACAACTGGAAGTTTTCTTACCGAGTTCCCATATAAGGCAGAGATTCCCAGTCTCACCACTTCCATCAACATAGTATTAGAAGGATTAGCCAGGTAAGTCAGATAATAAAAGGAAATAAAAGGCATTCGAATCAGAAAAAGGAAATAAAATTACTTCTGTTTGTGAATAACATAATCCCTTATGTAAAAGTCTTCAAATATTTAACAAAAACTTGTTAAAACTACTGAACAAATTCAGCAAAGTTGCAGGTTACAAAATCAACATGCAAAAATCAGTAGCAGTTCTATGCACAAAAAATGACTTAACTGAAAAAGAAATCAAGGAAACAATATCATGTATAATTACATAAAAACACCATCAAATAAATTTAACCAAGGAGGTGAAGATTTGTACACTGTAAACTATAAAACTTTAATGATAGAAATTGAAGAAGACACAAATAAATGGAAGGTATCCTGTGTTCATGAATGGGAAGAATTAATATTGTTAAATGTTCATACCAGCCACACAGATTTATGGAATCCTTAAAAAAATTACAATGGCATTCTTCACAGAAATAGAAGAAATGATCTTCAAATTAATAGGGAACCACAAAAAAAAAAAAAAAAAAAAAGAGAGAGAAAACCTGAATAGCCAAAAAAAGAAAAGTTGGAAGCATCACACCACCTGATGTAAAATTATAGTACAAAGTGATAGTAATCACAATAGTATGATACCACATATAAATGAAATATAGGCCAGTGGAAATAAATAGGGAATCAAAAAAAAAATTCAAACATATATTATGGTCAACTAACTTTTAGCAAGAACACCAAGAGAACACCAAGGGGAATAGTTGGTCTCTTCAATAAATGATGGTTGGAAAACTGGATTTCCATATGCAAAACAATAAAATTGGACTTTTGTATTAAACCACACCCAAAGATCAACTCAAAATGGATAAGAGAGCTAGACATAAGACTTGAAATCATAAAACTTCTAGAAGATAACTTAGGATAAAACTCCTTGACATTGGCCTTGGTGTTGGTTTATTGAAAATCACATCAAAAGTTCAGGCTACAAAAGCAAAATTAAATAAATAGGACTATATCAAATTAAAAAACTTCTACACAGCAAAGGAAGTAGCTAGCAAAATAAAAAAGTTACCTGTGGACTGAAGAAAAATAATTGTAAATCACATATCTGGTAAGAGGTTAATAACCAAAATGTGTGTATGTATATATATATATAAACACTTACAGCTCAAGAGCAGAAAAGCAAATAACTCAGTTTAAAAATGGGCAAAGAATCTAAACAGACATTTCTTCAAAGAAGACATATAAATGGCAAATAGGCATACGTAAAGGTGCCCCAAATCACTAATTATAAAGGAAATGTAAATTAAAAGCACTGTGAGCTATCACCTCATGCCCATAATGATGAGTATTGGTGAGGGTGTAGAGAGAAGTGAACACTACTGCACTGTTGGTGGGGATGTAGACTGGTACAGTCATTATGAAAAACAGAATGGAAGTTCCTAAATAAATTTAAAATGCAATGGCATATAACCCAGCAATCCCTCTTTTGGGTATATACTAAAAGGAGTTGAAATCACCTCCTTTTAAAAATATCTGCCCTGGGCAGAAATACGTTGCATAGCAACATTATTCAAAATAGCCAAAACATGGAAACATATTAAATGTCTATTGATGGACAAATGGATAAAGCAAATGGTCAGCCTTAAAAAAGCAGATCTTGCAGTTTGCCATATCATGAATGCACCTGAAGGACATTATGCTAAGTAAGGTAAGCCGGACACAGAAAGAAAAATATTGCATGATCTCACTTATCTGTTGAACGCTTTTTAAAAAGAGCCTAGAAACACTGAGATAGAGTTTGAAACAGTGGTTACCACAAGTGGTGGGGGCAGAAAATAGGGAGATGTAGGTCAAAGGATACCAAACTGCAGATATATAAGATAAACAAGACTAGATATCTAATGTAGAGTATTAGAATTAAGGTTAATAAAATACTGTTTTATGAGGAAGTTTTATTAAAGTATAGTTTAGCTGCTCTTCTCACAAAATAAGTAGTATGAGTTGTTAGATATGTGAATCTACTTCTCTGTAGTAACCATTTTACTATGTATCCTGCAACATCATATTGTAAACCTCAAGTATAGACAGTAAAAATTGATATTAAAAAAGTGACTAATATAAAGAACAAAATAAAATTTTGTTAAAAGCAAAATTAAAAAGTAAAAGTAACATCAAACATCTTTATAACTGAATTTGCTACATAATTTTAATATGGTATATATATAAATTGGAATGTATGAAATTACATGTGAAATTGCCAATTTATATAAACAATAATAATTTAATCAACTTATAAAAGTTATTCAAAATTATTTTCACAAGCAAAATTAAAACAATTTAATCATTAAATTATTAAAAATTATCTTATTGTCAACTTTCAGCTTTTGCTTGCAAGAAGATAATATGTAATAATGTGTAAGTAACTAGGTGCAAGTTATTTATTCAGATACTGTGAATACTTTTTTTTCCAGTACCTGCCAAAGTTAACAATGAGTTGAATAAATACTGTAGAATTAAGAAATGAAATATAAACTATTTTTAATTCTCAAAGCCCAATTCACCCATGAAATCCGAATATCAAATATAAACATTTACAAAGCAGTTAGTGACGGCCAATAAGTTTGTTATGTGCAGACTTCCTCTTACAACTCTCCAATCACAGTCTTGCATTCATAATAATATATCTTCCAGTCTCAATGTCAGTGCTGCTCACTTGATAACCAAGAAAATGAAACAAAAGTAACTAAATTCCAAAAAATGTGTTTTTTTTTTCCTTTGGTACAGATGAATCTGGAGGCCAAGAACAATTACAATGTCTAAAATTTTTTGCCCCCTTGCAAAAAAATAAATCTAGTTTCTTCTTTTTGAGAGCTATATTGCCCCCATTAAGACTTAATATCCTAGAGTCATAGATATTTTAAGTTGTAAAAACCTAGTTCAATGATGTCCTTACATGACAGAAAATAAGAATTATGCCATGAAATATTATTTTTTTGTGATTATAAAAATATGAATTAATACCTGATTCCAATATATTGTCTGATATGAAGATGACTGTTTTACTCCTTGACATTGTTTTATCATGTATTTTATTAATGTTACAACAAAATCTGATAATTTAGGAAGACTAGAATAAAATTATGTTTTACTTACTTAACATATTGGTTAAGTTACCTTGGCTTCATAAGGTAATTTCTCAAGTTCTCCATAGCAGCTTAGTATTAAATAACTGCATCAATTAAATATCCTCAGTTAAAGAACTGCTTGAAACTATGTATTTAATACATAGTTTATTTAAACTATTTAATGTTTATACATTAAAATATATATTTATTCTAGAAAGAGGGTGCAATTCAGAATGAGAGTGGCATATTTTCTTTAATGCCAGAAAGACAGCAGCTCTTATTTGTAATGAAGAAGCATTTTACATATACTCATTGGCTATTTGTATGTCCTCGTTGAAAACTGTCTGTACAGATCTTTTGCCCATATTGTAATTTGGTTATGTGGGGTTATTTTTTATTTATTTATTTATTTATTTTTGCTGTTGAGATTTTGAGACATCTAACAAACAGTACCATATGAGAGGAGACAATTATCAATAATCATAATCTTGTGACAAGATTAAAGCATACAATGGTTCACAAAATCCATGGAGCCTCATTAAAATATTGTAAAAAATAAACTAGCAATTTGTGTTTTGGTAAATTTGGGGCCGTTTGGAGAATACACATGAGGCAGTGAAGTTTATTTCAACTCGAGGTTCTGATTTTTATTTTTGGCACAATGATTTGGGGGGACTAATTATTATAGATAACAACTATACAATCTCAGATACATGATAGGGGAATAGATAGATAGATAGATAGATAGATAGATAGATAGATAGATAGATGAAAACACATATTTGAAGGTGCTAAAGAGTGACATAAATAACAGAAGGACTAGAGAAGAGTTAATCTTAAAAAGTTAGCCTGGAGGACAGAGGGAGAGTGAGTGAGCTTCTCCAGTTTGCCATTTAAAGAAAAAAAATTCAGCTCATTCTCAGTCTACAAAATTTGATATAAGCAGTGGCAAGCTGCAGCCTTACTGACTTGACAAGTGAATGGTCGCCTGTCAGGCCAAACAGAGCAGGTCAAAAATTAAAGAAGTAATGGAAGAAAGCTGCAGATATGCATATAAACTCCACCAAATATGTGGCTGGTTGCTAAATTACGCATGTACTTGAGAGAGACAAGAAGGACCAGAGAGTAGGCAGACAGAAAAAGGCAAAATCACTGAATAGGTCTTTCAGCTGTTGACCACCTGAGAGAGGCATAGTTTGAAGTTTGATTACAGACAGCTAACTGCCTGCCTGAAGAAAAACAAATACACTTCAGAAGAACATAACAGGATTCTGAACCAGTAAGATATACCATTCATAATGTCTAGTATACAATTACAAATTTACCAAATCTGTATAGAAACAGAACAATGTGGCCAGAGTTGAGAGAAAAATCAGACAATAGAGAATGAACCTAAAACAATTAAGACATTGCAATTAGCAGATAAGAACTACAAAGCAGTGTATAAGTGTGTGTGTGTGTATTTTTTCAAGGACTTAAAGGAAAATATGAAAGAAGGAATAAATGAATAAAAAAGGAAACTCAGAAGGAAAATGGAAACTGGAAATAATCAAATAAAACTTTTAGAGTTTAAAAATGTATTCAAATGAAAAGCTTACTTAATGTACTTAATGGCAGATCAAAGATGGCAGATGATAAAGTCATTGAAGTTGAAAATAAATCATTTAAATTATTGAGTCTAGTGTATGTTGAAGAAAAAAACATTCAAGCAAAAATATTCACTGATACGTGAGAAAGTATCAGTCATCAAACATATTTGTAATCAGAGTCCCCAAAAGAGACAGTAAATGGATGGATTAAAATATTTTATAATCAGTAGTGAAAATATCCCCAAATTGGTACAAACCTTAAACTTATATATTCAACAAACTTAATGATCCTAAAGAGAGGTACAAATGCATTCAAATGAAATACACCTAGGCAAATCACAACTATGCAGCCAACATCTAAAGATGAAGACAAAAGCGTGGAAGTATCCAAAGAAAAATGATACAATACATTCAGAGAAACTACAACATATTTAATGTCTGACTACTCATCAGAAAGAACTGAGGCAGGGTGGAGACCGCATCCACCCCAAGAGCAAAGGCCCTCTCTTCTTGCCACTTCCCACGGATCCACACCTACCTGCCATCCAGCTTACCATGGATGAGGCTACTGCTGAGCTCATCATTAACAGATAGCAAGAGCAAGGGCTGCTTGGCGGACAAGTGTTCCCCACCCTACTCCAGACAGTCTTCCCTTCTTCCACAGTGGGGCACCCACTGGCACCAAGGCATGACGGTGGGCATGGGGTAGAAGGACCCTTACATGGGCAATGAGGCCCAGAGCAAGTGCTGCATCCTGACCCTGAAGTTGTCCATGGAGCACCACATCACCACCAGCTAGCATGACATGAAGATGCTTTGGCACTGCACCTTCTACATTGAGGTGTGTGTGGCTCCCCAGGAGCTCTCTGTGCTGCTGCCCAAGCGCTCCCCAACCCCAAATCCCAAGTCAGTCCTGAGGAGATGACCCAGATCATGTGTGAGACCTTCAACACCCCAACACCTGGATGGTCCTGGATGTATAGGACTATCCAGGCTGCACTGTCCCTGTATGTCTCTGGCTGTACCACTGGCCTCATGATGGACTGCGGTGATGGGGTCACCCACACTGTGGGTGTCTACAAGGGGTATGCCTTCCCCCACACCATTCTGGGTCTGCACCTGGCTGGTGGGGATCTGAGTGACTAACGCACGAAGATCCTCAGGGAATGCAGCTACAGTTTCACCACCACTGCCCAGGGGGAAGCAGTGCATGACATCTAGGAAAAGCTGTACTTTTTCACCCTGTACTTCAAGCAGGAGATGGCCACCACAGCCTCCAGGTCCTCCTTCGAGAAGAGCTGTGAGGTGCCCAATGGTCAGGTGATCACCCTTGGCAACAAGTTGTTCTGCTGCCCAGAAGCTCTCTTCCAACCTTCCTTCCTGGGCATGGAATCTTGTGGCATCCATGAAACTGTCTTCAATTCTATCAATCTGTTTTCAATTCAATTCTATCTGCAACGACCTATATGTCAATACAGTGCTGTGTGGTTGCACTACTGTGCATCCAGGCGTCACAGGCAGAATGCAGATCACCAGCCTGTCTCCTAACATAGCAAAGATTGAGATCATGACTACCTATGAGATCAACTACTTGGTGTGGATCAATGGCTCCATCCTAGCCTTGCTGTCCACCTTCCAGCAGATGTGGATCAGCAGACAGGAAGAAGACTATGGTTACTTAATTGTGTTACACCTTTTATTAACAAAGCCTAACTTACACAGAAAACAAGATGAGATTGGGTATGATTTTATGTTATTTTATTTTATTATTTTTGCTTGACTTGGGATTTTAAAACTGGAATGGTGAGGTGACAGCAGTAGTTTGGAGTGAGCATCCCCAAAATTCTATAATATGGCCATGGAGTACTTTAATTGTACATTCTTATTGTTTTTGTCTTTTCTTTTCTCTTCTTTCTTTCCTTTTTTTTCCAGGTAGGGACCTCATTCTGTTGCCCAAGCTCAAGTGTAGCACAGTGGCACAATCGTAGATCACTGTAGCCTCTCTAACTCCTGGGCTCAAACAGTCTTGTAGCCTCAGCCTTTAAGTAGTTGGGAAAATAAGCATGCACCACCACATCCCACTACTGTTTTCTTGTTTTTGTTTTTGTTTTTTTTGGGTTTTTTTTGGTAGAGATACGGTCTCCCTATATTGCCCAGGGTAGTCTTCAACTTCTGGTCTCAAATGATCATCCTCCTCAGCCTCCCAAAGCATTAGAATTACAGATGTGAGCCAATCTGCCCTGTCCATTGTTCTTTTTTTTTTAATAGACATTACAAATATCTGAGAAGTATTGTTATAGGAGGTCCCTTGACCTTTCAATACCCACTTCATTTCTCCCTCAGAAAAACAGCCCAGGCCTCTCCTGATTCCACAGAAGAGAGATGTCAGTATTGCTTTTGTGTAAACTATATGATGCAAATCTTTAAAAATTTCATCTTAATTGATTTTTATTTTGAATGGTCAACCTTCATTGCTCTCTTTTTTTGTCCTTCAACTTGAGACATATAAAGGCTTTTTGTCTCCCTGGTGGAGGTGTGGAAGCACCCAGGGCTTACCTGTACACAGACATGAGATCAGTTCAGTGAAAGTCCACATCTTAAAAACAAACAGCTCACAAAAGTAAATGAATAAATAATAAATAAATAAATACATCAAAATGGAGGCAAGAAGGCCATGGAATTGCATTTTTCAGTATAGAGAGAAATATAAATACATGCCAATGCAGAAGTCCGTAAGTGGGCAAAACAACCCTTTAAAATAAAGAAGAGAGTTTGACTGTAGGCCGTGGGGACCAGATTCCCCCTCTGCTGTAAACAATGAAAAGAACAACTAAACAAACAAAAAGCAAAACATAAGGAGCAAGAACAGAAATAAAACTCTAGCTTTCAGGCATTAGAAACTGACTAAGAAAATGTTCCTTTAGGAGGGGAAATAGATGAGGTGAACCCTACAATTGCTCCATCTCACTTCCTGGAGAGAGTTTTAAGACAGGAGTCGTCCAAAGAAATCTTGAAACTCTGAATCGAAACAACAAAGTTGAGTTATGTTGGGGGTCAAATTAGCTAAAATTTAGGGGTAAACGAATGCGAGAAGAGGAAGCTCCTGAGAAAAAAGACAGGGATCAAGAGATCTAAAAAACATTTCCCTAAAATTTTTTCTTTGATTAAAAATCTTGAATATTGTATGCCTGTGAGAAAGTACACAAGGATAAAGGGGGAAAAGAATTCCAAAATGAAACAGAGAAAAACTCTGGTTACTCACAGAGAGTATGTAAAGGTTATGTTCTCATCAACTAGCTTGGAAAAAAATAAAACTGATATGACAGGGAGAATTGGGTAGAATAAACAGAAGGATATTATTCAGTAATCAGGAAAAATAACCCTGGACTACAGTTCTGCATAAAAAAAATTAAAAGACTGCCCTAAAACATTAAAATTGTTTTCTAATGATTTAATTTTTCTAAATAAACTGTGAGAATATTTAAAGAATAACAAAAATATACAGTCCACAGAATAAAACACAAAATCTGACATCTAACCAAAAATTACAAGGCATACAAATACACACACACACAAATAATCCATTAGGAGAAAAATTAATATAAACAGACAAAAAAATGACACATGATAAAATTTGTATACAAGGACATTAAAACAGTTCTTATAATTAAATTCATATGTTTTAGAACACAGAGGAAATAGTAATCCTATTAATTAGATATATGTTAGGCACAGAGAATTATTCAATTTAAAATACATGAGTAAAAATTACAATGGTTAAGGTGAAATATACCCTGAATGGGGTTAACATGCATGGGAGATAAAATGTCAGAGAATTTGGTGCAGAGAGAGAAACCACCAAAATGAAACAGAGACAGAAGAAACAAAAAAGGCCTGGCGAGGTGCCTCACGCCTGTAATCCCAGCTCTTTGGGAGGCCGAGGCGGGCGGATCACGAGGTCAGGAGATCGAGACCATCCTGGCTAACAGGGTGAAACCCCGTCTCTACTAAAAATACAAAAAAATTAACTGGGCGTGGTGGCGGCACCTGTAGTCCCAGCTACTCGGGAGGCTGAGGCAGGAGAATGGCGTGAACCCAGGAGGCGGAGCTTGCAGTGAGCCGAGATCGAGTCACTGAACTCCAGTCTGGGCTACAGCCAGAGACACTGTCTCAAAAAAAAAAAAAAAAAAAAAAAAAAAAAAAAAAAAAAAAAGACTAAAGAGAGCACCAGTGACCTGTGGTGAAACAACTTCAAGCAGCTTAAGGTATTCATGTAATTAGAATCCTGACAGGGAATGAGAGAGGGGAAAATATCATATTTGAAGAAATGATGGCAAAAAAATATTAAGTATTTGATGAAACTTGAACTCACAGATTCAGGAAGCTCAATGAACCCAATCAAAACCAACAATAGCAATGCTAAGGTCATCATAAATAAATTACTTAAAACCCATTATAAAGAGAAAATCCTAAAAAAAAAAAAATGACATTTAGGACACATTATTTACATAGAAAAGCAGATGAGAATTACAATAGACTTCCCATGGAAACAAGGAAAATGAGAGAATACTGAAGTTAACATATTTTAAGTTCTGAAAAGAAAAAAACTTAAACTAAAATTTTATACTCCCAAAATATATCTTTCAAACATGAAAATAAAATGACATTTTCAGACTCAAAAAGAGCTCAAAAGAAATCATGTATTGTAAGTATACTTCCACGACAAGAAATAAAAGAAGTTAAATTTTTTGGAAAGAAAAAAAATGATCCTAGATGTAAAGGTGGAATGTTGTTAATAAGAGGCAAAGTAGATTTCAGATCAAAGAATATTTACAGGGATAAAGAGGATCATTTTACAGTGACAATGAGATCAAATCATCAATAAACCATAACAATTCCAAATATTTACACAACTAATAACAGAACTTCAAAATATATTAAACAAATTAAACTGTAATAAGAAACTGAAAAATGTGCAGTCATAATTAGAAACTTAAATACCTCTATCCAAACAATTGTAATAATATGTAGACAGAAAATCAGAAAGAACACAAAACTTGAACCATTAACCAGCTTGATCTAATTGATTTCCACCTATAGAAATCTAAATGCAGTAACAGAATGGTAGGCACTTTTATTTTCAAGGCACCAAGCTAAATATATTATGGTCCTGGTGTCTAATACCTTTAAACATTGAATATGATATAAGTTATGCACCTTGACTATATTGAACCTATTAGAAATACAAAGCAACTCTGGAAAACTCTACATATTTGGAAGATGATACATGTGGTGTAGGTTTGAAATATTAGAAAAATAATTTTCACATATGCACTTTTAAATATTTCATTAAAAAAAATCCAAAGAGAAATTAAAATGTAGTTTAATATAAATTATTAGGAAAATAAAACATTAAAATCTATGAGTTAAAACTGAAGCAGGTCTTTGAAAAGAATTTGTATCCTTAAGTAAAAGCTTAATATGAATTTTGTAAGTTTTTATCTTAAAAACCTAGAAAGAGCATAGAAATTTCGGTTTTAACAATGAATTAAAGAATATAAAAACAGGAAAAGTAAAATATAACGCAACTTCCTTTATTTCATTTATTTGAAGATACTACATTAGACAATGCCTTTAGAAGACTAAGAAAGGGAGAGAGATTTGTGAAAGGACAAAAATTTTAGCTAAATAGAAATTCTAGTGTTCTATAGCAATGTAAGAATGCTATAGTTAACAATATTAGTTTCAAATATCTAGAAGAAGGATATTGATTGTTCTCAACACAAAGAAAGATAAAATCTGAGATTATGGATATATTAATTACTCTGACCTGGTCACCACATTATATGTATCAATACATCACTATGTATCCCATAAATATGTATGATTATTTTATGTTAATTTTAAAAATTAAACTGAATTTTTAAAAATGCACACTTAAGAAAATTGAGGCATGCCAGAGATGGCAAGAATGTACAGTAACTGGGAATCACATATTTGTGATATATAAAGTAATATACCAGAATATATAATGACCTCTTTTAAGTTGTCAGTAACAACTTGAATAGACACTTAACAAATATAAATGAATGACCAACAAAAATTAAATAGTCATTAAGGAAATGCAAATTTACATCATAATATTTTACTACTGTATACTTTTTAGAATTATAAAAATTAAAATAAGTTAATAATACCAAATATTAGGGAATGTATAGAGCAAGCAGAACTCATGTACTTTGCTAGCAGAAATGTAAAATTTTACAAATGCTTTGGAAAACATTTTGTCAGTTCTTTATAAACTGGAATACATTTTTATACTTTGACCTAGCAAGGCAGTGTGTATATATTTATCCAAGAGATACAAAATTTATCACTTTATTCATATATGCCAACACAGGAAACAACCAAAAGTTCCTTCTATAGGAGAATAAATGGGTAAACTGTAGTATTCACAGAATGGTACACAAATCTCATTTTAAAAACTAATACATAATATAATATTAGCAAGTTTTGCAGATATGTTCCTGAGCCAGAAAAGCCACACACTGAAGCATGTATTGTATGATTCCATTTATATAAATTTCTAGAGCAAGCAAAGGATAGATGATTGCTGGATTGATAGGTGTCTCTGACCATAGTAGTTTCCTCTGAAGAGATTAAGAAAGTTACATGATGGAATTTTCTGGTTTGATAACTTCATAGGATGCGGAAAAAAACAGGTATATCTTTTAATCCGAAATGTATTATTAATATTTCTGCATTTCAAGGGGAGACTATTGCTAGGTGATAAAGCATGATAACTTCCCGAATAAATAAAGGGAATGGGTAAAAAGTAATAAATAACAAGAAGGTGTTTTGACTACTTGCAAGTTTTTGGCTTGAATATATGAATGGATTGATAATTATTTATGGCTGCAAGATAGAATATCCAAGGACTTGTTGATGTGTAATAAGAATACCCCTGTTTTGGACATAATGAATAAAAAATTTCTTTTGATTATCTGTAGAAGTGTCCAGTAAACTTTGATTAAACAATTAATCAGCAATTTAAACCTATATCTTCCGATTTTAGAGTAACACACAAACACACACACACACCCACACACACCCACACACACACACCCACACACACACACACTCACACACACACTGAGCTTACATCTAATCCTACTTGGTAACTGTAAGAAGCTGAAACAATATACCTTTAAATTACAGGGTTACGTAAACTCTAAACAGTTGAATTTTTGAATAATGTTAAAGTTGCCTCAGGTATAATTTAGACGAACATTATATATTTATGAATTCATGTTTGTATCATTTTTATACAAGAAATCTGATTCAAGTTATTTTAAAATCTGCCATTAGTATCACACTGCTTGTATCTATTTTTGTGTTTATAATCTCCATGTTGAATTTTCAAAAAAATTTAAACTCTACATTTCCAAATGTAGAGATCTCAATTTCATATTATTTGACATATATTCTTTGTTGTATTAGAAATACATTGAAAATGCAATTCTATTTTTCCAGATGCTTTACAATGAATTCACATTTTATTTAAAATCCCCATAGACTCAACATAAATATTCAATAAATCCATTTTATCTGTCTCTAGGTAAAAGTGTTTTGCAAAACAAGGGATTCCTTGTCAATTATTGATGTACACCAATAACTTTTGTTATTTTACATGCCTCCAAGGAATACTACCCATAAGGTAACAAACGGAATAAAAAATGCTGAATAGCACCCAACAGAAGTGATATAATATTCAAAAACAGCACTTTAAATTGACAAATAAAAATGAATAACTGCACACACAAATATAAGGTGAAGAAAAAATTCACCAGGTACTGTGGAGTGAATGTTTGTGCTCACCACAAAATACATATATAAAACCCTAATCTTGTTACACAACTAAACATATTCATAACATATGATCCAGCAATTGTGTCCTTTGTTATTTATCCAAGGGAGTTAAGAATATGTCCACACAAAATCCTGCACCTGGATGTTTATAATAACACCTTTATTCATAATTGCCAAAACTTGCATGGACAATATTTCCTTTAGTAGATGGATTGATAAATGAAATGTGGTACATACAAACAAAGGAATGTTAATGTTAAAAAAAGGGCTATCGAGCCATAAAAAACCATGGAGCAACCAAATGCATACTGAGAAGGGAAGAAAGCCAGTGTGAAAAGGCTGCATACTATATGATTCCAAATATATGCCATTCTGTATAAACAAAGCTATGGAGATAGTAAAAAGATCAGTGGTTGCCAGGGGCTGGGGGAGGGTTGAGTGAAGAGGTAGAGCACAGATTTTTAGGGCAGTGAAAATACCCTGTATGATACTATGGTGGTGAATGCATGTCATTGTATGGTTGTCCAAACCCATAGAATGTACAATATTAATACTGAACCCTCATGAAAATGATGGGCTTTGGGTGATTATGTAGTAGCAGTGTAGGTTCATCAGTTGTAACAAATGTACCTCTATGCTACAGATGTTGATAATGAAGCAGGTTATGTATGTGTCAGGGAGGGGACACCTGGGAAATCTCCGTACCTTCTACTCAATTGTGCTATAAGCCTACATTGTCATAAAAAATCAAGTTTATTTAAAAATAAACAAACAAAACCTGTCATCCCCAGTATGATAGTATTTGAAGATGGGGCTTTGGGGCATAATTAGGTCATGGGAATCGAGTCCTCATGACGGGATTAATGCCCTTATGAGAAGAGATACAAGAGATTTGATCTCTCTGTCAGCCATGGGAGGACATATGGAAAAAGCGGCTATCTACGAGTCAGGAATTGGGCCCTCACTTGACACAGGATCTGCCAGCACCTTGATCTTGAATGTCCTCTGCTCCAAAACTGTGGGAAATAAATGTTTATTGTTTAAGCCACCCAGTCTGTATTAATTTGTTATAGGAGCCCAAACTGACTAGGACATCAGAGAATAAAATATTTTAAGATGTCAAAACGAATTAGATTGACAAGAAATGGGAATATATCCAAACAGAAAAGAAAATATTGGGGAAATAATGGTTGTTTCTCTATAGTTTTCCAGATGGTTAAGGAAAAACAGTAAGTCCATCAACACAATGCTGGTATATACAACTATTTTAAGAGGGTATATATTTTAAAGAATGCTTCATAAATTTTAATATTCTGTAAAAAGATTCAGAATTTAATATATGAGACCCATGTTATTTGTAAAAAACAAGTAGAAAATAGCATTCAGAATTTACAAAATTCGAGTCAGTTTGTAAATTGCAGCATAAATTCCACCATTTAAAAAAGTTTATATGTAGTTAGAAGAATATAAAAACATAAATTAAAAACTCCATATAGTTACTATCAGGGATGTTAAAAAAATAATTCAAAATAGTACTCAACAACTCCGTTGATAACTTAGAGATAACTAAGATAAACTACTTCCCTACAGAAATTTAGAAATACTTTGTCCCCCTAGGTAGAATTTGTGTGAACAGCCTGTAAAACAAGACTGCTGAGTCAAAGGTAAAGGTGGGTATTTAAAAAGCTGTATTGCTGATAGCCCTGAAAGGACAAATTGCCTTTGAAATGGAAAATCCTTGACCAGCCAAATGGGATTTTTCTCCTTTTCTCTTTATGAGCGGGAAAAGAAAGAAAGAAGCCCTTTCACAACTAAACTATATATTGGTGCTGAGTGATGGATTTGTGGACTCTTAGTCATTTCTCAGAGTGAAACAGAATCAATCAGCTCTTTTGTTATGAGGAAAGATTTATAAACACTTGATTAACTTTGAGAGGCTCAGCTCAATCTGAGGGCCACAAGACAAGTCTTGGATTTGTTGAATGTAGAGCTTCTAATAGAGTATGATAATGTATTCCTCATCAATAATTTCTGAAAACTACTTAATGGTTGTCTATCAGCCTATGTACTGTCCAAACAATACATGTGAAATGGTATAAGTTTACTAATAAGAAAATGTACTGCATTTGTGCAAGGGATCATCAAATTCCTTGCATCGCTGGACTTGGTTGGAGTCTTTTTATGCTGCAGTTATAGAAGTGTGTATGGGACAAAATATACCCAAGAATTGCTCACAAATTCTCCTTAAAAAAATAACAGGAGATTGAGGAGGGTGGATCACAAGGTCAGGAGACTGAGACCATCCTGGCTAACACGGTGAAAACCCATCTTTACCAAAAACACAAAAAATTAGCAGGGCGTGGTGGCAGGTGCTTGTAGTCCCAGCTACTCGGGAGGTTGAGGCAGGAGAATGGCATGAACTCGGGAGGCGGAGGTTGCAGTGTGCAGAGATCCTACCACTGCACTCCAGCCTGGGTGACAGAGCAAGACTCTGTCTCAAAAAAAAAAAGGGGGGGGGGTAAAATTAGGAAAGTAAATACATAACATACAATTTTCTTAAATGATATTTAATAAAAGCAATGACAAGAAGCATTAATTTCTATTTTATTAATTTTATCAATATGCATTTATTAGTACGTGTCCTCGATAAAGCCTCAGGGAGCAGCAAGGTGTTGAATCACAGTATAGCTTGAAAGTCTTTATCAGTGCTCAAACTGTTAACCATGTATTCAGCCTATGGAGAAATAGTTGTTTGGGATAACTTTACCAAATAAAAAAGTAAATGAAAAAAATCTGAGCTAACATTTCCTATAATAATCTAGATTCCTGAATTCTGCTTGCTCTCCAGCTCATCCCAGTATCTCCACTTAAAGAATAAATATAAGGCTGTATATTTTAATTATCCCTCATCCTGACCTGTGTCTATCAACTTTTGAGGTATTAAGACTGATTTCTGATCCAAGTCTTACTTCTGAACTATCACTAATAAATTGGATAAATATTATCAATATATTTAAGCACTGTATTCCTCAGTGAGTCTGAGTTCATTTTCAAGAAAATGAACTAAATTATCATACAATTTCTCTCTGATATCTTTTTAATCTTCTGTGAAGCATTCCCTTTGCACTTAGGCAGACAAAAACTCACCTTCTTCAATGATCCCTTTCAACTTGGTACAAAGAGCCATTTGTGAATATTGTGCCATTATTATTAATAATATGTATCTTCAGTAAATTATAGAGAAAAAGCAGGACCACCTTCTCTTGAGCCACAGTTTCTGATAAACCATAGGCATCCTGAGGCTTTGCTCAATAAATATATGGTTGTCTTAGTCACTCTCACTCCCTGAATGTGGATATCTCTTATTCTACAAAGTGCATTTCAATAAAATAGTTCAAATAGTTAATATCTGTAACTATTTTTGAAGACTAATTTTTATATTGAAATAATATTACAAAACATATCAAAAATCAAAAATGTGTATAAGAACAAATAAAAGCCTAACATGATGTGAAATGGAAAAATCTCTGCAACAATAAGGTACTGGAAAAGAGCCATGTTTGAACAAGTTTAAGAGGGTTAGTTTAGATGAAGGGAAAGGAAACTTCCCATATTAGGAAAGAGCAAGAAAGCAGAAAGAGGAAAGAGTTGAAAAGCTGTGATATAGGTTGCAAAATATCCTCAGAATGTCTTAAAATAATAACAGCAATTTTGAATCAGGTCTTGTATGAATGAGGAGCTAAGCCACTACTAAGTGTAAGGATAGGGTGATAATGCTTTTTTTTATATGCATGAGCAGAGGTCAGTAATATTGTGTGTTTCAACAAGCAGCATGTAAGGTAATTAATAAGAAAAATGTGAAAATAGACCATCTCTAGGACTCAGTTTCTTGAATATCACTAAGGTACTTCATTTCTGTGTTTAATGATACAAGAGATGTTTTTACTCCCATATCTCCTTACATTATGTGGATAATGAACTGTCATAGAATTTGTTTGCCATATCTATATTACCTTCCTTGATATGGAGAATAGTTCCCAACCAAAATGAGGACTTTTAAAAAAGAATAATAGGAAAAGCATGTACTAAATCCAAGTAATTTGTATCCATTATTTTAATTCTAAGACTAACAAGTAAAAACGATTGTTATAGATGTTTGTTATTATTACTTGTGTTGATTTTCAATTTTATGAACTAAATAAAAATATGAGCAGCATATTTTGAAATTATTTTTATAAACACTGTAAAGTAGATGAGAATTTACTACAGTTCTTGTACATTTCTTGTGAAATAACATGATAGCTTTTGTTTTAAAGTTTACATTGTAAACTTCTGTTAGCCTGTGAAGAATCAGTTTTTAATGGTCACATGTTGTTGAACACATTACAGTTGAGAGGGATCTGTAACAGACATGTATTGTTCAAAAAGAATTTTAATAATGAGAAAAATCACCTGCCCACCCCGTTCTCCATTATTATATTCTTTTTTTTTAATTGTTAGATTTTTTTTTCTTTTTTTTTTATTATTATACTTTAAGTTCTAGGGTACATGTGCAAAACGTGCAGGTTTGTTACATATGTATACTTGTGCCATGTTGGTGTGCTGCACCCATCAACTCGTCAGCACCCATCAACTCGTCATTTACATCAGGTATAACTCCCAATGCAATCCCTACCCTCTCCCCCGTCCCCATGATAGGCCCCGGTGTGTGATGTTCCCCTTCCCGAGTCCACGTGATCTCATTGCTCAGTTCCCACCTATGAGTGAGAACATGCGGTGTTTGGTTTTCTGTTCTTGTGATAGTTTGCTAAGAATGATGGTTTCCAGCTGCATCCATGTCCCTACAAAGGACACAAACTCATCCTTTTTTATGACTGCATAGTATTCCATGGTGTATATGTGCCACATTTTCTTAATCCAGTCTGTCACTGATGGACATTTGGGTTGATTCCAAGTCTTTGCTATTGTGAATAGTGCCGCAATAAACATACATGTGCATGTGTCTTTATAGCAGCATGATTTATAATCCTTTGGGTATATACCCAGTAATGGGATGGCTGGGTCATATGGTACCTCTAGTTCTAGATCCTTGAGGAATCACCATACTATTTTCCATAATGGTTGAGCTAGTTTACAATCCCACCAACAGTGTAAAAGTGTTCCTATTTCTCCACATCCTCTCCAGCACCTGTTGTTTCCTGACTTTTTAATGATCGCCATTCTAACTGGTGTGAGATGGTATCTCATTGTGGTTTTGATTTGCATTTCTCTGATGGCCAGTGATGATGAGCATTTTTTCATGTGTCTGTTGGCTGTATGAATGTCTTCTTTTGAGAAATGTCTGTTCATATCCTTTGCCCACTTTTTGATGGGGTTGTTTGTTTTTTTCTTGTAAATCTGTTTGAGTTCTTTGTAGGTTCTGGATATTAGCCCTTTGTCAGATGAGTAGATTGCAAAGATTTTCTCCCATTCTGTAGGTTGCCTGTTCACTCTGATGGTAGTTTCTTTTGCTGTGCAGAAGCTCTTTAGTTTAATTAGATCCCATTTGTCAATTTTGACTTTTGTTGCCGTTGCTTTTGGTGTTTTAGACATGAAGTCCTTGCCCATGCCTATGTCCTGAATGGTATTACCTAAGTTTTCTTCTAGGGTTTTTATGGTATTAGGTCTAACATTTAAGTTTCTGGTCCATCTTGAATTAATTTTCGTATAAGGAGTAAGGAAAGGATCCAGTTTCAGCTTTCTACTTATGGCTAGCGAATTTTCCCAGCACCATTTATTAAATAGGGAATCATTTCCCCATTTCTTGTTTTTCTCAGGTTTGTCAAAGATCAGATTCTTAAGGCCAAATAGCTTTGGGCAATCACAGGGGCCCATGTTGGTTGTTTTTGTTTTTGTGTTTTGAGATGGTGTCTTGCTGTGTTTCCCAGGCTGGAGTGCAGTGGCACGATCTTGGCTCACTGCAACCTCTGCCTCCCAGATTCAAGTGATTATCCTGCCCTAGCCTCCCGAGTAGCTGGGATTACAGGTGCCCGCCACCACACTCGGTTAATTTTTTGTAGAGATGGATTTCACTATGTTGGCCAAGCTGGTCTCAAACTCCTGACCTCAAGTGATCCACCTGCCTAAGCCTCCCAAAGTGCTGGGATTACAGGCATGAGCACCAACCCAGCCAAGACACTATTGTCTATCTTTCATGGCCAGCTTAATTGCAGAAGTATTCCTGTTATCTTTACTTTCTCCGATAGGAAAAGTCTTTATTGATATGTAAAATGTAAGTAGTTCTGCACTTGTTTGTGAATTACTGAATGACTCCAGAACTCTGATTTTTATATCATAAAGTTGACCCTCTTGTAAATTTATAAGGAACTGTAAGGATTAAAATGAGACCAATGAGGAATAAGTAATAAATAGTGGAATTTAAAATATTTTAATTTTTTTCCCTAAGTACGGATATTTCCTGACACCTAAAAGTCATGCCGTCATTGGTGTTTTGTAAGATGCTGCTGGACAAATCATTGTTGAATTCTGTTAAATTACACTGGGGCTCCAAGAACCATAATTATAAGAGATAATGGCTTGTGGTACTGGAAGCATTTTGAGAGGTTATTAGAGAATCAAATTTCTATTTCGACTTAATCTTTAAGTATTTGGTAGTATGTGTTATATGTTAATCTGAACATTTATAGAGCATTATATGCCTTTTTCCTATTATATCTGCCTGAAATATATTTAATAAACTCTGAGAAACTGTGACTGAACCTCTAACATTTACTTATATACAGACTATCTGAAGTGTTACATGAAGTGTTGCCATGTCAAAGGCAGAATTAATCCATTGCTGTTATATATTCCCACTTGACAGTTTTTAATGCTTCTAATCACAACTTTTACAGAGTTATTTGTTTAGATATCAGTGACATCTGCAACAGTAATCTGAGCCATTTGAAATTATCTCCACTTATAACTATGTCATTATTCAAAGTATTTATTAATATAACTTATGGGATAAGTTTATTAATATAACATGGGATAACTTATGTGTTTTGACATAATTATAAACTTACTCATTTGCTTTATAATTCTCTCATCCTTTATTTTCCCCTCCCTCCCTCTTTCCCCCTTCCCCTCTATTTGTTTGTGTGTGTATACAGAGACACACGTGCACACACACACATTATTCCAGATATCTATTTATTTTTACTTTAGTTTACTTTCAGGGGTTCATGTGTAGGTAAATTGCATGTCGCTGAGGTTTGGTTTACAGATTATTTCACCACCCAGGTAATAAACAAAATACCCCATTCGTAGTTTTTCAATCCCTATCCTCCCACCTCACTCCACCTTCAAGTAGCTCTGGTGTCTGTGGTGTCTATTGTTGTCTTCTTTGTTTCCGTGTATACTCAATGTCTCACTTCCACTTATAAATGAGAACACGTGGTGTTTGGTTTTCTGTTTCTGTCTTTTTACACACACACACACACACACACACTTTTATGTATGTGTGTTTTACATTTATCTAGAATTTATTAATATACATCCTGATCATCCCGATAAGCACTACAAATATGACATAAAAATACAAAATATGCTTCTGCCTGTTCATGAAACTCGTTGGTACGACACGGCCTGTAATGCATTTTCCTTTTTTTTTTTTCAACTTTTATATTAGCTTGAGGGGGTACGCGTGCAGGTTTGTTACCTTGGTATAGTGCATGATGCTGAAGTTTGAGGTACGAATGTATGAGTAATCCCATCATTCAGGTACTGAGGATCATACCCAATAGTTACTTTTTCAACCCTTGTCTCCCTTCTCAACTCACCCTTCAAGGAGTCCCCAGTGTCTATCGTTGCCATCTCTATGTTTGTGAATACCCAATGTTTAGCTCCCACTTATAGATGAGAATCTGCAGAACCTACAGATTTTCTGTTTCTGAGTTATTTTACTTAGAATAATGGCCTCCAGCTGTATCCATGTTGCTGCAGAGAACATTTTCTCCTTCTTTCTAATAACTGTGTAGTATTTCATGGTGTATATGTACCACATTTTCGTTATCCAGTCTACCATTGATGGGCACCTAGATTTATTCCATGTCTTTGCTATTGTGAATAGCACTGCAATGAACATATGAGTGCATGTGTCTTTTTGGTATAATATATTTTCCTTTTGGCATATACTTAGTAATGAGATTGCTGGGTTGAATAGTAATTCTGTTTCTTAAGTTCTTTGAGAAATGTCCAAACTTCTTTCTACAGTGGCAGAACTAATTTACATTCCCATCAGCAGTGTACAAAGCATTCGCTTTTCTCCGCAGCCTCACCAGTGTCTGTTGTTTTTTGACCTTTTAGTAATAGCCATTCTGATATGGGGAAGATGATATCTCATTGTGGTTTTGATTAGATTTTCTCTAATGATTAGTGATGATGAGCATTTTTTCATATATTTGTTGACTGTACATATTCTTTTGAAAAGCATCTGTTCATGTCTTTTGACTACTTTTTAACAGGATTATCAAACTAGATCAATGAGTTTTTAGCTAGCTCATCTATTGAAGTGACTTATAGATTTTGTTGATCCATTTAAGTTCCTTATAGATTCTAGATATTAGACTTTTGTTGGATGCATAGTTTGTGAATAGTTTGGGAATGCATAGTTTTCTCCCATTCATTAAGTTGTCTGTTTACTCTGTTGATAATTTATTTTTCTGTGCAGAAACACTGTAGTTTAATTAGGTCCCACTTGGTAATTTTTGTTGCAAATGCAATAAGGACTTTAAATGAAATGATTTGGCGATTTTGCAATCTCAGAACAAGGTGGCCAAGAGCCAATTTAGAGATAATGTGCATTTTTGATCTTTTAAGTTAAATTTCAGCCTGCACATTTTTTTTTCTTAGAAATATTACTTGTTATTCTTCCCATTCCCCTAGCTGTCTAGTTACTGATGTCCATCTTGGTCTCTGTCTTTATTGAAGGAAAAATATGCATGCTACCATGTGAAAATTCAACAAGTTGACTTCTTACTTGAGGTATTTAAATGCCACTGTTTTTACTATGCAGCATGTCATCTATATCAAGCTATATTCAAAACTGATGTTTAAATTATAAAAGATAAATTAAATATTTTATTTGTATAAAATGACAAGAAAATCTATTCATATCTTGGACTTTGCCTATATGCTTTCCATACCCTCTCTCTTCCTCTACCAAAAGTAATTTATCATACATACCCCATATATTCCTAAAGAAATATTTTATTGTTTTAAGCTTATACAATTATACTGTATGAGATCTTCCATCACATACTATTTTGTGATCAGTTATATATTTGATTTTTAACAAACTTTTTTCCAGGTGCAATTTTTTTTTTTTAACATTTTAATTTGCAACTTAAATGGCACCAATTTCTCTGTGGCTTTACTTTGGTGACTTCTAATTACATACCACGCAAGAGTAAGCCTTATATCCGAACTGGTTAAATCAACCAATGTTAGTCAAATTTCCAAACCAGGGAGGGGCTTTAGAAAAACCTGAATAACTACCCTTTCCTTTATTTATGAAGAACATGACAAGTTCTAAATCTATACATTTCAAATGTAGGCAATGTAGAATATATAAATGAGAATAAAGTATTTTATCAGAAATGACTTATTGTTGAAAGATTTTAAATAAAAAACTCTCAGATTATCTGGCCTCTTCGGGCCAGAATGTGCCCACTTTAGAAACTTTTAAGAAATATTTTTGTTCCTTTTTGATTTCCCAAGAGGATTGGAAATGTACTAAAAGGAAAATGAATCAGAATAAATCAGTTCACTCACAAGAAATACTCCTGGGTAATGATGAAAATATCCAACATATTATTTCAAAGTGACAAAACTCAGGATGAACTGAAGAAATAACTCAAAAGTGACAGTTACTTTGACTCATAGTTCCACGTGGAATCCACATGCATTCAACTCCCATCCTTTCCAGTGTATTTGTTTAGAAGGAATCACTATTAAAATTATTTTGTGTGTTACTTTACAGCATAAATTGTGTTATGTGTATAGTGTATTAGTCTATGTACAGTTACATACAATACCCTGAATTTTGTGTATTACAGTGCTCAAAACAAGATAAGAAAAGAGATTTTCTTGGCGCATGAACGGAAGACATTTTGTAAGACATTTCCACCTCCAAGAAATGGAGAAATTTCAATCCAGTGTCAATAGACATTATTTGCTTATTCTCTCCTTTTTTAGTTGCAGTAGCTCCTGCAGTTTCCTTTTTTAGTTGTCGTTTTTTGGTTTTGTTTTGTTTTTTCTTTTTCTAGTTTGCTAGCTCCTTCTCCTCTCCTTCTTCCTCTCTTATCTAAGAATGCAGACCAGATGTTCTACTTGGCCTAGAACTTGTCTGCACAGCTTAACCCTTTGACTTTCTCTGGGTTGCAGTGGACGCAGGAGTAAAGGGATCGAAACTCTTCAGTCAGGGGCTTCTGGCCTGAAGCCACAGATGGTTCCAGTTAATGTCTCCATGCAGCAGCATCAGTCTTTCTGCTGGCAATAGTCCCTGTCTGCAGCCAGCGGTCTGACCTCACAGTGGTGCTGGCAGCAGCTCCGTGCTATGACCTCTCTTGCAGGTCAGGCAGGCTGCTGTTGGGACCACATAGACACACAACTTCCACATCTGAATGCTGGGTTTTGAACCTTATATTTTTCAGATTTAGCTATATTCATTCAACATTCTGTCTTAAGTATTCTGTAGAATATATGTATCCAATTTGGTTATGTAGTCTTCTAGTCTTTCTGCTATGATTAAAAATAAAAAGTTTTCACACTACTTTTTAGGATATAAACTAAATAGTTAAGTAGAAAGTTTAGTGTGTAGACAGGCAAGCTTTCTCCATTATAACTGATTGTTTCACTAAAATTATGGTAGTTGTCTGTACCACATATTTTCCTCTCTCCTCTCTTGTGGGTAAGAACACCTCTCTAGCTCATTATTCCATTTACTTTGGACTTGGCTACATGCCTTTTGTTGGCCAATGGAATGTTAAGAGGCTTGTGTAGGCCTAAGCAGAAGGTTTAAATGTTATTGTATAGTTCGGATTGGGATTATGTATTAGTCTCTTTTCATGCTGCTGATAAAGATGTACCTGTGACTGGGTAATTTACAAAAGAAAGAAGTTTCTTTGACCAGCAGTTCCACGTGGTTGGGAAGGTCTCATAATTATGGTGGAAAGTGAAAGGCATGTCTCACATGGTGGCAGACAAGAGAAGAGCTTGTGCAAAGTAACTCCCGTTTTTAAAACCATCAGATCTTGTGAGACCCACTCACTATCAGAGGCACAGCATAGGAAAGACCTGCCCCCTAATTCAGTCATCTCCCACCAGTTCCCTCACACAACATGTTGGAATTATAGGTGCTACAAGATGAGATTTGGTTGGGGATACAGCCAAACCATATCATTCTCTCACTGGTCCCTGCCAAATCTCATATCTTCACATTTCAAAACCAATCATGCCTTCCCAATAGTTCCCCAAAGTCTTAACTCATTTCAGCATTAACTCAAAAGTCCACAGTCCAAAGTCTCATCCCAGACAAGGCAAGGCCTTTCTGCCTATGAGTCTGTAAAACCAAAAGCAGATAAGTTACATCCTAGATACAATGTGAGTACAGGCATTGGGTAAATACAGCCATTTTGAATGGGAGAAATTGACCTAAACAAAGAGGCTACAGACCCCATACAAGTCTAAAATTCAGCAGGGCAGTCAAATCTTAAAGCTCCAAAATGATCTTCATTGACTCCATGTCTTGCATCTGGGTCACGCTGATGCAAGAGGTGGATTCCCATGGTCTTGGGCAGCTCCAACCCTGTGCCCTGTGGCTTTGCAGAATATAGATCCCCTCATGGCTGATTTCATGGGCTGGTGTTGAGTGTCTACAGATTATCCAGGAACAAGGTGTAAGCGGTCAGTGGAGCTACCATTCTGGGATCTGCAGGATGGTGACCCTCTTCTCACAGCTCCACTAGGTGATGCCCCAGTAGGGACTCTCCGTGGGGGCTCCAAACTTTTTCCTTCTGCCCTGCCCTAGCAGAGATTCCTTATGAGGGTCCCATCCTTACAGCAAACTTCTGCCTGGGCATGGTGTTTCCATACATATTCCGAAATCTAGGTGGAGGTTCCCAAACCTCCATTTTTGACTTATGTGTACTTGCAGGCTGAAAACCATGAGGAAACTGTCAAGGCTTGAGGCTTACACCCTCTGAAGCCAAAGCCCAAGCTCTACATTGGCCCCTTTCAGCCATGACTGGAGCAGCTGGGACACAGGGTACCAAGTCCCTTGGCTACACACAGCTCAGCGACCATGATTCTGGCCCACAAAATCACTTTTTCCTCCTAGGCCTCTGGACCTGTGATGGGAGGGGCTGCCCTAAAGATGTCTGACATGCCCTGGAGACACTTTCCCTATTGTCTAGGGGATTAACATTTGGCTCCTTGTTACTTACACCAATTTCTGCAGCCAACTTGAATTTCCCCTTAGAAAATGGGATTTTCTTTTCCATTGCATTGTCAGGCTGTAAATTTTCCAAACTATTATGCTCTGCTTCCCTTATAAACCTGAATGCTTTTAACAGCACCCAAGTCACCTCTTGAGTGCTTTGCTGCTTAGAAATTTCTTCCACCAGATTCCCTAAATCATCTCTCTCAAGTTCAAAGTTCCACAAATCTCTAGGGCAGGGGCAAAATGCCACCAGTCTCTTTGCTAAAACATAACAAGCGTCACCTTTGCCCCAGTACCCAACAAGTTCCTCATTACCATCTGAGACCACCTCAGCCTGGACCTTATTGTTCATATCACTATCAGCATTTTTTTGGTCAAAGCCATTCAACAAGTCTCTAGAAAGTTCCAAACTTTCTCACATTTTCCTGTGTTTTTCTGAGCACTCCCAAAGTGTCCAAACATCGGCCTGTTAACCAGTTCCAAACTCGCTTCCACATTTTCAGGTATCATTTCAGCAAAGCCCCACTCTACCACTACCAATTTACTGTATTAATCTGTTTTCATGTTGCTGGTAAAGACGTACCAAAGACTGGGCATTTTACAAAAGATAGGAGTTTATTGGACTCACAGTTCCATGTGGCTGGGGAGGCCTCACAATCATGGCAGAAGATTAAAAGCATGTTTCACATGGCAGCAGACAAGAGAAGATCTTGTGCAAGGAAACTCCCATTTTTAAAACCATCACATCTTGTGAGACACATTCACTATCACAAGAAGAGCATGGGAAAGAACTACCACTCATAGTTTAATAATCTCCAACTGGGTACCTCCCACAACAGGGGGGAATTATGGGAACAACAAGATGAGATTTGGATGGGGACTCAGAGCCAAACCATATCAGCTTACTTTCCTCTGTGCGTGTCAGATAGAAACTTCTTCATCCCAAAATACAGAAAGAGAAAGTAGATGAAGACTTGAACTTGACTCACAGCCTAAACAGTGCCACAGAAGTTAAACTACAACTTTTGATATGGGATATTATCAATCAACAAATATTTGCTGCTAAAGCTGCTGATGTAGAATGCATTGCATATAGCTTAGCAAAATCTGACCACTCTGTGGTTGTGACAAAGACAACTTTAGCAGGGAAAAACAGTTGACCATCAGCAATTCATTTGTTATTCCATGGTTTGTATTGATTATTTAAGTGGCTACCAATCCAGAGACTATGTTTCCCAACATTCTTGATGAATATGACCAATATATTCTTGATGATAGACCATGTGACTAGCCTAAATGAATTTATTATTACGAGAAATGTTTCATATCAATTGCATGCCAAGATTGTTAAGGGCCATTTGTGTCATCTTTAAGTCTTTAACATCTATAGTGACATCAGAAACTGTGTGTGGAAATGGCACCTTGAAAACAGGAAGAAATTTGAATCCCTTTATCATTGCTTTGAGATAGGCCCATTGGAAAAAGGATATGTTCATGAGTATTAGTATTTTCCTGAGTGAGTGATAAAATTTCTTTATATTATGCTATTAATATTTGGGAACCTCTTTTTATATTGATTAACCTATCCTAATTGGAAGATGGTTGTACTAACCTCTTTGCTTCATACCGTAATTGGAAAGTGGTTGTACTAACCTCTTTGCTTCATACACTAGTTAATAGTGGAAAACATTTTGTTTTTAATATTTTTGAATATAGCTGAGTATTGATTGGGATATCATTATAGCTTAAATTCTCATTTGTATGATTGTTAATGATGTGAAGGATTATTCTGAACATATTCTATTTTCCCTTCTGGAAAGTTCCTCGACTGCTCATGTCCACCAAGGATGGCCTACAGTTGATGCCTGTGTCTTTTGCCTTTGATGGGAAGCTCAGAATAAACCAGAAAATGGAGAACTGATAATACTACACTGTGTCTATCACCTGACCCAAAGTCACTTCTACTCACAAGTCAAATTTCTTGACACTACCCTCTCCTTCTAGTTTTGAGCTATTACTACCTTCGACTTGTCATCTTTTATTAGATGTATTCCTTGTGAATTATAATTTTATCACAATCATGGTTTGTATTTTCTTTTAAACTGCATTTTGTCACTATTTGTTTATGGTTATAGAAATATAATTAACCTTTGTATAAATAGTTTGCTAAATCATTTTTAGTTCTAATATTATTTCTGATAATTCATATGTAGATGTATTCTTTTTTTACATGAATCATCTTTTACATATTATTGGCCTTAAATACATTATACAAACTCATTAATAGGAAAACACAGACATTTCCAAGCATACCATTCATATTCATGGATCCTTGTTAATAGTCATAAAAAACATTGATTAGGTTATTATCTAGAGCTTTTATTATAATGATAACATAAATTCTATTCAGAAATAAAACATATAGCACAAAAAATGAATTTCCCCCTTTTCCCTACTATTTGTTTTAAATGGAATTAGTGGGTTTTGTTTGTTTCTTGTTTGATCAAGCATATGTATTTATCCCTAAATCATTTCCAGACTTTTCTAGAAAAGTAACTCTATTCTCATTACACTCAATAATATCAAATTGTTCTGTCAATGTCATCTTTTTGGAAATCTATTTCATTTTTTTGGAGACATCTCTAGAGCATCTTTCTGAAGTTTTCCAAAGTGGACTGGGTGCTTTGGGCCTGCTTTGAAGCCTGTATCTTTTTCTTTGTTACTACCCAATTTTGCTAAGCCATTTACTCCATCTTTTCTCCTGATGAAAATCATGAAAGGTAAAAAATTTGAGAAATTGCATGCATAAATGCATTTATTCTATTAATATACTTCATTTATATTTAGATTGGTACAGATTATAATATTTCAAATCATCTTCACTCAGAATTTTGAAGACTTTTTTTTTTTTTCATTTTTCTCTGGCTTCCAGGGTCACTATTGGGAAGTGCAATGACAATCTGTATGTATGTGAAAGGGTGTATGAGTGCTTTTTACCCCAGAAACTTAGAATCTTCCATTTGTCCCCAGTTTTCTAATATTTCAGGATAGCATGCATTTGTGTAAATATATTCATCTGCTTGTCACTTTATCAATTCTTTGAATCTAAAAACTCTTAACTATATTCTGGTAAATTTTACGGAGGTTTTGATGTTTTTTCCTTTACTATTATTTCCTTACATTGTATTCCTTTTTCTTTTTTTTAAATAATGTCAAATGGATATTTAGATCTACCAGAGTGTACTAATTTTTAAAAGCTATTTGCTCTGTTTTATGGGAGGTAAAATATACTTTATTTTTAAATTATTGTGTTGAATTTTTATATTTGAAATCAGATTTTTTAAAATCCCAGAGTCTTTAAAAATTAATATTATTAAATTCTTATATATTATGATATATATACACATGTACAGATATATATGCAGGAGACACTTAGAATAGATATATAGAATACAGATAGATATATATAGGTAGATAGATGATAGATAGATAGATAGATAGATAGATAGATAGATAGATAGATAGATAATGTTTCATTCTCCCTGTATTATTTAGGTTTCTTTTTTTTCCTTTTTGTTGTGGTTCCTCTCATCCATGAAAATGACTTCCCTAAGATTTCTGTATTTTTGTATGTTTACTCTTATTTTAAGTATAAATTTTTAAAGATCATTGCAAACTTTCTGGCTTGAAAATAGAAGTCCAAGAATGAACTTCACTATTTGGTGATCCAGCTTCTTGTGGAGACCTTTGATTTTCATATGCAGGGTCTTAGATTCTGTTTCTTTCCACTGTGTAGCTATGAAATGAAACCATAGGTCCCCTATATGTTATCTGGTCCTCAATGCACTTACTGGCTTTTGTCCCAACCACTCTTTTTGACTCATGCTTTTGCAGTTTTTAGCCTCCATGTTTTTGTTTTGCTGAATTTTGGCTTGCTTAGCTGAGCTGTGGATTTGTTAACACGAAATGTTTTATATAGCTGTTTGGCATTTTTATAGGAATATTTCCATAGATATCTAGGCCATGATATTGAAGAAATGGAATACATAAATAGGTAATTATATGGCAAAAATTGTTAC
This sequence comes from Chlorocebus sabaeus, assembly GCF_047675955.1. NCBI lineage: Eukaryota > Metazoa > Chordata > Mammalia > Primates > Cercopithecidae > Chlorocebus > Chlorocebus sabaeus. Next base: position 40,157,152 of record NC_132906.1, on the reverse strand, counting down.
TGTTTCCCGATAGGAGACCTTTAAGTTGAACTTAGGAGTTTGGGATTCTCACATGTATCATAATAGTTTATATCATGCTTCCTTATCCCTGCCTCATAGTTCACTAAGTCAAAAGCAAGGTGAAAATCCAGTTGCTCTAATACTGTAAATTTCAACCATCTTGACCTATTGGACACAAGCAGAAAGAGCTTTCGTTTGCAAGACCACATTTTCCTTTCTCTGTACTTCCAGACCCATCATTTATGATTATACAGATTCCTTTTCTACAGAAATTTACAAGGATAAGGAGAAATGGTTACAACAGTCCCACATAATGACTCTCTTTCTTCTCACCACAGTCACTCCCTACTGTTTTCCTGTTTCCAACCTAGACAGGTAAACGCTTCCAGTTGCACGTTTAAGTAATGTCGTTTCCCTACCCCTTAACATTTCCTCTTCCACAGGGAATGCAGGAATCCTCACTGCTCCTCAACTTCTCCTGACTCAGGCAGTTCTAATTTGTATAGTCCAAATAATGTCACCTTTTTTTTTTTTTCTATCTACGTGGGCATACTTCAATATTATTAGTTTCATGTGATAAAGGCATAATTTAAATTAAAAGACTTTGTGTGCATCTGACTTTAAGTAAGCTCTGTTCAGTGTATAGAACAGTACAGCGATTTCTCAAAGAACTAACAGTAGAATCAGCATTTGATCCAGCCAGCCCACTACGGGGTAGCTACACAAAGGCAAAGAAATTATATTAAAAAGGTACCTGCAGCCATATGTTTATTGCAGCATTATTCACAATAGTAAAGATAGAAATTCAACCTAGGTGTCCACTGACATGTAATTAGATAAAGAAAATGTGATATATAAATACACACATACACACACACAGAGCACAGAATATACTAAGTCCTGAAAAACAGTGGAATTATCTCTTTTGCAGCAACATGAATGGAACTGGAGGTCATTATCCTAAATGAAATAACTTAGAAACAGAAAATCAAATACCACATATCCTCACCCATAAGTGGGAGCTCACCAATGAATACACATTGACACACAGATTGGAATAATAGACCCTGGAGACTCTTAAAAGCTGGGAAAGAGGGAAGGGGGTTAGGTTTGAAAAATTACCTACTGGGTGTTCAAAGTTCACTGTCTAGATGACGGGTACACTGAAAGCCGATGCTTCACCACGAGGTAACATATGAATGTAAGAAATCTGCAGTCCTGGCGCAGTAGTTCACACCTGTAATCCCAGTGAGAGGTGAAGCCAGCTGGACTTCCTGGGTGCAGTGGAGACTTGGAGAACTTTTCTGCAGCTAGCTAGAGATTCGTAAAATGCACCAATCAGTGCTGTGTAAAAACACACCAATCAGTACTCTGTGGCTAGCTAGAGGTTTGTAAAATGGACCAATCAGCAGGACATGGGTGGAGACAAATAAGGGAATAAAAGCTGGCCACCCCAGCCAGCAGCAGCAACCCACTGAGGTTCCCTCACCTGCTGTGGAAGCTTTGTTCTTTGGCTCCCCACAATAAATCTTGGGGTTGCTCACTCTTTGGGTCCGCACTGTCTCTAAGAGCTGTAACACTGAGGCAAACTCTGGGGCTTCATTCCTGAAGTCAGTCAGACCACGAATCCACTGGAAGCAACAAACTCCGGACACACCAGCACTTTGGGAAACTGAGACAGGAGTATTACTTGAGCTCAGGAGTTCAAGACCAGCCTGGGTAACACAATGAGACTCTGTTTCTACAAAATATGTAAAATGAAAGATTAGCTGAGCGTGGTAGCATGTGCCTGTAGTCGCAACTACTTCAGAGGCTAAGGCAGGAGGACTGCTTGAGACTGGCTGGTCAAGACTGTAATGACATAGTGAGACCCTGTCTCAAAAAAAGAAAAAAAGATATCTGCACTTTTACCCCCAAATCTATAAAAATTAAAAAAAAATGAAATTTAAAATTTAAAAGTAAATGAAAATATTTTTTAAATGGTACTGCTACTAAATATGTCTCTCTAACTAAAGATTCTTTTTTCTCCATAATGAATTAATTAACGGACATTTGGTCAATGTATTTTGGTAAATGTAGCACCATACCTACAGAGTTACAAATCACCAACATTGTACTAGAAAATATTTCCCAATAATTTCAGCCAAAGTACCTACATTGATTTACACTGGTCTAAGTTGGATCATTCACTTGTATCTGAGTCAGTCATGTTTTCTAGCATACAGAATATATGGACTCATGAAGCTGAGACCATTCTTGGAGACAAGAAAGGATCAGCTCTAAAATTACTGTTGCCTAGGAGAAAAAGGTGATTCTTCAATGAGCTCTTTGAGCAAACAGATGCCTAAAAATGTTGTTAAAGATACCCATTCTGACAAAAGTTAAGAGACTAGTCTAGTTTCATTAACCATGTTCCAGGTTACAAGCTGTTAGAAAAATACTACATTGCAGCAAGCATTTTAATGCATTATTTTGAATTTTTTTTTTTTTTTTTTTGCTTTTTCAGTTGAAACAATATTACCAACTACAAGTCTGACTTCCAGCAAAATAGTTAGACATTTAGCATTTTATGAATAACAAACTATCAGATTATTTTCCACTTTATATTCTCCTCAGAAAGTATTTTATTAAATCAGACCCATGAATTTATTAGTTAATAGAATTACTCTGTTTAGAAAAGTATTTTGTTAAATAAATAAACTTTTAGAGATAAGACCATTCTACTAAAGTGTATGCATACATCAGCATGTAGCAGATCATTCTAACATGGTAAGAGAAATTCAGTAACAGTCTGGAAGTGTATGATTTTTGAGATTATATATAGTTTAGTTTTGTCTTTTCTGCACAGGCTTTTTAAAACTCAAAGTAGTGCTATTTTTTTGCTGCTATAATTTTCACTATAATAGTTTAGAAGTATAGCAATATAAACAGTTTACTTCTTGTAATCTATGGGTTCATTCAAAACCTATTATCAACAAGCTTCCTAGACAATAGTGAGTCTTGTAATACCTATTTTTTCCATGTGTCCTACAAACACCTTCAAGTAGAAACATTAATATTTTTTAAACATGATATTTTCACAGAACAAATATATACAATGTTGCCTACATTCTAAATAAATCAGATACACTGATGATAATCTAATATCATTGCATCCAAAGGTCCAGATTCACCACCAATCTTCTAAAGTTGCTACACCACAATGTTTAAAAAAAATATGGAATTCTTAATGTGACTTGGATCTCAATATATTTATAGAGACATAGACATAAGGTCCATGTTTATTTTCTCCTAATCTAATCTTAGGGTATTTAATATATAATATTCATATTTTAACCCTAGTTATAATTCTATTGATATCTACAGTGTTTCAAGGAAACCTTTTGGAGTTAAAAGATCATAACCAGGAAGATGCAGCACTGATGTCATTGATTACTCAAAAGTGCATGTATTTATTCTTCTTTTGAAAAAAAAAGTGAGAAAAGTCAGTGTTCCAGCATTGGTGTTAGTTTATCACTTGCCTATGGAAAAATTCTAGCCTTTTTTGTAATTTATATTCTTTTTTATTATTAATTGATATTTTAGAATTGTATCTATATAAGGGATGCAATGTAATATTATGGTGTATGTATGCAATGTAGAATGATTAAGTCAAGGTAACTAAAATATCCATTACCTCAATTTTTTTTTTGGTGGTGAGAACACTTAAAATGTACTATTTTGTCAATTTTGAAATAAACAATATATTTTCATTAACTATAATTACCATGCTGCATTATAAATCTCAAAAAATGTATTCCTCCTAACTAAAACTTTGTCCCCTTTGACTAACATCTCCCCATTCTCCCTACCCTCCAGCTTTTGGTAACCCCCATTCTATCCTCTGCTTTGTGAATTTTGTTGTTTTAGTTTCCACATGTGAGTGAAATCATATGGTATTTGTTTTTCCGTACCTAGCATATTTCATTTCATGTAATGTCCTTCAAGTTCATTCATGTTGTCACAAGTGACAGAACTTCCTTTTGTAAAGCTGCATAGTATTCCATTGTGTGTGTATATCTAAGTGTGTGTGTGTGTGTGTGTGTGTATGTATATACATAAATGTATAAAACATAAGAATAGGTACACTGCATTTTCTTTATCCATATATTGGGGGACACTTAGGTTGATTTCATATCTTGGCTACTGCGAATAATGCTGCATTGAAGACAGGGGAGCACATATGTCTCTGACATACTGATTTTATTTCCTGTGGATGTATACTTAGAAATAGGATTCCTGGATCATTTAGTAGTTCTGTTGGTCATTTCTTAAGTAACCTCCCTTCAGTTTTCCATAATAACTGTACTACTTTACATTTTTACCAAGAACATCTCTCAAAACTCGCATGATTTTGTGGAAACTATACAACTTCCTCCTGAATGAATTTTGGGTAAACAACAAAATTTAGGCAGAAATTAAAAAAAAAAAAAAAAAAAAAAAAACCTTTTGAAAGAAATAAAACCAGAGACAACATACTAAAAATCTCTGGGATTCAGGTAAAGCAGTGTTAAGAGGAAGGTTTGTAGTGCTACAAGTCTATATCAAGAATATGAATAGATCTCAAATTAACAATTTAATACTGCACCCAGAGGAACTAGCCGAAGAAAAGAAATAACTAAAATCAGTAGAACCGAACAAAGTTGAACTTTGTAATGCTGAGCATTTTTTATATGCCTGTTAAGTGGTTGTATGTCATCTTTTAAAAGTGTTCATTCAAGTCCTTGGCCTATTTCTACGTTTTATATTTTTGTTTTTCATGGGCAGCTTCTATCAATATTTTACTATTTATTCTTCTCTTTTCTTTCATATTTTAAAATACTGTTTATATTTTACTCATTGTTTAGCTTAACCATTTTTAATGCTTTCTGACTCAGAATAACAATTATTTAACCCTTCCTGTACTCTTTCTGATCTACTTAAATACATTTTCTCTTACCTCATTTTCCCAATAAAGTCATATCATAATTTTGAATAAATTAATAAATTATGTTATTATTACTATTAAATTCTATTCACGATGATGTAGTGTGTTGTAAGTACTATCATTTGTCTAAAATAACTTTTTTGCTTTTCCTGCTGTATAAGCGGTAGACTCCATTTTTGTTTATGTCTCCATATACATTTATCTGTTATTAAAGCATCTCCAAACTTTTCCCCAGAGGAGAAAGTTTACTCACATTCATAAAGTACTCTACCAATTATATGTGTATTCATTCTTGGAACTATTCCTCCTTGAACACTCTATCCTGTTTCCCCTGTAGAATCGATAGTATCTAATATACACAGCTTTTCATCTGGGGCTCTCTTTTCACCATCATCCTGGGAGTGACAATTATTCCTCTTCTGTATGTGACATTGTGATTTGAATCCCATGTATTAAGCTTTCTTAATTCAGCTTCCACCTTTTTTCTAACTAAATGTTTAATCAGTCATTTCTCAGTAAAAGTACAAGTAAAGTACAAGGGAAGTAAATTTTTAAAGAACTTTTGAGTCTGACACAGTGGGGTTTTTTTCTTCCATATTTACACTTCATTAGTGTAGCTATAGCTTGGAACTCTTTCCCTGAAATTTTTCTTCTTGTTTTCTAGTATCTAATGTTTATGGTAAGAGGTTTGATATTTTTATAATGCTTGGTTCTTCATAGGTTTAAAAACATTTTTGGAGGCATTTACCATCTTATCGTGGCTCTCAGTGTTCCACTGATTTACTGTGACACTGAGTATTGCTTTTATTGTTTTTATATATTTTCTTGAGAACTTTGTTTTTTTTTAACCGGAGTACAACTTATTTCTTGGAAATTTCTTGAATTATTTCTGTAAGAACATATTACTGTCTTCTGTCCTTATTCTCCTTTTCCAGGAAAACTTTACTTCAAATACTTGACTGAAATTTAGAATGAGATTCTGCATTTTTGATATTTTTCATCCACTCCCCTATTTTCAATTTCTTGATAGATAAGTTCTAAATTTTATGAACATTATATAATTATATTTTACATTTATCATTAACAGTTTCTCTTCATCCTTCTATCATCATATTTATTAACATAAAAAACTCTTCCTTGTTCTTTGAATGCTCCTTTCTGACACCTCATATTTTCATTCCAAGGATAGAATAGAATAATCTGTTTTTCTGCAACTTGTTGAGGATTTCAGTTACAGGTATTTGAAACTTTGTTCAGCTTCCTGTATCTTCTCTGTCACCTCTGAATTCCTGTATTCTGTTTGTTTATTTCAATGTGTCTTTGGTGTTAACAGACTGCCTTGGAATGTCCCCTAATCTGCAGCTATTCACTTCCAAGAACAAGGCCCTGAGAAGCAGACACGAGCATTCTGTGCATGAGCAGGCCTGGCTCAGTCGTGGCCCTCACTCCTGGGTGAACTGACTTCCTGGTTGCTGAGGAGACTCTGAGTTCTCTGTTTCTCTCTGCCCTCTTCTCAAATGGTTGCATGACTGGCACAAGTGTTTCAGAGCTAAGTGGGAGAAAAAGAGGGAATGCTTGATTCAGATCTCAAACAGATGTTCATTTATTCTGCCTGTTTCAGTGTAGAACTCCTGCCCTCTGGTGTGACTGGTGTCCCCATTCCCATAGATTTATATTTTCTGAGAATAAGCCTAAAGTTTTGTTGTTGTTCCTTTAGCATGATATTTAATATTCTGTCTTGTTTACTAATTCCCACCTCTATCTGTATAATCTGTCTCAGAAATGTTACTATTTCTAGTTTTCTATGATTTTGTCCTGCAAGCATCTTTGGCTTCGGGCTTCTCCACTTATTCATGAATGTTAGCTTTTTGGGGATATGCTAAAAAAGCTATCACTAATTCTGCTGTCTTTCAAATTTGTTGGTATGGCTTTTCTTGCTGTTCTCTTTGCTATTGAGATTTTTTGCCCTTGTTTACGATTTTTATCATTTTATTAAAGTTTCAGGGACAGCAGAAAGATCACGTTTAGAAAAATAGAAGTAGGCCAGGCACCATGGCTCATGCCTGTAATCCCAGCACTTTGATAGGCTGAGGCGGGTGGATCACCTGAGGTCAGGAGTTTGAGACAAGCCTGACAAGCATGGTGAAACCCTGTCTTTACTAAAAATACAAAAAATTAGCCAGGCTTTGTGGTGGATGCTTATAATCCCAGTTACTCGGGAGGCTAAGGCAGGAGAATCACTTGAACCTGGGAGGCAGAGGTTGCAGTGAGCCAAGATTGTGCCACTGCACTCCAGCACTCCAGCCTGGGCGATAGGGTGAGACTCAAAAACAAAAACAAAAACAAAAAAAGGAAGAGAAAAAAGAAAAATAGAAGTAAAACACTGGGCTTCCCAGGGCAAGTCTTCATCGCCTTTACCACATACCCTCCTTTTGTTTTATAAAGCTGAGAAGAAAACTTTTAAGGACGCCAAATTTTGCTTTAATTAGATGATCAAGATAGGAGGATAAGGAACAGGTACCAGGAGGAACAACAAAAAACGTTCTAGTTATGTTCTCAGGAACTTTAACACATCCTCCATAGGGCGCCCAGCCAAGGCATTTGTGAGACAGGTTCTGAACTGTGCTAACCAAGAAGGCTGCCACTCCTCATGAGTGTTGTTGGTAGACTTCTCAGTTTTCAGAGCAGTGTTATATTTATAAAATTGAAAATATAGTACAGAGAGTCTCCATACATCTCTCACCCAATGTTTTCTCGTTTTAACATGTTTTGTTACTATAGTGCATTTATTGAGGTTAATGAGCCAACATAAGCTTGTTGTTGTTAGTTGAAGTCCTTATTTAATTCAGATTTCCTTTGATTTCACCTAATGTCTTTGCTATTACCCAGAATCCCATCCAAGACACTATATTATGTATAGCCATTACATCTTCTTAACTTCCTCTTGACTGTGGCAGTTTCTCAGAATCTCTTTGTTTCCGACGACCTTGATACTTTTGATTGGTTATGTTGTATGATAACCCAATGAAATTTGCTGATGTTTTTCACATGGTTAGACTGGAGTTACGGGTTTTGAGGATGAAGATTACAGTAGTGAAGTGCATTTTAATCACATTACCCTAAGGACACATATTATCAATGGGATTTACCACTGTTGGTATTGACCTTGGTCGTCTTAGCAGTTGTTGAGGTTCACCATTGTAAAGTTAATTATTTTTCTTTACAAACTACACTCTTTGAAAGGACGTTAGTATGCACAGCTCATACTTATGTAGTTGGGAGTCATGCCCCCCTTAAGGATGGAGTATCTATATAAGTTATTTGAAAATTGTATGCATAAAATAAATGTACATGTCAACATAAACTCATGAATATTTATTTTAAATTTTGAGTGATCATCTAACAGTACTTTATTTGGTTAAATTATTCAAACATTAGAGGCTGCTTTTCTGTGCCATCTTGGATCTAACTGCGTAAATAGTTCTTTTGTTCTTTGTTTTGTTCTGATTTGCTACACATCCTTATTTTCTGGCATTGCAAGATGTTCCAGGCTTATCTTGTCTCTGTCTTGCCCCAGCCTAGAATCATCCATTTCCTCAAGGAACCCTGGTTCCTACTGGAGATTGGCATTAGTCCATCATTTAAAAATGACTTCACAATAAGATGCATAGTTTAGTCAGAAAATGTTAAAATAAACTTATTGATATTTAATTTTTAAGTACATAAGTCCTTGTAAAATTTAGTGTTCACAGTTGATAAAATTAACATATCCTTCTCCAAGAATTTGACAAAAGGAGATATGGCAAAACATCACTGAATAATAGTATGTGAAAAAGTCAGTACACAACAGTTTATATACAGTACTATATTGTATAAAAATTTTATATATGTGTGCATGTTTTTACAAAATGCCTATGAAAGCATATATCCATGACTTGTAACACTGGTTACTTCTGTAGAGAAAAAATGGTAGTTATGTGCAAAAATTATTTTATTCTATATGCTTTTTTACAATTTATTTTTTTCATGTACCTGTGTACCTATTGAAAATGAACTAATCAATTAAAATGATAAGATATCCTTACCAGTTTTATTTTGTTAATATGATATGGACTAACCTATTATCAGTACTGTACACATATTACTGGAGTTGAGCTATGATTTGAGAAGTCTAAAGAGAAATATGACATACAGAGTCACAAAAGTATAAAAGAAGAGAAATGTAAAAGTCTAAATACTTTGGATTGTATAGACCTAGTTGATATCTTTGATACTACTCTTCGTAAACAATAAAATTCTCAATTAATTTCATGCTTTGTTTTCATGTAGTTGAAGTAAGATGTAATTCTTCTTTGTTAATAATATTCAAAAAATATTTTTGAGAAAAGCAGTGATGAAAATGTGCTCTCTTCAATAAACAGAGGAAGACAGATACTATTATACATATTTCATTCTTGTGGACTACACTGATGAAGAATTCCCTTACTGAAATCGAAGAAGGGAATGGCTGTGAACTGATGAGCAATCAGGAATGCCTAGGCCCAAATAAAAAATTTTGTTTCTCATCTATACCCACTAAAACTAGAATACTATCTTGAAGAACACTTTTATAAGCCTACTTTAATAGAATTCAGTTGAGAATGTGTACCACTGTACACTGGCTGCTTAAAGAATTCCCTGTGATAATACTCAAGTTGAGTAATAGAGTTTTCATCTCATTTTGGTTTTTCTTTCTTTGATAGTCAGCTGCTAGTCACTATTGTAGTGTAATCAAAGCTATGCTCAATCATAAAATAGAAATTTTCAGCCATTGTGCGATGTTCCTGGGTGCCAAGTCTCCACTGAATTCTCCAAATTACTCCTGGCTTTCTGACACATTCATTTATTCAGACAAACAACTCATTGTGGTCTGGTTGAAATTAAGAAAAAAAAAAAAAACATTATTAAGAATATTTTTCTAATTCACAAAAATAGATAAAATTATATTTATATCTTAGAAAATACGTTCAGCCTTATTGCATATGTGAATTCATTTCATCTGTGACACACACAAAAAAACCCAGAATATAAGATGAAGCATAAGCATATTTTTAGAATTGCAAATAAATCACATACTGTATTAATTATTCAGCTTAAATTGTCACAATTACCTTGTGCATATCAATTTTAAACTTTTTAATTAGAAGTATAGACTTATAGAGAAAAGTACATCTAAAAAAAATTAAATCTAAACTATGTAGCTCCAAGAATTATCACAATTTAAATACATCCATGTACTCACCACCCAATTAAAAAATACATAATATTACTTAACACCAGAAACCCATTTCTTGAACCTCTCAATAACCATTATTTGTATCATCCTCAGTATTATCTGTTTTCGAACTTAATAAATAAAATAATAAAATATGCACTCATAATTTCATTCAATATTATGTTTGTGAGACACATCAGTGTTTTTTATATAATTATACTTTATTCATATCTCATTATTTGATAGTATCTTCTTGCATGACTATATAAGAAGTTAATATTAATCTGCATAGTTGATGTATATTTTGGTTGATTTTACATTTTGTCACTACAAAGAAAAAATATCCTGAAAACATGATGTCACAATGATTTCCCAAGTGATTCTGTCAACTTACACTCCCTCTTCTATAACAGGTCCTTTTGCTCTACATCCTCAAAATTGATTGGTATTTTCTGTCTTTTTATTTTTGTAACTTAGTGTGATTTCTCTTTGTAAATTTATTTTCCATTTTCTTTATGATTGAGGCCGAGCAATGATACGTCCACTGGCCGCTGGGATATTATCTTTGCTGAAATGCATGTTCAAAACCCTTCTGCAATTACTTATATATTTTTATTAATTTTGTCTTTCCTGCATCACCAGCTTCCCTACTCAACCACACAAAAATTTTATTTCACATTTATTTTTTGTAGAGTTAAACTGAAGATTTAAGCCTTTGCTCCATTTCAAGTTTATTTATTTATTTATTTATTTATTTGCTTGTTTATATTATACTTTAAGTTTTGGGATACATGTGCAGAACATGCGGGTTTGTTATGTAGATATACATGTGCCATGTTGGTTTGCTGCACCCATCAACCCATTATCTACATTAGGTATTTCTTCTAGTGCTATCCCTCTCCTAGCCTCCAACCCACCGACAGTCCCCAGTGTGTGATGTTCCCTTCCCTGTGCTCATATGTTTTTATTATTCAACTCCCACTTATGAGTGAGAACATACAGTGTTTGGTTTTCTGTTCCTGTGTTAGTTTGCTGAGAATGATGGTTTCCAGTTTCTTCCATGTCCCTGCAAAGGACATGAACTCATTTCTTTTTTATGGCTGCATAGTATTCCATGTGGTATATGTGCCACATTTTCTTTATCCAGTCTATGATTGGTGGGCATTTGGGTTGGTTCCAAGCCTTTTCTATTGTGAATAGTGTTCATGTGTCTTTATAGTAGAATTATTTATAATCCTTTGGGTATATACCCAGTGATGGGACTGCTGGGTCAAATGGTAGTTTTAGTCTTAGATCTTTGAGGAATGGCCACACTGTCTTCCACAATGGTTGAACTAATTTACACTCCTACCAACAATGTAAGAGTGTTCCTATTTCTCCACATCCTCTCCAACATCTGTTGTTTCCTGACTTTTAAATGATCACCATTATAAATGGCGTGAGATGGTATCTCACTGTGGATTTGATTTGCATTTCTCTAATGACAAGTGATGATTAACTTTTTTTATATTTGTTGGCCACATTAATGTCTTCTTTTGAAAAGTGTCTATTCATATTCTTTGCCCACATTTTGATGGGGTTGTTTTTTTCGTATAAATTTGTATAAGTTCCTTGTAGATTCTGGATATTATCCCTTTGTCAGATGGATAGAGTGCAAAAATTTTCTCCCAGTCTGTAGGTTTCCTGTTCACTTTAATTATAGTTTATTTTGCTGTGCAAAAGTTCTTTAGTTTAATTAGATACCATTTGTCTATTTTGGCTTTTGTTGTAATTGCTTTTGGTGTTTTAGTCATGAAGTCTTTGCCCATGCCTATGTCCTGAATGGTATTGCCTAGGTTTTCTTCTAGGGTTTTTATGGTTTTAAGCCTTACATTTAAATCTTTAATCCAGCTTGAATTAATTTTTGTGTAAGATGGAAGAAAGTTTTTTGCATATGACTAGCCAGTTTTCCCAAGACCATTTGTTAAATAGGGAATCCTTTCCCATTGCTTGTTTTTTGTCACGTTTGTCAAAGAGCAGATGGATGTAAATGTGTGGTTATTTCTGAGGCCTCTATTGTGCTCCATTGGTCCATATATCTGTTTTGGTAACAGTACCATGCTGTTTTGGTAACTGTAGCCTGGTAGTATAGTTTGAAGTCAGGTAGTGTGATGCCTCCAGCTTTGTTTTTACTTAGAATTTTCTTGACTATATGGGCTTTTTTGTTGTTCAGTGTGAAATTTAAAGTAGTTTTTTTCTAATTCTGGGAACAAAGTCAATGGTAACTTGATGGGAATGGTATTGAATCTATGAATTAATTTGGGCCAGTATGGCCTTTTTAATTATATTGATTCTTCTTATCCATGAGCATGGAATGTTTTCCCATTTGTGTCCTCTCTTATTTCCTTGAGCAGTTGTTTGTAGTTCTCCTTGAAGAGGTCCTTCACATCCCTTATAAGTTGTCTTCCTAGATATTTTGTTCTATCTGTAGCAATTGTAAATGGGAGTTCACTCATGATTTGGCTCTGTTTATCTATTATTAGTGTATAGGATTGCTTGTGATTTTTGCATGTTGATTTTGTCTCCTGAGACTTTGCTGAAGTTACTTATTAGTTTAAGGAATTTTGGGACTGAGATTATTGGGTTTTCTAAATATACAATCATGTCATCTGCAAACAGAGATAATTAGACTTCGTCTCTTCCTATTTGAATGCACTTTATTTCTTTCTCTTGCTTGATAGCCCTGGTCAGAAATTCCAATACTATGTTGAATAGGAGTGGTGAGAGGACATCCTTGTCTTTGTGCCGGTTTTCAAAGGGAATGCTTCCAGCTTTTGCCCATTCAGTATGATATTGGCTGTGGGTTTGTATTAAATATCTCTTATTATTTTGAGATATGTTCCATCAATACCTAGCTTATTGAGTGTTTTTCAGCATTAAGAGTGTTGGATTTTATCAAAGTCCTTTTCTGCATCTATTGAGATAATCATGTGTTTTTTGTCATTGGTTCTGTTTATGTCATGGATTATGTTTATTGATTTGCATATGCTGAACTAGTCTTGCATCCCAAGAATGAAGCCAACTTGATCCTGGTGGATAAGCTTTTTAATGTGCAGCTGAATTCAGTTTGGCAGTATTTTATTGAAGATTTTCCATCAATGTTCATCAGAAATATTGGTCTGAAATTTTTTGTTGTTGTTGTGTCTCTGCCAAGTTTTAGTATCAGGATTATGCTAGTCTCATAAAATGAGTTAGAGAGGAGCCCCTGCTTTTCTATTGTTTGGGATGGTTTTAGAAAGAATGGTACCAGCTCCTCTTTGCACCTCTGGTAGAATTTGACTGTGAATTCATTAGTGCTAGGTTTTTTTGGTTGGTAGACTATTCATTACTGTCTCAATTTTAGAACTTGTTATTGGTGTATTCAGGGATTCAACTTCTTCCTGGTTTAGTTTGGGAGGGTGATGTATCTAGAAATTTATCCATTTCTTCTAGATTTTCTAATTTATTTGTGTAGAGGTGTTTATACTATTCTCTGTTGGTAGTTTATATTTCTGTGGGATCAGTGGTGATATCCCCTTTACCATTTGTTATTGTGTCTATTTGATTCCTCTCTTTTATTATTTATTAGTCTGGCTAGCAGTCTGTCCATTTTGTTCATCTTTTCAAAAAACCAGTTCCTGGCTTCATTGATTTTTTTGAAGGTTTTTTTGTGTCTGTCTCTCTCAGTTCTGCTCTGATCTTAGTTATTTCTTGTCTCTTGCTAGCTTTTGAATTTGTTTGCTCTTGTTTCTCTAGTTCTTTTAATTGTGTTGTTAGGGTGTCAATTTTACATCTTTCCCACTATCTCTTGTGGGCATTTCATGCTGTAAATTTCCCTCTGAACACTGCTTTAGCCGTGTCCCAGAGATTTTGGTATGTTGTGTCTTTGTTCTCATTGATTTTAAAGAAGTTATTTCTGCCTTAATTTCGTTATTTACTCAGTAGTCATTCAGGAACAGATTATTCCATTTCCATGTAGTTTTGTAGCTTTGAGTGAGTTTCTTAATCCTGAATTATAATTTAATTGCACTGTGGTCTGAGAGACTGTTATAATGGATCAAGCAGAAGAAGGGATTTAAGAGATTGAAGATCAACTTAATGAAATAAAGCATGAAGATAAGATTAGACATAGAAGAATGAAAAGGAATAAAAAAGTCTCCAAGAAACATGGCAATATGTGAAAAGACCAAACCTAAGTTTGATTGGTGTACCTGAAAGTGACGGGGAGAATGGAACCAAGTTGGAAAACAGACTTCAGACTATTATCCAGAAGAACTTCTCCAACCCTAGCAACACAGGGCAACATTCAGATTCAGGAAATAGAACACCCCAAAGATATTCCTCAAGAAGAGCAACCCCAAGACACATAATCGTCAGATTCACCAAGGTTGAAGTGAATGAAAAAATGTTAAGCACAGCCAGAGAAAAAGACTGGGTTACTCACAAAGGGAAGCCCATCAGACTAATAGCAGATCTCTCTGCAGAAACCATACAAGCCAGAAGAGAATAGGGGCCAACCTTCAACATTCTTAAAAGAATTTTCAACTCAGAATTTCGTATCCAGCCAAATTAAGCGTCATAGTGAAGGAGAAATAAAATCCTTGACAGATAAGCAAGAGCTGAGGGATTTTCTCAGCACCAGACCTGCCTTACAAGAGCTTCTGAAAGAACAATTAAATATGGAAAGGAAAAACCGCTATCAGCCACTGCAAAAACATACCAAAATGTAAAGACCATTGACACTATGAAAAAACTGCATCAACTAATAGGCAAAATAACCAGCTAGTATCATAATGACAGGATCAAATTCACACATAATCTTAAATGTAAAATGGGCTAAATGCCCCAATTAAAAGACACAGACTGGCAAATTGGTTAAAGCATCAAGAGACGGATCTCATGTACAAAGGCACACGTAGGCTCAAAATAAAGGGATAGAGGAAGATTTACCAAGCAAATGGAAAGCAAAAATAAAACAAAATAAAATAAAAAAAGCGGGGGTTACAATCCTAGTCTCTGATAAAACAGACTTTAAACCAACAAAGATCAAGAAAGATAAAGAAGGGCATTACATAATGGTAAAGGGATCAATGCAACAAGAAGAGTTATCTTAAATATACATGTACCCAATATACGAGCACCCAGATTCATAAAGCAAGTTCTTAGAGACCTACAAAGAGACTTAAGATTCCTACACAATAATAGTGCGAGACTTTAATACACCACTGTCAATATTAGACAGATCAATGAGTTAGAAAATTAACAAGGATATTAAAGACTTGAACTCAGCCCTGGACCAAGCTGACCTAGTAGACATCTACAGACCTCTCCACCCCAAATCAACAGGATATACATTCTTCTCAGCACCACGTGACACTTATTCCAAAACTGACTGTGTAATTTTAAGTTAATTTTTTATGTAGTTTGAAATATGCAGTAAGGGATAGACAGACAGCTATCCAATATTCCCAGCACCCTTGAGTCTCTATTTTATTTGATTGGTCTATATAAGTATTTTTACAATAAAATCATGCTGCCTTTATTATTAAAGTTATATCGTGAGTTTGGAATAAGATAGTAGCAGTCATCCTTGTTTTTTCAAATTGTTTAGAATAATTATTTTTACATACATGAAATACCCATAAGTTTCCAGGGAATAAAAATTGTTCAGAATTTTCATTGGCATTACATTGAATCTATAGTTAAATAAAGCTAATTGTTATAGTAAAAATATTGTCTTCCAATTCATAAATCTATTTCTAGAGGTCTTATTAGTCAATGGTACTTTCCATCATACTTTTTTATAAATGTATACTGAAATACTAGTTTTTGGTGCAATTGCATATTGTGTTATCTTAAAATATTGTTTTCCAAATGTTCATTGTTTTGTTTAGCCATACAACTACTTTCACTTACTTTTATATAGTGCAAAAATGTTTAATACACTTAATTTTAATAAAATTTTTGTAGCTTCTGTTAGCCTTTTTCATGGAGACCATCTCATCTATATTTCTCTCTCTCCAACCTACATTCCTTTCATTTCTATTTATTGCACTGGTTAGAATCTCACGAACAATGTTGAATAAAAGTGGTGATTAAAAACTTCTTTGCTTTTTTCTACCCAAATAAGCGATAAAATTCCAATTTCTCATCACGAAGTATTGCGTCCCTAATGGGTCGGTTTTTGGTCTCGCTGACTTCAAGAATGAAGCTGCGGACCCTTGCGGTTGAGTGTTACAGTTCTTAAAGATGGTGTGTCCGGAATTCGTTCCTTCACACATTCTCATGTGTCTGAAACTTCTCCCTTCTAGTGGATTTACAATCTCTCCCAAAGGAGAGAAGCTGCAGACCTTCCCAGTGAGTGTCACAGCTCTTAAACACAGCATGCACCCAAGGAATTAACAACAGCAAAATTTGTAGCAAGCAGCAAAACAGCAAACACTGCACCCCTGCAGGCCGCTTCTCACAGGCTTACTCAGGCAGCCTGCTTTTATTCCCTTATCTGGCCCCACCCATATCCTGCTGATTGGTTCATTTTACAGAGAGATGACTGGTCTATTTTACAGAGTGCTGATTGGTTCATTTTACAGAGAGCTGATTGGTCCATTTTACAGAGAGCTGACTGGTGAATTTTACAGAGAGCTGATTGGACTGTTTTGACAGGGTGCTGATTGGTGTGTTTACAATCCCTGAGCTAGACACAGAGTGCTGATTGGTACATTTACAATCCTCTAGCTAGACGTAAAAGTTCTTGGAGTCCCCACTAGATCAGCTAGATACAGAGTACTGATTGGTGTATTTACAAACTCTGAGCTAGACACAGAGTGCTGATTGGCGCATTTACAATCCTTTAGCTAGACACAGAGTGTTAGAAAAGTTCTCCAAGTCCCCACTACCTTAGCTAGATACAGAGTGCTGATTGGTGTATTTACAAACCCTGAGCTAGACACAGAGTGCTAATTGGTGTGCTTACACTGTCTAAGCTAGACATAAAGGTTCTCCAAGTCCCACTAGACTCAGGAGCCCAGCTAGCTTCACCTAGTCGATCCCGCATGGGAGCTGTAGGTGGAGCTGTCCTCCAGTACCGGGTCAAGCACCGGCACTCCTCAGCCTTTTGGGCAGTTGATGGGACTGGGCACCAATGAGCAGGGGGCAGTGCTCCTCAGGGAGGCTAGGGCTGTGTGGGAGCCTACCGTGGTGGGGGCAGGGTTCAGGCATGGCACACTGCTGGGGGACCCAGCACACCCTCTGCAGCTGCTGACCCGGGTAGGGGCTGCCAGCGGTGGTGGTTGGCTGCTACAGTCGGTGCTGGGCCCGGGGAGCCCACACCCACCCAGAACTCGCACTGGCCCTTGAGCGCCTCAGGCAGCCCGGGTTCCTGCCTGTGCTTCTCCTTCTACACCTTCCTGTAAGCAGAGGGGGCCAGCCCAGAGAGGGGCTCCCACAGTGCCGTGGTGGGCTGAAGGGCTCCTCAAGCACTGCCAGAGTGAAAGCGGAGGCTGAGGAGGTGTGGAGAGTGAGGGCTGCTAGCATGTTGTCACCTCTCAGTATTATGTTATTGTTATTTTTTTTCTTGGGTGTTCTTTATCAGTTGAGGTAGCTGGCTTTTACTACTTGCATATTGAGAATTTTTATTAAGAATGAGTATTGAATGTTGTCAATTTTTTGTTGTTGTTTCTTGCATCTATTTATATAATCATATTTTTTATTTTTATATCCTCAATATGGTATCTTACATCAATTGGTTTTCTAATATTGAACAAATTTTTAGCTTCCATGAAAACACTACATGGTCATGATGCATAATACTTTTTATAAATGTGTTAACCTCACATGATTTTCAACAGGAGAGTGAAATAATATTAACTTGGTCTTCAATTATTTCTCTGGCCACTAGTTTGATAATAACCATCTAGGGTTACATGTGGAAGCAGATATTCCTGTTGAAGCCTATTACAAAAATTCACTTGAGTGACGAGTGTAGCTTCACTCATAGATATAACAGGAGACTTCTGGAACTGTGGCTGGAGTTTTACATAAATTTCAAAGTTAGAATCATAGAATTCCTATTGAATTGAATACGGGGTATAAGAGAAAGAGAAATGTCAAATTTTTCAACCTAACTTAAAGTATAGAATTACTGTCAACAATGATGGGAAAAATATGAATGGTTAAGGGCTGAGACAGACGAACAAAATTCAATTTTGAACAAATTAAGTGTGAGACTTAAATTAGGTATATAATTGTAGTTGTCAATATAGTGTTTAATATATAAGTATGGAGTTCAGGAAGATGACTAATGATAAAATTAGGGACTTCTTATTATCCAATTAATGAAACAACATGCAATTTTTTGATTTACTATGATGACATTTTATAATAGTTGCTGGAATGCTAATATTCTTTGTCTTTTTTCCAATATGAAGATTCTATTCACATCAAGTTAGCAATCACATTTTTCATGAGAAAGTTATTAAAATCCAGGGAGAACATGTTGATACCTGATGAAACATCTTTACTCTGCAAGTTGGAACCCCTCCAGTAATTGTGCACACATGCTCTCATAGAAATCCAAGGTCTTTCTCCTGGCAGTGCTATGAAAATGCTGATACATTCTGACTGGTTAATATCCTCCTGGCTTTAATAGTGAGCAACCTTAAGAAGTCACTTAGGATTACTTTGCTTTCAGTTCTCTAAATTAGAATCACTGACACCTTCGAATTAGCTACAATACATCAGTTAGAATTTTCAGTGTTTTACAATCTTTTCCATGACAGGTTTCTGAACATTCCATTGGGTAAATACTACACATGTATTTTAAGAGGGAACCTTTCAGAAATAAAATATAGTTAAAAATTATTTAAGAAAACTCTCCGTTGTTACCTTCATTCATATTTCAAATAATATATACTCCACTATGACAATAAATCTCTATCAAATTAATATCCCAATAATTTAATTTTAACATCTTGTCCCTCAGAAATACATCCACATTCAGGCTTTGTAACATTTGTCAATTTTATTACATATATCTACTGATTTTTCAGTCAAATGTAAGAATTTAAATAAAGTTACTTATACAGTAACAGTATATGCTGTTGGTAAAGCAACACTAAATTTAAATATCTTAGTCATTTACATGAGCAAGGAATATCATATTTATGAAATTACTTGGACTACAACTTTGAAAATATTTATTCTTGATAAGTGTTAACTGACTTATTAGTAGTGAAAATAATAAACAGATTTATTGAATCAGCAGTCTTTCCATCACAACATTATGAAGTTTAATTATTAGGTCAGTACATAAACCACTAAGGTTCCTCTTTATTTTTCCTGTCGGTGTACATCTGTGCTTAATAAGACCAGCTCATGAGAAACTGAAGAAAGTACTTATTTGTTATTGCGTGTATTTTTTTATTTGTCCATTTGAGTGTGGTTTCATATTTAATGTTGTGTTTTCCACTTTCATTTGGAAGATAATAGGTAGTCAGTTCTTGGAAAAGAGTAACTAAGTTGACAAGTCTGTATCCAGATTGACCAAAAAAAACAAAACAAAACACACAGAAGACTCAAGTTACTAAATTACTAAATCGACTATGAAAGAAAAACATCACTAGTGACCTTGCAAAAATGAAAATAATTGTAAAGTATTTGACAATATATTATATATCAAAAGTTAAATAATCAAATGTCTAGGAAGTCATAAACTATCCAAACTGGCAAGAAAAAATGCAAAAACCGAATGGTCTTATAACAAGTAAATAAATTAAATTAGTAATCCACCACTTCCCACAAAGAAAACTTGGGCCCAGCAGCGTTGCTGGTAAATTCTACCACATCTTAAAAAGAATGAACATCCTTGCTTTGCAAGCACTTCCAAAATTAGAACACGAGGGAACAGTATTCAACATATTTTATGAGACTGACATTAACCTGATACCAAAACCATACAAAGATGTTACTTGATGCCAGAAGACTATATGTCTAAAATCAGGAACAAAATAATAATGCCTTTACCACTTACATTTGAAGTTGCACTGGAGAATCTAGCCAGAAGAATTAGTCAATAAAGAAGCAAGTAAAAAGTACTCAGATTAGGAAGAAAAAATAAAACTGCCTGTATTTGCAGATGACATGGTCTTGAATATAGAGCTACAGCAACAACAACTATTAAAACTAATAACTGAGCCCAGCAATTTTGCAGGGTGTACAATTAACATACAAAAATCAACTGTATTTCTATACACTAGCAATGAAAATTTCACAAGTGAAAGTAAGAAAATAATTCCATTTTTAATAGCATCAAAAAGAGTAAAGTACTTGAGATTATTATTAATAAATGAACTGCAAGACTTGCTCACTCAAAACTATAAAGCATTGTTGAAAGACAATAATTGAGAGCTAAATAAATGGAAAGCATTGCATGTCAGGATCAGAAAAAAAAAACAAATTTAAATGACCATAACCTCCCAAATTATTGTAAAGATTCAACAAAATCCTTATCCCAATATCTGCTACCTTGTGTTTTTTTCCAGAAATTGACAAACTAATACTAAAGTTAATAGGGAAATTCAAGGGACCCAGATTAATCAAAACAATCTGGATGAAGTACAACAAAATTTTCCTCATTGCAAACCTTACTACAAATGGACAGTAACCAAGACAGTGTAGTAATGGTAAAGTTAGACATATAGGTCAATGGACTAGAATCAACAGTCTGGAAATAAACTCTTACTTTTATGGCCAATTGATATTCAACAGGGTGCCAAAACAATTGAATGGGAAAAAAGATATTTCTTTTGGCCAGGCGCGGTGGCTCACGCCTGTAATCCCAGCACTTTGGGAGGCCAAGGCGGGCGGCTCACGAGGTCAGGAGATCGAGACCATCCTGGCTCACACTGTGAAACCCCGTCTCTACTAAAATTACAAAAAATTAGCCGGGCGTGGTGCTGGCGCCTGTAGTCCCAGCTATCTCGGGAGGCTGAGGCAGGAGAATGGTGTGAATCCGGGAGGTGGAGCTTGCAGTGAGCCGAGATTGCCACTGCACTCTAGCCTGGGCAACAGAATGAGACTCTGTCTCAAAATAAATAAATAAATTAATTAATTAATTAATTTAATTTTAAAAATATATATTTCTTTCAACAAATGATACTGGTACAACTGGTTATACACCTGCAAAGAAAGTAATAGTAACTTGGACTGCGACCACACTAATTTAAACCAAAAATGAAATTCTAAGGCCCCCCACCCATCTGAATTGACTCCTTCTCTCTGCCAAGGGCATTCTGGAGTTAACCTGAAAACCTAATTCAAGCCATGATGGAAGAGGGGTTGGACGTGCCTCATTACACTCCTCTAGCATTAACATCAACACAAACCTTACGTCTGATAAGAAGCATTCACAATCAATTCTCTCTGAAGCCTGTTACCTAGAGGCTTCATCCATTGGATAAAACCTTGATCTCCACAACCCCGTCTTAACCCAGACATTCCTTTCTACTGACAATAAGTCTTTCAACCAATTTCCCATCAGAAAATTTTTAAATCTACTTTTGACCTGGAGGCACCTGCTTCTAGTTGTCCTGCTCTTCCATATCAAACCAATGTATATCTTACTTGCATTGATTGATGTATCATGTCTCCCTAAAATGCATAGCAAGTCATAACCTGACCACCTTGGACACATACTGCCAAGACTTCCTAAGGCTGTGTCATTGGTGCGTCCTTAACTTTGGCAAAATAAACTTTCTAAATTAATTGAGACCTGTCTCAGATGTTTTGAGTTCACACTAATATGTGAAAATTAACCGAAATGGATCATAGATTTAAATGAAAGAGGAAAAAGTACAAAACTTTTAGCAGAAAACAGAAAAAAAATATGTATGACATAAGCAAAAGCTTTTTTGGAAACACACACACCACACACACATGCACACACGCACTAACAAAGACAAAATAGACAAACTAGACTTCATTAAAGACAAATTTTTGTTCATAAAAGGACACTACTCAATAAATGAAATGAAAATAAATGAAAAGAAAAACCATAGAATGGGGGAAGATATTTGCAATTTGTATGTTTGATGAGGGACTGTCATCCAGAACATATAAAGAACATGTATAATTGAACAACAAAAAAGGCAAATAACCCAATTATAAAATGGAGAAAAAAGAATCTGAACAGACATTTCTTTAAAGACATACAAACGAACAATACACACATGCAAAGAAGCTCCATATTATGTATAAATCAAAACTACAGTGAAACACAATGTTACACCCAGTAGAATGGCTAAAACAAAAAGTCAATAAAAAATGTTGATAAGGATGTGAAGAAACTGGAAACCTCATTCATTGCTGGTAAGATTATAAAGTGGTTCAGCCACCTTGGAAATAGTTGGACAGTTCCTAAGCATGCTGAACGTATGACCCAGCGAATTAACTCTTTTTAGGTAT
Organism: Chlorocebus sabaeus; assembly: GCF_047675955.1. Lineage (NCBI taxonomy): Eukaryota > Metazoa > Chordata > Mammalia > Primates > Cercopithecidae > Chlorocebus > Chlorocebus sabaeus. The sequence continues at coordinate 40,134,455 of NC_132906.1, read as the reverse complement.
ATCTTTCAATGTAACAGGTATATAATGGAAAGCACATGTCCACTCAGACACTTAAACATTAATGTCAATAGCAACAATATTCTAACAGCTCAAAGTGAAAACAACTCTTTGGGAGGCCAAGGTGGGCAGATCATCTGAGGTCAAGAGTCTGAGACCAGCATGGGTAACATAGTGAAATCCCATCTCTACTAAAAATTCAAAAATTAGCCTGACGTGGTGGCATGCGTCTGTAATCCCAGCTACTTGCGAAGTTGAAGCAGGAGCATCGTTTGACCCCGGGAGGCAGAGGTTGCAGTGAGCAGAGATAGAGACATAGCACTTTAGCCTGAGCTACAGAGAGAGACTGTCTCAAAAAAAAAAAAAAAAAAAAAAAATAATTAATTTAACAAAAGACAAAGTGATCACTACTCAAATGTCTTCAGCTGATTTGAAGAAATTCCATTAGCATAGAAAGTCCAAATTAGGGAAATATGTAGTGATAAAAAGTAGATTCCTGGATGCCAGGGCCTGAAAGCTGTGAAAATGGAGTGTGGCTGCTAATGGGCATGAGGTTACTGCAGGCATGATAAAAATGGTTTAGAATTAGATAGTGATAGTTGTGCAACTCAGGGAATATAATTGGAATATACAATTTAAAAGTGTACATTTTATAATAATGAGTTATATCTCAATAAAGCTGTTATTTTAAAAATTACAAAGCAGTTTATGAGAATTTATGTCTTCCCATGTGTGCATTCCTAGAGAAAATATATTTATTTACAAATGGTAGTTAAACTCAACCAAAATATTAGATTCTCTATAACTTAATGAGTGACATTAAAAGAAAAAATTGATTAGCCATTGTAATGTAAATACAACACTCTGAAGATAAATACAAGCCACAGAAGGAGAAAGTTAGTAAAGAAATCATCTCTTGTAGTTTCAAGTATCAACATGTCAGCTCAGTTCCCACTCTTCCTTGCATTTTGGCACCATAGGATACCAATGGCAGAACTGTAACTTTGTGCCAAAATTCTTCTAATTAGCACACAATATGCAAAGAAGTACAGGAAAGTATTAAACATAAAATATAGATTTATGTAAAAATGTCATGCCTTGAACTGCAATTAGCTATGTCTGTTTTTATTGTGCTTCCCAAATAACTCCACATATAGGTTGGAAAATACTTATATAATGGAAATGTTAACTTCTAGTTAACCCAAAAAGTTAGAAATCTTACATAGCTATGGTTTACTGTAGAGAACCAGATTTCACCTTTCAATGGCTGGTATTAAAAATCAGCTCCACCACCCACACAAACAAAAATGATTCCCTTCTATCATGCTTGCCTTAACTGTCTGTGCTTCTGTGTTTTCATCTATTTTTTAAAAACAAAAATAACGCCTAGTACTAAGCATTCCTGTGAAGTGTAAATGAAAATCAAATGTTGAAAGAGTCTAACATATGGTGGGCCATCCAACAATATTTTCAAGATCTGATTAAATTTTTTCAGATAGCATATGATACAAAGACATTAATAAAACCGTACTGAACACAATCAACACATTTTAATTATTTAGAACATATTTTTATATTTTGAAAAATTTAAGCATCATTCTTATGAAACTGGACCACTTGCTATTGCATTATAGATGCCTGAAAGATCTTTAATATAATAAAAGATAATTTGCAGTGTTTTGTATTATGCATCACTGAACTGGCAGAAGCCCAAACTTATGAAAACATCCTCTGGAATCTTGTGATTAAGATAACAAACAAGGAGAATTTTGAAGTCTAACACGTAAGATCCAAGCCTTTGTGACTCTTATAAGGGACCACTGAGTACAATAAAATAAATAATACTCTTCAAAGAACAGATGTCTTTCAAAATAACTCTAAGAATGTAATTTTTGAACAATGAAGGACAAGGACAGACTCAGTATAGCAGTGTGGCAAAATGATCACTGACCAGCAGCATAACAGATATAAACCATGAATCATAATATAAAATTCAAAAGGATTAACATAGTGCTACAAATCAATACTTTGTTGTAATGAAATGTAAAATATTATATTCTCCTGTATCTAAAAATAGTTTCCTGTAAGGGGAAAAAAAAACCCAAAAATATTTATTTCCTTTTCAGCCCAATGGGAAAAGTAATATAAATCAAAATATCATTAGTGAACTGGCAGCAATGTAACGTCCAACCCATTGCAGTCTTCACGGTATCTCAAATAGTTATCACGGAGGAAAAGACACGAAATAAAACCCCATGAGGTGCAATATAAGAACACATATGATAAATGGAGGAATACCCAATACTGTCCTCCAGGAGGAATTAAATCACTGAAAGTAGGAGTGCATCAATCTGACTTCATATCTCATGGTCATTGGTGTACAATAGTACTGACGTAAGGTGTCATGTTATTTATTTATTTATGTATTTATGTATTTACTGAGATGGAGTCTTGCTCTGTGATTAGGCTGGAGTAAGTGGCACGATCTCAGCTCACTGCAACCTCTACCTTCTGGGTTCAAGCAATTCTTTCACCTTAACCTCCCAAGTAGCTGGATCTACAGGCGTGCACCAACATGCCTAGCTAATTTTTGTGTTTTTAATAGAGATGTTGGTACAGGACGAATTAAATCACTGAAAGTAGAAGTGCATCAAGCCTGACTTCATATCTCATGGTCATTGGTGTACAGCAGTCCTGACATGAGATGTCATGTTATTTTTACTTATTTATTTATTTTTGAGACGTAGTTTCGCTCTGTGCCAGGCTAGAGCACAATAGTGCCATCTCAGCTCACTGCAACCTCCGCCTCCCAGGTTCAATTCTTTTGCCTTAGACTCCCGAGTAGCTGGGACTACAGGCGTGCGCCAACCACGCCCCAACTAATTTTTGTATTTTTAGTAGAGATGGGGTTTCACCATATTGGCCAGGATGGTCTCAATCTCCTGATATCCTGATCCGCCCGCCTCAGCCTCCCAAAGTGCTGAGATTACAGACATGAGCCACTGTGCCTGGCCGGTCATGTTATTAAACATGAGAAGTTAATAGAGAGCAACTCACTTTCATTCTAAATATCTATTTCGTTTTCCAAATACCCATGGGTGTACATTATTGCTTTCATTATAAAGTTATTTCAAAGTAATGTCCACAGATAAACCTCTAAATTTGGGGTCAAATGTAAAAATCTGAGTGTGTATATTTAAAGAAAGTTTTAAAAAGTCTAAAAAGCAAAATAAAGCCTTTAGATTCTACAGTCTAGTAAAATGATGTAGTATTGTGGTTTATGTAGCATATTTTATTTTCATATAAGGTATTTTTCCTATAGAGAGAACTTTAACCAAAGTGATGTATATGATTTGACAAAGAAGGACCAGATAATATGCACTTCATACAGAAGTTGGATCAGGTGAAAATTTTACTCTTAAAGAAATATAGGTTGAGAAGATTTGGGGGTTTCATTTTTTTTTTTTTTTAATGTTAAGGAAAATTAAGAAAAAAATAGAAACAAATTTTATAAATTCTTCAAGTTCAAATTTTCTGCATATGTTACATATATGTAATTATATGTATAATTGATTTTTATCACCTCATTTTTGAAAGTGATTTTGCCATTTACTTGTCATATATTTCAGTTAAAAGCAGTAGAGCCAGTATTTTAGGTCTCAACTGTATTTACTTGCTCTTGTAACCGATTTTGTACTCTATCAAACTTATGAAAAACACTCCCATTTTGTACTCTCTTTTACTACCAGGAAGTTAAAAAGAACTGTTACTATGTGTAAATAAGGTAAATTATTCAGACAAAGGACAGTTTAGTAACTTTAGTTGCATCATTTTATAAATTGTCTTGGTGTATTTTGTCATGATTTGTTCTGGATTTCATTATGTCAAAATATAATGTGTAATATTAAATATTTCTTTAAAATTTAGCAAAAGTTGAAAATAATGTGTAATATAAAATATTTCTTAAAAATTTAGCAAAAGTTGAAAATCCTCTGTTGTTCAGTCAGGAAACAAAATGCTTATAAGATTCCATGCCCTGGCAGCTTAGATTGAGACAAGAGATTTGTCAAGCATTCTTGTTACTGAAATACTTGCAATTTAAATTAATTACTATGTAATAAAAACAATATGTGAACATTGTTCATAGTTTTAAAATGGAGAGAAAATAATTGATTTCTCTTTGGAATTTTCAATTAAAGTTTCTTCAATACCAGACTGGTCTTATTAGGTGGAGTGTCAGCCCATCTTCAGTGATGGTAGAGATATTTTTCATTTACTCAGGCCAATGAGTTTCAGGAAAATGAGAAACTTTGTGATAAAATTATATAAAATGCAAAATTACTTGTTTTAAATAGAGTAAATTAATAGGAAGATATTACTTTCTAATTAAAAAGTACATGAAAAAGCAAGAATTAACTTAGAAAAATCAACATCATTTGGTATGAGGATACATTCCAAAGATATGCAAAAATTCCATTTCTTTTTGCATTCAAGACAGCATAAAAGAGAAAATTATATCAAATGTAAATTTTGGGGTGACTGGAATTGTGTCTCATGGTAACAGGCTATATATTAATGCTTAGATCCTGTTTATGGCTTAAGTACTGCTTTGACAAAAATGCTGACAGTGATATGGATGATAAAGTCCAGGCTGAGGTGGTCTCATACGGAGAGGAAGAAGTTATTCTGATGGCATTTTTTTCCTTTCTCTAGAGATCTGTGGAACTTTGAACTTGAAAGAAATGATTTAGGGCATCTGGCAGAAAAAAAATTGTAAGCAGCAAAACATTCAAAAGATGATTTGGGTGCCGTTAAAAGCATTCAGTTTTATGTATTCACAAATATATGGTTTGGAATTTGAATTAATGTTTAAAAGGGAAGCAGAGCATAAAAAGTTCAGAAAATTTGCAGCCTGAGAATGTGAAAAGAAAAATCCATTTTCTGGGGAGAAATTCAAGCCCACAACAGAAATTTGCATAAGTAGCAATGAGCCTAATGTTAATTACCATGACAATAGGAAAAATGACTCCAGGGCATGTCAGAGACCTTTGTGGTAGACCCTCCCATCACAGGCCTTGAGGCCTAGGAGGAAAAAAATGGTTTTCTGGGTTGGGAACAGGCACCCCCCTACTGTGTGAAGCCTAGGGACTTGGTACCCTATGCCCTAGTTGCTCCAGCCATGGCTAAAAGGGGACAAAGTACAGCTTGGGCCATGACTTCAAGGGGTACAAGCCCCAAACATTGGCAGCTTCCATGTGGTATTGAGCCTGCAGATGCACAAAAATCAAGAATTGATTTTGGGAACCTTGGCCTATATTTCAGAGGATGTATGGAAACATCTGGATGTCCAGGCATCCAGTTTGCAGCAGAGGCAGAGCCCTCATGGAGAACCTCTGCTAGGGAAGTGTAGAAGGGAAATGTGGGGTGGGACCCCCACACAGAGTCCCCACTGGGGCATTGCTTAGTGGAGCTGTGAAAAGAGGGCCACCATACTGTAGTCCTCAGAATGGTAGATCCACCAACAGCTTGCATCATGTGCCTGGAAAAACCACAGACACTCATTGTCAACCTGAGAAAGCAGCCAGGGGAGGGAGGTGTACCCTGAAAAGGAACAGGGGCAGAGCTTCCCAAGGCCATGGCAGCCCACCTCTTGCATCAGCATGACCTGGAAATGAGACGTGGAGTAAAAGGAGATAATTTTGGAGCTTTAGGATTTGACTGTTCCATTGAATTTTGGACTTACATGGGGCAAGTGGCCTCTTGATTTTGGTCAATTTGTCTCATTTGGAATGGGTGTGTTTACCCAATGCCTGTACTCCCATTGTATCTAGGAAGTAAATAACTTGCTTTCGATTTTACAGGCTCATAGGCAGAAGGGACCTGCCTTGTCTCAGATAAGATGTTGAACTGTGGCATGTGACATTCGAATTAATGCTGAAATGAGTTAATACTTTGAAGGACTGTTGGGAAAGCATGATTCGTTTTGCAATGTGAGCACTTGAGATTTGGGAGTGGTCAGGGGCAGAATAATATGGTTTTTCTTTGTCCCCACCCAAATCTCATCTTGAATTGTAGTTCCTATAATGCCCATGTATTGTGTGAAGGATCTAGAGGGAGGGAATTGAATTGGAGTTGAGTCTTTCCCTTACTTTTTTCGAGGTAGTGAATAAGTCTCACAAGAACTGATGATTTTATAAAGGGGAGTTTCCCTGCAAATGCTCTCCCTTGCCTGCTACCATGTAATACATGCTTTTGCTCTTTGCATTCTGTCGTGATTGTGAGGCCTCCCCAGCCATGTGGAACTGTGAGTCCATTAAACTTCTTTTTCTTTATAAATTACCCAGTCTTGATACCTGACAAAGACATACCATCTTTATTAGCAGCATGAGAACAGACTAATACACCCGCCATGAGGCAGAGAAGTTGAAACTTTGGCGTTAGGGTCAGCCAGCTTAGAGGTCACATTTGGGACAGGTTGCTTACTAGTGGACAAGTTACTCAAATTTTCTAAGTAGAAATCCTTAAGTGTTAAATATTTTTGAAAAATGTGATAGGTGTCAAAATTAAAAGAGACAGTGCTTGGTATGTATTATAAGTCAATAAATAATCTTATAGTATGCTAGCTACAATAAATGACAGCTTTAGATACTTTATAATAGGCATATAGTTTTCCTGTTCTTTTTGGAAGGGTTCTTTCCAAAAATTTCTTAGAAATCACCTTTAAGTGTATATTTATCAGCCTACAGAGAATTATCAAGAGGTACACCAGAGACAAGTCTTGCTATTTGGGAGAAAAAAAATACATCTACATATAAATGTTTTGTGCTAAGAAGGTTTGGGTCTTAGTGATGTAATCTTTCCCATCTTAAACATCACTTCTTTCTTAATCTCAAATAATTAGATTTTCTTTATTTATGTAATTATTGTTTTAATTCCCTTAGTCTTTTTTCTTTTACTGCAGCTACATTTGTTCTAACAGCATATATTCTGTTTTATTTCCCTCCATATTTTATTGCTTTTACTTTTATTATTTTTCAAATAATTAGTTCTGGTTTTGGAAATTTGATTCCATTTACTACCCAAACACACACACACATACAAATATAATTTTAGTAGTCCTGTTTTGTCTTTTTATTAAAACAATATTTTCTATTCTCAGACTGTTACCTTCTTAAATTACTTTTTATTTAAAAATATTGGTGCATTATTTTACAAGTCAAATTGAAAGATATTTGTCTATGACCAAGTAACAGGGACAGAATTTACTCTCTCCTCACTTAAAAACTCAAAAATTAGATGATTTATATGAAACACACATGTTCACTATCATTAGAGTCACTAACATTTTTTAAAAACAGATAAAGCCAAGTACTGGAAAAAAGGTGGTACAATCAGATCTTTCAGGCTGAAAATAGTATAGTTTCTTTAGAAAACAGTTTAGCAATTTCTCACTTTCAAAAGTTAAAGTTATCAAACTATCCAGCAATTCCACTTTCAGATACTTGTCCTAAAGTAAATTATTATATTTGATTTATTAATAATAGCCATTTATTTTTGTATTCTCATTTAAATTCAGGATATATTATATACATGATGGTACTCAACTTATGTATGACCAATATATGATATCATCTATGAATATTCAGTAACAGAACTGTTAATTAATAAACTAAAAGGAAAGGAAACTACTATTTTTTTAAAAACAGTTAAGTAATAAAAATAAAATGATTCAACAAAGGAAAGGAGAAATTCTTTTGTTCATAAATCAAGAAATCTATCACAATGTATAAATATATAATTTCTTATACTGATATATCAAATCAACTTTTCTGTTAATATTTTCATCATTTTAATATTAAATATTAATAACTTATTTTACTTAGTTTTTAGTGATAAAAATTGATACATTTTAAATTAATATATATGTAAATTTTAGTATTTTTAAAATGTCCTAAGACAATGTATTTCACAAAAAACTAGCGTTTGCTAATCTATTTGTATGTGAGTACTTGAGGTCATAGCTTTATATGACCTCAATAAACATGCAACTTACAAGAAAAACAGAAGCAAATTAACAAAAGGATGATTTTGTACTGATTAGCATTAACATTTTCAGGATAAAGGATGTGATTTTTTTTTATTTGTTATTCTGAGAAATTATAATCACTAGTTTTTTTCATTAAAGGAATTAATTGGGTGTACAGTTGGAAATGTAAAGGTTTTCTGAATAAATCATTTGGCAATCTTTAAGAAAGCATTTGTTGATAAAGTTTAGTTTATTTTGTGTATGACTTTGGTTTTGTTTTTTAATCTAGGAATTGGTGTTGACAAAAAACACAACTGACATTCTTCTCATCTGATAAACTATTGTTAATAATACAGTTTTCTATCAACGTTTTTCTTCCAAGTCCAAGAAAATGTAACTGCAGGTAATATTTATTTTTAAAATAAAGATCATTCCGGTATGATGTTGCATATAAGGTTATTTTTATAAGTAGTTTTAAGAAGTACTTCCCAACTGAGTTAATACTATATGATGGGATCCTATTGACATACACAGGGGTTGCTGATCAATAATGAATTCTCTCTTTATTCAGAGAGATTGTATTTCTTCCATTCCTGTCTCTTTTTAAATTTTGCCCATTTTTTCCTAGTGTTATTTTTCAGTTTCAGGATACCATCCTGAATACCATATTTTGTTTTGTTTTTTTCTTGTTAGTATTTTCTTGTGAGAGTTTTTTAGACTTTCCTTGTTTTTGATGACCTTGACAGTTTTGAGGCCTACTGGTAAGGTGTTTTGTTACTATATCCCTCTATTGGAATTTGCAGATTGTTTTCTCATGATGAAAATATGTTATATATATTTTTGGCATAAGACAGCAGAAGTTAGTTGCCATTTGCATCATATCATATAAAGGTTTCATATAATCGACATGATTTATGACTATTCATGCTGACTCAGAATATCTGTATGAGATAGTGTTTGTCAGCTTTCTCCATTGAAAGGTTAATACTTATTTTTGACTTTCAATACTGTACTCTTTAGAAAAAAGTCGCTATATGTAGATCATGTATGATGAGCCTTTGCTCATCATATTGGAAAGGCATTAGAAACTACGACCTAGATTCTTGATGTGCTTGTTGCTAATGGAGTGTCATTGCTTGTTGACCGTCTCAGCTAACAATTATACACACACACACAACACACAGACACACATGGATATATAAATTAGAATATAAGTATTCTAATTAGTGTATATACGTATGTATTTCTATATATAAGCATTCGTATTTAAACTACAAAGGAGTTCATCCTTAGTCATGATATATAATGTACACATTTTTGGGACTGAACTTGCTAATAGTGAGACTTTTTGCATCTAAGTTCATGAGAAATATTGATCTATAATTTTTTCTTTTTTTCAATGTCTTTAACTGGTTTTAGTATTAAAGTAATGCATGCCTCATAGAACAAATCAAGATGTGTTCTCTCTGCTTCTGTTTTATGGAATAATTAGTTGAAAATCGGTTTGATTTTTTTTCTTTAAATGATAAGTAGAATACACAAATGGTACCATAGGTTTCTGATGCTTCCTTTTGTGGAAGATTATTGATTCCATTTCCTTAATAGAAACAGGCTAATCGGGTTGCGTATTCTCCTTATGTGGATTTTGATACTTAATGTAATTCAAAGAATTTTTCTATCTAACATGTTATCTAATTTGTGAGTAGAGGTGTTAATAGAATCTTTTTTTATGATTCAAGAATTTATTTTCATTTTGTAAAACATATCGCTAATTGCGTTAGCAAAGTCAGTGTAAACACACTCCATAGTTCTGCAATTATCAATTCAAAATATTTTCTTCTAGTGATTGAAAAGCTCAACATTGTAATCTTGCTAGTGGGTAAGTTATACAAAACATTATTAGAGTTATGACTGTATTACAGAACCACACAGACTCAAAGTAGCATTGTTAAGCAAAACAGCTATATAAAGCATTTTTCTTTGTAGGTAAGGTAAAGAGTAGTTGTTAGTGATCATCAATTTACAACATTGGTAATCTGGCAAGACAATGATGTTAAAGTTTGTATTAGTCTATTCTCACACTGCTACAAAGATACTACCAGGGACTGGATGATTCATATGAGAGGAAGTTTAATTGACTCACAGTTTTGTATGGCTAGAGAGGCCTCAGGAAACTTGCAATCATGGCAGAAGGTGAAGGGGAAGCAAGGCACATCTTACATGGCAGCAGGAGAGAGAGAACACAGGGGAAGCATCAGATCTCGTGGGAACTCCCCCGTTATCACGAGAACTGCATGGGAGAAACTCCCCCCATGATCCAATCACTGCCCACAGGTTCCCCTCTACATGTGGGGATTACAATTTGAGATGAGATTTGGGTGGGGACACAGAGCCAAGCCATATCAAGGTTTATAGTTGAAAAATAACTAAAATAGTTTATAAACTCTAAACTGAAACATATGAATTTTGTACTTATTTGCCAGAAAACTGAAGAAAGCACATATTAATTTAAAATAACTTAAAAACAAGAATGCACATTTACTAATCTACCAAATGAACAAACCACAAAGTTTTATTGTTTTATAATAAAAACATAATCCATGGAGATATATTATCATCAACAAGGGATTCTATAAGGAAAACATTTACTAGCAACTATGGGAATGACTAGTTCAAAGATGAATTAAATGCCCAATTTGAAGAGGAATGGCAGATGCAAGAAAAAGAAAAATCTTAAGCAAGCACTGATATTTCCCAACTTTCTTCATCATCTACTGAATTTGAAAAAATGAGTCTTTTAAATATTGTACACATGTCACTTGTATTCAGTTCAACTATTCTGAATATAATGCAGTATAAATTAATCTCTCTACTTCACTTTTTGTCAAAATACTCTCTTTATCATTTGATCATATCAAATGTTTCACACTCCCCTCCCAGTACATATTGGACTAGAACCAGCATATTTCATTAGAGGAAACAAACACACAATAAGATTTCTCTTCAGAATACCAACAATGCCAAAAAACTATCAAGATTTTTTATATTAGAAAATTAAAAAGTTTGATCCAGAGAGCTGACTTGTTATACTCATTCCATTTTGATATACAGCACAAAGTTATATAATGAACATGGGATAACAAATGATTAAATGCATTAAATGGCATCATTTTCTTAAGGAGGATGTTTTGCTTCACTTATCAGAAAACTAGTTAGAAAGTGTCTGCTTTTCCTCATATTAGAAGATAGAATTTTCTGGAAAGCAATTGTTATTCAGTTTCATACTTAGTGTTCCTGGTGCACAGTGTAACTTAGGGTATTTTGGCAACTCAATCTGAGTAAGACTGGAACTATTGAAAAATAAATGTTAGTGGTTAAGATGGCTTGTCATTTTAGGGCTGAGTTTTAATAGAATGAAAATGTTAATTCTTACACTTTAAAGAAATAAAGCTTTGAGATTACTTATTGGCTCAAAACGGTTTTATAGAAAAAAGTACTCTGTAAGAAAAACTTGGCACTGAGTTTCAAGACTCCACAATTTTTATGCGAAGTGTACAAAGGTTTTACAAGGATGAAACAGGGCAAGAATATCAACAGCAGGCATCTCCTCTCCTTTTTCTGTATGGGGTGGCCAGATGACTGATGGGATAACTTCATTAAACACTGTCTTGAGGCCTCACAGCTCAAGCACTATAGGTGTTTTACAGTTCTCATCTCCTTAGTTATGGTTAATCCCTGTGGATAGGTGATAGCAGCCAGCTTCTTCACCTCTAGTTTCTTAATATGACTTTATCATCTCTAAGATCCTTTGGTTCACAAAGGTTAATGGGTTAATGGGAGTGTTGGGACAATGGTGTCACACTTCAGGATACCACTTAGCAAAGACATTTTCAAATAATGCAGGACTTGTAAAGAAAAAAACAAAATCTGTTTGAAGATAGGATAGGATAGGACACGTTATCTGTGATGGTCTTATAAATTAGCTGTATCTCATAAACCCAGATTTACCAGTTTTCTATCTATCATCATATTGAAAGAAGAGTTTTCAGAAACAGTGGACATATATTCTGCACAAAATACATTGGTGTGTAATTGACTAGCAGGCAAATTTTACCTAAAACTCCCATTCCCACCACCACATACTTAATGACCTGCACCTGGGCCACTCTGGACGCTGCTGCAGGCATGAAGGACCAAGCCTGCCAGACTGGTTAAGTTCAAAGCTCAAAGCTTCTCATTTATACTGTTATTTGCCAGGTCAGCTGTTTAAGGACTAGCTCCTTCCCAGTTAATATTGTATGTTTGAGAGGGAAAGCCTCAAGTAAGAACACCTTTCCTAAAATCTTTCATTCGCTATCTAACACTGGGAGTTGACTTTGCATCTCTTTGAGATAGTTCCTTCATCTATCCAATAGCATCATATGTAAATATGGTTAATTTTTGGTTATGGTTCATAAGTAAATATGGTTGTGGGTACAAAATAAGATTATAGATGTGCAATGTCAAAATAGTGCTTTGGTAGAAATAAGCATTCAAGAGCTTTAAAATTTTATGAATTTGGCATTACTACACATTTTTAATTTGTTTTCCTCAATTCCTGAACTGAAATATCTATCATTATTGTTGTTCTCCTGGAATTTAGTTGCGACATCCCCTGAAAAAAATTAACAGTCATTAATCATAGGTTATCTATCTGTAGTCTCTTGTCCTTTTTACATAACAGAGAAACATTTTTATCCTCTTTGTTCAAGGAAGGGTCATGATGATTAAGGTGACATTACCTCAACTTACAATGAAACCATACCTCTTACAGAACTCTAGTTAGGACTTCAGAGCCAAAACTGAGATTCAATTTTCCAGAAATAAATAATCCGTATGACAGTTCTCAGACAGCAACTGTTTTTTCATAAGATTATATTCATCTATTCTGGGATATTGTTCCCTGATTAAATAATAAGAACAAATTGTTTACAGATTATTTTGCTTAAAAAGAGAGACTATTTCTGTGAGGTTCAGTTTAGATTTTGCAGAGGGGCAAGTTTTTTGACCATTCATTACTTATGAACAGATTTCAATATTATAGTGACAGTATACGAAGCTAGAATAGCAATGACACACAACTTGACTTTTATAGAGGGCAAACATATAACAGAAATGCTAACAAATCCATAATGTGTAGGCACTCAAAACATCAAAGAGCGAAAAAAAATGTATTCCAATCAAGCCTCTCCAGATCAGTCAAGAAAGTGTATAATGAAATTTCTTATCATTATTTACACTTTGTTTGGACTGCGTTTAGCATGATAAATTTGTATTTTTTATGTGTAAAACCGAGACTGGTCAGGATATATGCCCTATTCTATGGGAAAAGAGTAACCTATTGCTACTTGAATAACTAATGTTCTAAATATTCAGCAGTGTATTAAATGGTCTGTGACCTGTTGAGACTAAAGAGAAAGAAAAAGAAAGAGAAGAAAACGAAAAAAAAGGAAAACAACTGTGGCTTAAAATTATCCTAAATTAAATACAGTTTTCCAGTTTTGCATATAATTATTTACAAATTAAAGCATAAATTTTAGCTTCTCTTTCTCCAAACGTTTTTATTTTAAAAACCATTAATAGAAAAAAGGTACCTACTAAGATGTGTGTGTGTGTGTGTGTGTGTGTGTGTGTGTGGGGTGTAGATTCTAGGAGTCCCAGATAAAGATAAACTATGACATAGATGATTTTGACTTAGAATGTGTGGTTAATTGTTGGTCAGTTGATACTGATTCTCCTTCATGAGAGCAATTTATTTTTATTCTAAGGATTGTGAAGCCTAGTGTTCTAGCCTAGTCCAGACATTTTGCTTTACCCTTTAGCTAAGTGGCGAGAATCAGATTCTGTTACTTATATCCAAGGCACTAAAACTAATATGAAATCTACCAGAATTTTATTGTCGGCATAGATTCCATTACAATATGGAAGTCAAGCAATTCTGACACAAAGAGGAGGATTTTATAAGCCTGAATATTATAATAATTTCTTTACACTATGCCAAGTTGTAATATCTGGATTTCTGTAGCAGTGCATATAACAAATGAAACCAAAAAGTCTTTAACATTTCAGGGAACATTTTTCTTAATATTGCTTGATTTAGAGTATCAGCAATAAGTTCAGCAATGTACACTGAGTATATCACTTTATCTAAATTGTATATGTTACTACCCAGAGGTATGTGAACAAATGTTTGTTAATTTAAGCAATTAGTTTGGATGCAAAAATGAGTTGTAGAAACAGCAACAAATATCTCTCATGAATTTCGTGCTTTGAAGAGAAAATAGTAGTTTAGAGAATGGTAGGATTTAAGAGTCTTTTTCCTATTTAGTCAAATTCTATTTGAATCTAAGTATTTTTATGAACTGTTAAACTCTCTGTAACCTGCAAATCAATAGTTTTCAACTATTTCTTTTTACATAAATAAAAATCAATACAGAATTAAGTAAATTGCCTGGAGAAATTACAGGAAAATTATTTTCTCTCTAATTATCTGACCAATTGCCAAGGCATTGTTTAACTACAGTTATCATGTCATTCAGTTATCTGGATGTTATTAAGAGATAGCAGGAATGATTGAAAAAAGTAATACATTTGGAATTAGAATTCTAGCTGTAGTATTATACAACATCTGATCCTTGTCTTCTCATGAAGTAAATGAGTGTAATATGTCATTCAATTGAGTGTAAAAGTATTGAGTACATTATAAATGCACATACATTTGGCAGGGCTTGAGATGTGAAGTCATGTATAACCAGTTACATAAAATGTCTGGGATCATTTGTAAAATAAAACAATAGAAAGATTAAATAATTCTTTGGGCCTAAAACCAACCCTCAGTGTAGACTCTTGAAATATTAGAATAAAAAGTTACCATTTAATTGTTTGCATAGTATGCTGTTTTTGTTTTTATAATTTATTTGTATTTATTGTTTTATTACAGTAAGAACACTTAATGTGAGAGCCATCTTCAATATAATTTTAAGTGTACAATACAGTATTACCAAGCATAGGCACAGAGTTGTAGAGCAGGCCTATAGAAATTATCCATCTTGCATAACTGAAACTTTATATTCCCTGAATAGCAACTCCTTGTTTGCCCTTCCCCACAGCCCTGGAAACCACCATTCTATTCTGCGTTTCCATTAGTCTATTTTAGATATTTCATATAAGTGCAAGCATGCACTATTTGTCCACCTGAGACTGATTTATTTTACTTTACATAATGTCCCCCAGGTTCATCCATGTTGTCTCATATGGCAGAATTCCTTTTTGTTCAAGGCTGAACAGTATTTCACTGTATGTGTATCTATATTTCTTGACCTATTCATATGTTGAATTTGTAGCTTGTTTCCATATCTTGACTATGGTAAATAATGTTACAATGAAGATGGAAGCACATATACCTTTTCAAGAAACAGTTTTCAATTGTTTTGGATTAATACCCCGAAGGGGGATTTTTGGAACATATGGTAGCTCTATTTTAATTTTTGAGGAATTGCCATGCTATTTTCCACACCAACCACACCATTCTGCATTTCCACCTACAGTGTACCAGGGTTCCAATTTCTCCACCTTCTTACCATCACATGTTCTCCTTCTCTGTTTTTCTCTTCCTCATTCTCCCTTTCTCATAATAGCTGTGCCATCAGATGTGAGATGAAATCTCATTGTGATTTTAATTTGCATGTTACTGATGATTAGTCGTGTTGACCCTATTTCCATATACCACTTGGCCATTTGTATGTCTTCTTTTTTAGAGAAATACTGTTCAAATACTTAACTCACTTTTTTTTAATGTGGTTATTGGTGTTTTTGCTATTGTGCTATAGCAGTTCCTTATATATTTTGGATAATCTCGTATCAGATGTATGGTTTAAAAATATTTTCATTATTTAGGTTATATGTTGTTGCTTGTTTCCTTTGCTGTTCAGAAGACTTTTACTTTGATATAGTTAAATTGATTTGTCAAATTTTACTTTTGTCACCTGTGCTTTTTGTGAAATATCCAAGGAATCATTACCAAGCCAATGTCGTGTGGCTTTTTCACGAATTACAGGTTGTAATTCAATTTAGCTTCTTTTAAAAAAATAAACATTGAGTAAGGTTGGAAGAAATCAAATCTGTTTGAAGACTTACTGTTATTTTCTTTTTTTTTTTTTTTTTTTTTTTTTGGAGACGGAGTCTCGCTCTGTCGCCCAGGCTGGAGTGCAGTGGCCGGATCTCAGCTCACTGCAAGCTCCGCCTCCCAGGTTCACGCCATTCTCCTGCCTCAGCCTCCCAAGTAGCTGGGACTACAGGCGCTGGCCACCTCGCCCGGCTAATTTTTTGTATTTTTTAGTAAAGACGGGGTTTCACCATGTTAGCCAGGATGGTCTCGATCTCCTGACCTCGTGATCCGCCCGTCTCGGCCTCCCAAAGTGCTGGGATTACAGGCTTGAGCCACCGCGCCCGGCCGACTTACTGTTATTTTCATATCAATGAAAATCACTACTTGAGTGATGGTATCATTCATATCCCAAACCCAGTGTCATGTAATATACCAATGCAACAAATCTGCACGTGGACCCCTTGAATTTAAAATACAAGTTGAAATTATTTCAAAAAATCATTAGAAATTTAATAAGGCCTAAAAAATGAAAATCCTCTTTTACATTTTAATGACTGATTAGAATATTCAGAAAGAATATGATTCTTAAAAAGTTTATAAAATATATTAACTACTGTGGAAAATGTATTCTATCTTAAATAATATATACAGATATGAATAAAACATGCAAGATATATATACACGCATGTATTTATATGTCTAAACTTACCTCTTTCCTGCAATGATAAGTAAAATATTTAAATATTAAGGATAGCTAATTTTATAAATAAATATCTCAAAATTCAAAATTTTTAATTAGTATAATTTTGGCAGGTCCTGGTGTAGAAACTCATATCAGTTCACTTTGGTGTAATGCCTATACATTCTCTATAATTTTCAAATATAAGATAATGGTTATTTATTTTTAATGACTTTGACATGTTTGATGGTGGAAGCATGAAGATCCTACTCCCCTGTATACAAGCATTTAAAGTTCCCTTATATTATTGTAACTTATACTAAGAACACCTGAAATGACAGGATATGTAGAACAATCTGATATTAATAGTTTATCCTAGTTATTGCTTATATCCATGTCAAATGTCTGAATGAATAACTGCTTGAATGAATGATTATCATAACCAAAAATCTAATGTTTTCCTTCTATCTCTAGTTTTCTTACTCCACTTTAGGTAATACCCATTCTGGCTTGAAGTATTCGTTTTTGCAAAATGTCGTATTTATCTCTCTGTCTTCTTCGTTATATTGTTCATTATGCACACATATTTTTCATCTTTTTTTTGAAAAATCAATTGTATGATTATGTCATTTTCTTCCTTAAATTTCACAATGGAATGCCATTGTCCTCAAGTTAAAACTCATACATTCAACCTAGCTTAAAGCATATGGCTTCTACATTTTCAGCTTTATTTTGAGCTATTCTCCTTCTCATTCTCCATGATATTTTATTCTTTATTTCTATGATGCACTGCATTCTTTGACGACTTAAGTATATATTCCATTCTCTTATCTCTTCCTGATACACTTTCCCTCCCTTATGCCCTGCCTTCCACACATAGATTAACTTAACCAGTTTGTTTCTTCTTTATCAGTTTACAATTCACTCCTTCACACTCTACACCACTTTAAAACCCTTCCCTATGCATTGCCATACTACACTGTATTTTCCCTATTCAATTCACTTGTCCAAATTACTTATTTAATTTTTGCCTTATCTTGTTGACGTTAGACTTTATAAACTTACCATTTTCTTATCAACCATCAGAGTACCTAGGACGTAATTTATGATTAATTAGTATTTTAAAAATTGAACTGAAGGCTGTAGGAAGCTGCTGAATGTTATAAGCAATATACAGACATAGCAAGTGAACTGAAAATAGAAGTTACACACTTGTAATCATTTATGACTTCTTCTGTGTCTCTTTTTAATGTAGAAACTAGAAAACACAAACCAACTCTTACAGACTCTTTAGTTGGAGTTTGGATGCAAATTAAATCTCATCAATTGACTGAATTCATAACATATTTGAATGCAAAAAAGGACAAACAGATACATTTTTTCCTGTTTTAAAATCTTCTAATGAGCCAAATCACAGATGCTGTTTCTTGAGACAATTTTGATGACGGAGTTTGTACTTAGCATTTACATATCAAGTTTCTTTCTTCTTAGACAGCAAGAGAAAGATATGGGAGAAGAGGAGGAGTGGCTGCCTATTTCCGTTTGATTTGCCTTAACTTAAGCAATTGCAGTTTGTTCTTGCCTTGAATTCACTAGTTAGAAGAACAGCCTATTGAATCCCTTTCTCTAGAGCTCAAAGATTGTATCACTTATATTCTTATATTAATACTTTTACCCTAAAATATTAACAGTAGTTGCTTTTTTTCACGATCTCATTTTGAATGGTGCAATATTGGAGCCAGAAGTGGTTGCAGATACTTAAAGAAGAATACTAATTTTATTATTTGATTGGGTATCATTAAAGCAATTATCCTCTAGTTATTGCTGGAAAATGGGACACTAGTAGATCATGACATACGTAAAATAGTTGCATAAATTATATTATCTGGTTACCTGGAATGAAGAACCAATTAACATAACTCTCCAAAAAGAAAATGTTTGCTGCAATAAGACATATTAGTGGTAACATGAATTATACATTGTCTGCCTCCTTCAATCTGTACCACAAAGAGCAGAGAATAAACACAAAACTGAAATTAAGGACTCAAAGCACAAAATGCCTAGGAAATTCAACTCTCCAAAATAATTTATTTCTTGTAATTGCAGAACTGTTTTCACACAGCATATTCTGGATCTGATACTTTGAGTTGGTGACTTACCATATGTTTTATTTTATTTCATTATTTATTTATTTATTTTAATTTTCTTTTTTTTCTTTTCTTTTATTTATTTATTTATTTATTTATTTTGAGACGAAGTCTCGCTCCATCTCCTAGGCGAGTGCAGTGGCACGATCTTGGCTCACTGCAAGCTCCGCCTCCCAGGTTCAAGCGATTCTCCTGTCTCAGCCTCCGGAGTAGCGGGGACTACAGGTGCCTGCCACCACGTCCAGCTAATTTTTTGTATTTGTAGTAGAGACGGGGTTTCAGCGTGTTAGCCAGGATGGTCTCTATCTCCTGACCTCTTGATCCACCTGCCTCGGCCTCCGAAAGTGCTGGGATTACAAGAGTGAGCCACTGCACTCAGCCCTTTATTTATTTATATATTTATTTATTTATTTATTTATTTATTTATTTAATAGAGATGGGGCCTCACTATTTTACTCAGGCTGGTCTCGAATTCCTGGGCACAAGCAATCCTCCCTCCTCTGCCTCCCAAGGTGCTAGGATTACAGGTGTGAGCCACTGCACCTGGTCAAGTTACCATATACATTTAATTCATATTCTTGTCATATCTGTTGTTTCAAATTAGGAAACTTTTGGAATAAGGTGGAACAGTGAGAACTGGAATGAGGTCTTTAGATGAATTTAGGTACCATGAGTATAATTATGTGTAATGAGCTAGGCTTGGCTTATTTGGAAACAATGTAGTGACTGCTCCTCGGGGAGTTAACTTGCAAGGGAATGCCAGTTAACCTCACACTGCACCCAAATTGTTCCAATTGCCATCACATCCATATGTCAGCCCAGATCTCAACATATCCTCAGGGAGACAAGTGTAAATTTCTGCCTGAAAGAAGTTTCATATGTCAATAATATTGTAGCATTATTGTAAATTGTAACTGAGTATTATTTGTAGAAATTCATTTTTCATTTGTTACAACCATAAAAAAGAAATATATTTTAGATGAGGCAAAAATATCTATCTATAAGGATGTATTAAAAACAATTTTCTCCATTCAAAGAATTCATTTGAGTATCTTCAGATGGTTTTGAAGATTACTCAAATGATTGACTGAAATCTGGTCTACTTGAGATTAGAAGACCAATTTTATATTCTAATAAAGAAAATGCAAACAATAAAATAAAATAAAGTGTTCATGTAGATTATCATAAAAGGGATCTTCTCGTCTTAACTATATACTTCAGGAGAGGCTAAACACATAATTCTGCAAGGTGACAAAAAGTAGATTGGAGAAGTGAATACTATCATCCTTAAAATGGTCTGCAATGGCTAGACTCATAGCCTGTGAAAGATACTGGAAGAAAAATGTGATTTTTGAAGCAGCAGAAGCTAAAAGGCAACCTATGATTACCAGATACTTTTCTATGAAAATCAGCCATGCTGGTTGGTTATCATATATATATACACACACACACACACACACAAACACACATACATACACACACACACGAGCAAAAGTCAGAGATGTTGAGTTTCTTGAGACAATTTTGATAATGGAGTCGATATATTTTGCATATATATACACACACACACGACTAAAGTCTTTAGACATATATATGTCTACAGTTACATATATAATATATGTGTGTGTATACATATATATACACATATTATTTTATTTTATTTATTTATTTATTTTTTATTTTTTATTTATTATTATTATTATACTTTAAGTTCTAGGGTACATGTGCATAACGTGCAGGTTTGTTACATATGTATACTTGTGCCATGTTGCTGTGCTGCACCCATCAACTCGTCAGCACCCATCAACTCATCATTTACATCAGGTATAACTCCTAATGCAATCCCTCCCCCCTCCCCCCTCCCCATGATAGGCCCCGGTGTGTGATGTTCCCCTTCCCGAGTCCAAATGATCTCATTGTTCAGTTCCCACATATGAGTGAGAACATGCGGTGTTTGGTTTTCTGTTCTTGTGATAGTTTGCTAAGAATGATGGTTTCCAGCTGCATCCATGTCCCTACAAAGGACAGGAACCCATCCTTTTTTATGGCTGCATAGTATTCCATGGTGTATATGTGCCACATTTTCTTAATCCAGTCTGTCACTGATGGACATTTGGGTTGATTCCAAGTCTTTGCTATTGTGAATAGTGCCACAATAAACATACGTGTGCATGATACACATATAATTTTAAAGTTAGTAAATGAAGTCCAGATATTACCCACTACAATAGAGAAAGTAAAATCGTCTTCTGCAAACAGACATGTATTAGTTCACAGACTCAAAGTACAGATCCAGGACTCGAAGAAAGATTGCATGACAGTACACAAGGATATAATTCAAGTATTCCTTCTCTCATTTGCCAGTGGCACTCAGAATCATTTCCAAAGATATAATATATGGAGAAAAGTAATATACTGAGATGTTTGTATGGTTACTTGTCACTGGCTCTGAAACATCATTAACCCTTGGATGCACAGAATGCTACTGTCATCCATGGGTTAGAGAGGGCCCGTGGAGTCCTGTGATAAAAGCAATGTTTGCCAATTTCCATCACACAGTGGACCCAGAATATTCATGGGTTCACCCTGTGCTTATTTCACTAGCTCCTGAATCATAAAGTTGCCAGGTCAGTGGATCTCAAAATCTGATGCATGTTTCTGTTTACAATAATTTTAAAAAATAATACTGAGATTTCATTGATGTATTTTTTTTTTTAACTGGGTTAGGATTTGCGTTGATGAAGCAAAAGCAACCGTGCATCGACCTGCTGGCAATTTAACATGAATAAAAACAGTGGCCCTGACAGTACTAGCAAGTCGTCATATTCTTCTCCATCTTGCATTTACAGCACACACACACACACACACACACACACACACACACACACAAATGACAGCTTTACTTTAGAATGTTCTAATGAAGTAGCACAAATTGTTATTTTATTAACTCCTTAACATATGTGACATGGCCGGGCGCGGTGGCTCAAGCCTGTAATCACAAAACTTTGGGAGGCCAAGACGGGTGGATCACGAGGTCAGGAGATCGAGACCATCCTGGCTAACACGGTGAAACCCCGTCTCTACTAAAAAATACAAAAAACTAGCCGGGTGAGTTGGCGGGCGCCTGTAGTCCCAGCTACTCGGGAGGCTGAGGCAGGAGAATGGCGTAAATCCGGGAGGCGGAGCTTGCAGTGAGCTGAGATCTGGCCACTGCACTCCAGCCCGGCGACAGAGCGAGACTCGGTCGAAAGAAAGAAAGAAAGAAAGAAAGAAAGAAAGAAAGAAAGAAAGAAAGAAAGAAAGAAAGAAAGAAAGAAAGAAAGAAAGAAAGAGAAAGAAAGAAAGAAAGGTGACAAAATTTGAGACTGTGTTAAAAAGTATTTTTGCTGAATATCAATGTTCCCGAATTTCCTAGCGAAAAAGCACTTATGCACCTCTTTCAGTTACAAGCTGAACTAACTACTTATTTCGTGGAAAAAGGTTTTCACTTGAAAGAATTGCTGGAACAAAATTATAGTAGTCAAGATTTAGGCACTGGGAGATATTTCCTTGAAAATAAATAAAACAAGTTTATCTTTTCAAAAAACAGAGAGCATTTGTTGCCAATGATAACATTCTAGCTTTCAAGTGGAAAATTGAATTTCCTAAAGCTTATATCTGCCACCATGAGCTTGACAATTTCCCCACACTTCAAGTCTTTTCAAATAAGATTTATGGTATTATTTATGAATGAGATGTTTGATGTTGCATAATAAAATGTGTCAGAATTGGAATGTTTTGCACAACACCATGAATTAATATTTTCCAAATAATCAGTGCATGATGTTACAAAATCATGCAGGCATAAAAGATCCATTCAAAGTTCAAATGGGCTAATGAAAAAGAGTATGAAATTTATAAATAAGGTTGCAGGTTCCACATTGCAACTAACGTTTGAAAAACTACCTCTTTTTAAGTTTTGTTGTAGTATTGAAGAAGTAGAGACACAATTATCTGAAAAAGTTATTAATGTATGCTTCCCTTTTCTAGTAACATGTCTGTGTAAGACCAGATGGTCTTCACGTCATTTAACCCAAACAGCATGTAACTGATTATGAAAACTCAAGAGCATTCTATTAGTCCAGATATTAAAGAGATATGGAAAATTATAAACCAATGCTGCTCTCACTATTTTAGGCAATTATAGTCAGATTTTCAAAAAAAATATGCATGATAAGCTTCTTGTAATGGCTTACCATTGTTTATTTTCAGTGAATTGACAAATATATATTTATTTTTTTTGTTTTACTGTCTAATACAATAAATATCAATAGATTTTACCCATATAAATAAAATATCTTTGGAATCCTCAGTAGCTTTTATAGAGTGTAAAGTGACTGTAGGCCAAAAATGTTTGAACCATTCTACACAGATTCAGCAACAAAAGTTTTGCTTTTTTTTTTTTAACTGTTAAGTTCAGGGGTACATGTATAGGTTTGGCATATAGGTAAATTTATGTCGTGAGGGTTTGTTGCTCAGATTATTTCATCACCTAGGTATTAAGTTCAGTATCCGTTAGTTATTTTTCCTGATCCTCTCCATCCTCCCACCCTCTGCCCTCTGGTAGGCCCCATTGTGTGTTGTTCCCCTCTATCTGTCTATGTGTTCTCATCATTTAGCTCCCACTTATAAGTGATAACATGAGGTATTTGAATTAGTAAATAAGATAAATAGTAACTTCCTGCATTAGTTTGCCAGGGATAATGGCCTCCAGCTCCATCCATGTCCCTGCAGAGGACAAGCTCTCATTCTTTTTATGGCTGAGTAGTATTCCATGGTGTATATGTACCACATTTTCTTTATCCAGTCTATCACTGATGGGCATTTATGTTGGTTCCATATGTTTGCTATTGTGAATAGTGCTGCAGTGAACATACATGTGGATGTGTTCTTGTAATAGAATGATTTATATTCTTTCTGGTATATACCCAGTAACGGGATTACTGTGTTGAATGGTATTTCTGTCTCCAGGTCTCTGAGGAATTGCCATACTGTCTTCCGCAATGGTAGGACTAATTTACACTCCCACCAACAATGTAAAGGTGTTCCTTTTTCTCCACAAAGTCGCCAGCATCTGTTAGTTTTTGACTTTTTAATAATAGTCATTCTGATTTGTGTGAGATGGTATCTCACTGTGGTTTTTATTTGCATTTCCCTAATGACAAATCATGTTGAGCTTTTTTTATGTGATTGTTGGTCGCATACATTTCTTCTTTTGAGAAATGTGTGTTCGTGTCCTTTGCCCACTTTTTAATGGAATTTTTTTTCTTGTAAATTTCCTTAAGTTCCTTATAGATGCTGAATATTAAACCTTGGTCAGATGTATAGTTTGCAAAATTTTTCTCCCATTCTGTAGGCTGTGTATTCACTCTGTTGATAGTTTCTTTTTCTGTGCAGAAGTTCTTTGATTTAATTAGATCACATTTGTCATTTTTTGCTTTTGTTGCAATTGCTTTTGGCATCTTCATCATGAAATCTCTGCCCATGCCTGTGTCCTGAATGCATTGCCTAGATTTTCTGCTAGAGTTTGTATAGCTTTGGGTTTTACACTTAAGTCTTTAATCCATCTTGATTTGATTTTTTATCTGGTGTAAGGAAGAGATCAAGTTTTTTGAAACCGGCCTTCTATGCTAAATAACAAATTCAAACTAATAATGCCAGTAAATCTTATCAGTTTTATTTTCAAATTATCTCTAGAATTCAACCCTTTCTTACCATCACCACTGATACATCTCAGGTGTAATCTCTGTCATCTCTTATCTAGATTTTATGATTTTCCTGAATGATCATCCTCAACTTATTGTTCTTTTTAGTAATTTAATAATCATAGGAGGTGAGTTTATTGTTAAAATATATCAGGCAATGTTCTGGTTGCTCAAATTTCCAGTTATTTTATTTATGTGGGAATGGTATTTAGAGCATTAGATTAAGGAGGAGTAAATGTAAGATTCAAATGGGTAAAATTCCTTACAAATATGTACTGTTCTAGAAACCAAGATTAAATATTTTGACTCGAGTTCCCTGGAGTGTAACTCAAGAAGAGTCTGTTAGGTTGTGTAGTCAAAGCCTAAACTAAATATTGGACTACATTTAATAACTTTGAAATTACTGAATTTTCTAGGTCTACTATAGAGAGGAAAATTTTAGGTTGTTGAAAACAGGTTTCTGAGATCAAATCTATTATGTGCAAACTGCGTAGTGAATTCTACAAATTACTAGAGGATGTTCCATTATCTAGGCTGAGTGGGCACCAGCAACTTTGAAGGCTTTTGTGGTGCCTCACCTTTGTAGGTCAGAGACAATGTGTGAGATCCTGGGATGGAATTACATTCCATTACCTCAGTAGAAATGATGTGATGATCCTGGAGGAGTAGAAGGTGATTTGTGTTAACTGTCTGATATTACTTACATGAGCACAAGGATCACAGTAAGCCATAAGGTTAAAATAGTTGCAAAGTACTATTTAATGAGTGATCTCCAGCAATGGCTAACTAATCACAGGGTCTCTAAAAATAAATGTATACCAGGTTAAGGTGTTGCTTGACATACATCAAAGGAAAAATTTAAGAAGCATAGTTCATGATAGAGGGAATTTATGTCTTTAACACAATTTTTAGCACTAAACTAGTTTCCAGACCTGGAGTTCCTTGATTGAAGAGGAGACTATCTTTTCAAGGAAAGACCCTGCTTCATAGTCACAAGTGTATTCCGTAAATATTCCTTTAGTTATCCTCCATTTTCTTGGTGAGAGTAGACTTGGAAAACATTAATGGCTGTATTTGTATTAGAGATTAACTCTGAGCATACACTAACCATTAGAGACTCAAAATGCCACTGAGGTTCAGGAGTGACAATGGAGACTTGAAGAAATCATAGATAAAATAGAGAGCTCAAGTCCATCTAACATTACTTCTAGTGGAATTATGAACCCATTAATAGTTGCTGGACTCACGTGAGGGCTCCTATGGTGGTAAAGGCTTAATAGAAGCCCCAGTAACTTCCCACACTCACTTTAAATTAAAGGTATTGGTTTAACTCCTTTTGGAGGAAGCATCGAAGATTAATGCCACTGTGAAAATTCTGAGAGACGAAGAGGTGATGACTTCCATCTTAGCCCCGTTACCCAGAGAAAGCAATTTGTGGGGCAGAGAACAATAACAAATTATTAGAACTATAATTATATGGTGATGCCAATCAGATGCAATTCAAGATCTGTGACCTCTTTTTGAGTAAATCTACAAACGTTTAGAGAATATAGCTACTCACTCACTAATAAATGAAATCTGAAGCAGGCCGCATTTGTAGAACGAGCAGCAACATTTATTACCTTATCTCTCTTTGTCACATCATAGTCCAGAGGAATTTTATTAATTTTGTTGTTGTCTTAGATTAGAATTTTCCAAAAGCAACCAAAAATTTGAATGTAGAGTTTATTTGCACATTATTCCAGGAAACAACAAAAAAAACAGGGCAGGTCATCAACAATATCTTATCCAATATCAAAAAATAATCACACTGTACCTTTAATTTATAATATTATAATAATTAGACCTATCTTAGTCTTATATTTAAAAAGTCTTAGAACTAAGTAAGTTGTAAACAACAGAAATATATTGCTTATAGTTCTAGAGGATGAGAAGTTCAGATTTGGTGTCTGGAATAGGGCCTCTTCCCCATAAATAGCATTTCTAATTGTGTCTTCACTTGGTGGAAGAGGAAAATAACCTCCTTTGAACTTTTTTATTATAAGGGTGCTAATCCCATTTATGAGGGCTCTGCTCTCATGACTTAATGACCTCCTAAAATGCACCACCTCTTAATATTATCACATTGGGGATTAGGTTTCCACATAAGAATTCCGGGAGAACACAAACATTCCGACCATAGAAGGACTTTATGAGCAGAAAACTAGCAATCACACTTTAATATTTATGAGTACTATGCTTATAGAGATTGGAAAATAAGTGCTTATCATTGAAGTATTTAAAGCTAGAGTAGTCTGTTGCATTTCAGGAAGCCCTTTCTAAAACTGAGAGATAAATTGCTTTGCTTTGCATCGCCCATCGTGAATAAAGAGACACACTACTTGGTTGTAGTGTTTGCTCTGTGGAATTCCTTTTAAACCTCAGTAGGAAAATAATGGTAGAGATCACTAAAGATTTGACATAAGGCCATACTCTTTTCTGCCATTTAAAGACTAGTCAGTCTGAGTCCTGACTAGGTACTTAGCAATGGTAAAAACAGAATTACTGACCATAGGACATCAAATGAATCTCTGACTGGAATGCCTAGTCATGAACCTGATGTGTTTGATACATGAAACCGTAAAAATGATATTTGTATAACAATATTCCAAAAAAAAATGCATGTGATGTATCCAACAAATAAACCTAGCAGATATGGAAAGCACAAATAAATTGTAGGCCAATGGCATAGGCTCTCATTGCTTTACTGTCTCTTCTTCAGCTGAACTTCATGGAGAATACCCTATGACTAATGGAGAAGGAAATGCAAGGATTTGGTTGATAGAGATCCACAGCATGGCAGCGCCACTTTGAAGAGAACAGTTGTAATACAATTATAGCCAGGGATGACTCTGAAAGATGGCAGGAAACAGGAATTTTGACAGCAGGCAGAATTGTAGGCTTTAAATGTAATTTTTCATTGTGTTACTGATGATCTGAGATACAGATTTACACTCACTCATGAGCAGTGGCCAATGGGTTTGTCAGGTTGTCAGATTCTTAGGAAGAAAAGAATTAGAATATTAATGACAAGAAATTTTAGGTGTATATTATATGGTTACACTTCTTGGGCTAGGCCAAGATAGATCTGCACTGTTTAGATGCCTACTAGAGAGCATCAACAGTCTAAAAGACTAACTGTTCAGGTAGAAGAGATGATATTGGATGTTTGTTATGCATGTCAGTTAGTGTTTTTCACAAATGCCCTCAATTTTTGTACAATGGGCCCTCGTAAAAAGTCGCTATTTTCGTTACAGTGATGCGTAGACATAGAAAATGGTCTTACCATCACAACAGCTTATTAGACAACAACAGAAACCACATAGAAGCTTTAATACAGTAGCATCACCTGTAGAAATTTGCAATTATCTGATGCCAGGTTGATAACACTGAAGTTTTCCCTTTATGGAGAGAGCTTTGCTTTGTCCTCACTGGGACATATATTCTACATTAGTGTTTGCCTTTTCTGGCCAAAGCCTGCCTGTCAGCACCTCTATTTGCGGCCTTATGGACAGATAAATATTCCACACAACATCACTTCTAACCAGGGGAAATTTTATTACAATTTAAATGTAGCAAAAACGTATTCCTTAGTTATTCACAGGCATTTCTGCATTTTATATCACATGGAAGCAGCTGATTTGATAAGATGATTATGGAAACTCCTACGGGCTCAATTATGTTGATGACTGGGAGACAAATGTAAGTTTCGGTTGCTGTCCTGCAGAATGTGCTATGTGCCTTCAGCGCTAATTATATGGTGTATTCACATCAAGATGCATCAGCTGGGAACCAAAAGAATATGTGGGAGTGGTCATTCTCACTATTGTACTTCACAACCAATTAAAAAACTATTTAGAAATGTCAACTAAAGCTAAACATATCTTTAATTCCATTCCTAGTTATTTCCCCAACAGAAGTGCACAAGGTAACAAGCAAATATTCATTAGAATATTTTTGGCATCATTATATGTAATACACAAGTGGACCTCAAGGAGAGATATCTGTTGTTTATTCTGAATAAAAAGGTATGCCAATGTCAAACTCTAGAAAATTTTCAAAGAAAACATTCATCTCAATAGTTTAAACTTTAAATCTCACTGTTAGACTATAATATCTGCATAGGACATACTTTTTACAAACTCTGCAATAACGTTTTCACTGGAAAATCATGATTTTGTTGCAATTCTAGTTCACTTCATTAATTTGTTAGGCACAAACTTTGTTACATTAAATACCAACAATAAACCAATTTTTTCACTCACTATTTTGCATTTACATCTTGTATATTACTACAACCTCAAAAATTAGAAGTGACTCAGATTCCTATTCAACTTTTGAAATGTGCAGAAACAGGCTATTGGTGGTTCAAAAGATGAACTTTGAAATCTAGATTAGGTAGAAGATAAATTGAAAAAAAACAAAAGAGACTTGTGGATAAGGCAATTATACATTAATGGGTTGGAGGGCCTAATGCAACCCAAGAATATTGTCATCAAACAGTGAGATAAAAGTGAGGAAAGAAAATAATCTTGGGGTTTTAACCAAGGTCCAGGGGCATAGATTGGAATTTGTACCATGTGCTATTATTGCCTCAAACAAAATCTTTATTCTTTTTTTAACCTTTATTTTAAGTTTAGTGGTACATGTGCAGGTTTGTTATATAGGTAAACTTGTATCATGGTGGTTTGCTGGACGGATTTTTTTGTCACCCAGGGTTTAAGCCTAGTACCCATTAGTTATTTTTTCCTGATCTTTTATTGATCTCTACACATTGAAGGCTACTTTCTTTGAACCCTTGTCACCATGTGACTTAGAGTCTTATTTTGTCCTGCAATGCACACCTGCCCTGTGTGTAGGGTAAGCTAGAAATACCTCAGTTAATCTCTGGAAGCATCCTTCAACCAATGATATTCATGATGTCGGTAAATAAATACCATAGCTTTCTCATCCCCTATTTGATTTGTCATAACTCACAAATATGTAAAATTGTCTTGCAACATTTCCTAAAGGAATTAAGCTGCAGCCACATACAGTATAAAAACAATTAATGAAAAAAATTTTGTTGTATTTTTTCCATTTTTTGCCTTACTCATTTCTCTGTATTTCCTAAAATTACTTCCTAAAAAGCCATTCAGACTTAAATCTTTGTCTCAGTTTCTGCTTCTAAGGAATTCCAAACTAGTATAGAGGTTTTCTCAAAGAATGATGGTGAAGATAATTAGGAATGAGAATGTCAAAAAATTTAAAGCCAAGATTATTCATTATGTAAACTGTAATAATTTTGAGGTTATTTTGAATGACTACAAGAGCCAAGATGAGGAAGAAACTGGTGAGTCTGATAGCAAAGTCTAGATTTTTATTTTATTTATCTATTTATTTAGTTATGTAGTTAGTTAGTTATTTTTGAGACACAGTCTGGCTCTCTCGCCCAGGCTGGAGTGCAGTGGCGCGGTCTCAGCTCACTGCAAGCTGCGCCTCCCGGGTTCACGCCATTCTCCTGCCTCAGCCTCCCGCGTAGCTGGGACTACAGGCGCCCGGCACCACGTTTTGTATTTTTAGTAGCCACGGGATTTCACCGTATTAGTCAAGATGGTCTCCATCTCCTGACCTCATGAGTCTCCCGCCTTGGCTTCCCAAAGTGCTGGGATTACAGGCGTGAGTCACCTCGCCCGGCCGATATTTTTATTTATAAGAGTAAATAATAATAATAATAATAATAATAATAATAATAATAATAAAGAATGGTTACAAGGATGAGCCTAGAAAGTCATAAATTTTCACTTGTTTTATGGAAGTTGAAAAAAGACATTCTGGAAGTGGGGGATAAATAGAATGCTACTGATCCACTCCCTCAAAGCAAGAGTAATAGTAGTCTGGAATCAAGAACCAAAAGGGAAATATCATATTGAGAATAAGAGAAGATTTTTTTTGTGGCTTTTGTTTTTTGTTCGTTTTTTGTTTTGTGGCCGGGGGCAGGGATGAATGCATCTAAGAAAGCTTCATTCAAGAGGATGAAGGTGTAGGTAAGTTTCTTGTGCATTGAAGGAACATTCTTTAGAAATTCTATAGTGAAAAAGAGCGGGGGCGAGAATGTAGAATATCTGAAGGAAGAGGACATGTTTGTACACACACATACAGTGGGTATATTTAGCTCCCTTCTTGTTTAGCACATTCTCTGTTGAAATCCAATATTTTTTTAAGTTTTAAAAAGGGCGTAATAAATGAAAGTAATTTATTGTCATAATACTGCTAGTACTGCTACATAATAACAAAAAATTATAGTGGCTTGCCTGAAAAAATGTTACTTGATCTTCCATTTGAAATATTTATATGTATGTGTGTGTGTGTATATATATATATATAGAGAGAGAGAGAGAGAGGAGAGGAAGAGAGAAAGAGAAAGTATAAGTTATAACAGCAAAATGTTTGGTTTATTGTTTGTATTTAATGTAAACCAAGTTTACGCTTAACAAATTAATGAAGTGAAGTGATACAAAAACATAATTTTCCATGAAAAGATTATTGCAAAGTTTATTTAAAAATTCTTAAAATCTTATACATACACACACACACACACAGAGAGAGAGAGAGAGAGAGGGAGAGAGATACACAGAGAGAGAGAGCGCTAAACAATTAGGGAGCTGAATATAGCCTATCTATCTATCTATCTATCTATCTATCTATCTATCTATCTATCCATCCATCTATCTATCTATCCATCTATCTATGTATCCATCCATCTATCTGTCTATCTGAGATCACTGTTCCAGGCTAACATATGCGCTTTTATTTTATTGACCTTGCATATTCTTTAGGTAAAGTCCAAATGCCTAAACTGTAAATAAATTCCATTATGGTTTAAGGGTCTTATCCTTTAAGGCATTCTTTCTAGTTCTGGCATTTACTACTCCACCTCTAACACTCTCTGCTCTAGCTCACCTGTTCTTAACCTAAGATATGTCTTTGAATCACTTAACACATTATTATTATTTTTTATTTATTTTTTTAAATTTATTTATTATTATTATACTTTAAGTTGTAGGGTACATGTGCATAACGTGCAGGTTTGTTACATATGTATACTTGTGCCATGTTGGTGTGCTGCACCCATCAATTCGTCATTTACATCAGGTATAACTCCCAGTGCAATCCCTCCCCCCCTCCCCCCTCCCCATGATAGGCCCCGGTGTGTGATGTTCCCCTTCCGGAGTCCAAGTGATCTCATTGTTCAGTTCCCACATATGAGTGAGAACATGCGGTGTTTGGTTTTCTGTTCTTGCGATAGTTTGCTAAGAATGATGGTTTCCAGCTGCATCCATGTCCCTACAAAGGACACAAACTCATCCTTTTTTATGGCTGCATAGTATTCCATGGTGTATATGTGCCACATTTTCTTAATCCAATCTGTCACTGATGGACATTTGGGTTGATTCCAAGTCTTTGCTATTGTGAATAGTGCCGCAATAAACATACGTGTGCATGTGTCTTTATAGCAGCATAATTTATAATCCTTTGGGTATATACCCAGTAATGGGATGGCTGGGTCATATGGTACATCTAGTTCTAGATCCTTGAGGAATCGCCATACTGTTTTCCATAATGGTTGAACTAGTTTACAATCCCACCAACAGTGTAAAAGTGTTCCTATTTCTCCACATCCTCTCCAGCACCTGTTGTTTCCTGACTTTTTAATGATCGCCATTCTAACTGGTGTGAGATGGTATCTCATTGTGGTTTTGATTTGCATTTCTCTGATGGCCAGTGATGATGAGCATTTTTTCATGTGTCTGTTGGCTGTATGAATGTCTTCTTTTGAGAAATGTCTGTTCATATCGTTTGCCCACTTTTGGATGGGGTTGTTTGTTTTTTTCTTGTAAATTTGTTTGAGTTCTTTGTAGGTTCTAGATATTAGCCCTTTGTCAGATGAGTAGATTGCAAAAATTTTCTCCCATTCTGTAGGTTGCCTGTTCACTCTGATGGTAGTTTCTTTTGCTGTGCAGAAGCTCTTTAGTTTAATGAGATCCCATTTGTCAATTTTGGCTTTTGCTGCTGTTGCTTTTGGTGTTTTAGACATGAAGTCTTTGCCCATGCCTATGTCCTGAATGGTACTACCTAGGTTTTCCTCTAGGATTTTTATGGTATTAGGTCTAACATTTAAGTCTCTAATCCATCTTGAATTAATTTTCATATAAGGAGTAAGGAAAGGATCCAGTTTCAGCTTTCTACTTATGGCTAGCCAATTTTCCCAGCACCATTTATTAAATAGGGAATCCTTTCCCCATTTCTTGTTTCTCTCAGGTTTGTCAAAGATCAGATGGCTGTAGATGTGTGGTATTATTTCTGAGGACTCTGTTCTGTTCCATTGGTCTATATCTCTGTTTTGGTACCAGAACCATGCTGTTTTGGTTACTGTAGCCTTGTAGTATAGTTTGAAGTCAGGTAGCGTGATGCCTCCAGCTTTGTTCTTTTGACTTAGGATTGTCTTGGAGATGCGGGCTCTTTTTTGGTTCCATATGAACTTTAAAGCAGTTTTTTCCAATTCTGTGAAGAAACTCATTGGTAGCTTGATGGGGATGGCATTGAATCTATAAATTACCTTGGGCAGTATGGCCATTTTCACGAGATTGATTCTTCCTATCCATGAGCATGGTATGTTCTTCCATTTGTTTGTGTCCTCTTTTATTTCACTGAGCAGTGGTTTGTAGTTCTCCTTGAAGAGGTCCTTTACATCCCTTGTAAGTTGGATTCCTAGGTATTTTATTCTCTTTGAAGCAATTGTGAATGGAAGTTCATTCCTGATTTGGCTCTCTGTTTGACTGTTACTGGTGTATAAGAATGCTTGTGATTTTTGCACATTAATTTTGTATCCTGAGACTTTTCTGAAGTTGCTTATCAGCTTAAGGAGATTTTGGGCTGAGACAATGGGGTTTTCTAAATATACAATCATGTCATCTGCAAACAGGGACAATTTGACTTCTTCTTTTCCTAACTAAATCCCCTTGATTTCTTTCTCTTGCCTGATTGCCCTAGCCAGAACTTCCAACACTATGTTGAATAGGAGTGGTGAGAGAGGGCATCCCTGTCTTGTGCCAGTTTTCAAAGGGAATTTTTCCAGTTTTTGCCCATTCAGTATGATATTGGCTGTGGGTTTGTCATAAATAGCTCTTATTATTTTGAGGTACGTTCCATCAATACCGAATTTATTGAGCGTTTTTAGCATGAAGGGCTGTTGAATTTTGTCAAAAGCCTTTTCTGCATCTATTGAGATAATGATGTGGTTCTTGTCTTTGGTTCTGTTTATATGCTGGATTATGTTTATTGATTTGCGAATGTTGAACCAGCCTTGCATCCCAGGGATGAAGCCCACTATATCATGGTGGATAAGCTTTTTGATGTGTTGCTGAATCCGGTTTGCCAGTATTTTATTGAGGATTTTTGCATCGATGTTCATCAGGGATATTGGTTTAAAATTCTCTTTTTTTGTTGTGTCTCTGCCAGGCTTCGGTATCAGGATGATGTTGGCCTCATAAAATGAGTTAGGGAGGATTCCCTCTTTTTCTATTGATTGGAATAGTTTCAGAAGGAATGGTACCAACTCCTCCTTGTACCTCTGGTAGAATTCAGCTGTGAATCCATCTGGTCCTGGACTTTTTTTGGTTGGTAGGCTATTAATTATTGCCTCAATTTCAGAGCCTGCTATTGGTCTATTCAGGGATTCAACTTCTTCCTGGTTTAGTCTTGGAAGAGTGTAAGTGTCCAGGAAATTATTTTTTTCTGAAATATCTGAGGAAATCTGACATTTGACTTTCAGTTGCCCAGAAGCAGATACAAAATACATTTGTATTTCGAACAAGTTTTGCAGATGATCATGGTAATAAACCTTGATTTATCAGTTTTTCATGTCTTTTCCTCTTGTCTGAAGTGTGCTTCTCTCTGAAGTCCTTAACTAATTCATCTCAATATATTGTGCTGAACTAAGTTATAATCTCCTGCAGGAAATTGTCCATTGCCACTTGTATGTGAATTTTGTCCATTTTATGTGTCATTAATCTTCTTATGCCAAACTCTATTATGAGTATATTGTAAAGTCTGCTTGCCTTTATACTATGAGACAGTTGTGGGAAGGGACTTTGTCTAAGTTTGAATTTCCAAAGTAAGGAACTTTATATGGTGCTTGGTGGACAGTAAAAAAAAAAAAAAGTTCTTGGCTGGGCATGGTGGCTCACGCCTGTAATCCCAGCACTTTGGGAGGTCGAGGCGGGCAGATCACTTGAGGTCAGGAGTTCAGGACCAGCCTAGCCAACATGGTGAAACCCTGTCTCTACTAAAAATAAAAAAATTAGCTGGGTTTGGTGGTATGCGCCTGTAATCTCAGCTACTGGGGGTGCTGAGGCAGGAGAATCGCTTGAGTCTGGGAGGCAGAGATTGCAGTGGGCCGAGATTGCACCACTGCACTCCAGCCTGGGTGACAGAGGAAGACTCCATCTCAAAAAAAAAAAAAAAAAAAAAGTTCTCATAATAAATAAGTAGAGACATAAATTACACAGAATGGAAATAAGTTTACCAGTTCAGTGTCATCTTGTTGGAAACGTATCTATTTATAAGCGTCTTACCAAGGGGTAGAAAAATTTGTGAAAATAAAGAGATTAAAATAATTGCTAGGATTTTGTTAATTTTATATTTTTAGATACGTTTATGGAATTTTCTGAAACACTAGGGTAGGGTACAAACTCTCTCTTTATATATATGTGTGTGTGTGTGTATATATATGTATACACACACATATGTATATACACACACACCAGAATGTATATTTGTGTGTGTGTGTGTAAGCTGATAAAAAAATTAAAATTGATTTTATCTTAAGTTAAATAAGTTTGTTTTTATAAAGTTTCCTCTAATTTTAAGGCTTTTTTGGTTTAACTAAAGTTATTCGTGATGGACAGTTTTAGTTATGATAAAACTTACTCTCTTTAGCCATTATAGTATCTAAATGTTTCATTACTTTTTTGAACATTTAGTTCTATGAATTGTAGATCTTTTATGAAACATGGCAAACGAGTAAAATGAGTAAAACAAGTGTTTACATCATCAAGAATCCTTTCTATCAAAAATTCTCTTCCATCTGTATTGAGAACTGTAGTCAAGTGTTTGAATTCAGTTCTGAATAATTTTAAGTAGCTTTCAGATGGCTATAACTAAATGTAAACAACTTTACTTCTCTAGAGTTTCTGTCTGAGCGATCATATTTAAATTATAAACATGGTGATAATTTTCAAAGATTCAGTTGTCATTAATAATGAGTTGACAAAACTTCAGAAATATGCTTCTGTTAAAAATGTGAACAAAATATATCTGTTACTCATTTAATAAACAATGCCCTGTTGAAATTCAAAAAAAAAACAAACTATATTTTTTGAGTTTTAAAAAGGGCTTAATAATTAGAAGTAATTTATTATTATAATACTGCTATATAACCACATAAAAATTCTATCGGCTTGCAGAAAAAATGTTTCTTGCTCTTACATTGAAAATCACCTGGAGTCAGGAGATCCTGTCATCTTGACTGGATTAATTGGTTACTGATTAGTCTATACTGGCTTTGGATAGGGCCAATATGGCAACTCCCCTCAACTTGTATTTTATCGTTCAGTAGGTTCTCATGGTATCTTAATTACTGTTCTCTAGAGAAACTGAATCAATAGGATGTGTACATGTATATATGCAGAGAAAACAATTTATTCTAAGGAATTGACTCACATGATTATGGAGGATACCAAGTTCAAAATGTGCAGGTTAGGCTTGTAGTCTGAAAAGCCAGTAGAGGTCCTGCTGCAGCTTCTCATGGCCCAGCAAGTTGAGGCATAATGTTCACACATAAGAATAGGAGAGGCACAGGAACACACGAGAAAATATGCAAAACTTCTTCAGGCATAGGCTCAGAACTGGTATATCATTTCTGCTACAATCTCTGTGATAACATAAATCACAAAATCAGTCCAAGTTGAAGGAATGAAGGACACTAATTATTCAATAAGATGAATGGCAAAATCATATCGCAAAGTACATGGACACAGAAAGAGGGAAACAATTGAGGCTGTTAATGCAATCACTCTAAAACAATTTTTTAAATCTTTTTAATCTGGTATAATTTTATTTTAACAGACGCTTTTTATATTGCCTAATTTTATCATACACTTAGATAAATAATTCTTAGATGAACAACACCTGTTTTCTTTTTTCTTTTCTTTTTTTCTTTCTTTTTTTTTTTTTTTATACGGAGTCTCATTCTGTCGCCCAGGCTGGAGTGTGCAGTGGCGCGAACTCGGCTCACTGCAAGCTCCGCCTCCCGGATTCATGCCATTCTCCTGCCTCAGCCTCCCGAGTAGCTGGGACTACAGGCGCCCGCCACCACGGCCTGCTAACTTTTTGTATTTTTAGTAGAGACGAGGTTTCACCGTGTTAGCCAGCATGGTCTCGATCTCCTGACCTCGTGATCCTCCCGCCTCGGGTGTCCCAAAGTGCTGGGATTACAGGCGTGAGCCACCGCGCCCGGCCAACACCTGTTTTCTTACAGGTGAATTCACATAAGATTTGTTAGATTTGAACTTAAAAGATATCTGTTTTTAGTTGAAGATGATTAACCACCGTATTATATAACATGCCAAATTTGCAAAAGTTAGAATTTTTAATTGTTATATCAAAGAAGCCAGATGTTTAGCTACTAGCAATAATTTTGTGAGCCTTAGAGTATTTAGTGCTAAGCTGACTGAGCATTTATACACTTTATGCCTTTATTTAAAGCCGGGTCCCCAGTGCTTAAAGATTGCTTAACTCAAACAACGAGCATTTAAAGTTCAAGTTTTTGCCTTGAAATGATGTTGTTTATTTTATAGAAGGAAAGGTTTATAAATTTCCATACAAATAATGCCAAAGTAAATTTACAAAATTAAAGTATTTAAAAAACTCATATAAATGTTGACAGCCATTATTTTAGGTTAAGAGAAACTGTAGTAATCATTTAGCTTATGGCCTAGTACAACAATTTTTTTTTTTTTTTTTTTTCTGGCGGGAGGGACAAAGTCTCGCTTTGTCACCCAGGCTGGAGTGCAGTGGCATGATCTCTGCTCACAACAACCTCCACCTCCCAGGCTCAAGTGATTCCCCTGCCTCAGTCTCCTGAGGAGCTGGGATTACAAGTGCCTGCCACCACGCCCAGCTAATTTTTGTATTTTTAGTAGAGATGGGGTTTCACCATATTGGTCAGGCTGGTCTTGAACTCCTGACCTCAAACAATCCACCTGTCTTGGCCTTCCAAAGTGCTGGGATTACAGACGTGAGCCAACGCACCCAGACCTAGCACAACAATATTTGAAAAATTATGTAAAAGCAAGAAAATAAAAAATAAATACATAAAACATATGAGGAGATTTTCTGATGATGTCTGAAAATGAAAACTATGTAGCTAGAAGAAAATTTAATAATTGTTGTAAAGTATGTCTTTAAAAATTCAAAATATCTGTTGGAAGTGTTCATGTGATTTTATTATATTTTAAGATTTCATTAGTCATGATGAGTTACGTTCTCTCAGGATTATTTCCATCCATATGAACACACACACTCACACTCTCATATAGCGAAATGTCTTCAGTTTTATAAATCTTATTAAACTTCAAAACAAAATTTGAGATTCTATCAACAGATGGTAAAATGAAACAGATTGGAATTTCTTATTCCAATAACTGTTGAAATTCACACAACGACCAAAAAAAAAAAAAAAAAAAAAAAAAAGATATTAAACAGCCAAATAAACAGGAGCATAACTACATGCTGTGGATTTTTTTTAAAATCACAGTGAAGACAGAAAAATAATATTCTGGCATAGGCTGTCTGTCCCCAGCTCTGAACAGAAGATGGAGTACTGAGTGAGAAAGAAAGGTAAATAAACACTCAGATTGTCAAAAATTCTTTGCTACTAGGAGCAAAGTAGAATAGGGGTAGGGGATGATATAAGAACAATTATACCTTTCTCTCCTCTATGATTCTTTTCTGAGTTCTGGTGGTGTCTGTTAGTGGAAATATCAGCTAAAAAAAGTAATACCAAATAGGCAACATCTACAAAGACAAGGGTTGCCCATAGTAGAAGCATAAGAATTAGGCTCCAGATATTTATTTATTTATTCATTCGTTCATTCATTTATTCATTCAACGTAGCATTACTGAGTGCTTTCTAGGTAGTAGCAACTATTCCAGACATTAACACTACTCATAAAAATGTTCCAGCACAAATCTCTACTCTTACGTAGTTTAAACTCTAGTATGTGAGAGATACATAGCATAAGAATTTAGAACATAAAATTATTTCGTGTCATGATAAATGATTGAACTATATCATTAAGAATAATGTGATGGAGAGTAACTGGGGTGAGAAAATGGGCACCATTAGACAGCGTAGCCAGGTGTCTCTATGGAAAAGATATTTGAATTATAGTCAGAATGATGAGGAGGAACCAGGTGGGAAAAGATCAGGAGGGAGAGTTATCCAAGCAGAGGCCAGAAGACGAACAAAAGACCTGGGCAGAAAACAGGTTCATCATGTTTCCTGTCAAGATTGGTCTATTCAAGGGTAAAACTGAAAGAAAATAAGCTTAGAGATAAGTAACAATCCAGCTGATCTTTGCCACAGAAGAGTCAGAGTTTTATTTGAAGTGGAATTGGAAGACATAGGTATATTAAAAATTGGATAGTGATATGATGTGTTTTGCATTTTTTAAAGGTCATTTTGAAGGCTGTGTGGAAAAAGCGTTTCAGAATAAAGAGGAATGAAAGCACAAAGGTCAGTTCAAAGACTATGTCAGAAGTCCACATGAGTGAAGATGAGAGGTTGTAAAATTGATAACACTAACTATGGAAGAAGTTGCAGACTGGGGAAATTTTTTAGTGTTTGTGAATAGAGTGGACAGAAGGTGGATAAAAATAGGATAGAATCGGAAATCCAGGTTATATCTTCAACTACATAAAATGCATTTCTGACTCTATACAGAAGACCCGAAACAGGATATTTAATTTCAAATTACAAAATGAAGCTCAGGTGCCACAACAAAAGCCTCAGAAGGTCCCATTTTAGCTCTCCCTCATCTTCAACCGTCCTGCAGAGGATGCTACAGAAGCAATAGAAGCAACAGATGGTGTTGAATCCTTCTTCTACCAGCTATTGAAAAGACAGAAAGAAAGAATGCAACCAAAGACCACCAAAGAACATGCTCTTCCATGAGACCAGATTCAAGCACATGGCACAGGAAATAAAGGACATGATGGAACACATCTCACTGGGCCTGGTGAGACTGGCAGAGGCAGGGGCTCAACAGCCTGTTCTTCAAGCTGTCTCAGTAATAGGCTTCCTGCTTCATACTTCTTGTCTTTTTGGAGACCTCTTTGATCCTGATTATTCCTCAGCCTCATCTTCTGGCCTTTCGTAAAATGTGCAAGCCCTTTAATATGCTTTAAATAAATTGACTTGTACTTGTCAACCATGTTAGTTTTGTTGCTGCCATTGTTCACAGAGAAATACCCAACTGATATATTAAAAAGCAAGAATAGCTGGCACTCCAGAATAGAAAAATCCAGTGATGAGAATGGAAAAACAGGAAATAATAAACATGTAAAGATATTAAGAGGCTATGATCACCTGAAAACTCGAGATAATTAAGGAAAAAAGGTGTACCAGATCCACAACTTATTCATTAAACAATGCCAATTAAAATATTTGGGACTGACATACTAACAAATGAGTTAATCAATAGGCAGATAAATGAAACAGACTAGGAGTACAGAAATACAATCTCATACATTTGGGAATTTGATGGCATCACATTTCACATTAGATTAAAAAATAGATTAGTCTGTAAACAAGATATAAAATTGTTTCTCCAAAAATTAAATCTGAAAAATAAATACATGACTCTATAGACAGATAAAATCTGAGGTGAATTAAAATTTAAAATATAAGAAAAATATAAAACTCTAATGTTATTACTTTTTTTACTTAAAGCACAAATCTGTTCTACAGAGTGACAATGTAAACATAGTTAAATGACAAACCACAGAAACTTAGTAGATGTTTATAACATAAACAAGTAAAATGTTCAACAATTGCAATATATAAAAATTTATTCACAAATATTAAAAATAAGCTAAATGTATAAACAGAAGTTTTTAAGTAGAAGACACAAGAATACGCAAAGTTGTTTGGCCTTGCTACTATTTATGGAAACACAACGGTGGGTTACCATCTTGTGGTGCCAAGTATGACAACAGCAATTGATGGTAATGTTGTAGTTTAACTTTATGTCTTACACACTGTTGGTATGAGTATAAGCAATTACAACTATATTGAAGAACAATTTTACGGTATCCAGAAAATTGAAGATAGACCTACCCTGTGGCATAGGATATATAGGAATATATACCAAGGAGGAACATCTTGTTCAAAAGTGCATACAATGTTTATTGCCACTTATAAAGAGTGTTTGTGGCAGTGTTGTTTAAAATAGTGCAAAATTGATAATATAAAAGTCCATCCAGGAGGATATAGATAAATAACACCACCATCAGTGGAATAATAATAATAATTAATAATAATGGCATTTAGTCCAATTAAGGAATTGCATTTCTAAAACATTGCATTGTTTACTTGTATTTAAGTTATTTAATCATTATAAATCCCTGAAAAGAAAAACGGTATTATTAATCCCATTCTGAAGATAAGAAAACTGATACAGAATTTAATTATACAAATTTTTTGAGACCACAAAACTAGTAAAAAACAGAACCAAGGTTCAGGTTACTCTCAATATGCTCTAGAAGCCACTCTGTTAACTCTATCATTGTAATATAATATAGCATTTATGTAATATTTACCGTTTGTTTTTATATATATGTATATATATACACACAAATGGAGATAGAAATATAGATAGATAGATAGATAGATACACACAAATGGAGAGAGAGAGAGAGAGAGAGAGAGAGAGAGAGAGAGAGAGAGAGATCCATCCCATGGAATAATATTCAGCCATTTAAAAAAATGAACTGGAGTTTTATGAATCAACATGAGTAGCAGTGAGCTGAGATCCGGCCACTGCAGTCCAGCCCGGGCTACAGAGCAAGACTCCGTCTCAAAAAAAAAAAAAAAAAAAAAAAAAAATTTAATATTAGCAACAAATCACATTGTAGGACAATCTGTGTTCTCCTC
This sequence comes from Chlorocebus sabaeus, assembly GCF_047675955.1. Taxonomy (NCBI): domain Eukaryota; kingdom Metazoa; phylum Chordata; class Mammalia; order Primates; family Cercopithecidae; genus Chlorocebus; species Chlorocebus sabaeus. Next base: position 40,092,420 of record NC_132906.1, on the reverse strand, counting down.
ACACAGCCGCTGTTTTCAGCAATCTCAAAGAGTGCCATTGGCTTTGTGCCCTAGGAGCTGCAGTCCAGTTTTAACACTATAGTCAGAAACCAGCTAGTGCTGGTTTCTTAGCCCTGTCACAGTTAACCTGTGGATCCACACCTGGATTACTTTAATGACTAATAGTTCCCCCCTTCTACCCTATAATCTTTTCCAATATAGAATTAATGAGATCCCCTTACATATTGTCAGATAATCTTACTTGTCCACATAATACCTTTCCATGTATTTTTTTTTTTTTTAATCTCACTTGGGGTAAGGTCCCCAAGTTGTGCATGTACAACTTATAGTGACCTGCAACCTGCTAGGAAATATGGTTTTGAATTACCTCACTGACCCTTATCTCCTGTGGCCCTCCCTGCTACTCATCCCAGGATTGACATACTGGCCTCGTTTGCTTTTTTAATCAGAAAGTCACACTTCTTCCTCAGGGTTATCTTACTTCCTGTTTCTTCTGGCTGTAACACTCTCTGCCCCAGATATCTACAAGGACCATTCTCTCAGCTCATCAAAGGATTGTTGTGAATGTCATCTTTTGACTAAAACCTTCACTGGTAACACTATTTAATTTGCCTAGAAACATGATTTAACTAAAACCTTCCCTGGAAACACTTCTCCCTCACAAGAGGTTTTCTCTATTATACTTATCAGCATGTAATATGCTGCGTATGTTAATCTTTTTTAATGGACTATTGCTCACTTCAATGTAAGGTGCATGAAAGTAGAGAGATTTGTCTGTGTTGCTCTCTGCTGTATTCCTAGCATCAGGTTCTTCTGCATAACAAAATTTATACTGAATGAACAAATGTCATAGGGCTTATATCAATTTAATAGCAAATATAAAATAACATTGTACTATTTCGTTGGATGTACATATTTATGGGATATATATAACATGTGCTATAAGAGTATCAAGTTCATGCTTATGTATTATTTTTTCAAAAATTTTATTTGCTTATTTATGTTTTTCTGATGGGAGAGTAAAAGAGTCTGAGATAATGTAGCAAATCCTGTCAGTTTTGTTGACAAGGAGTTTAATACATTTACAGAATGGTATCTTGAACTCTTGAATAATCTGTGGGCTACAGTAATTGTGGTTTAAAAATTTCATAACTTATTGGAAGAGTATAAGGAAACATTTCAGAAAACTTAGAGAAAAAAGCATATTAGAATCGGTCTAGTATATAAGACTAGAGAATCCACCAGGTGACAATGTCCCCTGGGATATTGGGCCCTCCCTTCACTAAACTAATGAAGAGTCCACTGATAAAATTGTTACAGTAGGTAGCTAGTAGGAGAGGGCTGCCCCCAACACACACCAGGAGTGACAGGTGATCATCAGGTGATGGTCAGGCTGTTGTTAACTGTCTCTCTAAGTAATAACTGGTCACAACTAGCATCAGGGAAATGCAGTCTTCTAAAAGTAGAAAACACCAGAAACTGATGATCAGCTGCTTCCCAGTAAGATCTCAGGAGCAGGGAGAAGTAATGCAGGACCCCAGAAGTATGCCAACATATAAAACCCCAAATCAAAAGGTCCAACCCTTCACTTCTGTTTCAAATTGCCCACTTGTCTCTCTTACAAGCGTATATTGTTTCCTTCCTTTCATTCCTGATCTAGAGCTTTTTAATAAACTTTCTCTCCTGCTCTAAAGCTTGTTTGGTCTTCCATTCTGCTTTATGCTCTTTGGTTGAATTCTTTCTTCTGAGGAGGCAAGAATTGAGGTTACTGCAGACCTGTTAGAATACATTTGCCACCACTAACATATTTGGTGCCATGTACTTCAGATAACTTCCACTGCTAACAAAATATGAGTGAGACTCGTGGATTGAATCAATCTCCATATTCTTGTTGTGATACTGTACTGTAGTTTTGCAAAATGTTATCACTGAGGAAAACTTTGTAAAAGGTAGAGGGGGATCTTCCTGTATGAATTCTTTAAATTCTATGTAAATTTACAATCATATCAAAATAAAACATTTAATTTAAAAATAAAAAGCAATTCTTCTTATCCTACAGAGCTTGGGTAGAAACTAAGAGTATTATCACAAGATATCAAGTGGTTTTATGCCCAGATTTGTTCATCATGAGCTGGGTTTTATAAATTATCCCAAGTGATTAGGTCAAGCAGTTTCCACAGTAGTCCATTATATGATGAAAACAGTATATGCAAGATCAAGTCCAAGCAGGTCTGAGAGAACATCAAAGGGTGACCAAGACTCTCACTAGCCTCTGTTACACTCAAGTCTCTTCATCAAGTCCCACATATAGTCTCATGAGTAGTTTCCCTAGAAAAACTAGTGAAGAAGAAAAAAATCCAGGTCTGGTTTTAAGAAAATTCAACTGAATATGTGTGATGGTTAATACTGAGTGTTAACTTTATTGGATTGAAGGATGCAAAGTATTATTCCTGGGTGTGTCTGTGAGAGTGTTGCCAAAGGAGATAAACATTAGAATCAGTGACTGGAAGAGGCAGACCCACCCTAAGTCTGGATGAGAACCATCTAATAGGCTGCCACTGTGGCTAGAGTAAAACCAGACAGAGGAATGTGGAAAGGCTAAACTAAGTCTTCTAGCCTTCATCTTTCTCCCGTGCTGGATGCTTCCTGCCCTCGAACATCGGACACCAAGTTCTTCTGCTTTTGGACTCTTTGACTTATACAAGTGGTTTCCTAAGGGCTCTGGGGTCTTTGGCCACACACTGAAGGCTACACTGGTAGCTTCCCTACTTTTGAGGTTTGGGGACTCAGACTGGCTTCCTTGCTCCTCAGCTTGCAGACAGTGTATTGTGGGACTTCATCTTGTGATCGTGAGAGTCAATTCTCCTTAATAACCTCCCTTTCGTATATACATCTGTCCTATTAGTGTTGTCCCTCTAGAGAACCCTGACTAATAAGAAATGTTACTGTGAACTGAAGATGACTGGCCCCATGTAGAGATTAACCGAAAGAATGAATGAAAATGATTTTGGTGAATATCAACACATCGGTTCAGAGTTCTGGGGAGAGCAGAATAGGAGAACCGGAAAAGGAATGTTCTGTGATAGGAGAATATGGATAAATCTAGGGAAGTGCAATGCTCACCAGACATCATTTGCTGTAGAGGAGGTATTCCATAAACAGGAAGACAGAATTCTTCTCCAGCAGATGTCACTCAGTCTCTGTCCTTAGCCATCCTGAGTGTATTCACAGTAAGACAAGAACATCACAGCCATGTTATTAGAGATGAAAGGTATGCATGAGTCCAACAGTATGAGCTTCTTCTGGTTAAGGGTGGTCTATCTTCTGCATTTGCTGAATGTGTAACCTACCAGCAGTAGACACCAATGCTGAGTCCCTGACATAGTAACATAGCTCAACGGTAGCAACCAATTTCTTACTGGAAACTTGATTACATTGGACCCCTTCAATTCTAAAGGAAATAGTAATTGCTAGACTGATGCATGTGTTTTTAAAGGATTTGTCTAATCTGCCTGCAGAGTCTATACTAGCACCACCATCTCTGGGTAAATAGCATATGATTTAACATAATATCTCACATAACCTCACTTTAGAACAAAAGACCCACTTATAGATATGAAAATGAGCACTCACTTACTCACAAGATCCACTGGATGCACCTTATACTGCTTTAGTTAGAAATGTCTGGCCTGACAGCACCTTGAAATGACCTCTTCAAGACTGAAATAATACATCATTGGCAATGTTATTCTGTAGGATTAGAACATTATCATTTAGAATCTGTATGTAAGTTAAACAAAAAGTCATTATATAATACTGTGTCTCTCAATATAGTAAAAGACTGAACCTATGAAACAACCGTAGAATTAGCAGTGACCTTTGTCATCATTATTGTCTTTGATTAACTTATTGTTTTGTACTTCATTGTTTCTAAAACTTTAGAGTTAGCACAATAAGAGGAGCTGGAATCAAAAGATAGTATGTTTTCATCAGGTTGCACTGAACCTAACCTGTGATATTACATGGTCGTTTTGGACTCCTCAAACCAATGCACCAGTAGGCTAAGAAGTGAATCACTATATAGTCATGTGCCACTTAACGGCAGGGAAATATTCTGAGAAATGCATCATTAAGTGATTTTATCATTGTTCAAATATCACTGAGTGCACTTATACAAACCTAGATGGCATAGCCTACTACACACCTAGACTATGTGCTATAACCTATTGCTCTTAGGCTACAAATATGTACAACTGGTTTCTTTACTAAATACTGTAGACAATTGCAACACAATGGTAGTATTTGTCTATCTAAGCATGTCTAAACATAGGAAAGGTACAGTGAAAATGTGGTATAGTCTTATGAGACTACTGTCATTTGTGCAGTCCATCATTGGCTGAAATTTTATTATACAGTACATGACTGTTTATTTGAAGCTAGTCAATCCTGAATATCATGAAAAGAGAGAGTTGATACTACAGCATGGAGGCAGGGAAGAATATATGCAGAATTGAAATGTATTCATCAGGGTGTGTTTGTGTTCCCATACTTAGTAAGAGGAAAAACTGTAGCAATCATAGCCAGACAAAAACAAGATGACCAGAGCTCAGAATCCCACTGCATAAAGTTCTGAGTAACTCTACCTGGCAAACAATCTAAAACAGACACATTATCTCCCTTTTTAAACCATTTATTTTTATTTCTTAATTATTAATTTTAACAACCTATTAGTACATAAAATGAATTAGCCCTATATCTGTTATATGTATGGTAAATTACTTTTCCTAAAGTGTATGTGATTAATATTTGCGTGATGTTCCAAGAGACCTCATCTGTTATTGTTCTTTACATCCCTTGGAGAGAAGCTCTATTGTATTGTCACCTTGGTGCGTCTGTAACATAAATAATAAACCTCACAGATCCACATCCCAGTTTTCTGAATTCTTAGTACAATGGAGATATTGAGAAGTAGACTTTCATTTATTTTATTTATTTATTTTGAGACAGAGTCTTGCTCTGTTGCCCAGACTGGAGTGCAGTGGCCGGATCTCAGCTCACTGCAAGCTCTGCCTCCCGGGTTTATGCCATTCTCCTGCCTCAGCCTCCCGAGTAGCTGGGACTACAGGTGCCCGCCACCTCGCCCGGCTAGTTTTCTGTATTTTTTTTTTAGTAGAGACGGGATTTCCCCGTGTTAGCCAGGATGGTCTCGATCTCCTGACCTCGTGATCCGCCCGTCTCGGCCTCCCAAAGTGCTGGGATTACAGGCTTGAGCCACCGCGCCCGGGCTGAGAAGTACACTTTCAATACACCCTATGATTTTCCAAAACCTTCAACATTTACTTAACCAGCTGAAGAAGTTTCTCTAAGATTGGTTGTATCTATTTTCACACTGCTATAAGGAAATTCCCAAGACTGGGTGATTTATGAAGGAGAGAAGTTTAATTGACTCACAGTTTCACATGGCTCAGGAGGCCTCAGGAAACTTACAATCATGGAGAAAAGTGAAGGGGAAGCAAGAGCCTGGAGAGAAGGAGTGTATGTGGGAGGAAATGTCAAACACTTAGAAAACCATCAGCTCTCATGAGAACTCACTCACTATGACGAGAACAGCATGGGCTAAACTGCCTCCATCATCCACCTCCCTCCAGGTTCTACCCTTGACATGTGGGGATTATGGGGGTTACAATTCAAGATAAGTTGTGGGCAGACACAGAGCCAAACTATGTAATTGTTCTACCCCTTACACCAGAGTGCTTCAAGCTTTATTGGGGAAGAGCCAGAATTATGAGGGAAACTTTGGCTTACTTCAGCATTAGAGGTGATTGTTATATTAATAAAAGCTGTTTGTGGGTTGGTGATATACTAACCCTGTATTGATGTATTTATTCTACACTGTTGTAATAATTTTGAAAGATATCAGGTAGCCATTGACAAAATGAGAGCGATTTGGACATCATTAAATAGTTTTCATATTATGAGAACAACTCAAATTTCCTTGTTATAATGCATATGAGTCTTGGATGAAATATAACATTTTGAATAGTTTGATTGATACATAATTTAGTTACCACAGATAATATAGATTGCTATATAATTTGTGTACACACTTACTGTTGTACACAATTCAATGATTTTGAGTATATTTACAGAATTTATCGCAACAGTCTAAGTTTTAAATATTTTCATTGTCCTAGAAATAAATGGCATGCCCATTTGTAGTCCCTCTTCATGCTCACTACCAGCTGTAGGCCACCAAAAATCTTTTTTCCTTATAGATTTTCCTTTTCTGAACATTTTGTCCAAATAAAATCTTACAAAATGTACGATATTGTGTTTTTTGTGTCTGGCTTCTTTCACTTAGTGTTATGCTTTCGAGGTTTTTACTGTGAAAGGAAAATAAATATCAGGACCCCCAAAATCACTAAGCCAAATGGAAAAATCAAGCTGGGAACTGCATAGGGCAAACATGCCTCACATTTTACCCCTAAATAAGATAGCTACAAACACAAAAAAACCACATACCTCCCTCGCAATCTGCCCACAAGGCAATTCCTCCTGGACAAAGGACACACAGAACTCAAAGTCATCCCTTTGCTCACGTGAGACAAATGTATTATCTGATTGCTCCCTTTGCCCTATGGTTTCACTAAACCAGACTAAAGCATAAGTGACTATTTCTGTAAATTGCATAATCAGTGAAAGACTAATCAGAAACTCAAAAGAATGCAACCTTTTGTCGTTTATCTACCTATGATCTGGAAGCCCCTTCCCCTCTTCGAGTTGTCCCACCTTTTGGGACCAAACACCTGTCCATCTTACATATCTTGATTGATGCCTCATGTTTTCCTAAAATGTGCAAAACCAAGCTGTGCCCCGACTACCTTGGGCACATGTGGTCAGGATGTCCTGAGGCTGTGTCATGGGTGCATCCTTAACGTTGGTCAAAAAATATTTCTAAATTAACTAAGACCCGTCTCAGATATTTGGAGTTCACAATATTTGACACTTATAAAACAAAGAAACAAAGTAAACTACACTATAATATTGACCACCTTTGAAATACTCAAAGCAGAAAACATTTTATAATTAAGAAGAACAAAATTTAATTTGCATTTTGTTTTTTATGATGGAATTTTATGATTTCATGAGAACACCAGTATGAAGAAGAGCATGCTGCTGTTATTTATCAACTGGCAATACATCCCACTCAGGAAATTATCTCATTTCTTTTTATGGAATATTTCCAAAGTCTAGAATCCACTAAGCGTATTCATTAGAAAGGTACAAGCATTTACAAAATGAAACTCGGTAAATACTTTAGGATCAAAAAACTTAAAAACTAACTGCACCCTAAAATATCCCAGTTTCATAACTTATATGGGAAGCAGAGAACAATTTTCTACATCTACACAGTGTTGTAATACTGATGTTTGAAAGAGTGCTAAAATCTGTCAAAAAATCTTCGAAATGCAGCACTCTTTCAGTTCCTTTCTGTATCTATGTGGAAGAGTATAATTTTCTGTAATTTTTAACAGAGTTTCAGGATGAAGCTATTAAGTATAAAACCTAGAATGCATTTGGGAAGGTAAGAAAATGAAACACAGAAGACGTCTATGCTGGAATCATTTACACTTTTAAGATGTTCCCCAAGTTAACATCAATAGAATTAACTCTAAAACTACCTTAGTTCCATATCTTAGTCTCCCTGACATACATTACTGAAATGCCTTAAGACCTGGGTATTTCTTTTCGGCTCCCTGGCCATGCTCTGAGTGGTGCCAGCAATTGAGAAAGGATAGCTGTGTAATGAGCCCAGTCAGGAAGGATAGACCTGCTGGGAGAGCTCAGTCTTGTCAGATTCTCATGTTAGAGCTAGGCTAAGCACAGCCAAGTCACTGCCCTTGTGAGACCATGTGAACTTGGGCATGAAACCAGTGTTTCATAGTAATTATTGCCTAATGGTCTCCAGACAACCTTGGCTAACTCAGTATTTCTCCTGTCTTCTTCTGTCTGTAATTCTCAGATAACTATAGAATGTGCTGGTAATGCAAAACCCTGACCTAAGGCAAAATTGTCCCCAACAGTCCAAGTCTTCTTCCTCTTCCTCGTAGGGAATGTAACACCTCGATTTAGAGAGAAACGTCCTGGGACAGCCCAAACTTTGTTCTTCTCACCTCTGGAAGCAAGGTATCCTTCAACGTTTTGTGCAGTGAGTCCTGTGACCGCTGTGTTGTATAAGCAGTCTGCCATTCCAGGTTCCTCATCTGTGGTACAATTGGGCCATGCACAGTCAAAACTCAATCTGCCCCAGCCAGTTTTTTTGAGCCCTTGGGGGACCAGCCCACAATGGATTGTAGGCTTTTTATGGCCCCTTGCTGCCTATCTGTAAGTAGTAAATCTCCTTTATATAACTTGTTGCATGTAAATGTGTTCTGTCTCACCAGACATAGTCTGTTGGTGAAACTGCAGCCCAGGATGCAGTGGATGTAAGTGTTCTGACTCCTGTTCCTGGTGGTTGGCATGGTGACAGTATTTGCTATCTTCCACATGTGAGTGTCCTTTCTTAAAATTGGTTACTAGTGAACCTGCTTCACAGTTATGATGGATTGAAGGCTTGTAACCTGTAATCTTGTTTTCTGGTCCCAGTGTTAAGATAGAAAAACAAAGCATTTAGAAAAAAGAGTCAGGAACATGTAAAAAAGGCAGAAAGAAGCACAATCATATCAACATACAAGAACAACTTCAAATATCATGCATTAATTTTAATTCATGACATTTTCTGTGGAAAAGTGTCAAATTGGTTTATTGTCTCAAATCAAAAAATGTATAATAGGCATTGTCTTAATTAGAATTGTTTTCTGTTATGATTCAAGCAAAAGTTAATGCAAGAGCATAAATTAATATAATCACAGTTGTCAATTATCACCCCAAGATTCCTAAAGATAAGGATTGTCTCTGTAAGCCAATTATCATAATATATGCCAAGATAGGAATTTAGCATCTATTAGGTAATAAATGCAGTAGTCTATTGCTATTTTTGAAAAATCAAGTTTTTGTTTTTATCTCACTTTGAGAAATGTGGACACTAGCCTCTACAAATTGCCAAATATATTTAAGCAGTGACTGCACTACTCTGACAAAAGAGAAGCTACTACATCTGTGTTAATAACTACCAATGCAAAGTGTGCTAGTTCAACCGAATAATCTTGTTAATGGCATCTGAAGAACATGAACTAAAAATTAAAAACCTTTTCTTCAGGTAATAGAAGGTGATGGGGCAAATATATATGGCATATGACTAGCATGTTTCTAGCCATGGAAAGAAACTATAAATAAGGAAAACAAACTATAAGAAAATGTTCTAAACTCTATGAATCTCTTTCACACATTTTGTCTCTATGAAGGAAAAGAAGCAAGTAAATTAGAGTCATTTGGATGGCTAATTAAAATTTTGATCTTAATTTGTAGTTTAATTCTTTCAAAAAATATTTATAAGGGCCATTTATGCTGCACGGGAGTTTGACATTATAATACAAAACTCTACATATTCAAGGAACTTACACACTGGCATGAAAGATAGGCAAAACCATCGTAAAATGTTACTATAGAAAGCAGTGAAATAAGATAACTATAGGAGACTAAAAACAAAAGTGTCATACTACTGGAGAAGGTTTGGTGTAGGGCTAGTTTCCAAAATAAAAACTTGGTAAGTTTGAAATAATTAAATGTATTCAATCTAGAGCAACGATAGATTTTGTGTTTTCTGATTTTGTGTTAAAATGTTCTTTGTTTCATGTCATTAGGTTAATTATGAATGATGACATTTTAATGAACTTATCTGGAGCAATAAAATGTTGGCAGCCTTCTTTCAACCCCCTTTCTGGGAAATACTGATTTGGCATAGAGTGTGTGCCAGCTAATACCAAAATTCATCTTTTCCCAGGAAACTCAAAGTATGTGAGTACCTGTGTGAAAGGATCTATGAGTTTGAGTTGAAGAATAAATTATTAAACACTTTAAACTTTCAGGAGTCAAGAATCTTTGTAATGTTTGCCCAGGATCTCAGAGCTTAGCAAACACAGAAGGATGTTTGGACTCAATTCAAAGGTATCACAAAAAGAATAGTTCATATCAAGGTTCACCATTATTCCCCTCCCACCACCAATGGGACAGCTTGGAAAACAACATTGGAATTGATTGTCATCCTCAAAGCTCACCCCAGTGAAGACAAAATGGCTTAGAAATATATGTACAGTCCTGATTCTGCTGGTCCAGTTTATGATAATACGCAAATAGGCTTGTGTTTTCAGAAATATAAGGTGAATTTTACAAAATTCAAGCTAACATACCATAGAAAGAAAGAAGACAGGGTCTGGAAGGCATTTCGATGGGTCTTCTAGAGGAACAGGGAAATGGGAATTAGTATCAACATGACTGTATAATTTGCTTTCTTATTGCTATAAATAATTTTTTACATATTTTTTCTGCAATTCTTCCAACTAATAACCTTGCATTCTGCTTGTTGAGAAAATAGAAGCCACATTTAGAAAATACTTTCATCTGAAAATTCTAGAATTTATGGACCTACCTTGATTTCAAACTTTGCTCTCTATCTTCTTTCCTTTTATAGAAGAAATTGTTGCTTCAATCGAACACATATTACCCTCTCCTTACCCCATCCCCACCTGGAGCTCAGGATACTTACTTACCCATGATTTCTTATGGATGTCAATTCTATCACACTCCATTTATACCTACCTAAGTGTGTGCGTGTGTGTGTTTCATTCTTAAGTCAATCATTCCCCTTAAAAGCATTCTCTAGTATCTCTAGCATTATATATATAAAACGACTAAAACTCACATCCCCTTGCTGCATCTCTGATTCTCTTCACAAAATAACTTATCTGTTAGGCTGCTCATTTCATTCCCTAGCCTCAACCCAATCTACTAGAGCAACGTTTTGGCCCTATTTTGCTGAAACCGCTCTTCTATAGGTCTTGGATAACTAGTGTGAATCTACTTTCCAATTTTCATTGGACAGTCTTGGCTTACCCCTGTTGCACTAGCTAATTGTTAATGATTCACTTTTCACTCTCAAAGTTTCCAAGATACACAATAAGTTACATATGTTACTCCACTAATGGCATCCATATCATCACATAAAGTTTACTTTGGACTATAAATCAGTAGCAGCCTGCAAATATAATCTATCTCATGTTCTTTCAAAATTTTCTTTTTTTTGTTTCTGTGACATTACATTCTTCTGGTGGATCAGTAGTAGTAATGCTTACCAAATCTTCCAAGTACTTCATTACATTTCCAAGACATTTTCAGTTAGGCATATGATTCTAGCCAATAAAATGTGGGAAGAATATGAGTCTCTTACATGCTCAGTGAAAAATCATATAATATGACTCTTTATTATTTTTTAATAGAAAGTTGCATGTTCCAAGTAGTGCATCTATGAGCTATTTCAGCCTCTATCAGTCTTGTTCCTGTGCGATTTTATACTTCATAGTCCCCACTGACCTTGCCGGGACAGAAACCATGAGTGAGAAACAAGCTTTTGTAATATTGAACCCTGAAATATGAGAGTCCTTTGTTACAGAAACATACCCTAGCCTGTCCTGAATAATATACCCACCTTAATATTTTCTCATTCTCAGTTTTCATCCTGGCTCTGATGCCTTTGACTGACTTTAAATACATCACATTAGCATATTAAAGGATTCTATTTTCTTTGAACATTTATTATTGCTTATCTGTTTGTTTGTTTGAGTGATTCTTTAACCCCTCACTAGAATACAAACTTCATAAGAGTTTGAAATGTATTTGCATTGTTTACCACTGTTATCACTAACCTTAGAATATGGCCTGCTACAAAGTAGTTGCTTCTTATTTTCAGCTAAATGAAAGTACACTGTGGATGGAAAATTGAGACATGTAACACAGCAAATTTAGAAAATTTCTATTTTTGCAGCTGTTTTGTATTTTTAAAAATTCTTGAAAATATCCAACCCATGAAATTTTGATTAATGGGCCAATTATTTTCAGTTCAGAAATGTTTCCTGCTAATGTGAATCAATGTAGATAATTATTCAGTTCCATTTGTCTTAACCCGTTTTTCAGGAATATGAGTTAACAGTGTTTATATAAAGCTATCTTGAACATATTTTGTCTGAGTTGCAAAATGTCTGAAAATGTATTTATCCTCTGTCACAATATGGACAACTTGACTAAATTTAACATGTCTAAGTCACAACTCTTCTCTTTCAAATTGTTACACTTTGTTCTATCAGTGTCTGTTATTTTGCATTAGTACAGAAAATACTGAGATCAATATGATTTGTATTCTCCTAAAGTAGCCTCATACTTTAATATTCTTACTTAAAATATATTTTATGTGTAACTTTTGAAAATTCAAAAATATTGCTATCTAAATATGGATCCTTTTCATTAAGTTTGAGAGATGAACTGATGTAAATGGCCAATAATAAGAACAGGCTACTTTTGTAAGAAAAAAAATAGTTTTCAAATATTGTATTTTTTATGCATCTTCTAATCTGTTTTCAACTTAGAAATCATTATTATATGTGGGCCTAATCTTCATTTTTCTTCACATTTTAATATTTTATCTTTCTGTCATATTCATTTATGTGTATGAGGGATTTTTTTTTTTTTTTTTTTTTTGGAGGGGTCTCCTCAGTCCTTGATTCACTTGTGTTTATTTCCAACAGCCATTCATTTTACTAAATGTATTAAGTCAAGAATTACTTTGTTTAATACAAACATTTCAATTTTATGTTTGTATTTAACTTTGATAATTGAAAGCTTTGTTATAATTCACAGATATAAGCGAGACTTGCAATTTTTAAAAGATGAATCAGGTTTCCTAAAATGTTACAATTTTTTAGTCAATAAATTTAGGAAAGGCAGTGCTTCGGTTATTCAGAACATGTTAGTAATCTCATTTTCTACCACAGATTATTTTCATACATACTTGATGTCTGCATTTTTCTCATCAGTGCAAGAAAAGAACTTCACTTAGATGGAGTTGACATAGAGTTTTTAGAAATTGATGTCTGCTGTTTCTATGTATGCTTATACCCATATCTTTCTTGGAGATATATGATAAAAATGGCAGAAATGGAAATGGTGATTAAAAAAACAAAACAAACAAAAAAGACAAGACACACAAACACAAAGTAGTTTGTAACTGCAGTGTTTCATCATTCTCGTGTGGAAATAATGCTGTCTAGTATTAGTAGTAAGCAATGTTTTGTTTGTTCTGTTTTTCTTTCTGCTTATCTGCACAGATATTCAGAATCCAGTGCCTCTTTGCCATATCTGATTTTCTGCTTGGTGGGGCCATTTAAAAAGAAACATATTCCAAGGCTTCAGAGTATTGTGTTTTCTGTATAAAAGAGACAAATGAGAGAAAGTTTCAGTGGCTGCTTATCTATAGTTCTGAAAACCATTCTTATTTTACAAACTTAATCTGTCAACTAAAAGTTAATAGGATGATAGATTCTCTGCCTCATCTCCAGGCAGGCAGCCATCTTGCAAAATATAACTAGTTTCTGAAAATGTTTTTTACAGTTGTATAGTTTTCTCTCACCCTTATGAGACTTTAAGCCTTATATCACACAGGACTTGGGAATTTTCCCCCAGTGGGTTGTGGATTCCTATGGTGACTTTAAACACTGTAGACAGTCACTGTTTATAAATGAAGCTTGATTGTCTTAAGTGCAAAGGACTTAAGAAAGTTCAAAACACAAGAGCGTCAGGAGCCTCAGCAAATGTAGGTGGGCCTGGCTTTGAGACAGCTGTTTCCTAGAGGCCAGGACAGCTTCAGCAAGGAACAGATAGGCACAGCTGTGAAATGTTCCGACTTCAGGGTTCTCACTGCACCACATGTGCAAGGTGAGGCAGATGCAGCTAGCATAAAGAACACAAGATCTTATCGAAGGGAAGAATCTTCCCCTATACAGGCTCTTGCTACTTTAAAGGGATGAAGTAAATACTATATTTGCTGGATTAACATTTTTTAAATAACAGGTACGTAACCTGTGATTCTAAACAGCAATTAAGTTTCACTGGTAAACAGCACAAAGGATCCACAGAAAAAATGGACAAGAGACTTGAACAGATATTTCACAGAGACAAAACGGAAATGACCAATAAATATGTAAAGTAATGTTTAATATCTTTGCTAGTCAAGGAAATGTAAATCAAGACCACAAAAATAAAATTCTATCTTCACAGAATTGGAAAAAACTGCTTTAAAGTTCATATGGAACCAAAAAAGAGCCCGCATCTCCAAGACAATCCTAAGTCAAAAGAACAAAGCTGGAGGCATCACGCTACCTGACTTCAAACTATACTACAAGGCTACAGTAACCAAAACAGCATGGTTCTGGTACCAAAACAGAGATATAGACCAATGGAACAGAACAGAGTCCTCAGAAATAATACCACACATCTACAGCCATCTGATCTTTGACAAACCTGAGAGAAACAAGAAATGGGGAAAGGATTCCCTATTTAATAAATGGTGCTGGGAAAATTGGCTAGCCATAAGTAGAAAGCTGAAACTGGATCCTTTCCTTACTCCTTATATGAAAATTAATTCAAGATGGATTAGAGACTTAAATGTTAGACCTAATACCATAAAAACCCTAGAAGAAAACCTAGGTAGTACCATTCAGGACATAGGCATGGGCAAAGACTTCATGTCTAAAACACCAAAAGCAACGGCAGCAAAAGCCAAAATTGACAAATGGGATCTCATTAAACTAAAGAGCTTCTGCACAGCAAAAGAAACTACCATCAGAGTGAACAGGCAACCTACAGAATGGGAGAATATCTTTGCAATCTACTCATCTGACAAAGGGCTAATATCCAGAACCTACAAAGAACTCAAACAAATTTACAAGAAGAAAACAAACAACCCCATCCAAAAGTGGGCAAAGGATATGAACAGACATTTCTCAAAAGAAGACATTCATACAGCCAACAGACACATGAAAAAATGCTCATCATCACTGCCCATCAGAGAAATGCAAATCAAAACCACAATGAGATACCATCTCACACCAGTTAGAATGGCGATCATTAAAAAGTCAGGAAACAACAGGTGCTGGAGAGGATGTGGAGAAATAGGAACACTTTTACACTGTTGGTGGGATTGTAAACTAGTTCAACCATTATGGAAAACAGTATGGCGATTCCTCAAGGATCTAGAACTAGATGTACCATATGACCCAGCCATCCCATTACTGGGTATATACCCAAAGGATTATAAATCATGCTGCTATAAAGACACATGCACACGTATGTTTATTGCGGCACTATTCACAATAGCAAAGACTTGGAATCAACCCAAATGTCCATCACTGACAGACTGGATTAAGAAAATGTGGCACATATACACCATGGAATACTATGCAGTCATAAAAAAGGATGAGTTTTTGTCCTTTGTAGGGACATGGATGCAGCTGGAAACCATCATTCTTAGCAAACTATCACAAGAACAGAAAACCAAACACCGCATGTTCTCACTCATAGGTGGGAACTGAACAATGAGATCACTTGGACTCGAGAAGGGGAACATCACACATCGGGGCCTATCATGGGGAGGGGGGAGGGGGGAGGGATTGCACTGGGAGTTATACCTGATGTAAATGACAAGTTGATGGGTGCTGACGAGTTGATGGGTGCAGCACAGCAACATGGCACAAGTATACATATGTAACAAACCTGCACGTTATGCACATGTACCCTAGAACTTAAAGTATAATAATAATAATAAATAAATAAATAAATAATAAAATAAAATAAAATAAAATTCTATACCTATTTTCTTGGCAGAAATTTAAATGTTAAAGAAATGGTCAAGAATGATGATTTACAGATTGCTGATGGTATTTTGAATTGGTGCAAATGCTATAAAAGAGTTTAGCATTGCCTTTTAAATTCAATCATTTCATACTTCATATATTGTGTGATTCACAAATCCTTTTCCTTGGAATAATAGTCGTTAAGAGAAATGTATATTAGAGTTCCTAGTCTTCTTTCCTTCTCTATAATTTAAAGACTTATTTTTTTTTTTTTTTTTTTTTTTTTTTTTTTTTTTTTTTTTTTTTGAGAGGGAGTCTGGCGCTGTTGCCCAGGCTGGAGTGCAGTGGCCGGATCTCAGCTCACTGCAAGCTCCGCCTCCCGGGTTTGCGCCATTCTCCTGCCTCAGCCTCCCGAGTAGCTGGGACTACAGGCGCCCGCCACCTCGCCCGGCTAGTTTTTTTTTGTATTTTTATATTCCAGATGCAAG
Source organism: Chlorocebus sabaeus (assembly GCF_047675955.1). Classification (NCBI taxonomy): domain Eukaryota; kingdom Metazoa; phylum Chordata; class Mammalia; order Primates; family Cercopithecidae; genus Chlorocebus; species Chlorocebus sabaeus. The sequence goes on along the minus strand of NC_132906.1, from coordinate 40,076,093 downwards.
TCCTTCGGTTGTTATAGGCACTGCAAGTGTTAATAACTTCTAAACTCTTTACTTGTCTTTTCCCTTTTAATTGTTTTTTAAATGGGTGAATATCTTTATTAGTAGTATAATAAATTTATTATTTTGTGGATAATGATTTTGCGTGTTTTAAAACAAATATTTAACAACCTAAGATATTGAAGATATTATATATGTAGTATGTAATTATATAAATTAAAATTTATGTGATTTTCATCAAATTATATGTAATTTATGGTTTTATTTGCTCATTTAGATCTATAATCTACCAATAACTGATTTTGTGGCATACTTAGAGATAAGTCAAATTTTATTTTTCTGCACATATTTAATTGATAGAGCACTACATTAAATAAATTTCTTTACTCATATTAAATGTGTATACTTCCAGACTTCTAAAGTAATAATAATTATTAGTTTCACAATATTTCAAAATTCTTTTATTGGGTACCCTAAAGGTTGCAACATATATCCTCATCTTATAAAGTCTAGCATATATTAGAACATTCACTAAATACTTTTGAGCATTGTAACTTTATTCACTTCCTTCCCTCTAGAGTATTCTGTTTCATTTTATACGATATTTTATATAAAAAAGCAGCACACAAGACATAACTTTTAAAAATATGATCAATCTTTTTTTGCTATATTTTCTATCACATTTCATTGTCCCATGTTTTTTCTCTTCTTCCCACTTTTATCTTTCAGTTGCTTCAGCTCACAATTTTTTCTCATACATATGAGCCCTTACATATATATTCTTTTTCTGCTTCCTTTCTTGGAAACGTTTTATTTAATTTTTTAAGAGGTTTTTAAAGGTTATTTTCAGTATTAGTTCCTCCATGTTCTTCCCTGCCTTTTACTAAGAAACACAATATTTTTCTCAGATACCTTTACCAAACCCCATCTAATTTCCAAGATAATAAATATTATATTGTATTTAGTCAGGTATTTTTTACAATTGTTCCCTCTCTAGGTATTGCAAGTTATGAAATGTGGGCTTCATGTTTGTAACTCTAATGTCTTACATGTAACAATTATTTAGTAAATATTTGTTAGATCCACAAGTAAATTAATTATCTGCTACCAATAATGTCCAACACTACAAAAGATGTCAACCAAATCCAGCAATTAACAATGTAAAATTCACAGTATAGCATTCTATCTAAAACTGTAAATATGAAAATGACTGGTATAATATGCCCCAAGAATGGAAAAGAAAATTAATACAAATATGCAGAGATAAAATTAACAGAGAAATATTTAAACAAGTTACTCTAAATATTATAATTATGCTTGATGGTTTAAGCAAAACATTAATATAATGAGATTAAATATAAAGAATATTAAAAATAAATATTTTGGAGATATAAATTTTTAATTAATTTAATTAAAAATTTGCCAGATGATATTTATGATAAATACATTTCAGGAGAAGAAAAAAAAATTGGGGCACCAGAAGCCACAGCAATGGTAACTATTCAAATACAACACAGAGAGAAAAAAGAATTTAAATAATGAAAAGATCATTAGAGATGAAGAAGATAATGTCAAGCAATCTCTAGAAGTCAGTTGGTTGAGGGAACATAAAAGTATATGAAGAAAAAATTACCAAATATTTTCTAAATTGGACAACAACCTAAATTTACAAACTCAAGAAAATCAGTAATTCCCATAAACATAAAAAAACAAACCAAGGTACATTATATTCAAATTTCCAAAAATCAGTGATTACATTTTAAAATTAAAGGGAAGCAGGAAAACAATTTGTGCTGAGTAACATTGAGCAATGTGCTGAGTAACATTGAGCAATGTTTCCTCAGACTTCTCTGAATTTCCACAAACCAACAGACATAGTACAGACAAAGGGAAAAATGAAGCCAAACTGTCCACTTACAATTCTATGTCCAGGGCCGGGCGCCGTGGCTCACGCCTGTAATCCCAGCACTTTGGGAGGCCGAGGCGGGTGGATCACGAGGTCAGGAGATCGAGACCATCCTGGCTAACACGGTGAAACCCCGTCTCTACTTAAAAAAAAAAAAATAGATGAGCTTGGTGTCGGGCACCTGTAATCCCAGCTATTCAAGAGGCTGAGACACGAGAATGGCGTGAACCCGGGAGGTGGAGCTTGTAGTGAGCCGAGATCACACCACTGCACTCCAGCCTGGACAACACAGCAAGACTCCATTTCAGAAAAAAAAAAAAAAAAAAAAAAAGAATTCTATGTCCAGGAAAACATTAAAAAATCAAAGTAAATTTTAAAAAGACAAACACAGAGAATATGTATCACAATTAGATCTACATAACAAGAAATGTTGCAGGAAGTTGTTCATACTGTAAGAAAATGATTCCAGATATATATTCTGTTCTACACAAATGAATGAAGTGTTTCAAAATCATTGAAACAGGAAGAGTGATAACAGTTATACCAACACTTTAAAGTATCATATATGGAGAGGTTAGCAAAGTTCAGAATAAAGGCAAACCAAATTTTCCATGAACTAATTCCTGTGATAAGTAGATTTCAAAGCAGAAGAGCACGTCTTTATCAGAAGTAACAGGAAAAAAACAATAGATGAATTGTAGATACAGTAGATGAATAGATGAACAATAGATGAATAGATGAACATTTAGATAGAATGGCTGCCATTGTATAATTCTCTAAGGAGTCAATAAATGTTAGCTAGTAAATATCAGAGAAGTCCCTCATTTTCTCCCTTTCCCTTTCACCTTACTTTATATTGGCATATTTCTGGTCTTGGACCAGCAAATCCTACAAATAATCACCATGCTAGCCTTAAACTACATAGTTGACTTCTCTTGGTAATTTATTTGTAACTGTCATTTTAGGACAAAATTAAAAGAAACTGTATATATTTTTTAAGATGATCTGATTTTTGTGAATTAAATGTATATACACAAACCCATTGTTTGAATAAATATAATGTTTTATATTTATTATAGAGAAGAATTAGTTCTGGAACAATTGGGTTCCATTATCAACCAAAAATTATATTTTAACTGTTTATCTAAATGGAAACACAGGAATTTTTAAAATCAATATACTAACTGTATAGTGAATTGTGTATGCAAAACAGTTTATAAAGCATTTGAGATACTCACTTTTGAAAACAAAACTTTATGTGGCTAGCAACTAGGTTTATTCTTAAGGAATAAGCGTTTGATTTGGCTCTGCTTTCCCCTCCTGTTTAAAATTTAGCTCATTATGTCGCCATGTTGAGAATAAAAATGAATCGCTTCTCTGCCTTTTGATTAAGATCAAGTGGAGAATAACAATGACACATTTTAATTCTTTTATAATATTTCTGAACGATTTATAATTAAAATTGCTTTTTTCCTGAGCTATAAAATATTAAATTGATCTTCTCGGGGTTAGCAGTAACTAATGTTTTTACTCCACTTCGGTGCATATTTTTATTATGCTGCTTAAGAAAATATTTTTATGAGTTTGTAAAGAAATAATATTTGCACAGATAGTCATTTATTTTTAAAAGTCATATAATTTTTCCCTGCACCTTTTTTTCTAACTGACCAAAAGAAAATTAGAGAAAAGGTGATAGAGTTGTTCATGCTGATGGCGTCAGTGACCTGTCTGGAGCGGCTGCTGCAACCGGGGAGGCACAGAGGGGCCTGCACGCTCCACAGAGTTGGCAGGAGCTGGGAACAGGCGGAAGCCCAGCTGCCTTCTGAGTTGGCAGGGCAGGAGCTGTATCCCAGCTGCAGCCTCCTACCTGAGGCTGTGGACCTGGGCATCCCTGTACTCCTGGGGGCCAGGAACAGGCAGAAGCCTCATTCTCCCTGGGCGCAGCTGCAGCCGTCCAGGCAATGGCTGTGAACCCAAGCAACTCGACACTCTTAGGGGCTCAAAAAGGCCTTCCTTCGCTGCGCAGGTTTATCAGTACCTGTTCTCACTCCTTGGCGTCTCCCTGCTCCTGGCACCTGCTCCACAGGCTCAGAAATGCCTGCTCCCACTGCTCGGCGTCTCCCCGTTCCTGGCGCCTGCTCCAAAGGCTTGGAACTGCCTGCTCCCTCACCCTGGCGTCCTCCCGCTCCGGTGTCCACTTAATCTTGGAGCAAAGTTGAGGCGAAGCCCAGGAGCTGTTGCAACCCAGCTGGATGTGTGCAAGCTTGAGGCAGTGCTGACACGCTAGCCCCCTGCGCCTCAGCCCTCTCCAGATTTGGGGTGCCAACAAGCACAGAAGGGAGGCCGAAGGGGTGTTGAGGGTGGCTTAGCGCTGGCCTGCAGGTGCCCCTTGGCACAAATAGCCTGGGCAACCGCAGGAGGCAGACAGGCTCCCGGGTACAAAGTGGGGGTCCCCAGTGAAACCATCAAGTGATGGACAGCCTGAAGCCTAGGGTCTGGGCTGATGGGCCAGAATGAGAACTTATGGTGTCTCTTCTGGGCTCACCCATGTCGCCCATGAACCCATTGGCACACAGTTCCTCCCCTCTGAAGCCCAACACCCCGGCCCCCTACCCTCAGCCAGACTCAGAGGCAACTGGCAACCTGACTGTGGAGAGGAACTACCCACTTCAGGGTCTCCTCTCCGCTGAAAGCTGAACACTTGGGACGCCCTGCCCGCACAGAGGAGCTACCTAAGGCAGGTCTCCTTGGAGCTGTTCCTTCCCTTAATAAAGCTCCTCTTCAGCTTGGTCACCCTCCACTTGTCTGCATACTTCATTCTTCCTGGATGCAGGACAAGAAATTGAGCCCTGCCAAATGGCAGAGCTAAAAGAGCTATAACACAAACAGGGCTGAAACATGACCCTTGCTCACCATGTTGCAGGTGATGAGAAGGAGGGAAGAAAGGGAGAGAACAGCTGGAACCCTTGAGAGTGCCCAGACCTAGGAGTTCCCTGAGTCAGGGCTGTGACACCCTTTTGGGGGCTCTGCGGTTCCTGGAGTCTCCAAGTTTCCGGGCGGCCCACGTTGCCAGGTGTTACCGCGTTCCCCGTGCCAGCTGTGGAAGCTGCTTGCAGTACACCTGGTCAAGCTGCAGCCTCAAAAAGAGCCAGTGCCAGGAGCTGCCCGCCCCGCTGCAGCCAGTGTACCTGGCTGTGTGCAGTGGCTGGACCCTATGCTTGCTTGCACACACAGTCCTTTCTGCTTCACTCGCTCTTGGCAGGCATAGGATTCAGGATGAGAGTGCGAGCTGAGTGCAGCCTGCCAGACCAAGTGGGTGGAACGAACTTAGCTGGCACGAACAAAACTTGGGCAAAGGTACCACCGACCACAGAGATTTCCAGCCAGAAAAGCGTCACCCCATGAATCCCAGGACTTTGTTACTCTGTCCGGTTTTCTACTCCACATCTCTTGCCCAGCAATATAACCACTCAAAACACCTGCATTAGTCCATTTTTGCATTGCTTTAAAGAAATACCTGAGGTTGGGTAATTTATAAAGAAACAAGAGTTATTTGTCTCATGGTACTGCAGGCTGTACAAAAAGTACAGTGCAGGCATCTGCTTCTAATGAGGGTCTCAGGAAACTTATAATCAGTACAGAAAGCAAAGGCGGAGCCATCAAATCACATGACAAGTAAGGAAGCAAGAGAGAAGGGAAAAAATGTGCCACACTCTTTTAAACAACCAAATCTCACATTTTTAAAACAATCAGTTGTTGTTTTAAACAAGTCAGAGCAAAAAATCACTCATTACTGCCAGGAGGGCACCTGTCTGCAAGACCCAAACACCTCCCACTAGGCCCCACCTCCAACACTGAGGATCACATTTCAACACTGAGGATCACATTTCAACATGCCATTCGGAGGAAACACACATGGAAACCGTACCTACATCTTAACAATACAGAACAAGTTGGAGCATGAGAATCCAACACTAATATCCTCTACTACAGATCACCTTCTATACCTAGGAATGACTAAAAACTTTAAAACAATAGGTAAACTGGTAGATAATTAGAGCAAAGATAGATAATATCCATTGAATGGAGTACTTACAAGATGGTCAGCAAAGATAGCCTAACAAATAGAAAAATCAATAAAGGCAGTGGTGAAAGAGCTGTGCATTGATCTTCAGCAAAGGATTATGTAAATGATCAGATTATCAAATTAGTTCACCATACATTAAACATTGCCTATTTCTATGATAAAGAGAATATGACAATAACAGAATGGCAAGTTTTGTTCTGATTATTTTGGTTTGCACATATTTAGTACATACAACTAAGGAAGATAATATACTTTGCAACAATATACTAATGATATACAACTTCAAAACCTTGAAGTTTTCTAATGTACATATTCATTCTAACTCAATTTTCTCTGCAAGCTAATCAATTATTAGCACTTCAAAATATCCTTGCCTTTTGAAGTGATTTATACCCTCACTCTCACCGCTTGCCACTCCATAGTAAGTTTATCAGGAGGCTTAAAAAAATAATCAAACTAATCAAAAAACACTGATGGCTATTTCATTATAAATTATTTACTACTATGTCAAATACCACGTGTACATTATGTTATTTTAATCTTAAATCTCTTAAGATACATTTCAGAAAAAATATTTCCCCCTGTATTATTGCAATTACTTATCTTTAGTTGGTCAATCATTCCTTAATGTAAATTCAAGAACTATTTATCTTAAACCCATATTGGGTCTACATAGCTGTTATTAATGTGGAATACTGCAATACCAGGCCATCAAAGTAGTAGAATACAATCAAATAGTGATTTCTTATTTTTTTAATATTACATCTCTGCTTTTTAAATTGTTTTTACAAATAAAATAATTATATTTATTTATTTTTAAAATTACTATGAGTACACAATAGTTGTATAAAAATATGGGGTATATGAGACACTTTGATACAGGCATACAATGCATAATGATCAAATCAGGGTAATCGTAGCAACCATCACTTCCAGCATTTATCACTATTTTTTTGTGTTAGGAACATTCCAATTCCACTCTTTTAATTATTTTTAAATATATGTAAGTTATTGTTAACTCTAGTCACCCTATTGTGCTGGATCTTATTTACTCTATCTACCTATATTTTTACACCCATCAAAATCCGTATTTTATCCCCTGCTTCCTTTCACCCTTCCTAGCCTCTGAACCATCTATCTTCCCTTTATCTCCATGGGCTAAATTTTTTTTTTTTAATTTTTAGTTCCCACATATAAGTGAGAATATGTTAAATTTGTCTTTCTGTACCTAGCTTATTTCACTTAACATGATTGCCTCCAGTTCTATCCATGTTGCTGCAAGTCATGGAATTTCGTTCTTTTTATGGCTGAATTATATTCCATTGTATATATGTACCTAATTTTCTTATCCATTCATCTGTTGATGGACACTTATGTTGTTGATTTCATATCTTGGCTATTATGAACAGTGCTGCAATAAATATGGCATGCAAATGTCTCTTGGATATGCTGGTATTCTTTCTTTTGGTTATATATACGTAACAATGAGATTGCTGTATCATATGATAGTTGTATTTTTAGTTTAGTGGTTTGTTTTTGCTTTTGTTTTTGAGACGGAGTCTAGCTCTGTCGCCCAAGCTCGAGTGCAGTGGCGCGATCTCCTCTCACTGCAAGCTCCGCCTCCCGGGTTCCCGCCGTTCGCCTGCCTCAGTCTCCCAAGTAGCTGGGACTACAGGTGCCCGCTACCACACCTGGCTAATTTTTTGTATTTTTTTATAGAGACGAAGTTTCACCGTGTTAGCCAGGATGGTCTCTATCTCCTGACCTCGTGATCTGCCTGCCTCGGCCTCCAAAAGTGCTGGGATTACAGGCATGAGCCAACGCGCCCAGCCTAGCATTTTTTTTTTTTTTAAATTCAGACAAAATGTCAAGAATAAACTTAGAGTTTCTAATTTTTCGCATTATTTTTAATGAAGTCAGTGATCACTTATTAAATAAACCATTAGATTGAAACTGTCAAATTAGTATCAATCTGCTAATTTTCAGTTGCTGGTAAATATTAGCCAGTTGACAGATTTTTGTTAATTATATTGGTAAAATACATTTTACACCATTTTTACTAATTTATAAACACATAGATATTTCAAAAAATATTTTCTGTTACAAAACTCAATCAGCAGTTTTTCTCAAAAGTTATAGAGTTCACTCATGGACTTGCTACAAATATTTCAGTTCACACAATGTGAATATTAGCACTTCAAAACACCCTTGCTGTCTGAGGTGATATATACCCTTACTCATTTCTCACCCCTTGCAAGTCCATGATAAGTGTATTAGGAAGAATAAGAAAGGAGTTCACTCTTAAGCTCTGTATTTTTTTGTGTGCTCTTAGGTGTTTATATTACATGATAAAAATGACTCAGCTTTTCTTTTAAAAAATTTAGGTTTATTGAGGTATCATGTCAATACTGTAAAATTCAGCCTTTTTAGGTACAGTTCCATGAGTTTTAGCAAGCACGCAGTTATGTAACCACTAACATAATTGACAAACACTTTCATTACCCAAAAAATTTCCCTCATGCCCCTTTGTTGTCAGTTTCCCCCACTGACCAGCCATTGGCAACCACTGATCTATCCCTCTAGCTTCCAGTGTCTGTGGTTTTACCTTTTCCAAAATGTCGTAGAAGTGAACTGACTGCAAATAGCCCTTTGTGTCTGGATTATTTCACTCAGTATAATGTTATTGAGATTTATTTATGTCATTGTATATATCATCAATTTATATCTTTTTTTTTCTTATTTAGTAGTAATCTTTTGTATGTAGATACCACAATTTGTTTATCTCTTTACTAGCTGATGGACTTTTAGGCTGTTTTTTAGTTTGGAGTATTACAAATAAAATTGCTCTCAACATTTGGGTATGACTTTCTATAAACATAATGTTCATTTCTCCTGGGTGAAGTGGAATTGTTGAGTCTCTCATTAGGTATATGTTTAACTTTATAATAATCTGCAAATTGTTTTCCAAAATGGCTGTACTATTTTCTAATACTATTAGTTCCTGTCCACACCAGCACTTTTTATTGTATGTTTTTAATTTTATCCATACTTCTCAGTGTGTTGACTTTAATTTGCATTTCACTGATAACCTATGATATTAAATGCCATTTCATGTTATTTCCCATTTGTATATCTTTTTTGACAAAGAATCTGCTCACACATTTGTCAATGTTTTAATTTAGTAGTCTTCTTGAGTTGTAAGAGGATGTTGGATAAAAGACATTTAACAAATATGTGATTTGCAAATATTTTCTCTCAGTTGTGGTTAGTCTCTTCATTTTTCTTTAGATAGTATATTTCAAATATCAGTAGCTTTTAAATTTTGATGAAATAAAATTTTTCATTGTTTTCTTTTGTGATTTGTTATACGAGAACGTTTTACCGAACCCAATGTTACAATAATGTTTTTCTGTGTTTTTGTACAGAAGTTTATAGTTTTAGCTCTTACATCTAGATCTATGATACAGAACCGTCTGAATCCAGCCAAGCTGATTTCATAATAAAACGAGCTAACAAAAATCAACATTATCCAGAGAATTTTAACAAGCATGAGAGACTCACAACATAATATTTAAATTGTCCAGGATACAATCCGAAGTATTGTACCAAAAGCCAAGAAACTGTGAAAAATTCTCAAGGCAGAACGAAATCAAGATATTTCAACCTTAGGATGACTCAGATGAAAATATCAAACAAAGACTTCACATTTCAGAAATTTGATATTTTTAACTGTGTTTATATAAGAAAAATTAAATTCATTCAATAAATAATATTTTCCTACATCACTATACATATATCTTCTCTAATGAACAAATTCATTGTATGAAATGGCATGCACAGACATATAAGAATGGAGTAGTGTTAAGTTGTTGCAAAAGTAATTGCGGTTTTTGCCATTGAAGCTAGTGGGAAAAACCGCAATTTCTTTTGCACCAACCTAACAGAAACAAGGAAGAAAAAGTCATTTGTATGTGCCACCAGAAAAGAACTTTGCTCTCCTACATCCATCATGTAGATTAAAACTATACATAAATATCTACACATTTATGAAAGTGAATCAATTATGCAGATAAGTAACAGGTATAAAGCTTTTTTTCAATTAGTACTCAGTAAAAGAGATATTCAAAATTGTAATTATTCCTGAAGAATTGTCTTGATTATTCAGTTAGAACTTGTACAGATATCCTTAAAAAAATTAGTATAAACTATAATGCCAACAGTTTTCAAACTGTTTTGCTTAGGAAGCACCTAAAAGAATTTGAAAAACCATGTGCTCACTTGCACGTTTTAATTTTACATCTAAATTTTTCATCAGAAATTGAAAGTGGCAAAGGATACAATTTTCCAAAATTTAAATATAAAAGCATTACATCATTTTTCCAATACCTGATGGAATAGTAACTTAATAGTCATTATAATTTGTTTTAAAAATATGAGAACAAAAATTATTGGGAAGGGTTACATTCTTTTTCCTTCCTCTTGAAGTTACCTTCTCTCACCTCACAAAATTTTGTTACCTTAATATATTTTCATGTTTGAAAGTCTGTATTGACGATCTATCACATTTCTCTGAAACGAAATATTTGTTATTTGAATTTTAATTTTTTAAGCCTCTGTGAGTAAAAGCCTCTATGTATTAAAAACATTTTTCCCTTTGGGTTGCGTTGTTATTATAACTTTTCTTAAATAAGTAATAAAAACAACTTTAACAAACCATGAATTTTCATGAATGCTTATAAATAAAATATTTTTCATTTTAAAATTGATATATAATAGTTGTACATATTTGGAAATACATGAAATATTTTGATCCTGTATACAGTGTGTAATTATCATATCAGAATAATTGAAATAACCATCACCTCAAATCTTTTTCTTGAGAAAACACTACAAATTTTCTCCTTTAACTCTTTTGAAATATACACAAACTTTTGTTAACTACAATTTTCTCCTATACTATTAAATATTAGAACCTATGTAGAGAAATAGGAACACTTTTACACTGTTGGTGGAACTGTAAACTAGTTCAACCATTGTGGAAAACAGTGTGGCGATTCCTCAAGGATCAAGAACTACAAATACCATTTGACCCAGCCATTCCATTACTGGGGATATACCCAAAAGATTATAAGTCATGTTGCTATAAAGACACATGCACACGTATGTTTATTGTGGCACTATTCACAATAGCAAAGACTTGGAATCAACCCAAATGTCCATCAGTGACAGACTGGATTAAGAAAATGTGGCACATATACACCATGGAATACTATGCAGCCATAAAAAAGGATGGGTTCCTGTCCTTTGTAGGGACATGGATGCAGCTGGAAACCATCATTCTCAGCAAACTATCGCAAGAACAGAAAACCAAATACTGCATGTTCTCACTCATAGGTGGGAACTGAACAATGAGATCACTTGGACACAGGAAGGGGATCATCACACACCGGGTCCTATTGTGGGGAGGCGGGGGTAGGGGGTGGGGGGATAGCATTAGGAGATATACCTAATGTAAATGACGAGTTAATGGGTGCAGCACACCAACATGGCACATGTATACATATGTAACAAACCTGCACGTTGTGCACATGTACCCTAGAACTTAAAGTATAACAACAACAACAACAACAACAACAACAAAAGTAGGAAGAAAGTACACAAATTCACCTGCAGTTGCATATACCCAATAAACCTGTAAAACAAGAAACAAACAAACAGACAAAAATATATTAGAACCTAGTCATTTTAACTAACTGTATTTCTGTAATCCTTAACCAATTCTTTACATTCCACCTACTCCTTTTCCTCCAGCCTCAGGTTACCAGCATTCTACTCACTATCTCTGTGAGATATACTTTTTTAGCTCTCAAATATTAAGGAAAACATGTGATATTTGTCTTTCTCTACCTGTCTTATCTCACTTAACATAATGACTTTCAAGCAAGAGAATATATTTTATGGTTTTTCTTATTTTTTTATTTAATGATTAATCTACTAATGTCTACTCTCTCTTCACTAATATATGAATGATGACATATGCATAATGTTACCCTGCTCTGTCCTGTTTTTGAGAGCACTTCTTATTATAATAATGTCTTTATATAAACAATAAAATTAAACAGGGACACAGTAACAGATTACGCTGAGTTATAGAACTATATATCCATCATGAAATTCTAGCAATATCATAAAACATAAAAATATGTTTCATTTTTATAGACTCACTATGATACACTAAATGGTAGCTCTGTCATTCATCTTTTCTGACTCTCATACCATTTATGAAACATGCAATTATCAGATTTATTTTCTACATAGTGTTGACTTCTTTTCTGATTTTTTGTAAATGCTATAAATCACGACTATTGTATACAAAGGCCCTATAAGTGTATACTAGAATATAAAATCCCTACTCATCTTCCAAAATTTATACGGGATATAAAATAAATAAATACTGTGGGAATGAATGAGCTCAGTTTACAGTCTCAAAAAGATAAATTGAATTCATGGCTACTCGAATATCTTAAATTGTTTTATTAACATTGCTTCCCATTGAAATCTGAGGAGACTTATAGTCAACAATAAAATAATAAAAAAATTCCTCAGAGAAGATGATAAACTACATAGGTTCCAATGTAAAAATATGATTTTCCCCTAGAACACACAACACAAACAAACAAAATACTAATGGCGTTCAACAGCAATACCTAGAAGCCACTGGGGATATTTATTAATGAAATTTTCCTCTGGGGATTGCCTGCTCCCTTAACAACTTGAAAGGATATTTTAGGCATTAAGCTCATTTGGGACTGACTTAGGCAGGTCAAAATATATATGAATCAAATGTTAAATTCAGTTTAGGTTCAACCTGAAATATGAATTACTTAATGGAAAATAAAAAAGTTCTAGAATAAATTAATTTATGAGTTTCCTAGAATTATAGAAAACAAAACATATCAAACTCATTATAGATACCTAGACTGATAATTTTAATTTGCTCACTTGCTTATCAGAGATCTAACTTCAAAAATTTACTAAAAGTACTGTTAGTAGGAAAGTTTATAGTGGTAAACACCTGCACTGAGAATTTAGAAAGATCTCAAATTAATGATCTAACATTGCACCTGGAGGAAATAGAAAAACAAGAATAAACTAATCCCAAAGCTAACAGAAGAAAATAAATAGCCAAAACCAGGGCAGAAGTGAATAAGATTGAGACCCAAAAATTCATACAAAGTATCAACAGATCCAAAAGTTGTTTCTTTCAAAGGAAACCAAGATCAACAGATAGTTAGCTAGATTAACAGAAAAAAAGAAAAATACCCAAATAAGCACAATCAGAAACAACAAAAGTGACATTACAACCAATCCCACAGAAATACAAAAAATTCTCAGAAAGTATCTATGCACCCCGACTAGACAATCTGGAAGAAATGAATATAGTCTTGGAAACACAAGCCTCTGAAGTTAGAATAGGGAAGAAATTGAAAGCCTGTATACATCGAGATCATGTATTGAATCAGTAGTAATAACAACAACAAAAAAAAAACCTATGAATGAGAAAATAAAAAAGCCCTGGACCACATGAATTCACAGCTGAATTCTGCCAGATATACAAAATGTGTTGAAACCAATTCTGCTGAAACTATTTCAAAAATTGGAGGAAGAGAGATGCTTCTGTAATTCATTCTATGAAACCAGCATCACCCTGATACCCAAAGCTGAAAAAGGCACAATCAAAAAAGAAAATCACAAGCCAATATCTCTAATGGATATAGACATAAATATTCTCAAGAAAATACTAGTCACTTGAATTCATCAGTATATCAAAAAGTTAATTCATCATAATCAAGTAAGCTTTATTCCTGGGATACAAGCCTGGTTCAACATATGTAAATCAATAAATGTGATTTACCACATAAAATTAAAAACAAAAATTATATTATCATGTCAATAGATTCAGGGAAGTCTTTCAACAAAATCCAACATCCCTTCATGATACAAACCCTTAACAAACTAGACATTGAAGGAGCCTTCCTCAAAATAATAAGAGCCAACTATGACAAGCCCAGAGCCAACATCATACTGAATGGGCAAAAGCTGGAAGCATTCCCCTTGAGAACAGGAACAAGAGAAGGATGGCCACTCTCACCACTCCTATTCATCCAAACAGGAAAAGGGGAAGTCAAACTATCTGTCTTCAATGGCAATATGGTCCTATACTTAGGAAACCATACAGACTCCACCAAAAGGTTTTTAGAATTGATAAATGACTTCATTAACATTTCAGGAGACAAAATCAGCAGTATTTCTACACTGACAGCATTAAACTGAGAGCCAAATCAAGAACACAATTCCCTTTATAAAAGCCAAACAAATACATAAAATATCTGGGAATACATTGAACCAAATACATAAAAGATATCTACAAGAACTGGAAATGACTGCTTAAAGAAATCACAGATGACACAAATAGAAAAGCATTCCATTCTAATGTATTGGAAGAACCAATGTTGTTAAAATAGCCATATTGCCCAAAGCAATTTATAGATTCAATAATATTTCAATCAAACTCATTTTGAACATCATTTTCCCACAGAATTAGGGGAAAAAACTATTCTAAAATTCATATAAAGCTACAGAAGATGCAAATGGACAAAGAAATCCTAAGTGAAATGAACAAGGCTGGAGGCATTACGCTACCCAAATTCAAACTATACTACAAGGCTATAGTAACCAAAAAAGCATGGTACTGCTACAAGAACAGACACACAGGCCAATTAAATAGTGTTGAGATCCCAGAAATGAAGTTGTGTACCTGCAGTGGTCAGATCTTTGACAAAGTTGACAAAAATGAACAACTGGGGAACGACTTCTTATTTAATAAATGCTGTTGGGATAACTGGCTGGTCATATGCAGAAGAAACTGGACTTCTACTTTTCACCATATAAAAAAATAAACTCGAGGTGAATCAAAGATTTACATGTAAGACCTAAAAGCATAAAAGTCTTAGAAGAAGACCTTGGAAATACTATTCTTGACATCAGCTTTGGAAAATAATTTGTGGCTAAGACCTCAAAAGTCATTGCAAAAACAAAACAAAACAAAACAAAAACAAAAATGGACTATTGGGATCTAATTAAACTAAAGAGCTTCTGCACAGCCAAAGAAACACTGAACAAAGTAAACAGACACCCTATAGAATAAGATAAAATAGTCACAAACCATGCATCTGACAAAGGTCAAATATCCAGAATCTATAAGAAACTTAAATCAAAAAGCTAAAACTAGATAACTCCATTCAAAAGTGGGCAAGGAACATGAACAGAAACTTCTCAAAGGAAAACATACAAGCTTCCAACAAACATGAAAAAAAATGCTCAACATCACTAGTCACTAGAGAATTGCAAAACCAAACCAGAGTGAGATACCATCTCACACTAGTCAGAATGGCTCTTATTTAAAAATCAAAACACAGGCTGGGCATGGTGGCTCACGCCTGTAATCCCAGCACTTTGGGAGGCCGAGGTGGGTGAATCATGAGGTCAAGAGATTGAGACTATCCTGGCCAACATGGTGAAACCCTGTCTCTAGTAAAAATGCAAAAATTAGCTGGGCATGGTGGCACACACCTGTAGTCCCAGCTACTAGGGAGGGTGAAGCATGAGGATCTCTTGAACCTAAAAGGCAGAGGTTGCAGTGAGCCGAGATTGCGCCACTGTACTCCAGCCTGGTGACAGAGTGAGATTCCATCTCAAAAAACAAACAAACAAATAAACAAAAACAACAACAAAATAATTAAAACACAGATGTTAGCAAAGCTGTGAAGAAAATGAAATGCTTGTACACTGTTAGTGGGGATGTAAATTAGTTTAACCGCTGTGGAAAACAGCTTGAAGATTTCTTGAAAACTTAAAACATAACCACCATTTGACACAGCAATCCCATCATTGGGTATACACCCAAAGGGAAATAAATCATTCTATCAAAAAGACAAGTGCATTCATATGTTTATTGCAACACTATTTAAACATGCATTTATTTGTTCATGACACAAAGACATGGAATAAACCTAAGTGCCCTTCCACAGTGGATTGTATAAATAAAATATGGCATATATACACCATGAAGTACTGTGCACCAAAAAAATGAATGAATTCATGTCCTTTTCAGTAACATGGATGTAATTGGAAGCCATTATTCTAAGCGAATTAATGCAGGAAAAGAAAATCCAATACCACATGTTCTCTCCTGTAAATCGGAGCTAAACATTGGGTACCCAGGGACACAAAGATGGGAACAATAGACATTGGGGATTCCAAAATATGGGATGTAGGGAGGAGGGAAAGGATTTATAAAGTGTCTATTGGGTACTACGTTTAGTACCTGGGTGTCGAGATCATTTGTACCCTAAACGTCAGCATTATGCAACATACCAATGTAACAAACCTGCACATGTAGACTCTGAATCTGAAAGTTGAAATACTTTTTAAAAGTCTATTATATTATCACACAATGACCCCACAAACAACAACAAAAAAAAGTGAAAGTAAAAAAACGCAAGGTCTTTAGACGTAGGAATCAGAATGATATAAAGAAGGAAAAGAGATTTATACTAATATAGAACCTTTTTAGACATGAATTTAAAAAAAATGATACCTAGGTTATCAAGTTACTTTTGTGTCCACCTAATATTTATACACTGTATCCCTAACCACAATTGGCTGTATTTGAAGACAGAGCCTCAAAGGAAGTAATTCAGGTTTGGTGTCCCTATAAGAGGAGACACTAGAGATCTCAGCTTCTCTCCACCCCACCCCAAACCCCACAAAACATGTAAGAAAGCTTATGTGAGGACACAATGAGAAAGGTGCCATCTGTAAGTTATGAATAGTCCTCATTAGAAATCAAATCAACTGAAATTTTGATTTTAGCCTCCAGAACTTTGAGAAATAAATTTCTGTTGTTTAATCTACCCAGTCTACAGTATTTTGTTATGGCAGCCTGAGCTAATACAATCATGTACTTCAGCTTGAGAAGAATCTGTGTATTTGTTTATATATTTCCAGTACACATTGATGTATGTTCAAGACTGAACTTTATATTCTAGAAATATTTGAAAAAATTTAAATCTATCAAGTAAATTAAATTATGTATATTCATTTTATATTAGTTCATTCTTACAATGCTTTATAAAACTACCACAGACTGGGTAATTTATGAAGAAAAGAGATTGAATTGACTCACAGTTCCAGAAGCATGACTGGGAGGACTCAAGAAACTTACAATCATGCGGGGAGGTGAAGAGGAAGCAAGAGCCTTCTTCACACAGCAGCAGGAGAGAGAGAGAAGGAGGAAGTATCACACGCTTTTAAACCATCACATCCTCATAAGAACTTACTCACAGTCATGAGAACAGCAAAGGAGAAATCCATCCCCATTATCCAATCACCTCTCACCAGGTCCCACCTCTAATTCAACATGAGATTTGGGTGGGGACACAAATCCAAACCATATCAATTATATATATATAGTATATATATAATGTATAATGGCATTCCAAAATCAGCCATGACTTACTACTCAAAAATGCCTTAGTCTAAGTTTACAGAAAGTGAAAAGTTGAATATTTTCTAGAGGCGCTTACTTCATACTTGAGAACACAAATTTAGATCTTTCTTTGGAGGTAAAATGATAAAATGAGGGGAAAGCATGATTAAGATTCATTCTAAGTTTTTGAAAGCAAAGAACTTGGAATGCTTTTTGTAGATAGTAAAGAATCTGTGAAGAACATTAAGGAGAGGAGTAACATGATAAATATGTGCATTAAGATTTCTCTAACTTTAAAGAAAAGAATGGATTGAGGCAGACATGGGAGGGGGAAGTAAACCCAAGATCAGAGCCATATAAGCTAGAACCATAATAAAATCTATATGAGAGATAATGAAGGCCTGACACCATGCAATTGCCATTTGATTAAAAAGAAATGTCTTTATAATATTTTGTTGTAGAATTCATTTAATTTTAGTTTTATACCTAAACAACAGCACATAAAAATAAATGTTTCTGTGTATAATGACTGGAAAAATTCTGAAACTGAAATAATAGCAAAATAGGGGAAAATATATACAATTGAATTTCAAATTTTAGAATCATTGATTTTGAATTGTCAAATGTAAAACTGTACAAATTCATTACCTAAAAGATATATAGGATTGAAGGTGAGGCTGGAGAAAACACTGTTTTAGAGAAACAAACTTGAGTTTCCTCTGCAGAAGACTGAGAATACAAGATGAGCACCCACTATATCAACCAGCAATATCTTCAGTGTGATACAAAAAAAGAAAAAACAAACTTTATAAATGATTCATATGTATTAGGTACCCATTTCTTCAAAACAGATAAGCCCAAAGTTAGTGATGTAATGAAATAAACTGATTGCCTGTAGTTTCCGTGGGCCGTGAATTCACACAGGGCACATTAGGATGGCTTATATCTGCATGACAGTGTCCGCGGCTCAGTAGTAATACTTGAAGACTGAGACTGGACTAATATGAAATCTCATTCATTCTCATGTCTAGCAGATAATACTGATGATCACCTGGAGGCCTAGGTCAGGCACAACACCAATACTTGGCCCAAGGCTGTTCCATATAGCCTGACTTTTTTCACATTGTTGTGATTGGACTATAAGGCATGCTTCCTTAAACAAAGAGAAGTGAGAGAAAGAGAGTTGTTTGGGAGCCATAGTGCATTTTATGATCTTTAGTTTTGGAAACAAAGCAGCAATATTATATTGGCTTTAGCTTTAAAAGTCCACCAAGGTTCAACATTATATTCCACCATTTGAGGAATATCAACATCACACTCTAAAAAATTTGAATATGAAACAGACAATAATAAACATGTGACTACAAATGGATGTTAATCAAAAAGGAAAACAATTTAAAACATGAGAATAAAGTGTGGTTCTATGAAAAAAGTCAATAAAATTGATAATCCTTTAGGCAAGGTAACTAGGAAAAAAAGAGTAAAGAAATTTCCAATATCAGGAAAGAAATGGAGGACTTTGCTGAAGACCCTACAGCTGTTGCATAATAATATAAAATAGAGGAGAGGGAAATTGGCAATGTTCATCAGACTTTCAGCTATATGATGATTGACTTCTGGGGCTCCAGTGTAGAGCATGGTTACTATAGTTAACAACACTGTTTAGTACACTAGAAATGTGTTAAGAGAATAGATATTAAATATTCTCATCATACACATAAAAAAATGGAACTATATGAGATAGATAGGTTAATCAGCTTAATTGTGGTGATCATTTCCCAACATATATGTATATCAAATTATCACATTGTATGTCTTAAACATGTACAATTTGCATTTGTAAATTTTACCACAATAAAGCTGGAAAAAAATAAAGAACTCTGAAAAAACTAAACTTGTGGTTTTGAAAATTTTGTTGGACCAATTCCTTGAAATAAACAAACTGCCAAAGCTCACTCAAGAAGAAATAGATAAGCTGAATAGCTCAAGATCAACTAATACAATTTAAGTAAACTAAAGACCCAGATGGCTATACTGGGAAGTATTCCAAATATTAAAAAATGAATAATACCAAATTCACTAAACTGTTTCCAGAAAAAATAAAAGGAACACATCCAAACTTATCTTATGAGGTCAGAATTATCCTGACATCAATACCTGCCATTACAAGAATGGTTAACTGAAGACCAACATGTCTTATAAACACAGACACATTCTTCATAAAACATTGCCAAATTCTGTCCAGGAATATGTATAAAGAATTCTACACAACAACCAAGTAATGGTGTGCTAAGAATACAAAGATGATTTACCTATGGAAAATAAATGTAAGACATTCTTAACAAAACCAGGCTAAAAAAGAAAAGTCATATGATCATCTCTATAAAAGAAGCACCTCACAAATTTTAGTATCCATACGTGATAAACACTCCCAGCAAACTAGGAATAACAGGGAATCCATATAACCCTATAAAAAGAGATCTACAAAATTCTACTGCTGATTCCACATATAATTATGAAAAACTGAATACACCCCTTTTAAGATCAGTAACAGACAAGGTGTCAGTTCTCCCCACTCCTACTAGACACTATACAGAAAGTCCCAGGTAACACAGCATGGAAATTTAAGAACAGTTTACAATAGTTTAAATGGATGAAGTAAAAGTGTCTCTATCTTCAGGTGAAATTAGTGATTTTAGAGAAAATCTGAAGGAACTATAAAAATGTTTTAAAAGATTATTGAACTAATAAGTGAATTGAAGAAAGTTTCAAGATTCAAAAATAAACTGTATTTCTATATACTATAAACAACTTGAAATTGAATGACAAATAATATCATTTGCAATAGCATCAGAAACATAAAATAGTTACATATGTAACAAAATATGAGAAAAACCTGTTTGCTGAAAACTACAAAACAATAATGAAATAAATTTTGAACTGTCTAAATGAATTCCAGCAGAGTAATTTGCAATATTTTTTGTAGATATTTATAAATTGGTTTTTAAAATTACATGAAAAAGTGAAATAAATAGAATACTCAAAACATTCTGAAAAAGAATAAAGCAGTAGACAACTCACTACTTTTCCTTAAGAATTTTTATAAAACTACAGTAATCCTGATTGTTTAATGTTGGCAAGAGATAGATATGGACATCAGTGGAATACTATAGAGAGCCAAAAAATTTATCTCCATAAATATGGTCAATTCATATTTGAAAAAGGTGCCACGGCAAGTCGATGGAGAAATAATACTCCCTTTAACAAATAGTGCTGGAACAACTGGATATCCATGTACATAAAACTGAACTTTGTTCCACACATCACATAATATACAAATATTAACTCAAATGGATCCTAGAACTAGCTCTAAATCCTAAAACTATAAAACTTCTAAAGAAAATATAGGAGAAAATCTGTGTCTTTGGATTAAGTAAGGTTTTTTTTTAGATAGACTAACAAAGGACAATCCCACGAAAGAAAAAGAGAAATAAGATTTCATCAAAATTAAAAAGATGTGATCTACAAAAACACAGTAAGAAAATAAAAAGACAAGTCACCAGTTAGTTTAAAATAGAACATCTAACAATGAACTTGTACTAAGTGTATACAAAGGACTCTCAATATTCAGCAATAAGAAAGCATAAAAACACAATTTTGAAAAATGTGTGAAGTACTAATAAGGATCCATACCAACCCAGTGTCTTATGCCTCTCTTGTGGAAATGGAATATGGCACAGCCCCTTTGGAAAACAGTTTGTCAGTTTCTCATAAAATGAAACATACTCTTATCATACCAGTATTCTCAGCAATTGTAGTATTTGTCTAAGAGAAATGAAAGTTTATTTACATAAAACATGTATGAAAATATTATAGCACCTTCATTCATAAATCACAAAACACTCAAAATGGCCCAAATACTTAACAACTGGTGAATGGATGAACAACCCCTGGTATATCCACACAAAGGAATACTGTTAATAGACTTACGTCCAATGAACTAGTGATACACACAACAATACAGATGGATTTCAAATGTGTATTGCTACTTCAAAAACCTGGGCTCAACAGTTTTTATGCTTTATGATTCCGTTAAACGGCTTTCTGAACCAGTAAAACTAGAGGAACAGAAAACAAATCAGTAGTCTCCAGAGAACTGAGGATAGGTGAGATAGGTGAGTAAAACAGGCCGAGATAACTTTTAAATTTACAGAACTGTTCTATATTTTGATTGTAGTGATGGTGACATGACAACATGTACTTGCCTAAACTCATAACACTGTGTAACATAAAGAGTTAATTTGACTCTATAAACTATAACACAGAAAAAAAAATGCAAAGCTACTGGCATCCAAGCAATATAATCCAAACTATATAAAAATGAATGACTTAATTTTTAAAATTTCACTGTGCTTAAGCAAAATACCCTTAATAATCTGAAAACCAAAATAAATGTATTATATTTTTATGACATTATTGACTTAACAGGGTGTTTTTTAGCTTCCTATTGCTGTGTAACTAATTATCACAAGCATAGTGGTAGGAAACAGCTCCATTTGTTAGTTCATAGGTGAGAAGTTCAGCATATCTTGGGTTTTCAGTGGAAATCTGAATACTGGTGAGGCTGTTTCTTCTGGATGCCCTGGGGAAATGATCCACTTCCAAGCTGATCTTTTTTGTTCCAGAATTCTGTCTGTGACTTGACTCTTTTGGATTCTAATCCATCATGACAGCCTACATGAAGCTACTAGATGTTTGTTAGATATTAAGTTAGTTTTCTTTCCCCTTATCCATGTCTATAGCAGATTTCTCTTCTTCCTGCTTTGCCAGTGAAAATAGTAGCTAGCAGTCCTTGAATTTTATATACATGTCATTATAATTTCTGCTCTAATTAGTTTCAAAGATATTATTTTTTATTTTATTCCGTTTTGTATTATTTTTTATGGAGACTGTGACAGGTTTTTTTATTCTCTTTTTCTTCATTTTTTGTGAATTTATATATTCTAATCAGAGTGCAAAACCCACTATTAGGTAAAGTTTCAAATCAGAAAGCAAAACAAAACCAAAACATGTTTCTCAGAGAGACAGTAATGAGTTTTCTATTGCCACTGAATAATAAGTTATAGTAGAAATATTCTCCACATTTTGAGTGCCTACTCTGTGTCAGTCACTGTTCTAAGCATTTGTATTAAATCATGCTTCAACTCTTATACTGTCAAAGGAGGAAAAGATGTTATATATTTTTCTCAATGTTATATGGATTTTAAGTAGCAGAATTTATAGTTGAACATATGCAATCTAATTCCGGAGAGCAGTTCATCTGTACAGATTCTGCTTAATCAAAATCTGGTAGTTTAAACAGTGAATGCGTTTCATAGTCAAATCTACAACACTGAACCATATTTGGTTATTTTGTTTAAAATTATGGAAAGAAATATATCTTTAAATATCTATATTTAGTTAAAAACATATAAAAGCAATCTCAGGTAAATATGTTCTCAAGAGTTTATGATTCTGTATCTTTAATAATACTGTCAGAAAGCTGAAATATTTACCTACAGTCAACAGAAATCCTGTTACGCATTGGTATGTGCTTGTATTCCTTAATTTCACCTCATCTTTATCTAATAATTAAATATACAGCAGAGTCTGCACGAATATTTCCCTCCAAAACCTTGTTACCAATAGGATGTCATGCCACTATCATCTCTGTAAATCCCAGAATCCAAAAATGCCATTTTTAAAGGTCATTTTAGATCTGTCATTCTGGATAGATGTATCTTCTTTCTTGAAAAGGCCAAGTTAAGTATCTTTATTAAAATTATAGTTACTCCATTTCTTTCTTCAATGCTCATATACAAAACATGGTCAAACTAGCCGCATGAAAAGCTTAGATATTTTTGTCAAACTTGAAGCATGTAATACCTAAGAAATTGTTTCATAATTTATTATTTTATAATTTACAAGAATTCTTTCTTTTAGAATATTGACAACTATCATTGTATATATTTATATATTTATGGTGTACAACGTCATGCTATGATATATGTATACAATGTGGAATTAATGAATCAAGCTTATTAACGTATCTATCACCTTAAATGCTCATCACTTATTCCTCCTAACTGAAACATTGTACCCTTTGACCAATATCTCCTCGTTACCCCCGGCCCCAGCCACTGGTAACCACCATTCTGCTCTGTGCTTCTATGAGTTTGTTTTAGATTCCACATATAAGTGAGAACATGCAATAATTGTCTTTGTATACCCGAATTGTCTTTGTGTGCCTGCCTTTCACTTAGCATTTTGTCTTCCAGGTTCATCCATGTTGCTCTTTAATGACAGAATTTCCCTTTCAATTAAAACTGAATTGTACTCATTTTGTATATATACACAATTCATTTATCCATTCATGAAGACATTGTTTGGTTCCATATATTGGCTATGGTAAAGAATGTTGCATTAAACATGGAAGTGTAGCTATCCCTTTGACATGATTTCAGATCCTTTGGATTTTCACCCATATGTAGGGATCTCGGTAAAAAATGATCCATAATGTAGTTTTTTGAGAAAATTGTATTTAAGTTTTTCATAATAGCTGTACTAATTTACAAGCCTGCCAAAAGTGTGCCAGGGTTCTCTTTTCTCTATGTCCTCCCCAACATGTGTTATCTTTCATTTCTTTGATAATAGCCACTCTGACAAGTGTGAGGAGATATCTCATTATAGCAGGTTTATATTTAAGTATTTAATTCATTTTGACTTGATTTTTGTATATAGTATGAGATATAGGTCCAAGTACTTTTTTTTGCACATTGATATCCAGTATTCTGTTAACGCAGTATGTCACATTTATATATTTGTGTATGTTAAACTATCCTTGCATCCCTGGGCTAAATCCCTCTTGACATGACAAATGATCTTTTTAATGTGCTGTTGAATTGAGTTTGCTAGTATTACATGAATTCTTATGTAACTTCCTTGGTGAAACCCAAGCTTCACATGCTATATTGCAATATGCCATAAATCCAACAACTAAGATGTTTAAAAAGGTATCAGTACTAAATAATAAATTCCAAACTTTTCCAAAATTATTATTTAATGAATATTTTCATTTTCTACTATTAAAGTTATAAGTTTACATTTAGGAAATACATGAAGCAAAAAAAGTCATCCTTGATTCTAACTATTCAGAGCTTTGGATAGCCTTGATTATGAACGGATGATCACTTTATTGTCTAATATTCGTGGTACTTAAAGACATTAATGTACTTAAAATATTTTCACAGCATAAGCAATTATTTTATTCAGAAAACTAATTTTTTATAATACTTTAAGTTCTAGGGTACACGTGCACAACGTTCAGGTTTGTTACATAAGTATACATGTGCCATGTTGTTTTGCCGCACCCATCAACTTGTCGTTTACATTAGATATTTCTCCTAATGCTATCCCGACCCCAGCCCCCCACCCCCTGAGAGGTCCCAGTGTGTGATGTTCCCTGCCCTCTGTCCATGTGTTCTCATTGTTCAACTCCCACCTATGAGTGAGAACATGCGGCGTTTGGTTTTCCGTCCTTGTGAAAGTTTGCTTAGAATGATGGTTTCCAGCTTCATCCACGTCCCTACAAAGGACACAAATCATCCTTTTTATGGCTGCATAGTATTCCATGGTGTATATGTGCCACATTTTCTTAATCCAGTCTATCATTGCTGGATATTTGGGTTGGTTCTAAGTCTTCGCTATTGTGAATAGTGCCACAATAAACATACGTGTGCATGTGTCTTTATAGTAGCATGATTTATCATCCTTTGGGTACATACCCAGCAATGGGATTGCTGGGTCAAGTGGTATTTCTAGTTTCTAGATCCTTGAGGAATGGCCACACTGTCTTCCACAATGGTTGAACTAATTTGCACTCCCACCAAACACTGTAAAAGTATTCCTATTTCTCCACATCCTCTTCAGCATCTGTTGTTTCTTTTTTTTTTTAATTTATTTTTTATTTTTTGTATTTTCTTTTTTTATTATTATTATTATACTTTAAGTTCTAGGGTACATCTGCATAACGTGCAGGTTTGTTACATATGTATACTCGTGCCATGTTGGTGTGCTGCATCCATCAATTCGTCAGCACCCATCAACTCATCATTTACATCAGGTATAACTCCCAATGCAATCCCTCCACCCTCCTCCCTCCCCATGATAGGCCCCGGTGTGTGATGTTCCCCTTCCCGAGTCCAAGTGATCTCATTGTTCAGTTCCCACCTATGAGTGAGAACATGCGGTGTTTGGTTTTCTGTTCTTGAGATAGTTTGCTGAGAATGATAGTTTCCAGCTGCATCCATGTCCCTACAAAGGACAGGAACTCATCCTTTTTTATGGCTGCATAGTATTCCATGGTGTATATGTGCCACATTTTCTTAATGCAGACTGTCACTGATGGACATTTGGGTTGATTCCAAGTCTTTGCTATTGTGAATAGTGCCGCAATAAACATACGTGTGCATGAGTCTTTATAGCAGCATGATTTATAACCTTTTAATGATCACCATTCTAACTGGTGTGAGATGGTACCACTTTGTGGTTTTGATTTGCATTTCTTGGATGACCAGTGAAGATGAGCATTTTTTCATATGTTTATTGGCTGCATAAACGTCTTCTTTTGAGAGTTTCTGTTCATATCATTTACCCACTTTTTGATGTTTTTTTTTTTTTTTCTTGTAAATTTGTTTAAGTTCTTTGTAGATTCTGGATATTAGCCCTTTGCCAGATGGGTAGATTGCAAAAAGTTTCTCCCATTCTGTAGGTTGCCTGTTCACTCTGATGAGAGTTTCTTTTGCTGTGCATACACTCTTTAGTTTAATTAGATCCCATTTGTCAACTTTGGCTTTTGTTGCCGCTGCTTTTGGTGTTTTAGTCATGAAGTCTTTGCCCATGCCTATGTCCTGAATAGTATCGCCTATGTTTTCTTCTAGGTCTTGTCTTCTAGGTCTTCTATGGTGTTAGGTCTTACTTTTAAATCTTTAATCCATCCTTACGGTGTAGGGAAGGCATCCAGTCTCAGCTTTCTACATATGACTAGCCAGTTTTCCCAACACCATCCATCAAATAGGGAAACTTTTCCCCATTGCTTGTTTTTGCCAGATTTGTCAAAGATCAGATGGTTGCGGATGTGTGGTGTTATTTCCGTGGTCTCTGGACCACTGTTCTGTTCCATTGGTCTATATCTCTGTTTTGGTACCAGTACCATGCTGTTTTGGTTAGAGTAGCCTTGTAGTATAGTTTGAAGTCAGGTAGTGTGATGCTTCCAGCTTTGTTCTTTTGGATTAGGACTTTCTTGGCTATGCAGGCTGTTTTTTGGTTCCATATGAACTTTAAAGTAGTTTTTTTCCCAATTCTGTGAAGGAAGTCATTGGTAACTTGATGGGGATGGCATTGAATCTATAAATTACCTTGGAGAGTATGGCCATTTTCACGATATTGATTCTTCCTATCCATTCGCATGGAATGTTCTTCCATTTGTTTGTGTCCTCTTTTATTTCATTGAGTAGTTTGTAGTTCCCTTTGAAGAGGTCCTTCACATCCCTTGTAAGCTGGATTACTATGTATTTTACTCTTTTTGTAGTAATAGTGAATGGGAGTTCACTCATGATTTGGCTCTCTATTATTGGCATATAGGAATACGTGTGATTTTTGCACATTGATTTTGTATTCTGAGACTTTGCTGAAGTTGCTTATCAGCTTAAGGAGATTTTGGACTGAGATGATGGGGTTTTCTAAATATATAATCGTGTAATCAGAAAACTAATTTTTTAAAGGAATTCAGTGAAGAAAAACATTAAGCTGTTTAGGTTTACATATTATGAATACCTGTGTCTACTTTACATTCTAATCAATTCAACATTGTTTCCTAGGCACAGCTTTCTATTCTCAAGTGTATCCATTAGGCTAGACCTAAAAATATAATTGAAATAATATGCATAATATTTGTGGTAAGCAGAATTCCAAGATGGTCAGCTAAGAGTCCCAGCCTCTGGTTATTAAACACTAAAGAAGCTACTACTATAAAGGGATTTTTCCAGTATAATTAATGTTACTGAGTTTTTTGTTTCACAGATTATCTGTGTACACCTAAATGAGCCCTTTATAACCAGAATGTTTCCCAAGTGGCAACAGGGGGAAAAATTGGGAAGATTCAAACTTAAGAAGGATTTAAAAATTTGATATGAGGTTGAAAGATGTAGGTTGAAAGATGATGAAAGATGAAAGATGTCCATGCAAAAACTGGAATTTCCTACATGCTGAGAACAATCCCTGCTGAAAGCCAACAGAAAAATAAAATATTTAATTCTATCAGTGCATTGTAATGCGTAAGAGATATAACAAAACTATTAGACATTTTTTTTCAATTTGGAAGGCTGAGGTGGGTAGATTACGTGAGGTCAGGAGTTTGAGACCAGCCTGGCCAATGTGACGAAACCCCATCTCTACTAATAATCCAAAAATTAGCCAGCCCTGGTGGCGAGCACCTGTAATTCCACCTACTCTGGAGGCTGAGGCAGGAAAATCACTTTAACCTGGGAGGCAGAGGTTGCAGTGAGATGAGATTGCGTCACTGCACTCCAGCCTGGGTGACAGAGCGAGACTCCATTTCAAACAAACAAAAACATTTGCCAGTTCTTTTTTTAAAAAGTCATTGTAATTTTGTACCGTGTTCTTCTCTTCCAGTTATTATTTTGAATAATACTGAGGTGGAATAATAGATACAAATTAGGTTTAGCAGGAATGTTCTAGGTGCAATGGCAGTAATTCTCTATCACTCATCATCTGTGTTGCAAATTATATGTTTTAAAGCATACTAATCCATTTATCTTATGTATTATGAATATTACACCTATAAATCAGAAACTTAGGTATTTATGTTGTACTACTAAATTAAATTATACAAAAATTATTTATTTTCTAACTAGAACCTGCCAGACACTAGAGCAGGCACTGGGTTTTTAATGTTCAGCACAAAAGATAGGGTTCTGAATTATGATTTTCAGTAAAGTTATTATAAACATAAATATAAATAAATAAATTATTTTGTAAAACCTTATGGAGAAAAAATATATACTGCTGTGAAAATACGTAACATTAAATTGTTTCTAGTTGAGGATTTCAGGACAAAGATCCTCTGAAGAAGTAAATTATTGAGCTGAAACTGGATAGATGAAATATAGCTGTATAGATGAAAAACAGGAGGAAATTTTTTCAGGCAAAAAAAAAAAAAAAAAATGTGTGCAAAGCTTGGTGACACCAGAAAGCATAGTTTCTTTAAGAAATTGGAAAAAGTCTATTGGACCAAAATGGAAAGGCATACCTGAGAATGAGCTTCAGATTTATAAGCAACAGCCTGATCACAGAACATTGACGTTTTTGTTAAGTATTTTTGATATTCCTCTGAAACAAAATTGAAGTTTTCAAGTCAGAATTATTTTGATAATATCAAACTGGGATTCCAGAAAGACTGCTTTTCCGGTGATTTGAGTCTGTATTGATGGAGTGGCTAAAGAAGTGAAAGATGAGTAGAAAGAAATTAATGTATTTTAGGTGAGAGATGTTTAATTACAACAAGGTAGTGTTACTAGAAATAGAAAAAGACTACTTGAGCTTGGGAGGTATTTGGGAATAAAATAGATATGACTTTTGATAAATTTAACATAACAACTCAGGGATATGAAAACCATGATAATTTTTAGATTGCTTTTTAAAATAACTGTGTCTTTGGTGTGTCATATGCTGAGGCAGATAACAAGAGAGAATTCTACTGGATAAGAAATATTATGAGGTTGTTTGGGACATGTTTAATTCGCTATTTTATTTGGAACGTCTAGATAAAAATATCAAGTAGTGAATGGGGCATATTATTCAAGAACTTTAGAAAAGATTTGAAAGTTGGAGATATAAATCTGGACATCATTGGTGCATATACAATATTGGGACTGGTTATATAAGCGAGAAAATAGAGTTAGGGAGAGGGTCTGGGACTTGCTGTTGTGATGTCCCCAATGTTTAATGTCAGAATACACGATGAGATTTAAATAGATCTGTCAAAAAGGTGGAAGAAATTCCAGGGAGAGTGTAGTCATGGAAACTAGGGAAAGATCATGTTTCAGAAAGAAGCAGGGGCTCAACATTGTCAAATATTGCTGAGAGTTCAAGTGAGATAAAGACTAAATTACAGCATGAGATGAAGAAAACAGATTCACTGTAGCTCATAGAAAAAGCTATGTTCCATAGGATGATGGTGGTGGTGAATGGGTCGAGGATTGTTTGCAGAAAGAGAAAGGCTTCACTGACTATTGATTCTATTTTGTGTAGTTAGTTCTGAAAGTCTGCAGAGAAACTGAGCA
Organism: Chlorocebus sabaeus; assembly: GCF_047675955.1. Lineage (NCBI taxonomy): Eukaryota > Metazoa > Chordata > Mammalia > Primates > Cercopithecidae > Chlorocebus > Chlorocebus sabaeus. The sequence goes on along the minus strand of NC_132906.1, from coordinate 40,046,151 downwards.
GAAGTTGAAGTGAAATATGTGTTATGATGATTTTCTTTTTTCATTTTTTAAAGATAAGCAGGACTTTGAAATTATCAAATGTTTTTGGAAAAGATTTAGAGATCTCATTAAAAAAGAGATTGAATGTAGAGAATAATGAAATAATAATTTATTCTTCAATTATATTGAGAATGGAAGTGAAGAAAATTACGGATAGAGAGGGAAGAAGCATTTTCTTTACCATTATAGAAGGAAAGGAATAAAACACTGATGTGGAAGGAGACAGATTGGGAAGTTAGTTACATTGTTAGAGAGTTTTGTTCTGATGTTATATAATGGCAATACTGCATTTGAAAAGAGATGAAAATGATTCAGACATTCAGGGATAAGAGTCTGTTTTAGATTGTGGATCATAAATGCACACTGATAACAATTTACCCATATATGCAAAATTTTTCCAGCTGTCCTTTTCTATGTCAATACAATCACAGACTGGAAAATGAAAAAGAAAGGAGCAAAGAAATTGAGAATGTGCGTAGTGATGTTGCAATCGTGAACAGTAGCTCTAAGCTGGATAGAGAAGAAGCTTAATAAAGCAGAGGGCTTACAGATAGAAAGACATAAAAAATGTATATTTCCAAAATTCCCAATGGAATAGAAAAGTAATAGTGAACATAGTTCAATTAAAAAAGTAGAAAAAGAATTGTTGCGTTCACAGAACAGAATGTTTGATTTCATAATAGTAAAGACCATTAGGTTTGACGTGAAAATGTGTATTGGTTGCTTTAATCAATATCTATTTAGCACACTTACGAGTACAGAAGTCATATCGTAGTGGGCTTAAGAGTTGAAGTTGATGATGTAGAAATTGCAAGTTTTCAAGTCCTGTCAGAGCGTTTAAAGATAAGTTGTCTTAATGAAAAGTTTTTAAAACTAGGAAGACATAAGTGTGTTTGGGGGCTAAAATTTATAAGATAGTAGACATAGAAATATCAGAAATAGATTAAAAGCATAGACAGATGTTCTCTGAGGAGGGAAAATACAATGAATAAAAATCACAAATGATCATTTTAGCCTTGCCAGAGAATGATGTAAAATCCTTCTCCAGAAGCACCCAAGAGAAAGAAAGTGAGGAAAATAAATACACAAACAGTACAGACATGGAGGTGGAGAAGAAAAAAGTGATAAGAAGTTATCAAATATAAATTCTCATTTCAGGGAGTTGAACTGAGGTTCTCTGTGGAAGGTGGAAAGCTCAAATATATGATTGGCAGCTTGAAATTTTTTATAAAGTGACATGTTTTCTATTTACTTTCACATCATGGTGATATCTCATCTATCTGGGAAACAGGAGATTTGGATACCAGTTGTACCTCTGATGTACAATGGGCCAAAACCCTTAATACTTTTTTTTTATGTGTATAGATTCAAGGAATTTGTCACATGGATATATTGTGTAGTGGAGAGGTTTTGGATCCTAGTGAAGACATTACCTGAATAAAGAACATTGTACCCAATAGTACTTTTCAATCCTCATCTCCCTCCCATATCCCTAACTTTTGGTATCCCAAGTATCTATTTCCCTCCGTATTCCCCATGTGTACCTGTTCTTTATATTCTACTTTATAAGTGAGAACCTGCAGTGTTTGATTTTCTGTTTCTGAGTTATCTTACTTATGATAATGGCCTCCAGCTCCATCTGTGTTGCTGCAAGACAGGATTTCAGTTTGTCATTATTTCAAAAAGACACCTGCATTTGTATGTTTATTAGAGCATTATTCACAATAGCAAAGTCATGAAATCAACCAAAGTGTCCATCCACAGATGATTGGGTAAAGAAAATATGGTATCTACGCACCATGGAATAATAAACAGTGATTAATAAAAAACTGGGACTTGCTGTTGTCTAAATGCTGAAAACAACCTCTTTGGGCAGCCAATAAAGAAAAATAAAATATTTAATTATATCAATGTGCCATAGTGGATAGCAGGCGTAAAATAACTCTTAGAAATGTTTCAATTTGGGAGGCTGAGGTCTGTGGATCACATGAGGTCAGGAGTTTGAGACCAGCCTGGCCAACATTGCAAAACTCCGTCTGTACTAAAAACACAAAAGTTAGCTGGGCTGGTGGAGGGTGTCTGTAATCCCAGCTACTTGGTAATAAACAGTGATAAAGAAAACTGTTTAGGCCGGGCGCGGTGGCTCAAGCCTGTAATCCCAGCACTTTGGGAGGCCGAGACGGGTGGATCACGAGGTCAGGAGATCCAGACCATCCTGGCTAACACGGTGAAACCCCGTCTCCACTAAAAAAATACAAAAAACTAACCGGGTGAGTTGGTGGGCGCCTGTAATCCCAGCTACTCGGGAGGCTGAGGCAGGAGAATGGTGTGAACCTGAGAGGCGGAGCTTCCAGTGAACTGAGATCGCACCACTGCACTCCAGCCTGGGCGACAGAGCAAGACTCCGTCTCAAAAAAAAAAAAAAAAAAAAAAAAAGAAAACTGTTTATTATATTATTCTGTGGTATATAGATATCATATTTTTTAATCCAATTATCTGTGGTTGGAGACTTGTGAACAGTGTTGTAATAAACATAAGCATGCAGGTGTCTTTTTGAAATAATGACTTGTTTTTCATTTGGTAGATACGTAACAGAGGGGTTGCTGGGGTTGAATGATATTTCTACTTTTGACTCTGAGAAATTGCCATACTATTTTCCATAGAGGCTATACTAACAGTGTGTAAGTGTTCTCTTTTCTCTGCAACCTTTCCAACATCTGTTGTTTCTTGACATGTTACTTTCATGACCAGATTTCATCGCTTCTGGTATTTGAAGAATCTAGGCAGAAGGTAAAGCACTGGGGTGAGATGGGGCATGCCCATCTCCTGTGTGGAATGTCTATATAGGTGCAGGCAACTAGACTAAGAATTTAAACTAGTTTAAGTCTTGCCCTACACCAAAGGCAAGAAAAGTAGTATTCATAAACATTTCCCTTTGACCCACACTCTGGACCTTGGCTTTTGAATCACAATTCCCATGATGTCAAGAAATGGCAACTGAAGTTGGTTCCAAGGAAAACTGAGCCCAGGGAAAAAGAGAGGAGTTACTCTAAAGTTTAAAGAGAAAGCTTTAGTCACCCATCCCTTGCTTCTTTTCCCTACGATATAAGTGTAAATTCATTAGAGTATTTGGAGATGGAGTTATCAACATAGTAATGTACTAAGTTCTGGCAGTACATTGCATTAAGTGCTAAGATGATGTAATTTCTATGTGCTTTGGAAATCCAAAGGAGAAATGTTTAATGTATGTTTTGGCATAGGTTGCTTAGCAAAGTCTTCCTGAAGAAAGTGCTTAAATAGAAAGAAATCTAATTACAAAAGTTTATTTTCTTGTTTTACCATATTAAATTAGAATCTCTAAGGGAATGTCTTGACCCGTCTTATTCACTATTTTATCTCCACTAGATATCCCTGTGTGTTTGACACATACTAACTGCTCAATCAATGAGTAGTGATTAATAAGAGTTAAAGAAAGAGTTAAAATAAAATTTTAAAAAAGTTTAAATACATTATGATGGCAATATTCATTTTACAGATGAGAAAATAGTAACATCAGATATGTGGGACTTAACATGTGTAAAGCACTACTCTAAGTGATGTAAATATTAACTAATTTAACCCTTGTAACAACAATACAAGGGAAGCACTATTATTATTATCTTCATTTGATAGTTTTAAGAGCTGAGGCACAGAAAACTTAAATGACTTTCCCAATATATGTATATAAGCAGTCTCTTCACTCTGAGTTTTGCCTCTCTTTTCCACTCCATGACATCTCATTTCTCAGAACATCTCCATGTAGCTTAGGTTTCTCACTACATGGTGGTCTCAGGTGGTCACATTTCTCATCTGGTAGCTGTCTTCTAAAAAAGACTAAGGCAGAAGTTCTAGTACTCAACCAGAACACAGTAGGGCTTTCATTGTACTTTATTAGTCAAAATGGTCACTGGCCATCCCAGATGCAAGAGAAGGGAAAATAGACACTTTTAATGCATATCAGAGAAGTTTCTGTCAATTGTAGTCTGCAACAAGAGAATAAGAACTTCCTTTGTATTACATAGCTATTTTCTTCAAGTACACCGCTCTTCTCAATATTCTACACATCTAGGACGTATTTCCCATCAGAGATAAATTTTTGAATACCTGACTGTAGAGAATTACATAGTTATATAATTAATACCATTCCCTATTTTGGGGAGAAAAGCTTGCCTTTCTTACATTCTCTACCTTTCAATTTCTATGTGTCCTTTTCTTACTCAAAACCTCACTCTCTACAACCAGGTAACTCATGTTATCAAACTAGTATTATCTTCATTGTGCTTATGATATTTTTTTGTGTGTGTACATATATATAGATATAGATAGATAGATAATAGAGAGAGGAGAAAGAGAGATTTATATATTTATATGTATAAATATTTATATTGATTACAGATATGTATATATATGTTTTTACACATGTGTATGCTTGCACATTACATATATAATCAAGGTAATAAAATTTTATGCATACTTCCATACATCTTGTTTTCTTTTTATGCAATAATGATTTTTGGAAACCTATGAACTTTATATTTGTTATTAATTATTTTTAAAAGTTACATAATACTCCATATTGTGGACATACCATACATTATTCAAACATAATCTTTTATTAAAAATTAAAAATATATACCAATATAAAAAAATTAAACATTGCTTTGAGTTTTCCAGAGCTTTAAAAAAAATAAATTTAAGAAGGGAAAATGCAGTTTTGTTACATGGATATATTGCATAGTAGTGTACTCTGGGCTTTCAGTGTAACCATCGCTGGTGTAATGTACATTGCACCTATTAGGTAATTTCTCATTCATCTCCCTCCCACCATTCCACCGTTCCAAGTCCCAAGGGTCTATTATTCCATACTGTTTGTCTGTGTGTACACCTTGTAGCTTCTACTTATAAATGAGAACATGTGGTATTTGACTTCATGTTTCTGAGTTGTTTCACTTAACATAATGGGCTCCGGTTCCGTTATTGCTGTTTCAAAAGACATGATTTTATTGTTTCTTGTAGCATTCCACTGCATTCCACTGTGTGAGTATATTTATTTATTTATATTTCTGTATGAAGATTTCCACATTAAGATATCAACAATCACTAGAGTCTGTGAGTATGTTACCTTGTGTGGCAAAAGAATTTTGCAGATGGAATTAAGGTTGCTAATCAGCTGACCTTAAAATAGATTAATTCTCAATTAGCCACATGGGCCCAGTGTAATCACAAGGATCCTTAAAAGTAGAAAGAGAAGCAGATGGAAAGAGTTTGAAGGAGATGTGACTATGGAAGAAAGGCACAAAGAGATACAATATGGCTGGCTTTGCATAGCAGGTATAGGGTTACAAGCCAGGGAATGTGGAAGGCCAGTAGGAGTTAGAAAAGTAGATAAATTGATTCTTCCCTAGAGCCTCCAAAACAGTATGTAGGTCATGCCAAAATTCATTAATTTTAACCCAGTAAGACCCCTTTCAGACTTTCTATCCACCGTATTGTAAGGTAATAAATGTGTGTTGCTTTAAGCCTCTAAATTTCTGGTAACTTGTTAAGGCAGCAATAAGAAATCAGTGCAATACACCAATACTTACTGGGCTTTTTATTTTTATGAAACATATTCACAAGGGTAGGATTGCAGGGTCAGAACATTTTTTAATTTCTTGACTGATTACCTTTACTTTGCTTCCAAAAACTTTAAGAATTTCGGACTGACATGGTTCTCTGCAGAATTGTGTTGAAAAAAACTAGGTCACATGTCTTTCATTGACATTATAAAACATGACCCAGAAGATTTGAAGTTGATTAAATATGATTAGAATAAGAATTCTAGTTTCCGAGACAGACTCTTCAGACAACTGTTTACTAACTTGTATTAAGCATGTGATAATTCGTAGTTTTTCTGGAGAAATAAATTCACTACCATTGTATGATATTTGAGAATGTAATAAGGACATTTTAAAAATAAAATTTAAGTTAACATAGCTTTTTGTAATTTTGCATAATATGAATTTTAAGAAACTTGAAAATCAATGTTTATTTTACTTTAAAATATGAAAATACTTTAATTTTCAAAAGTATGTTTACCATTGTGAAATTTTATATTTGGACAGTTTTTAACAATGATCAAAGCTGAAGGCATGACAGTTCCGGATTTAAAAATATAGCTACAGTAATCTAAATAATATGGTGCTAGAATAAAAACAGACATAGTCTCCTGGAATAGAACAGAGAGCCTAGAAATGAATCCATGCATTATGCTCAATGACTCTTTAACACGTGTGTCAAGAACACACCATGTGGAAAAGATAGCCTCTTCTGTAAATGGTGCTATGGAAGCTGGAGATCCACATTGCATAGGAAAGAAATTGGAGCCTTATCTTGTCCCATATACAAAAACCACTCAAAATGCATTAAACACCTAAACCTGAGATCTGAAACCATAAAACTACTAGAAGAAAACATAATGAATGGTCTTCTTGACAGTAGTCTGTGCAATGATTCTTTATTTTTTTGATCTGATCCCAAAAACACAGGCAACAAAATAAAAAAATAGACATGAGATTTTATCAAATCAAAAAGCTGTATAGCAAAGGAAAAAAATCAACAATGAAAAGGTAACCCATGAAAAGAGAACATACTTGCAAACTATGTATCTGATAAAGTGTTAATTTCCAAACTGTATAAGGAACGCAAAAAACTCAATAGCATAAATAAATAAATCCTGTCTCGGTTCATTCAGGTTTCTGTAACAAAATACTATAGATTGAGAGGTTTAAAAACAACAGAAGTGTACTTCTCACCATTCTGGAGACTGAGAAGTCCAAGATCAAGACTCTGGCAAATTCAATGTCTAGTGAGGGCCAGTCTTTTCCGTGTGTCCTCACATGGCAGAAGGAATAATGAAGTTCTCTGGAACCTCTTTTTTAAAGGCACTAATCTCATTCATAAGGGATTTACTCTCAGGACCTTATTACCTCCTAAAGGCCCCACCTGCTAATACCATCCCCTTGGAGGTTAGGATTTTAACATACAAATTTGGGGGATACACACATATTCAGCCCATAGAAAATCTGATTTAAAACTGAACTAAGAACCTGAAGATACATTTCTCAAAAGAAGACATATAAATGGCCAACAGGTATATGAAAAAGTGTCTAATACCTTTAATCATCAGAGAAATGCAAATTAAAACCGCAATTAGGTATCACCTCACACCTGTCAGAATAGTTAGTATGAAAATGATGAATGATACCCGTTGGTGAGGGTGTAGAGAAAAGGGAAGCTTGTGCACTCTTGGGGTGAGTATAACTTGCACAGTCATTATGAAAAACACTATAGAGGTCTCTACAAAAATTAAATATAGATTTACCATATGATCCAGCAATCACACTTCTGTTTATATATCCAAAGTAAATGAAATTAGTATTTCAAAGACACATCTGCACCCCATGTTTATTGCAGCATTATTCGCAATAACTAAGAGAGAAATAATCTAAGTGTCTATAAGTTGAAGGTAAAAAGAAAATGTGATATATATATAGGATGTATATATAATTAACGGAATGTTATTCAGCCTTAAAGAGAAGAATATCTTGCCATTTTTAACAACATAGATAAACGTAGAAGGTATTATACTAAGTGAAATAAGTTAGACACAGAAAGACAAATACTGCATGATCTCACTTATATGTGAAATCTAAAAACACTGAACTCATAAAAACAGAGAGTAGAATGGTGGTTGGCAGGAGTGAGGGTGAGGAAAACCGGGAAATGTTGGTGAAAGAGTACAAATGTCCAATAACGCTGAATAAATGAGTTTTGAGATCTAATATATATGATTATATATATTATATCATATATGATGACTATATATACTAAATAATACTATATCGTATACTCGAAATATGTTAGGAGAGTTTAACTTAAGTATTCTAACCAAAAAAAATCATAACTATGTGAGGTCATGGATATGTTAATTAGTTTGTGGCAATAATTTCTTTTTTTTTTTCAATTTTTTTTTTTTAATACTTTAAGTTATAGGGTACATGTGCATAACGTGCAGGTTTGTTACATATGTATACTTGTGCCATGTTGGTGTTCTGCATCCATCAACTCGTCAGCACCCATCAACTCATCATTTACATCCAGTATAACTCCTAATGCAATCCCTCCCCCCTACTCCCTCCCCGTGATAGGCCCCGGTGTATGATGTTCCCCTTCCAGAGTCTAAGTGATCTCATTATTCAGTTCCCACCTATGAGTGAGAACATGTGGTGTTTGGTTTTCTGTTCTTGCGATAGTTTGCTGAGAACGATGGTTTCCAGCTGCATCCATGTCCCTACAAAGGACACAAACTCATCCTTTTTTATGACTGCATAGTATTCCATGATGTATATGTGCCACATTTTCTTAATGCAGACTGTCACTGATGGACATTTGGGTTGATTCCAAGTCTTTGTTATTGTGAATAGTGCCGCAATAAACATACGTGTGCAAGTGTCTTTATAGCAGCATGATTTATAATCCTTTGAGTATATACCCAGTAATGGGATGGCTGGGTCATATGGTACATCAAGTTCTAGACCCTTGAGGAATCGCCATACTGTTTTCCATAATGGTTGAACTAGTTTACAATGCCACCAACAGTGTAAAAGTGTTCCTATTTCTCCATATCCTCTCCAGCACCTGTTGTTTACTGACTTTTTAATGATTGCCATTCTAACTGGTGTGAGATGGTATCTCATTGTGGTTTTGATTTGCATTTCTCTGATGGCCAGTGATGACGAGCATTTTTTCATGTGTCTGTTGGCTGTATGAATGTCTTCTTTTGAGAAATGTCTGTTTATATCCTTCTCCCACTTTTTTTTTCTTTTTTTTCTTTTTTTTTTTTATTATTATACTTTAAGCTCTAGGGTACATGTGCATAACGTGCAGGTTTGTTACATATGTATACTTGTGCCATGTTGGTGTTCTGCACCCATCAACTCGTCAGCACTCATCAACTCATCATTTACATCAGGTGTAACTCCCAATGCAATCCCTCCCCCCTACCCCCTCCCCATGAAAGGCCCCGGTGTGTGATGTCCCTCTTCCTGAGTCCAAGTGATCTCATTGTTCAGTTCCCACCTATGAGTGAGAACATGCGGTGTTTGGTTTTCTGTTCTTGTGATAGTTTGCTAAGAATGATGGTCTCCAGCCACATCCATGTCCCTACAAAGGACACAAACTCATCCTTTTTTATGGCTGCATAGTATTCCATGGTGTATATGTGCCACATTTTCTTATTCCAGTCTGTCACTGATGGACATTTGGGTTGATTCCAAGTCTTTGCTATTGTGAATAGCGCTGCAATAAACATATGTGTGCATGTGTCTATATAGAGCATGATTTATAATCCTTTGGGTATATACTCAGTAATGGGATGGCTGCGTCATATGGTACATCAAGTTCTAGATCCTTGAGGAATCGCCATACTGTTTTCCATAATGGTTGAACTAGTTTAAAATGCCACCAACAGTGTAAAAGTATTCCTCCTCTCCAGCACCTGTTGTTTCCTGACAATGGGGTTGTTTGTTTGTTTCTTGTAAATTTGTTTGAGTTCTTTGTAGGTTCTGGATATTAGCCCTTTGTCTGATGAGTAGATTGCAAAAATTTTCTCCCATTCTGTAGGTTACCTGTTCACTCTGATGGTAGTTTCTTTTGCTGTGCAGAAGCTCTTTAGTTTAATGAGATCCCATTTGTCAATTTTGGCTTTTGCTGCCGTTGCTTTTGGTATTTTAGACATGAAGTCTTTGCCCATGCCTATGTCCTGAATGGTACTACCTAGGTTTTCCTCTAGGGTTTTTGTGGTATTAGGTCTAACATTTAAGTCTCTAATCCATCTTGAATTAATTTTCATATAAGGAGTAAGGAAGGGATCCAGTTTCAGCTTTCTACTTAAGGCTAGCCAATTTTCCCAGCACCATTTATTAAATAGGGAATCCTTTCCCCATTTCTTGTTTCTCTCAGGTTTGTCAAAGATCAGATGGCTGTAGATGTGTGGTATTATTTCTGAGAACTCTGTTCTGTTCCATTGGTCTATATCTCTGTTTTGGTACCAGTACCATGCTGTTTTGGTTACTGTAGCCTTGCAGTATAGTTTGAAGTCAGGTACGTGATGCCTCCAGCTTTGTTCTTTTGACTTAGGATTGTCTTGGCAATGCGGGCTCTTTTTTGGTTCCATATGAACTTTAAAGCAGTTTCTTCCAATTCTGTGAAGAAACTCATTGGTAACTTGATGGGGATGGCATTGAATCTATAAATTACCTTGGGCAGTATGGACATTTTCATGATATTGATTCTTCTTATCCATGAGCATTGTATGTTCTTCCATTTGTTTGTGCCCTCTTTTCTTTCACTGAGTAGTGGTTTGTAGTTCTCCTTGAAGACATCCTCTACATCCCTTGTAAGTTGGATTCCTAGGTATTTTATTCTCTTTGAAGCAATTGTGAATGGAAGTTCATTCATGATTTGGCTCTCTGTTTGTTACTGGTGTATAAGAATGCTTGTGATGTTTGCACATTAATTTTGTATCCTGAGACTTTGCTGAATTTTCTTATCAGCTTAAGGAGACTTTGGGCTGAGACAATGGGGTTTTCTAAATATACAATCATGTCATCTGCAAACAGGGACAATTTGACTTCTTCTTTTCCTAACTGAATACCTTGATTTCTTTCTCTTGCCTGATTGTCCTAGCCAGAACTTCCAACACTATGTTGAATAGGAGTGGTGAGAGAGGGCATCCCTGTCTTGTGCCAGTTTTCAAAGGGAATTTTTCCAGTTTTTGCCCATTCAGTATGATATTGGCTGTGGGTTTGTCATAAATAGCTCTTATTATTTTAAGATATGTTCCATCAATACCGAATTTATTGAGCGTTTTTAGCATGAAGGGCTGTTGAATTTTGTCAAAGGCCTTTTCTGCATCTATTGAGATAATCATGTGGTTTTTGTCTTTGGTTCTGTTTATGTGTTGGATTACATTTATTGATTTGTGAATGTTGAACCAGCCTTGTATCCCAGGGATGAAGCCCACTTGATCACGGTGGATAAGCTTTTTGATGTGTTGCTGGATCTGGTTTGCCAGTATTTTATTGAGGATTTTTGCATCGATGCTCATCAGGGATATTGGTTTAAAATTCTCTTTTTTTGTTGTGTCTCTGCCAGGCTTTGGTATAAGGATGATGTTGGCCTCATAAAATGAGTTTCTATTGATTGGAATAGTTTCAGAAGGAATGGTACCAGCTCCATCTTGTACCTCTGGTAGAATTCAACTGTGAATCCATCTGGTCCTGGACTTTTTTTGGTTCGTAGGCTATTAATTATTGCCTCAATTTCACAGCCTGCTATTCATCTATTCAGGGATTCAGCTTCTTCCTGGTTTAGTCTTGGGAGAGTGTAAGTGTCCAGGAAATTACTCATTCCTTCTAGATTTTCTAGTTTATTTGCATAGAGGTGTTTATAGTATTCTCTGATGGTAGTTTGTATTTCTGTGGGGTTGGTGGTGATATCCCCTTTATCATTTTTTATTGCGTCTATTTGATTCTTCTCTCTTTTCTTCTTTATTAGTCTTGCTTGTGGTCTATCAATTTTGTTGATCTTTTCAAGAAACCAACTCCTGGATTCATTGATTTTTTTGGAGGAATTTTTGTGTCTCTATCTCCTTCAGTTCTGCTCTGATCTTAGTTATTTCTTGCCTTCTGCTAGCTTTTGAATGTGTTTGCTCTTGCTTCTCTAGTTCTTTTAATTGTGATGTTAGAGTGTCAATTTTAGATCTTTCCAGCTTTCTCCTGTGGGCATTTAGTGCTATAAATTTCCCTCTACACACTGCTTTAAATGTGTCCCAGAGATTCTGGTATGTTGTATCTTTGTTCTCATTGGTTTCAAAGAACATCTTTATTTCCACCTTCATTTCGTTATGTACCCAGTAGTCATTCAGGAGCAGGTTGTTCAGTTTCCATGTACTTGAGCGGTTTTGATTGAGTTTCTTAGTCCTGAGTTCTAGTTTGATTGCACTGTGGTCTGAGAGACAGTTTGTTATAATTTCTGTTCTTGTACATTTGCTGAGGAGTGCTTTACTTCCAATTATGTGGTCAATTTTGGAACAAGTGTGATGTGGTGCTGAGAAGAATGTATATTCTGTTGATTTGGGGTGGAGAGTTCTGTAGATGTCTACTAGGTCTGCTTGCTGCAGAGATGAGTTCAATTCCTGGCTATCCTCATTAACTTTCTGTCTCATTGATCTGTTTAATGTTAACAGTGAGCTGTTGAAGTCTCCCACTATTATTGTATGGGAGTCTAAGTCTCTTTGTAAGTCTCTAAGGACTTGCTTTATGAATCTGGGTGCTCCTGTATTGGGTGCATATATATTTAGGATAGGTAGCTCTTCCTGTTGAATTGATCCCTTTACCATTATGTAATGGCCTTCTTTGTCTCTTTTGATCTTTGATGGTTTAAAGTCTGTTTTATCAGAGACTAGGATTGCAACCCTCGCTTTCTTTTGTTCTCCATTTGCTTGGTAAATCTTCGTCCATCCCTTTATTTTGAGCCTATGTATGTCTCTGCATGTGAGATGGGTCTCCTGAATACAGCAGACTGATGGGTCTTGACTCTTTATCCAGTTTGCCAGTCTGTGTCTTTTAATTGGAGCATTTAGTCCATTTATATTTAAGGTTAATATTGTTATATGTGAACTTGATCCTGCCATTATGATATTAACTGGTTATTTTGATCGTTAGTTGATGCAGTTTCTTCCTAGCCTCAATGATCTTTACATTTTGGCATGTTTTTGCAATGGCTGGTACGGGTTGTTCCTTTCCGTGTTTAGTGCTTCCTTTAGGGTCTCTTGTAAGGCAGGCCTGGTGGTGACAAAATCTCTAAGCATTTGCTTATCTGTAAAGGATTTTTTTTCTCCTTCACTTATGAAACTTAGTTTGGCTGGATATGAAATTCTGAGTTGAAAATTCTTTTCTTTAAGAATGCTGAATATTGGCCCCTTCTGGCTTGTAGAGTTTCTGCCGAGAGATCTGCTGTTAGTCTGATGGGCTTCCCTTTGTGGGTAACCTGACCTTTCTCTCTGGCTGCCCTTAAGATTTTTTCCTTCATTTCAAATTTGGTGAATGTGGCAATTATGTGTCTTGGAGTTGCTCTTCTCGAGGAGTATCTTTGTGGTGTTCTCTGTATTTCCTGAATTTGAATGTTGGCCTGCCCTACTAGGTTGGGGAAGTTCTCCTGGATGATATCCTGAAGAGTGTTTTCCAACTTGGTTCCATTTTCCCCCTCACTTTCAGGCACCCCAATCAGACGTAGATTTGGTCTTTTTACATAATCCCATACTTCTTGCAGGCTTTGTTCATTTCTTTTTCTTCTTTTTTCTTTAGATTTCTCTTCTCACTTCATTTCATTTATTTGATCCTCAGTCACTGATACTCTTTCTTCCAGTTGATCCAGTCGGTTACTGAACCTTGTGCGTTTGTCACGTATTTCTCGTGTCATGGTTTTCATCTCTGTCAGTTCGTTTATGGCCTTCTCTGTATTAATTATTCTAGTTATCAATTCTTCCGCTCTTTTTTCAAGATTTTTAGTTTCTTTGTGCTGGGTACGTAATTCCTCCTTTAGCTCTGAGAAGATTGATGGACTGAAGCCTTCTTCTCTTATCTCGTCAAAGTCATTCTCCATCTAGCTTTGATCCATTGCTGGCGATGAGCTGCGCTCCTTTGCCAGGAGAGATGCGCTCTTATTTTTTGAATTTCCAGCTTTTCTGCCCTGCTTTTTCCCCATCTTTGTGGTTTTATCTGCCTCTGGTATTTGATGATGGTGATGTACTGATGGGGTTTTGGTGTAGGTGTCCTTCCTGTTTGATAGTTTTCCTTCTAACAGTCAGGACCCTCAGCTGTAGGTCTGTTGGAGATTGCTTGAGGTCCACTCCAGACCCTGTTTGCCTGGGTATCAGCAGCAGAGGCTGCAGAAGATAGAATATTTCTGAACAGCGAGTGTACCTGTCTGATTCTTGCTTTGGAAGCTTCCTCTCAGGGGTGTACTCCACCATGTGAGGTGTGGGGTGTCAGACTGCCCCTAGTGGGGGATGTCTTCCAGTTAGGCTACTCAGGGGTCAGGGACCCACTTGAGCAGGCAGTCTGTCCGTTCTCAGATTTCAACCTCCATGTTGGGAGATCCACTGTTCTCTTCAAAGCTGTCAGACAGAGTCGTTTGCGTCTGCAGATGTTTCTGTTGCTTTTTGTTGTTGTTGTTGTTCTTGTTGTTGTTTAGCTGTGCCCTGTCCCCAGAGGTTGAGTCTACAGAGACAGGCAGGCCTCCTTGAGCTGCTGTGAGCTCCACCCAGATCGAGCTTCCCAGTGGCTTTGTTTACCAACTGAAGCCTCAGCAATGGCAGGTGCCCTTCCCCCAGCCTCACTGCTGCCTTGCTGTTAGATCGCAGACTGCTGTGCTAGCAATGAGGGAGGCTCCGTGGGCATGGGACCCTCCCCGCCAGGTGTGGGATATAATCTCCTGGTGTGCCCGTTTGCTAAGACCCTTGGTAAAGTGCAGTATTGGAGTGGGAGTTACCTGATTTTCCAGGTGTTGTGTGTCTCAGTTCCCCTGGCTAGGAAAAGGGATTCCCTTCCCCCTTGCACTTCCCAGGTGAGGTAATGCCTCGCCCTGCTTCAGGTCTTGGTGATCGGGCTGCAGCAGCTGACCAGCACCAATTGGCTGGCACTCCCTAGAGAGATGAACCCAATACCTCAGTTGAAAATGCAGAAATCACCTGTCTTCTGTGTCTCTCGCGCTGGGAGCTGGAGACTGGAGCTGTTTCTATTTGGCCATCTTGCTCCACCCCCCTTATGCAAATTTTATAAGTCAGGTATGCTAGCTCTAGTTAAGACCAAGGAAATTAATATAGTTTAAATAGCTAGTATATATACTATGTCATTATGTATAGTTAATGTGCATTGTTGTTTTTAGTGGAGCATTGACATTAAATCATGAAATTTACTGAAATTTATCTACCTTTTAAACAATAGACAGTAATAAACATTAATTTAATACTTAGATAGCAAAATGATGACAGCCTTTATTTCTGATAATAATTACAAGTGGGGCTATATCATATAATATATGTGTAGTTCTGTATGTCTAGTACTAGAGTTTCTTCATAAACCAGAAAAAAATATTAGTCTATATCTTCCTTGATAATGATTTTAGGAGAAAGCTAAGAAGGTAATGAATTCAAAAATATTTAGTATTAATGTGCAAATTTTAGGTGACAAAAGGACAAATATATAAAAATTGGAGGATCTTTGTGCAGGAAATGATCTTTATGCTAGAGATAACATAAAATCCATGATGCAAGCATAGGTAAAAATTTAAAGGAACTTTTACTTTCTTCAAATTTCTTCAAATATGAAGAAGATAATTATGTAATTTTTAGTCTTTCCAGAGAAAATCAACATGCAGGTAAGGGTATGATTAAATTATTTTTGCTCATGCGGATTATATGAATAAATAGCATATCTTTGGTATCAAAGCACAATAGTTTCCATGGACACCAGATTTAATGACTAGGTAGGAAAATTATGTTCTCAAATCCATAAGTTACATTTCTAATAGAGTTCTGACTGATACTTCAATTTATAAATTTCTCTTATTTAGTTTTTTTAAAGTCATAAATATTTGGGGAAGATTTTTTACCGACGTATTTTAATTGTGTGTTTTAAAATTACATGTGTGCTACATGTCTATGTGTAACATGTCTATATGTGTGAATAAAACATGTTATTAGTTATTAGATGGTTGGACTTTTCAACATATCACTGAAATAGGCACTGAAGCCATAAAATACTACAGTATTTGGTACTAAAATCAATATGTGCTTAAAAAAAATTGGTACATAGCTTCTCTTCTTATATTAATTCAAAATTCCTTCACTCTTAAAAAAATTTACAGTTCTAAATCAGTACATTCAATTAAATATGAGGATATAATCTGATATTTAATTATATTACTTTCTAAAATATAAATAAGAGTTTTTTAGAGTTAATATTCAAATATAATGAAAACAAAATATTTATTTAGTTATTTAGTAATTTTTAGTTAAATGATACTTCAACATCAAATTGAACTATTTTTATATGAGGTGGAAAAAAACTCAAGACTTGACAAGGTTGTGTGCTTTGTCCAAGGTGAACAAATAAAAATTGATTTAATATGATCTCATTAATTTTGTAAGTGAACCTTTTTTTAAGCAAATGCCATGTAAGAAGTACTGGATGAATAATGAGTTTAGAGAATTGTTATTCTCTCTAGAATGTGTTTGTGTATGTATGTGTTTGTGCATATAGACATTTTAAAATTGTATTCATACATATGGATATGATTTAAAATTGAATTGGATGTACATCCAAAGCTGCATGTATACAATGATTATATGGCACCAGATATAGCTCTTTTAATTAAGTTCATTATTTTTAAACTAACTCCATAGCTTATTGAAATATGAACATTATTTATTTATGGTATTTGTAGAAAATTCTACAGAATCTGATATTGTCATTTCATTTTGTTGTGATTTATTAACTTTTTGATAAATATTTCATGAGATACTTATTTCTAAAGCTAGTAGAGTGTTCTGAGTTAGGAAGTGTCTGTTTAGTAATGTCAGTGTCCACACACTTTGGGCAGCATTTGCATTTAGGTTACATTGACTGAAGAATGCAGGATCATGAAAAAGCACACACTAATCCTTAATTTAATTTCTTGCAAAGCTCAAACCAATATTTATATGTCATCTTCAATGCACAAAGGACCTGAAACTAAGAACTCCCGAATCCTAGCCTTAGAAAACTGAGCATTCATACTTAGGAGAAAATGTAAAACATATTTAGGAATTAAATCAAAACATGTTTTCTGCCTCTTAACTGTCTTAAGCAAAAACAAAAAACCTTCAAATGTGGTTCATAGACTAAAAAACAATACAGAGGCATCAACAAACAAATTAGCCAATATCTGAAGGTCCTAACATATTAGCCAAAAATGAAAATCACATCACTACATGAAATTTTCACGTGTCTAATTATTTGAGAATCTCTCTCTTAACGAACAGCACATGTTTACGCAAATATTTTCAATTAGGCCGGGCACAGTGGCTCATGACTGTAATCCCGGCACTTTGGGAGCCCGAGGTAGGCAAATCACCTGAGGTCAGGAGTTTGAGACCAGCCTGTCCAACACGGTGAAACACACGGTCTCTACTAAAAATGCAAAAAAAAAAAAAAATTAGCTGGGCATAGTGGCTCATGCCTGTAATCCCAGCTACTCAGGAGGCTGAGGCAGGAAAATCGTTTGAAACCAGTAGGCAGAGGTTGCAAGTGAGATGAGATCGCACCACTGCACTCCAGCCTGGGCAACAAGAGAGAAACTCCGTCTCAAAAAAATAAATAAAAATAAAAATACACACACACACACACACACACACACACACACACACACAATTAGCCGGGAGTGGTGGCAGACGCCTGTAATCTCAGTTACTCTGGAGGCTGAGGCAGGAGAATTGCTTGAAACCGGGATGCAGAGGTTGCAGTGAGCCGAGATTGCATCTGTGCACTCCATCTTGAGTAACAGAGGGAGACTCCGTCTCAAACATATATGTGTGTATATATATTCAATTAAATTGTTACATTGTGAGGAATAATTAATAGAATCATAATACTAAAAATTCCCAGAGCAACCACCATAAAACCTCAGAAAGGAAGTTAATATGTAGTCATTGTCATTAACCGAGACTATTCATGTTATCATTTATTATTTTATTTTATTTTTATTTATTCTTAATAGTATTATTTTTAAGAGTATGCTGGTTAAAGGACACGAAATTTCAGCTGGACAGAAAGAAAAAATTCAAATGATCTCTTGTACAGTATGGTGCCTATAGTCAATATATTGTATAGTTGAAAATTGCCAAGAGAGTGGATTTTAACTATTTTTATCACAAAAAAAGTATGTGAAATAATACATATGTTAATTGGATGGATTTAGCCATTCCAAAATGTATACATTATGAAAAGATCATAAATATATATGCCTTTTACTTGCCAACTTAAATAAATAAAATGGTTAAAAAAAAGATAAATACTCTGTTTTTTAATACATTAAATTGTGGTAAAATATTCAATTTGAATAAAATTATTGAAATATATATGAGGTGTCTTCTGCTGCTAACCACAGAGCCAAGAATATTATAGGTTCTTAATCAAATACTAGCAAATGAAAGAAGTAATGAAGGAATGTTTACATTATTTGGGGAGTAGTAGAAAATTTAGTGGGAAGATGATACCAGTCACTCTCCTTCTTCTCTCCACAAATGGAGGGTAAACTTAGCTACAATTACGTGAAGTTTAGAACCTCGGTAGGTACATACAGAGTTATTCAAGGGGTAGAATCGCATTTTGCTTATGCGTTATCATCATGCATATATACAGCAGCAGAATGTAACACTGACCAAAGAAGTACAAAAAGAAGAAAATTAATGGCAATCCAAGATTGGAAACATAGCATACTTCAGGAAAATAGTCAAGCACCCTTGATAATGCCCTGTAGATATTTTCCTATGTACAGTGTTGGTGCACACATGCTAGTAGCTGCGTAACACTTCAGAATGAAGAATGTGGCTGCAGGATGAAGCAGCTGATTCTGGGAGAGTGGCCAAAGGGAAATAAAATTTGCCTCATGGGAATTATTGCTAGTGCAGTCCCAGAAGCAAAAAGAATTGCTTAGCCAAAATTTTTCTTAGAGCCAGTCTTTTTCCATTTCCCTGTAAATGCAATTTTCTACATTAAATGCACACATACACATTCAATAATATTGTAATTACATGTGAATGAGCTTTTCTTCTGAAAAAAAGTAGAAAATATACAACCTGTCCAAACTTCCAGTGTGCAAATTCTACTTATCAAGAAAAAAAAAAAAAAAACTGTGCTCATAAGGACATATGTGCTGTTGCTTATTATCTAAATCTTGTGTGTGTTTGAAGTATGTGTGCCCTTCTAATTAATGACTTTGGTAAAATGTCATCATTAAAAAATAATATAACATGGCCACAGATGCAGAGAATTTATATTTGTTTCTGAACTCCAACCGCTAATTAGTGTCAAGATACTGTCTGTGACACAGTACATTCATATTAACTGGATGCAATGTATTTTATTTTGAAATAAGTACTTGCTGTCAGAGAAAAGTGTATAAATGTGACATATTCAGGCTATAGGCCTGATGGGCCATTTGCAGCGAGAGAGAAACCTTACAAGCATTAGAGTCAGCCTTTCTCTGAGAAATTAGGGCAGGGTAATACATATCTGTCCTGAGAAAAGCTCTGAGACGTGGTAGAAGGCTAATGTTCACACTCTATCTAATTGCTAAATCAGATGACTTTTTGTTTGGAATCTGTATGTGAATATCTTTCCTGACAGTCTCAGGCAATGTGTTGCTGTTTTACCTAGTCCTGCAAGACTCCACATGATTCATGAAAGAATGTTAGATTCTTGCCTGAAACTAGTTATGGTTATCATAGTAAATAAATTAATGAAAAATTATGTGCTGCAGGTAATTAAAAGAGCTATGCAATGTATGCAGGCCTGCTTCCACTCAAATCTATATAGAATTGATGGTTTAATGTATATTATTTAATTCAAACATAAATGTAAATTTTATTGTATGTAAAAAATAAGAGGGAGTTTATAGTCATAAATATGAATAAATAAATGATTTATCTTATCAGTGTAGAATATAAAGCACATCATAACAAAACATAATGCCATGAGGGGATTAAAGGCAGGAAGATGAACAGAATACAATCATTTTTTTATGATTACTTACATTCTATGTTCTGCAAAAGTACAAGTAGCACACTGGGACTTCAGTAGAAATATTTTCCATAGACATAATACAAACACAATTGAATATCTTCTGCTGCCATGTAACTAACTACATTATGGACTTATTTTAAATAAAACACAATTTACTACAAAAAAATTTTCATTTCTAATTTTGCAAATATAAACAATTACTATTAGAAAAATCTTCCCAAATCTGACCAGTATGATAACATAAAATTGTTTCAAACACAAATTAAAGAGAGCTATATACCAAAAACATATGACAAAAAAATGCAATAATGCCAGTGATTAAAGTTTTGTTTTTAAAGCTATAGATTCATGTCCTAATTCAAAGTTTTAAATTTGCTAATTTTTCCTTGTATCATCTTCAACTAACCTAAACCACACATCAGCTTCTACTGAGCTATTTGATTTATGCCAAATGGATTTAATAATTTATTCTAAATTAAAATAATATACTTTTAATCTGAATGATCCTTCACAATTCACCAGCACTTTTATATACATTTTATCATGTGACCTTCGCAACAACCATTGTCTGTCAATTTGATTATGGAAACTGAAATCTGAGGCCTGAAGTACACAACTTTTATGCTCCAGCCATAGTACATGGTTTGGCTCTTGGTGCCCACCCAAATCTTATCTCAAATTGTAATCCCCAAGTGTCGAGGGAGAGACCTATAGTTTCCATGTATCGAAGGAGGAAGGTGATTGGATCATGGGGGGGTGTTGCACCCATGCTGTTCTCTTGATAGTCAGTTCTCACGAGATCTGATAGCTTTATAAGTGTTTGAACATTCCTCCTTCATTCTTCTCTCTACCACCACTTTGTGAAGAAAGTGCTTGTTTCTCCTTTGCCTTCTGCCATGTTTATAAGTTTCCTGAGGCCTCCCCAGTCATGTTGACTTGCGAGTCAATTAAACTTCTTTCCTTTATAAATCACCCAGTCTCAAGTATTTCCTTTTAGCAATGTGAAAATGGACTAATACAGTTAATTTGTACAAGGAGTGGGGTACTGCTGTAAAGATACAGAAAATGTAGAAGCAACTTTATAACAAGGTAATGGGCAGAAGCTGGATCAACCTGGAGAGCTCAGAATAAGATAGGAAGATGTGGGAAAGTTTGGAACTTCCTAGAGACTTGTTGAATGGTTTTGACCAAAATGTTGATAGTGATATGGACAATGAACTCCATGCTGAGGTGGTCTCAGATGGAGATGAGAAACTTATTGGAAACTGGAGCAAAAGACACTCTCACTATGCTTTAGAAAAGAGACTGCATCATTCTGCCCCTGCCCTAGAGATCTGTGGAACTTTGAACTTGAGAGGCATAATCTGAAATCAGAACTTATGTTTAAAAGGGAAGCAGAGCATGAAGTTGGGAAAGTTTGCAGTCTGACAATATGATAGAAAAGAAAAACCACTTTGCTGAGGAGAAATTCAAGCCCGCTGCAGAAAGTTGCATAAGTAGTGAGGAGCTGAATGTCCCATATTGGGGACATTCACAGCAGCTCCTCCCATCACAGGCCTGGAGATCTAGAAGGAAAAATTAGTTTTTGGGTGGGGCCCAGTGCCCTGCTGCTTTGTCTCAGAGAATACTTTGGACTGTGAACTTTTGACTTAATGCTGAAATGAGTTCAGACATTGAGAGACTGTTGGGAATGCATGATTGGTTTTGAAATGTGAGGACAAGAGATTTGGGAGAGGACAGGGGCAGAATGATATGGTTTGGCTCTGAGTCCCCACCTAAATCTCATCTCAAATTGTAATTCCCACGTGTAGAAGGAGGGACCTGTAATCCTCACATGTCAAGAGAAGGAGGCAATTGGATCATGGGGGCAGTTTCTCCCATGACGTTCACTTTATAGTGAGTGAGTTCTCAGGCAGTCTGATGGTTTTATAAGTGTTGGAAGCTCTTCCTTTGTTTTTCTCTCTCCTGCCACCTTGTGAAGAAGGTGCTTGCTTCTTCTTCCCCCTTCACCACGACTGTAAGTTTCCTGAGGCCTCTCCAGACATGCGGAACCATGAGTCGATTAAATCTTTTTTCTTTATAAATTACTCAGTGTCAGGTATTTCTTTATAGCAGTGTGAAAATCAACTAATACACACAGTCTCTCAATATCTCTCTCTCACACACTCTCTAACACACACACACACACTTACTTTTGCACAGAAATGACAAAAATGAAAAAGTCTTCCAGGCTTAAAAAATAATCATTAATTTTTCTCACATACACTTGTGGTAAATCTTTCTAATTCAAATTTTGATAGCCTGTTAAACAATTTATGGAGTAAAAGACCAGTTACCAAGCCCCACACCCACTACTGAATGCAATCCAGGCAGGGATGGGTAAGATTGAAACCAAGTGATAGGAATACAGTCTGACTTTAAGTTCCCTGTCTAGAGTGGAGTGAAGATCCAGGACCACTGCTCTGACCAGGGCCTTGATTCCTAGGGAACCTGGAACCAGCTTTGAAGTGCCATGTCTCTTCCATCTGACCAACACAGACAAAGCATTTGAGCTTTTTACTGAGTGGTCTATTTTTCAGACATAAAGGATGAGAAATATTTGAAATATTACAGATGCTTGGTCATCTCTTAGATAAGTTTTCTCTTTGCTTCTTTCTAGAAGTTAGACTCTCCTTTGAAGAAATGTATGTATAATTAACTTATTTTCCTGAATGCCGCAAGAAAATCTACTTAAAAACTCTCACCATTTCACTCCCTTACTTTGTGTTTCTCAGAAAGCTTTTGCCATCAATACTAATATTTACTCTATATTTTATGTTTGCTCTGAAAAGTATAACAGAAAGTACTGTGATTGCATAATGAATTCTATTCTTTTTGAATGCTGGTATACAATAACATAAATTTTGATAAGCCAAAAGGTGATTCTTACCTCAGAGAGAAGCCTACTTGCTCCCTGATTATCATATTTTGTACATAAACATAACTTCTTACAAAGTAAAATTCCTTCATCTATGAACTTAGTTAAGAGTGTTGAGTGCCAACTATTTCTCAAAGACTACCAGTAAATGACTTAGTAAGATTTGTATCCAGGAACTAAAGTAGATGCTTAAACTATTTGTGGTGACTTATATTAGTCATAAAATTTAACATTTATATGCTAACTCATATGGCAACATTACTGATGAAAACAAAATATTGAGGTATGAAGAACATTTTATGTTGAAAAGATAGCAAATTGTTTACTAGAATTCCTTTCTCCCTCTCTCCTTTCATTTGGTAATTAAAAACACCTGTCTTTGAGTTTTAGCTGTATGCATGTTGTTCCAACTATATGCTACATTGTATAGGTTTTCTTTCATTAGCTGTAGCCATGTGGAATAAGCTTTGACCAAAAGAATGCAAGCAAAAATAATGTGTACAAATTTACATATGTATTAGTTGAAGGAGGTGTATGTATTTTATATATGTATATATACTCAATGCCTGTTCATTATTTATTGCATGCTAGCTTAAAAAAAATGCTGACTTTGGGACTCCCTAGATTATAAGGAGACAACTTTCTCTAAGGTGAATATAGAGGATATATACCTGGAACTGGGCAATTTACAAAAGAAAATGTTTAAATTATGGCAGAAACCAAGGAGGCACAAGTGACATCTTATGTGGATGGCAGCAGGCAAAGAGAGACCTTGTGCAGGGCAATTCCCATTTTTAAAACCATCGGATCTCATGGGACCCATTCACTAATACGAGAACAGCACAGGAAAGACCCACCAAGGATTCAATCATCTTCCACCAGGTCCCTCCCACAACACATGGGAATTATGGGAGCTATCGCGTGAGATTTGGGTGGGGAAACAGAGCCGAACCATATCAGGATTATTGACACTTTTAAATTAGTTTAGCTATTAAATCAACTATAGCTGTATATGCACGTTAGGTATATATATGCCACCGAGTGGATAGTTGTATATACCCATATATACACAGAGAGAAATATACACATGGGGGAAAGGAGGATTTTTTTTAATTTTTATTTTTTAAAGGGAACATGTTTTCACAAATGTTAGTATCGAGTTTGGAGTCGCAAGCTTAATATTTTCAAACTGTCCTATACAAATAGTATGTAATGGTTTCCTTAGGCTCCTCACTGGCTTTAAATCATATTTGCATGCATTTTGCTGGTATTCCTATGGAATGTTTACTTTAAATACTTAAAACAGAATTGCTGTTTAGAGGAACCAAGTTTATTTCATTGCATACTCTTCAGCTATATTTTATATGCTACCAAACGGATCAGGAAACAATAAAATCCATGTTTTACTCTATTGAGAAGTTTATATTTCCAATAATAAAATGAGAATTTCTGGTATATATTTGATGAAAACTGCAGAACTAGTAACATTTTGCTCTTAAGAAGTGAAAACACAATGATTATTTTTTAAAGACAATGTGATATAAATAAATTTTAATTTTGTGGGGACTATATCAATTGCACTGATGACAACACTACTGCCAAAAATAAGACTCAATGAAAAATACAAGGACTGTATGCATGAGTCACTTATTCTCAATACACTGTTTTGATGTCAGTCATTATCTTTTTTGGTGGTTGTTGGGGTAAGTATAATCAGAACCATATATTGAACAAGTTTAACAGTTGATCCTACACATCTACAGATTTAAAAATTAGCATAATTTATCATATATCATTTGCAAATAAGCAGTGTTTTGGCATTGATGTTCCCCCTGAATTTTACAGTGCTTGAGCAAAATCCAGCTGTTTAAAATTCTGGGTATATTATGGTCTATTCCAAGCTCGTGCTCACAATAACTAATAGGTAGATTGAGTCAATATACATTTAATTTGCTTAAAACTGCCCCTGGTACCTTGCTAATATTATACATATACACATACTCATCTGCTAACAATATTATTATCAGAGACTTTTGAAAGAAAAATTCTCTATGCAGAAAATTTGATGCCAAGCCAGAGTAAAATGAAATGCTGTAGGAGGATCCTAGAAGATTTAGTGAGAAATTTGAAGCTGTTAAGAAAGAATCTGAAGTTGGGAAAATGTGTTCTCTCTCTCTCTCTCTCTCTCTTTCTATCTATCTCTCTCTCTCTCTTTCTGTTTTCTACTCTTAAATGCTGTCTTTGTATTTTCTCATGTGAGTGATGTGGCAAGGCAGGCTGAGAAGGCATCGAAATTATAAGTTTATGGGCAATCAGGATGGGTCTCAGGGAAGATAGAACATACTTTACACACAGACTCTTGTCTGAAATTTTGGAAAGTGAGATAAAAATAATGCCAATTTTGGCTGGGCGCGGTGGCTAACGCCTGTAATCCCAGCACTTTGGAAGGCCGAGGCGAGCAGATCACCTGAGGTCGGGAGTTCGAGACCAGCCTGACCAACATGGAGAAACCCCATCTCTACTAAAAAACAAAAAATTAGCTGGGTGTGGTGGCGCACGCCTGTAATCCCAGGTACTCAGGAGGCTGAAGCAGGAGAATCGACAGAACCTAGGAGCAAGATGTTGCGGTGAGCCGAGATTGCGCCATTGCACTTCAGCCTGGGAAACAAGAGCGACACTCTGTCTCAAAAAACAAACAAAACAAAACAAAACAACACAACACAAAAACAGCAGTTTTTCTTTTAAGCATGAGTGGTAAGAGAAAATGAAACAAGTATTATAACTGCTTAAATTTATTTATTTTAAGCTTAAAGCTGAGGGGGCTCACAGGTGGTCACAAAAAGTGGACTAAGACAGCAAAGTGCATTTTAAGATGTATAATTACTTTTTTCCTATTTTTATTGGTATAAAATACATAATATAGGTATATAAATCTAAAGCTAATGAATGCTTATATTCATATACATCTGTGTGATCATGCTCAGATTTAGATCTATATCTTTTCCATCACACCTGAATGTTCCTTCATATCCTGTCTCATTCAATACTTTTGCCCAAAGGTAGCAGCTATTCTGACTCCTATCACCATTGATTTGTTAGTTTCATCAGCCCTTAAGTTTCATATATATGGGGATACATGGTATATATAATGTGGTATTTAGTTTCTTTCATACACTTCTACTTTTTTTTTTTTTTTTAAGCCTCTGTTAATTAGCATCATAGAATATAAACATTTAACTCTCATCCATGGGCCCCAATTCGTCTCACTAAAATCAGTGTTCATGTTTTTAAAGCTAGGTAAACATAATACACATCTGAGTCTTGAACTATATAATGATTATAATTATTTTCTATTTATATTTCCTTTGGAGGTAATGCTTCATTTTTCATTTGCTTTGCTCTCCATGTGCCTGTCACTAATTTGTTTCCAAACTTTCTCTACTAAGTGTCAAGTTTCTCCTAAAACATTGAGACCTGGGATATAACAGGAGTTTCATCTTCTTGGAGCTATTTTCTCTGGAGCCATCAGTTCTGCCCCAGTCTGGTCAGGTATTAATACAGACCATGTACTTGTCCCACAGGTGCTCTCTGTAAATATCAGCTGAAGCCCAGATATACTAGAACAGAAGAAGGAGAAAAAGATACAGGAAGACAGAAAAATGGAATGTCAGGAGAAGCAAATGAAGGCCAGATATAAAAGGAAAGAAATGAAGGAAATAAGGAAGGGGGAAATGAAAACGAAAGGAAAGAGAAGAGAATGAAGGAAGTAAACCACAAAAATCTCATCCTGGTTAATCTTATTTCATCATTGCTGCATTTATCCTCCCATTTTGTAATAAGGTATGGGGAACTCATGACACAAAGAATATTATGTCATCCAGGAAATATTCAATATTGACTTTGTTTCTTATTCCCACCTCAACCCAAACACAGATATAATATTAATTGAGATATCACCTTGTGATAGGTGAAATATAGTGCATAATATTGTACTCATTAATATTAGAATGTATTTCTTTTTATTTTCAACTTGTATTTTATGTTCTGGCTTACATGTGCAGGATATGCAGTTTTATTACATAGGGAAATGTGTGCCATGGTATTTATTGCACTGATCAACCCATCTTCTAAGTATTAAGCCCAGGATACATTAATTATTCTTCCTGATTTTCTCCCTCTTCTCTGCTGACAGGCCCCAGTGTGTGTTGTTCTCCTTCATGTGTCCATGTCTTATAATCATTCAGCTCCCACTTACAAATGAGAACATGCAGTGTTCGGTTTTCTGTTCTTGTGACAGTTTGCTGAGGATAATGGCTTCCAGCTCCTTCCATGTTCTTGCAAAGGACATGCTCTCATTCTTTTTTATAGCTGCAGAGTATTCCATGGTGTATATCTGCCACATTTCCTTTATCCCCTCTATCATTTATGGGCATTTGGGTTGATTCCATGTCTTTGCTATTGCGAAGAGGGCTGCAATGAATATATGCATTCATGTATCTTTATAAGAGAATGATTTATACTTCTTTGGGTATACACTTAGTAATGGGCTTCTGGGTCAAATGGTATTTCTGCTTCTAGATCTTTGAGGAATCGCCATACTGTCTTCCACAATGGTTGAACTTAGATTCCCAGCAGTGTCAAAGTGTTTCTTTTTCTCTGCATCTTTGCCAGCATCTGTTGTTTCTTGACATTTTAATAATTGCCATTCTTACTGGCATGAGATGGTGTCTCACTGTGGTTTTGATTTGCATTTCTCTAATAATCAGTGATGTTGAGCTTTTCTTCATGAGTTTGTGGTTACATGAACGTCTTCTTTTGACAATTGTCTGTTTATGCTCTTTGCCTACTTTTTAATGTGACTGCATGTTTTTTCTTGTAAATTTGTTTAAATTCGTAGTAGACTCTTGGTATTAGACCTTTGAAAGATGGATAAATTGCAAAACTTTTTTCCCTAAATGCTCATCAATGATTGACTGGATAAATAAAATATGGTACATATACCCATGGAATATTATGCAAATAAAAAGGAACCAGATCAGGTATTTTGCAGGGACATGCATGGAGCTTGAAACCATTATTCTCAGCAAAGTAACACAGCAACCGAAAAACAAACACCACATGATCTTACTTACAAGCGTGAGCTGAACAACAAGAACACATGGACACAGGGATGGGAACAATACACACTGGGTCCTGTCAGAGGAGGGCAGGGGGTGGAGAGCATCAGGAAAAATAGCTAATTCATGCCGGGCTTAATACCTAGGTGATGGGTTGATGGGTACAGCAAACTACCGTGGCACACATTTACCTATGTAACAAACCTGCACATCCTGCAAATGCACCACAGAACTTAAAATAAAATGCAATAAAAATTTTGTTTTCCATTCTGTAGGTTGTCTGTTCACTCTGATGATAGTTTCTTTTCCTGTGCAGAAGTGGAACAGAATAGAGAACTCAGAAATACGACCACACTCTTTACCTGATCTTTGACCAACCTGAGAAAAATATGCAATGAGTAAATAATTCCTTGTTTAATAAATGATCATGGGAGAACTGGTTAGTCAAGTGCAGAAAATTGGAACTGGACCTCTTCTTTACACCTTATATAAAAATTAACTCAATATAGATTAAAGACTTAAATGAAAAACCCAAAACTATAAAAATCCTAGAAGACACTCTAGGTAATACCATTCAGGACATAGACACCAGCAAACATTTCATGGCAAAAACACCAAAAGCAATTGCAACAACAACAAAATGACACATGAGACATAATTAAACTAAGGAACATCTTCCAAATTATCCAGACAATTAATTTCTGAGTCATACAAATCTGAATACCCAGGTTAGCTAGTGCTATGAATGTCACAGGCTTCTCCATTTTAACAACATATTTCTGTTGTCTTAATTTTGTACTGCTAAGATAGTTCAATTTGTGAATTCTAAACTCACATCAACTATGGCTTCAGTAGCAAATTCTTATTAATGGCCCACTGCTGATCAATCCACAAGCTGATAGAAAAGGAAAAAAACAAAAAAAAGTAAATGACATGCAAAAATAAGCATTTCAAAATTAATCTGAAATTATATCTAAAAGTTGATTTTTAATTTCAAAAGGCTCTTTAACTATTTTTTCTAATATTATGTAGCCATTTTTAGAAATGTGTTTATATTTTGCAAAAACATCAAAAAGAAATTACCAACAGAGTAAACTGACAGCCTGCTGAATGGGAGAAAATATTCACAGACTATGTATCTGAAAGAGGTCTAATACCTAGAATCTACAAGGAACTTAAACAAATTAATAAGCAAAAAGCCGAATTAAAAAATGGGCAAAGGACATGAACAGACACTTCTTAAAAGAAGACATACAACAAACAACAGACATATGAAAAAATGGTCAACATACTAATCATCGGAGAAATACAAATCAAAACCACAATGAGTTACTATCTCACATCAGTCAGAATGGCTATTATTTAAAAACAAAACAAACAAACAAAAAAACCGATGTTGGAAAGGCTATGGAGAAAAGGGAACACTTACACACTGTTGGTGGGAATGTAAGTTAGTTCAGCCGCTGGTGAAAGCATCTTGAAGACTTTTCAATGAACTTAAAATAGAAGTACTATTTGGCCCAGCAATCCTACTATTGGGTATATAACCAAAGGAAAAGAATTCATTTTGTCAAAAAGACATATGCACCCATATATTCATCACAGCACTATTCACTATAGGAAAGATGTGGAATCAGCCTTGGTGCCCAACGAAAGTAGTTTGGATAAAGAAAATGTGGCACATTTACACCATAGAATACTATGCAGCCATAAAAAAGAATAAAATCTTGTCCTTTGCAGCAATGTGGATGGAGCTAGAGGCCATTATCCTAAGTGACAAAACTCAAGAACAGAAAACCATATACCACATGCCCTCACTTATAATTAGGAGCTAAACATTGTGTTCTCATGGACATGAAGATATAAACATTAGTCACTGGGACCACTATATGGGAGAGGGAAGAAGGTGTGGGCTGAAGAACCATCTGTTGGGTACCATGCTAACTGCCTGGGTGATAAGATCACTGGGACCCCAAACCTCAGAATCACTCAGTTTACCCATGTAACAAACCAGCACATGTACCCTTTAACCTATAATAAAAGTTGAAATTAACAATAAAGCAGAATTCTAATATATATATATATATATATATATATATATATATGTCCACCCAATCAAAATGATATTTTTCATAAAATTACACATAGTAAAAATGAATGGATAATATTTTTGAACAAATTATTGTTTTTACATTTATGTCATTCATAAAATCTACTATAAAATATAATAAACATTGAATATGTGAAACATGCCTTATGCTAATAATTTCTACTTGTATTTCTGTGCTGTATTTCACTAATATTATCTACCAGCTTGTTAAATAGTTTTTGTCTTGATATATACTAATTTGGGCTAATACTTTTTCTGTCAGGACTTACATATAATCTTTTTGCCAATTCAGTTAATTAACCTGCCACCTAAGTAAAATAATGAAATTCAGCTTATGCAGTGACAACTGTGGCTTTGACTACATCATATTAAATTGCATATATGACTGCTTTTATACTTTTCAACTATTCTGTCATTGTGTACAAAAAAGAGTTTGAAAAAGCCTTTTGCTAGATGGCAAGGACTGTTTATCTGTTTACAATAACAATGATGAATACTAGTGCTTTGGATAACATCACATTCATCTTTCAACTGTCATCTCCTAGTACAGTGCTTAATACACAGTATGGAAACACACTTCTTTGCTGAATAAATAATTATTTTTTCAATAAAGAAAATAATTAGACCCCTACATTTTCTGGGCAGAGATGTAAATAAGAACAATTGAATTTTGTAAGTAAAAGTTAATAGATATTTTCTCCTAACAATCCTTATAATAGTATAATCCTTTAGTTTTCCATCATTCAGGTTACTTCTTTCTACAACAGAGACTACTTTGAAATATATTGGCTTAAAAAATGACGACCTTTTTATTTATCTCACAAACCTTCAAATGGGTCAGGACTCCACTGGGGCATCCCATCTCTGATGATATCACTAGAAGAGGCTAAAATATACCTGGATAATCCACTTCCAAGGTGGTGTACCCACACTGTTGGTAAGTCATTGCTGAGTGGTGACGAGGAGCTCAACTACAGCTATTGTCCAAGGGCTTACTTTTCCATGTGAGTCTCTCTGCAGGGATGTTTGGACTTCTTCACATGCTAGTGGCTATGGTGTAAGAGTATTCAAGGAGACCTTAAGTGGAAACTTTCAGTCTCTTGATATCTGTTCCAAGAATGGCACACAATCACTTATACCATGTTTTAGTTGTCCAGGCAAGTCACTATGCCCTTCCAGATTCAGTTGAAGAGATATAAATTTCACCTCTTGATAGGAAGTGTCAAAGAATGTGCAGTTATTATTAACCTACTGTAGAATGCCATGTAGCAACACGCTATTTACATTTTCCTCATGTGCAAAATACAGTCACCCACTCGACACTTGCAAAAGTCTCATCATAATACTGTGGTCTTAAAACTCAAAGTTTAATTAATTACATTAGGCCTCTATGTAGATGAGGCTTCTTGATAGCAGTTTCTTTTAATCTGAAGTTCCCTGAAGTTCAAATAAGTGTGTCCTACATGCTAAAAGTAATACATTTAAAAGCATCATGTATATTCATTATCTCATGTGCTTTGAACAATTAATATAAAATTATGAACTTCACAAAGAAAATGTTATGCATTTTAGCAAAATTAATATTCTGTTCTTTTACTATTTTTTATGAAAGGATATTGTGAAAACACAAGAAATAAAACTGAAGATGGGGCCAGGCATGGTGGCTCATGCCTGTAATCCCAGCACTTTGGGAGGCTGAGGCAGGCAGATCACCTGAGGTCAGGAGTTCAAGACCAGCCTGATCAACATGGATAAATGCCATCTCTACTAAAACTACAAAATTAGCTGGACATGGTGTTATACACCTGTAATCCCAGCTACTCAGGAGGCTGAGGCAGGAGAATCACTTGAACCCAGGAGGCCGAGGTTGCCGTGATCTGAGATCACACTATTGCACTCCAGCATGAGCAACAAGAGTGAAATTCCATCTAAAAATAAATAAATAAATAAAATGAAGAACTGAAGATGAACTGCCATTCAAAATATGTATGGTTCCCCTAGTATGTGCATAACCCATGTAAAACAACATGAAGCAAGGTAGAGAATGTCCTTGCATTTAACCTGTTTATATTCTTCTAGGAAATACAAAAAATTAAAAAAAATAAATGAGTAAATAACTATAAATTGGGATGAATGCCCTGAAAAATTCAACTTTATATAATAGAATCAGAGAAGGTAACATTTACGCCGAGACACGAAGGAGGATGTTAGGGCAACTGTTAAAACGCTTTCTAAAAATTACTGGAGGCAGAAGAAACAGAAATACCATATGCTTAAGGACAGAATTATTGGATAAATTATTAGACCTATCAGAATTCTTCCACTGTTGAATAAAAGTGAATAAAAGTAGAGTTGTTTGAGATGAAGTTGGTGGGGCAGGGAGGAGACATATTTAGGATATCAGTGGTATGGATTTCTAATGTTATTTTACTGGCAATATAAAATAAGAAGGACTTTAAGCTGGTAAATGATGTGATAAAATGGGAATTGATTCTAAGTGGAGAAAAGAGAGAGGGTAATCAATTAAAAGGAAATGCCAACAGTACAAAGCTAGGCAAATAGATAATATAGACAGAGATCATTGTAGATGGCCAAGAATTAATAAAAAATTCACAATACATTGTGTTTTTGATTTGCATTTCTCTATTGACTAGTGATGATGAGATTTTTTTCTTATGTTTGTTGGCCACATAAATGTCTTCATTTGAGAAGTGTCTGTTTATATCCTTCTCCCACTTTTTGATGGTTTTTTTTCTTGTAAATTTGTTTAAGTTCCTTGTAGATTCTGTATATTAGCCCTTTGTCAGATGGGTAGATTTCAAAAATTTTCTCCCATTCTGTAGGTTGCCTGTTCACTCTGATGATAGTTTCTTTTGCTGTGCATAAGCTCTTTAGTTTAATTAGATCCCATTTATCTATTTTGGCTTTTGTTGCCATTGCTTTTTGTGTTTTAGTCATGAAGTTTTTGCCCATGCCTATGTCCTGAATGGTATTGCCTAGGTTTTCATCTAGGGTTTCTATGGTTTTAGGTCTTATGTTTAAGTCTTTAAACCTTCTTGAGTTAATTTTTGTATAAGGTGTAAGGAAGGGATCCAGTTTCAGTTTTCTGCATATGGCTAGCCAGCTTTCCCAACACTGTTAATTAAATAGGGAATCCTTTCCCCGTTGCTTGTTTTTGTCAGGTTTGTCAAAGATCCGATGGTTGTAGATGTTTGGCGTTATTTCTAAGGCCTCTGTTTTTTTTCCATTAGTCTATATATCTGTTTTTGTACCAGTGCAATGCTGTTTTGGAAACTGTAGCCTTGTAGTACAGTTTGAAGTCAGGTAACATGATGCCTTTAGCTTTGTTCTATTTGCTAAGGATTGTCTTGGCTATACAGGCTCTTTTTTGGTTCCATATAAAATGTAAAGTAGTTTTTTCTAATTCTGTGAAGAAAGTCAATGGTAGCTTGATGGAGATAGCAATAAGTCTATAAATTTCTTTGAGCAGTATGGCCATTTTCATGATATTGATCTTTCCTATCCATGAGCATGGAATGTTTTTCTATTTGTTTGTGATCTCTCTTATTTCCTTGAACAGTGGTTTGTAGTTCTCCTAAAAGGTCCTTCACATCCCTTGTAAGTTGTATTCCTAGGTGTTTTATTCTCTTTGTAGCCATTGTGAATGGGAGTTCACTTATGATTTGGCTCTCTGTTGTCTATTATTGGTGTATAGGGATGCTTGTGATTTTTGCACATTGACTTTGTATCCTAAGACTTTGCCAAATTAGTTTATCAGCTTAAGGAGTTTTTGGGCTGAGATGATGGGGTTTTTGAAATATACAATCATGTCTTCTGCAAACAGATATAATTTGACTTCCTCTCTGTGCATTTTTCTTATTAGAGAAAAGCAATTTATATGCGGACTCCTTACTGTAGAAGAGGTTAAAATATGTAATTTTTAGAGGTCCAAAAACAGTAACTACAAAAGGAGAATGGATATTATGAAAGAAAATCCACAGTTTTCTTATTACATATGTAATTAACAGAGAGTTGTTTCATTATAGAAAGCCTGTCTGGCTTCTGAGAATTTGAACAGCTATTAATGCCAATTGTAATCTGAATTTTTTTGCATGCATTTTGTCTGGCTAAGTGACAAATAAATGTATTTTAGTGCATCATTAATACGTTCTTTTCTCTTTGTAAATATTTAATTTATACATCCCACTAATATTTAATGAAAATATACAATGTACTAGATACTGAGTCTAGATGTTCAAAAGTAAAGAAAGCAAAAAAAAAAAAAAAATAGAAATAACAACAACAAAATGATCTCTACTGCCTTAGTTTGCATAGTCCATTGGGAGATACGTATATGTTAGTTAGATAATTTGTAAATATGTTAAAAATTACAATATTAAATACCAGAGAGGAATTTTACAAAGTGTAGATGTTAGAAGATTACATAGAAAAATGTTTTGACCTTGTCTGTGAGTTAGGGAAGGTTTCCGTGTAGAAATAACAACTTAGCAGGGCCTGAAAACAAAGATTAATGAAAATAGAGAGATGGGGCATTAGTGTAAGCTTAGGAAATAATGTATGCAAAGACTCAAGTGTTTAGAATCAGTTGTGTGTAGCAGTCAATTTGGACTTGGTCAAAGAAACTAATTGTGTGCATCTTATCCCACCTCTACATTCATTGACGTCATGTTAACTTGATACCAGCCACATACGATGATCTACCCCACAGATAATGGCAAATAATATAAATCCTGCCTTTATTTATTCCAGGAAACTGGTTGTTAACCATTTTCTAACACACCACTAGTTTCAAAGCTAGAAACGAGAAGAAACAAGGAAACAACATTATTAAATAATAGGTAGGCAAAGCCCAGAACAATAAATAAATAACAATAAATAATAAGTCCTTGTATTAGGAATTTTAAGCTTTACATTAACAACAATGGAAAAGCACTGATTGGATTTAAACATGCCTGTGATATTATTATTTACATTTTGAAAATACCATACCAGCTTCGGTAAAAAGAACGAATTGTAGGAAGAAATCAATACCTTCAGAAAAATAAGTTAGGGAGCTGTATCTATGAAATGAGTAATATTTACTTAAGCTAAGCTGATATCAGTGAAGATGCAACAAAGTAAACAGATATAGTGGGCATTTAGGAGGTGACATAAGCTGAAATTTTAGTGAATTGGATAAGGGGTGCAGTAATAGATAATTTCTTCTGCAATTTGATGGCTGATAGTATTATGCACTGATTAAAGAACAAAGGAAAGTGACTAATTTGTAGGAAGGAGAGTGATGATCAATGTGTTTGACATACTGCATGTATGGTACCTTTGAACTACCCATGAGTTGTTGAGTAGGCTGTCATTTAGATATTTTTGTTTTCTGATGATCTCAAGAAAGACACACTAGCTGTAGAGGTTCCAGCAAAATAGGTATTTTCAATTTTCTGGAAACGTTTTATTTCCTGGGAATTGTATAAACCTGCCCAAGAATTTTAATACTTCGAAAATAAAATAATTTTCAAAATATAATGTTGTAAACGTTCAGAGAAAGAGGGTAAAGAGGTAAATTAGCCTTTATTATACATGGCCATGAGTTCATCTAAATAACAGTATTTGACTACTATAGGAGAGAAGAAAAGTCTAGATATTGGGGGAGAGCAATCATGATTTTTAATGGGATATTTTATTTAAAGTATGAAGAAGCTGATAAACTGCTTTATAGCAAAATTGTGCTTGAAATATTCAGATTTGGCAGACAGGAGTAGTATCATTCTTGCTTGGAAAATGGCTCTATAAATGTTGATAAATGTTTGCTCATCCACTCTCCATTTTCAGGGGTGAATGCAGTATGCCACTCTGCTGTATAAATGCATAGGAGAAAAAAATCATATGTGTTGGAAAGCTTTGTACATCATTTATTTCCAGTTACCCTTTTCTAAGGACACAGTATGAGATTCTTCCATTAAACTATAATAATGTCCTTGGCTGTCTTATTTGATTTGGAAGATAATGAGTTTTCATCAAATTTTTGCTTACAAATCTTTTCTAGAATATATAATATTTAGCAAATAGCACTAACTGACATTTGAGCTGTGTTTTCTGTCTAACTTATTTGATTTTTGATTCTCACAACAGTGCTACCACCTACACTGAAACTAAGAAAATAAGACCCAAGAAGGCAAAATATTTGCCCAAGGTTTGAATGCCCACTTGGTGAATTCAGACTTGGTGTGTTATTTAATATGTCACAACTGAGAAAACATAGATAATAGCAATTAATGATGGTGCTTTTACTAATTTCAAAGTCAGAAGATAAGTTCATCTTCTAATTTATAATGAACGTCTTGGGGTGTTAATAGCAAATGCCTTGGAAGATAAGTGAAGTCATATTAGGAGAGTGTTTAATTCCAAGATTAAATTCTTTTTCTTAAATCCTGAGGTAAGCGGAAGCAATTGTATACGTGTAGTAAGAAAGTAAAAATGAAATTGGTACTTTAGGAAATAAGCTTGTGTACAGGTGTAGATAAATTACAATCTTCATGACAATTATCTTTCAAACAGCAATAATGTGAATAAAAAGGTTGATAGACATCATGTAAGGAAAATGAAGGACTCAATGAATAACTATATTCCTTGAATAAGTATCTGAGGAAATAAACACTGATAGAGGGAAACACTTCCAGAATACTAGAATAAAATCTCTTAAAACTGAGCTTTTAATAAAAGCAACAATAACACTGTAAAGAAAGTCAAAAACATTTTCAGAATTCTGGAAATCAAAGGATCCAATAATATGAAGAATATTTATGTAAGATAAATGGCTGAATCTAAGTAACAAGAGCAGGCTCTATAGCATTTTGATTTGACTTCATCTCATGCCCCTCTGCTACCTCCCTTGCAGAATTGAATACCTACAGTCTAATAAGTGCATTAGCTGTCAAAATCTGGAGCCTAGGAGCCACTGGAAGAGGCAAAAAGGGTCTGGCCTTCCACAAAAATCAGATCACCAGAGAATCAACACTATTTGCTTTGCTTGTTAGCTTGCTAAAAAGTTTCACTCTTAGGGCTTCTCTTTATTTGATATGAATCAAACCTTGCTCTATGTGAACAGCCTTATTACCAGACTGCTTATTAGAAATTGAGAAAATTCTTTCATATCTTAGCTCCCTAAGCTGCTATTATCAATTATACCTAACAAGAAGCTGACCGAAAAACTGAAGAAAAAGAAAGTAAGAATTAAGATGTCCATAGTGGGTTTTCTAAACCTCCAATGTATTTCTGGGAATCGGGAATGCCAAAGGTATGCACAGCTGTGTGTGTATGCCCAGGAAAGACCCGAGAATATTCTCATCTTTCAATTCCGGCTCACTCTGAGGCTCTGGAGAAATAGTAAGTTATGTCTAAGGCGGAGTTGAAAACTGTCTACTGGAATGAAGAAAATATATCTCAAATCCATAGAACCCCTAGGTTCTGACACATATGAGTTCAAGGCATTTAAGGAAATCTCTATCCAATCGTTAGCTATCTATCGAGCTAATTAAACATTGACTTAAGTGACTACATATAAAAAAAAATACACAACTTACATACTTAAACCAGGAAGGTCAAATCAACTACACAGCAGCAGCAATGACAACAAAAATAAAAACAAACAATTAAAGAAATAGTAATAAAAGGCCTTGAGGAGGCTAGCTGGGGAATCCAATTTCCATAGTTGTTATATCATATTACTTTAAATGTCAGGTCTTCAGCAAAATATTGTTATACACGCAAAGAAACAGAAAATTACAATCCATACACAGTGATAAAAAGTAGTCAATATAAACTGCCTTTGAGGAAGACCGGATGTCAGACTTCACAGGCAAATACTATAAATTAGCTAATTATAAATACATTCAAAGAATGTTTTTAAAAAGTCTAAAACATTAAAGGAATATATGAGAATGATGGTTTACCAAAAAATATATATATAAATAAAAAGATAGAAAGTATAAATATAACCAAACAAATTTGAAGGTGAGAAGTACAGCAAATGAAATTTACAAATTCACTAGAGGAGTATAACAGCAGTTTTGAACTAGCTGAGGAAAGAATTTGTGAAAATGAAGACAAGCCAATTGAGATTATCCAGTCTCAGAAAAAAACTATTTAAAGAAAATGAACAGCATTAGAGATCGGTACCTGTCATCAAGCATACCAACATTAGCATATTGAGAGGCTCATAACGGGTGTCAGAAAGATTATTTGGATACAAAATAGCCAAGTATTTCTCAAATTTGGTAAAAAGTATTAATCTAAATATGCAAGACATGGGACAAACTCAAAGAAATGTAAACATAGACACATCACAATAATGTTGAAAAATAAAGACAAAAATCTTGAAAGCAGCAAGAGAAAAACAACTTGTCATGTACAAATAAACCGCAATAAGAATAACAATTAATCTTCTCATCAGAATAGCTGGGAGACATAAGGAAACAGAATGGTATGTCAGGGCTCTTCACAGAATCAGAGTGTATATACTTAACAAACGTATTACAAATTATTATTTATGTAGATTAAACAGGTTTATTACATAGAAGTAACTCACGTGATTATGGAAGATGGAAACTTTTTAAATTTACAGTGAGGGCTTGCAGCCTTGAGACCCAGGAGAGCTGACGGAGCCAAGTCCAAAGAAAGTCCACTGAAGACTTTTTCTCTTACTTGCAGAGTCTGGCCTTTGTGTTATTTTCAAGACTTCAACTGACTGGATGAGGCCCAATCACATTATGGAGGGCAATCTACTTTGCCCAGATTTTATTGGTTTAAATGTTAATCTCATCCCCAAACATTCTTCAACTTGACACATAAAATTAACCATCACAAGTCCACCCCTTGTCAACTTGGCACCTATATGCCTCCTCTTAAAATATACTTGATCTCTAAAATAACAATAGTAACAAGGTTATACTTTCACTTAACATGATACAACTATTCTGTGTACAGTTGAACATGCAGGACTCCATCCCCCAAAGAGGATACAAAGTATTTGGTTGTTTTATAGCTTATAATTGAAATACTACAATGTAAAATTAATCATACATAAATACTATATGAGGTCAGTACTTCTTATGTTACATGATGAAGGAATAACAGAGGAAAATAAATATAATTCCTACACACATATTCACAACAAAGGTGAAATACCCATGACAATGAGAATAATTAATTCTATAACTGGTCACATGGTTGTAGCTCCTATTCATAACTACCTTATTCCACTATCCATCCCATATTCCCTTTGGCTTCAACAAGCACCTTAGTTAATTGTGGTTCTTTATCTGGTGCAGGGACTCACACCTTCATACTTGAAGGCTCCAGGCCATTAGTAATCCTGTCTGAATTGTGTTTTTGTAGTTTTCAAACTAACTTTAATCACAGAGTGTGGTAATACTAAGATACCCTAGTTTCTGTATTCAAGACATACTTTTCTTTACCTCCATTGTAAAGGTACTTTCTTCAGTGAAATTCCTTGAAATGAACAACCAAGTGTATTATCAAATTTCTGCTGACTGGGACAATTACACGGCTATTTTTCAGGGATGTCCCAGAAAGAGGCTGTAGTGCTGCACCATCCACTATCTTGTGATGCTGCATATCTTGGAGAACCATTTGTAAATCACACCTAAGTCTTCTCTTTCTCTGTCAACTAATCATAAGGAGCTTTCCACGAGACCATGGGTAAGGGCTAGAAGAGAAAAGGTCGTTTAGCAGAAGTGGGGACCATGGACATTTGGGTCACTTTTTCATGTAAATTACTTGTGCCTTCAGTGACTGCTTAGGTCTGATCTTATATATACCAATTCCATTTGATGACTAAATGTTGCTGTGCATGTCTACTATGGGTTAGCAAGTCAGTAAACAATGAATTTATGATGGGCAATTTAGGCTCCATGGTAATTTGGTGGCCCATGGTCAATCTTTCAGTTTCTACAAAGGCCCAACAGCAGACAAAAAATATTTAACAAAAGGTGAGTAGCTATCCCCAGAGGGTTGCAGGGATTTGCTTCAAAATTCTAAATGCCTGCATGGCAGTCAACTGACAGGGAACTGTCCAGGGCTCCACACAGCATTTTTATCTGCTACTAACACTTCAGGCACCATTATATCAGCAGAATCATATGGCCTAAGTGACAGAACAGCTTGCACAGCAGACTGGAGCTGCCACAGATCCTTTTTTTTTTTTTTTTTTTTTTTTTTTGTTCTGGGCCCCACTCAAAACTAGCAGCTTTTTGGGTCACTTAGTAAGTAGCCCAGAGTAACACATCCAAATGAGAAATATGTTGCTTTCAAAACCGAAGAGGCTCACTTTACCACAGAGGCTCATTAGAATCACACTATATTTCTGTTTTTGGCTATAGGAGGAGCCAGCTGCAACAACTTACCCTTCACTTTAGAAGAGATATCTCAATATGCCCCACACCACCCCACAATGCCAGACTCCAGGAAATTTCACTGAGGTAGAAGTCCCCTGAACTTTTGTTAGATTTAATTCCCACCTCTGGCACGTAAACATGAATAAGTTAAAATAGTTGCTACTTCTTCCTCACTAGGTTCAGTGATCATAGTGCTATCATTACATATGAGAATATGTATATGTATTGTTCTGTGCAATAGATTAGTGCTATATATTGTGAAAGAGAATGTTGATCAAATATCTGCCAATTAATTATGGCATAGTGCTGCAGAGTTTACATAACCCTTGGGTTTAACAGCAAAGGTGTACTGTTGGATTTCCTAGCTGAAAGTAAAATGCTTCTTATGATCTTTATTAATAGGGATGAAAATACCAACAACAATTTGCCAAGTCATTAGTTGCATACCAGATACCAGAAGTTCTGTGATTTGCTCAAGCAATAAAACCATATCTGGTATAGCAGCTCCAATTGGTGTTACCATCTGATTAGTTTAGATAACCCTCTGTCATTCTCCAAGATCCATCTGTCTTCCACACAGGCCATATAGGCCAGTCAAATGGGAATGTGGTGGGAATTACCACTCCTACATGCTTCAGGTCTTTGACAGTGGCACTAATACCTGAGTGGCACTTGAATCCCTTTATATCCCTCCAGAAATATGGTGTTGGTTTTGGTTTACTATTTTTCTAGGAGAAGGAACTTCTTGTGTCTTCCACGTGGCCTTTCCCACCATAATAGCTCTTATTCCACATGTCAGAGAAACAATATCGGGATTCTGCAAATTGTTGAATATGTCTATTTCAAGTATGCCTTCCAAAACTGAAGAAATAATCACAGAATCAATTTGAGGATCCATTAGGTCCCCTCTTTCCTGCTTAGTGGGCCCATATCCATGAATTTACCTAAGATAAACTGTTATTGATCACCTGACTTCCTTAAGAACGTACTCTGACTAGTGGACCACAGTGGTGTTTTGTGTCTCTTGGAATTAGTGTCAGTTCAGAGCCAGTGCTCAGCAGTCCCTGAAAGATCTGATTATTTTCTTT
Source organism: Chlorocebus sabaeus (assembly GCF_047675955.1). NCBI lineage: Eukaryota > Metazoa > Chordata > Mammalia > Primates > Cercopithecidae > Chlorocebus > Chlorocebus sabaeus. Next base: position 40,004,522 of record NC_132906.1, on the reverse strand, counting down.
TCCCCAATGAACAGTTACCTTGCAAAAGGCCATGGGTATTTTTGTGACATCTGGGAAAAATATTACCAATATAAATTTTTGACAGTGTACCAGAATCCTTTCTCAAAGGGACCCAGCTGCCACTTTATTCAAGGGATTCTGGGTCTGTGAACTAGCTCAAGTCCTGGAATTGATTGAGCGGTGATAATACTCTGTTTTTATGATTCTGGTTAGACTTTTGTTCTCTTAACATAGTAAGCTTCTGCTTGTACAGATCAGATAAGAATTTGATAGACTTTCCATCTATTTTAATTTTGGGAACAGAATAATCAACAATAAGCTAACACTACAGGTCTGTGCAAATTATTTTGATTACTGCTTTGACTGTGCTGTTCATTGTGATAACTGTGCCAATCTTGCCTTTGGCAGCTGAGTGCTGCCACATGTCCTCTCTTATCCTGGGATCTAATTATTCTCGATGCATTTAAGCTTCCCAATTCCGTGCCTACAGTTCCCACTGTTAGTTCTGTTCTGTGGAAAAGAGAGACCACTGAGCACTTACAGGATGCCAGGGCTCCCCTCACATATGTATTTCTTGCAATGATGGTGAAATGTGTGTCTTCTAGACCTCTCAGGTTGAGGGAGTAGGTCTTAAATGGAAAATCCACTCTACCATTCCAATATCCCTAAGCCTTTGAATCTTTTCATCTGTGGTAAACCCAGGCATATCTCGCATTTCTAGCTCTCTCATTCTGTGTCACCTTCTGGTACATGTTTCAGCCAACCAACGAAGCATACTGTTAAGAGTTGCTTCTAACTTCTCAAGCCACAACATTAAATGTAGATTTTCTCCTTAGTGGGCCCATATCCATGAATTTGACCCAATCCAATTTTACATTCCTCCAACTATTATGCCACACTCATATATTCCCTGGATTTCTTTCTGTATTGATTAGAAAATGTAAGTGGTTTTTTGGAGGGGGTATGTAGTGCACTTCCTCATAGGTCACACTTTGCACCTCACCTTTGGGCATCTACCAGGACTTGAATCTAGTTTTAGGTCTAGAAGAAAAGAGGGATGGTGAAAGTGGGACCTAAGGAGAATCAGCATTGTCTTACAAGGCAACTGTATCAGGGGAGGCACTTAGAGTTTCCTCAGACAATGTGGGATTAATCCTCTCAGAAGACTGAGAGGCAACTTTTATTAGAGGCGGAGAGGCCGATTTTGCTGGCAAGGAAGACTCATCAGAATTTAGAAACTCAAGGTCCCTGGGTTCATGACAGTCTTCCCATATTTCCTGGTTTTAACTTTCAAGATCCCATTCCTTTGTATCCATGCCCTTACTTTAATATTAGACATCTTCTGGGGCTGAGATTTTTATTTGCATTCTAATTCAGCCACTCACAGGGTGATACTCTGGTTTGGTTTTCAGTAATCTCAGCTGAACGGCTACAAGAGATATGGGTTTCTCTTAGGGCCAATATAGAAGATTGTGTCTTTTTATGGTGCTTAAGCTGGGAATTCGAGTCTCTGAACTTATTCTTCTCTCTATATATTTTGTACAGGGAAATTAGGAGCAAAGAGCCTATCTAATTATACTAGTTATTTAGGCAAAAATATTTGAAAGTTTCATGTACACGGTTGCTCAGATTCTTGTTTTAGATAAGTTTTTGATTAGGGGTATCCAATGGTATTTATGTATTTCTATGGCCAGATTACACCCTGAGTTATCTGTACTCTACTACTGGAAGTAGGGTCATTGAGTCTTTAAATACAATCAAATTAAAAAGCCAAATTCAGAAACCTCTGAAGTAATTTGGAAAGTTCATCCTTAAGATTCTGTTCCTATGGAACATCTTTTAGTTCCTGAATTCATTGATATTAGCCATAGTTCTATGAAGAAACAATATAATTTTCTTTGTTATAAAGAATTGGCTCACACAATTATGAAGGCTGAAAAGTCCAAAATCTTCAGTATGGGCTGGAAGGCTTGAAATCCACCCAAGAAAACTGATGGTGCAGATGGAGCTGGGAATCCAAGTCTCTGAGCTTATTCTCTCTCTCCATTTTTTCTAGAAAAATTGGGAGCAAAGACTACTCCCAAGAGCAGTCTACTGAATAATTTTTCTCTTGCTTAGTGTATTTTTCTGTTCTCATGCTGCTAATAAAGGCATACCTGAGATTGCATAATTTATTTTTTAAAAAGAGGCTTTATGAACTCACAGTTCCACATGGCTGAGGAGGCCTCACAATCATAGCAGAAGGCAAAGGAGGAGCAAAGGCACATCTTACATGGTGGCAGGCAAGAGAGAAGTGTCAAGCAAAAAGGGGGACACCCCCTTATAAAACCATCAGATCTCATGAGAACTCACCCAATATTATGAGAAAAGCATGGAGGTAACTGCCCCATGATTCAACCACCTCCCATCAGATCCCTCCTATGAAACATAGAAATTATAGGAACTACAATTCAAAATGAGATTTGGGTGGGGACATAGCCAAACTATATCATGCTTTCCCTGGCCCCTCCCAAATCTCATGTCCTCACATTTCAAAATATAATCATGCCCTTCCAGTAATCCCACAAAATCTTAACTCATTCCAGCATTAATCCAAAGGTCTGAGACCAAGTCTTATCTAAGAAAGGGCAAGTCCTTTCTTCCTATGAGCCAGTAAAATCAAAAGCAAGTTAATTACTTTCTAGATACAATGAGGATACAGGCATTGAATAAATACACCCATGACAAAAGGGAGAAATCAGCCAGAACAGAGGGGCTATGGGCCCCATGTAAGTCCAAAACCCAGTGGGGCACTCAAATCTTAAGGCTCCAAAATGATCTCCTTTGACTCCACGTCTCACATCAAGGTCATGCTGATGCAAGAGGTGGGTTCCCATGGTCTTGGGCAGTTCCATCTCTGTGACTTTGAAGGATACAGCCCCCATCCCAGCCTGCTTTCACAGTTGGCATTGAGTGTCTGTAGCTTTTCCAGGTGTGTGGTACAAGCTGTTGGTGGATCTACCATTCTAGCACCTGGAGAATGGTAGCCCTCTTCTCATAGCTCCATTATGCAATGCTCCAATGGAGACTCTTTGTGGAGGCTCCACCCCCATATTTCCTTTCCACGTTGCCCTAGCAGAGGTTCTCCATGAGAGCTACACCCCTGCAGCAAACTTCCGCCTGGACATCTAGGTGTTTGCATACATCCTCTGAAATCTACACAGAGGTTCCCAGTCCTCAGTTCTTGACTTCTGCACACCCACAGACTCAACACCACATGGAAGCTGCCAAGGCTTTGGGCTTATGCCTTCTGAAGCCTTGACCTGAGCTGTACCTTGGCCTCTTTTAGCCAGAGTTAGAGTAGCTGGGATGCAGGGAACCAAGTCTGAGCCTGCACACAGCAGGACTTCCCTGGGCCCAGACCAGGAATCCATTTTTTCCTCCTAGGCCTCTGAGTCTGTAATGGAAGGGGCTGCTGTGAAGGTCTCTGACATGCCATGGAGGCATTTTCCCCATTGTCTTGATAATTAGCATCTGGATCTTTGTTACTTATGCAAATTTCTGCAGCCAGCTTGAATTTCTCCCCAGAAAATGGGTTTTCTTTTCTACTGCATTGTCAAGCTGAAAATTTTTCAAAATTTTATACTCTTGTTTCCTTTTGAACACTTTCACTGCTTAGAAGTTACTTTCCCCACATACCCTAACATCTCTCTCAAATTCAAAGTTCCACAGATTTCCAGGGCAGGGGCAAAATACTGCCAGTCTCTTTGCATATCAAGAGTGACCTTTACTCTGTTCCCAACAAGTTCCCCACTTTCATCTGGTACCACCTTGGCCTAGACCTTATTACACATATCACTATCAGAATTTTAGTCAAAGTCATTCAACAAGTCTCTAGGAAGCTCCAAACTTTCCCACATCTTCCTGAATTCTTCTGAGCCTTCCAAACTGTTCCAACTTCAGCCTATTACCCAGTTCTAAAATTACTTCCACATATTCAGGTATCTCTACAGCAGTGCCCCACTACCTGGTTCCAATCTACTGTATTAGTTTGTTCTCATGCTGCTAATGAAGACATATCCAAGACTGGGTAATTTATAAAGAAAAAGATGTTTAATGAACTCAGAGTTCCACATGACTGAGGAGGCCTCACAATCGTGGCAGAAGGCAAAGGAGGAGCAAAGGCACATCTTACATGGTGGCAGGCAAGAGAGAAGTGCCAAGCAAAAGGGATAAAAGTCCCTTTTTAAACCATCATATCTCATAATAACTCACTATCACAAGCACAGCATGAGGGAAACCACCCCCATGATTCAATTAACTCTCACTAGGTTCCTCCCACAATATGTGGGGATTATGGAAGCTACAATTCAAGATGAGATTTGGGTGAGGACATAGCCAAACCATATCAGTTGGGGAAGCTTTTCTTTGAATTCTCTTCAAGGCTCCAACTGACTGGGTGAGGCAGTCTACTCACCTTATTGAAAGTAGCCTTCTTTATCCCAAATCTCCAGATTTAAATGTTAATCTCATCCAAAAATCACCCTTAAATTTGCGTGTAAACTTAAATTGCTGAAAGAAGAAAAAGGTCAACAAAGAGTCTTCTCTGAACTAAAGTTATATTTTCCAAATGAAGACAGAACATAAGTGTTTTCAGATAAACTGAACTGAGGGAATTTGCTGTTTGCAAATTTGCCCTATGGAAAACACCAAAAGGAGTCTTTCAGGGTAAACTATAAGGACATTAGACAGTAACTTGAATACACACAAAGAAATACAGAGCACCAATAAAAAGTAACTACAGAAGTAAATATTAGAAGAAACACTTTTTTTGAGACAAGGTCTGGCTCTACTGCCCAGGTTGGTGTGCACTGAAACAATCTCAGTTCACTGCAAACTTCACCTCCCGAGCTCAAGCCATCCTCTTTCCTCAGCCTCCAGAGTAGATGGGACTACAGGTGCCTGCCACCATGCCAGGCTAATATGTGTGTGTGTGTGTGTGTGTGTGTGTGTGTTTTGTAAAGATGAGGTTTCACCATGTTGCCTAGGATGGTCTTGAACTCATGAGCTCAAGTCATATACTCCCCTCAGTCTCCCAAAGTTTTGAGATTACAGGTGTGAGCCACCACACCTGGCCCTAAGTTTTTGTATATTATTGAACTTAGGTTGCTGTAATCTGTAATGGATAGTTTTAAATTAGAATTTTGGTTTTAATACCCACTAAGAAATAACTCCAAAATATTAAACAAATGTAATAAAAATATACAAGAAATACCTATTTAACACAAAAGAAGGAAGATCAGAAAAAATGGCATAACTCATATACAAAACAAAGAATATAATGGCAGAGGTAAATTCTACCATATCATTAATTACATTAAATATAAATGAACTGAACACTTCAATCACATATGGATAACATTTTATATTTACTAAATAGCTGTTTTTGTACTGCCAAGAAATGCTTATCAAGAAAATGCTAAGTAAGATAGTCATGTACATATGAGTGTTCACGATAAATTAAAATGTGTGTTTTTGAAATAACTCATAGGCATATATGTGTATCTGTGTATTTTATAAAGATAGGCAAAAATTATATCTATTGTAAACCCTAGAATAAAGAGTCAAGGGCTTTACCTGTGCTAGGAAGACAGATATTACTCTATAACTTTTTGTAGTGGTTAATATTTCTACCCATGTGTATGTAGTGTCTTGTAATTGTATTTGTTTCTTATAAGATAACCCATTTCATAAATCATAAGATAATAAATGTTTTTAAAATGTGATTAAAAATTAAACCTTTCTTTAATTTCCATCTAAATTATCTGCTTATTCTAAGTAGAGAATTATTTTGTTAGAGCTATTAGCCTCTACATTCCTCAGCAGAAGTTAAAAGTAAAATTTGAATAGAATATATAATGAATATGATACTGTAATTCTGAAATGTGGCTGGTTGCAGCTCATATGAGACACTGCAGTGATATCAGGATCAGATGAAATGAAAATCTGGGGACAAAATTGAAGTATGTATGTAATCTATTGATGCATTTAAAGTTTTTTAAAAACATTATCTTGGCCAAACAAACCATTTATGCAGCTAACTTTCCTATAATTAAAATTAACTTCCTGGAATTAAAATCTCAGTCTAGAGCTGGGACTGCATTTTCACTTCTTGGTCTTGTTTTTAGAAAAAGTAGGTTAACACTCAGTAAAAGTAAATACGAAAAATAAAGAAAGAAGATCTAAAAACAATAAAAAAATCTTTTAAGTTGAATTTCTGTTAATAAAATTAGGAATAAGCAACAATTAATTTCCCAACTGATGAAAACTATGACCAAGTCTGTAGCAGTGGAAAGTTGCACCTCAGCAGTCAATAACAGCTGCAAAAAATGAAAGAGTAGGAATGAAAGAAAAACTTTCATTGTTTTATGTGCTCTGAATGTCATTAAATTTACTCTTAATATTTTATTAAGCATTAAAGCTTCTATATTCATCTACAATTCAAAATATTTGCTAGTTTAGAAATTTAATAGCAACATAAACCTCAGGGGTACTGTATATTTTGGGGTTATTGTGATGTTAAAGCATTGTTTTTTCATAGCAGTGAGGCAGGCTGCAATCCAACTGACCAGTTTTTTTCCTTTAAAACCTTCACAGTGTGTAATCCCAGCACTTTGGGAGGCCAAGGCGGGCGGATCACGAGGTCAAGAGATCAAGACCATCTTGGCTAACACGATGAAACCGTGTCTCTACCAAAAATACAAAAACAAAAACAAAAAACAATTATCCTGGCGTGACGGAGGGCGGATCACGAGGTCAGGAGATTGAAACCATCCTGGCTAACACGGTGAAACCCCGTCTCTGCTGAAAATACGAAAAATTAGCCGGGCGTGGTGGCGGGTGCCTGTAGTCCCAGCTACTCGGGAGGCTGAGACAGGAGAATGGCATGAACCCGGGAGGCGGAGCTTGCAGTGAGCGGAGATGGCGCCACTTAACTCCAGCCTGGGTGACAGAGCGAGAGTCCGTCTCAAAAAGTAAGTAAGTAAATAAATAAATAAATAAATAAATAAATCAAAACCTTCACAGTGGTATTGACTGTTCTCATCAAATTAGCCTGGCAGAGAGCTATGTCAGTCATGGTAACAGCTGAAATAAGGAGCTAAGAAGTGCCATGTCTATTCAATTCATGTGTATAATAAATGTGCCTTTGTACAAGAAAGATGATTCAATAAGATGAAATGTGGAGGAAAAAAACGCCAGAGAATAATAAAACTGTCTACTTTGGAAACCTTAATGAATACACTAGCAAACATTTATCTTACAGTTTTCGTGTTTGTCTCACATGATGCCTGAGTATTTTGATCCCGGAAACCACACATTTTTAGTAGCATACCCTTTGAACATAACTGAGATTAAAGTAGACTAGGATAACCACTCGCTTTGAAACGGATATTAAGAATTCACTACATGCTTCATTATATTCACTTAAGTTAATCATTATGATATAATCATAGGCATTGCCATTTAATTCGTTCTCTTAAAAGAGCAAGCTCTTATAAGTACATAGCTCCTGCTCCTCATGAATGAGTCTCTGCAGAGCTGTTGAATTGTCATTTGTGAGTCACTGACATTGTTATGAAGAGGGCGAGTACAACTATTGCTCTGTGTATTCTGCACTGTAAATTATCCATGATCAGTACCAAATGATGCTCTTTGCTTATTTAATTATTATCTCATGCAGTACAACGAGTTATATGTTAGACTGGCTTAATAATTTGTTTAAATTTACTAGGTGAAGAGAGTGGATTAATTAACATGATTTTATTCAAACAGATTTAATCTTACAGAACAAAAATGTACTTCATCATTTCTCTAAGTCATTTATTTTACTTCTCATGAATTGATTAAATAATATTCCATAGAAAAACTATTGTGGATAATATAAAATACATCACCTCCTCCCCCAAAAATGCTTTTTTGAGTTAAGAAGCATATTAAAAATATTATATTTGGGAAAAATTGTCAAAAAAAGGTAATAAGCAGACACTATTTACAAGTAATAGAAAAAGTTCACATTTTTTTCCATTTCTCCGTAGTTATACTATCTTGGCACATACCTGCACCATTGATTTTTATCCCCCTTTCTATTGAATTATGGCTTCAAGATTCAGTACACTGATAGGAAAAGACACAGATATGTTCTGCTTTCTCACATATGGGGACGTAGAATTCATCTTACTTGGTTAACAATAAAATGGAAGATTCTTGTTTATAATTGACACATTTTAAGATATAATTATAATTGTCTATGAGTTTGTGTATATTTTCATTTTATTATGGAAATAAATCTTGGTTCAGTATTGTGTATTAGCCTAATATAATTTAAAATGTATCATTTTAATCCAAATTTTATATACATAACAACTGGCCACAATAAAACTAGATTATACTCTAGAAGTAAGGGAAACATGGTTAAAATATAGAGTTCCTAACCCAAAATAATGGTCACCCTGAATAATCTGACTAATTTCTTCAAGACAGCATCTCAATACCATTTTACTTTTAGTAAGTGTTTTCTCGGTCCATTAACTTGAATCTAATTTTCTTGGTCCTGTGTTGGAGAGAATTCTGTTCCCTCCACCTTCAAGGTTGTCTGATTTTTATTTGATCCTACTTAGGGTTTAGTATAGCTCTCTTTGAATAAAAATGGGTAACACTTTATGATCAATGCAGCAATTAATAAAAAGCATAAATTACAATTTTACTACAAACATATAAATGTGTTAACTGGTGGAAATATGGAAATTTCATTCAAAAATCAGTAAAATATCTTACATAAAAATATTTTTTTCCTAGGCATCCTTTGTGATGCTTCATCAGCACTAGAGTCCAATGTCTTTGGGTTTTTTAAATAATTTCTTTTCTAAATTTTGTTGATTTGAGGAATAAGAGTTTTTTATGCTCTCCTTTCCAAAGTTATTAATTTAACTACATTTATGCTTATTTTGTATAGATATATTTAAATAAGAATCCTGGGGTTGTTTATGCAAACATATTTAATATCCTCACATGATGTGAACCCTTTACAGAGTCTGCTTCTTAAAAAATTCAGGCAAATATTTTCCTACTGCAGAAAACAAACACACACATACATATTTTCAGATTCTAGGAACAAAGATTTGTCATATATTCTGTGTCCACATACTTTCTCTTTTTGTTTATTCTTATTACAATAAGAACGCAACTTAAAATCTACTCTCTTTACAATTTTGTTTCGGTGCCCAATACAGTATTGTTAACTATAGGCACCATGTTGTACTGTAGATCTCTAGCATGATTAAATCTTGCATGCTTAAAACTTTGTACCTGTTGGACAAGTTCCTGGGTCTCCCTGCTGTCATCCCTACAAAGCACAGTTCTACTATCTTTTTCTATAAGTTTAACTATTTTAGATGCTCATAAAACTGGACTCATGCAGTATTTGTTCTCTTGTGATTGACTTATTTAACTTAGTGTAACATCCTGCAGATTCATTTATGTTGTTTCATATGACAAGAGTTCCTTCTTTTTAAAAGTTGAATAGTATCTAATTGTATGTTTATACATTTTCTTTATTCATTTATTCATCGATGAAAGTGGAGGTTGTTTTTATATCTTAGCTATTGTGATTAATGCTGCAATCAATATAACAATGCGGGTATTTGAGATCCTGATGTCAATTATTTTGGATATATATATAGATGAATAAAGAATCATACAAATAGGGATTCTGCCTTGAACATTTTTAAAATATTTGAAGGTATAAAACAAATACATATAAATAAACATAAATAAGTTATAATTGATAGTAACTAGGTCACAAAAAATAAATTTAGTTGAAATCAAATTTCACAAATTTATTATGATTACTAGTTTAATATTTACTATGGATAAGTCATCATCCAGTGAAAGAAATTAAGAAATATCATTTAAAGATGTTTTATGTAACAATATTAATAAAACTCAAAAGGAAAAGAAATTCTCACTGGCTGTTTTGTCATCAAGGATATTTTCAGTCAATATTTATTTAATAGTTATAATGTGGTAGTCTCTAGTGTCTGAATAATTTTCCCCTGTACTAGTGAAGTAGCCAGACTTCAACATACCCTCAGCGATCCCTACCTGCTGCTTTCCATTTTCCTATATAATGCTCAACTTTATTGTCCCAGTGTTGTGGTTGGTGAATAGGATACTGCAAAAATAATGGTATATTCAATAAATAGGTTATAATGCACTGCGGCTTCTGTCTTGAAATCATTTTCTCTTGTGCATCCTTTGCTCTAGTGGAAGACATAATATGAGCAGTCATGCATAGATCCGTGTTGCAAGGAACTACCGTATCTTGCTAACAGCATTGGGAGTGTGCTTGGAAGAGGGTCCTCCAGACACTGTTAAGCCTTCAGGTGGTCGAAGCCACAGGTGATGTCTCCATTTCAGCCTCAAGCAAGACTGAGCCAGAATTAATCATCTAAACAGGTCTCAGACCATTGACACATAGAACCTTTAAAATAATAAATGTTTGTTGTTTTAATCCGCAAGTTTGTGGTAATTTGTTGTGCAACAATAAATAATGAATGCTTGGATACCCAAAAGTTGTATGCTGCTGTAACAAAAACAGGATTGGTTTTGGAACTGGGAAGAGGGCTTTGCAGCAAGTGTTGCTGAAAGACGAAAGTAATTTGAAGAAGCTGTTACTTGAACCCTCCTGGTCTCTGAGAAGGCTGTGAGTGAGTGTCTCTAGTAATTAAGGTAAATACTACAGTAAATTGAGGGAAGGAAAAGCTTTTCTATGTAACAGAATTAAGTTTAGCAACATTGTTTTCTGAAATTATATGAAAAGTAGAATATGTCTCAAATGAACTGGGTTATGTAGATAATAAGAATGCCTACCAAAGTATTGAACTGATGTTGCCACCTGGTTTCATCTTGCTGCTTATAATAAAGTGCAAGAGAATAGAGCTACACTAAGGAAGAGCTAATAAAAATAAGAGAGTTATGATTAACAGTTTGGAAAATTCTCAGCATTCCCAGGTAGTAAATGATACTAACATTAAGAATAGCTTCCAAGCAAGGATCACATCCAGGGAATGACCAGGAAAATAGAAGCCAAGATTGTGTCAAGGGTGTGACTCTAAAATCTTTCTTTACGCCACTGAAGAACTAAAGAAGCATTCAGTCAGAAAAAATGGCTCCCTAAAAAGATTAGGAGTACACCTCAGAGATTCTACCATACAGCAATAGAGCTCATTAGCAGTTTAAGGGCATAGTCCCTCAACCACCTTAGAAGGAGCTCAAGGTCTCAATGTGTAAAAGGGATTATGTTGACGAACTGTAGTCGAGTGGAAGTAATTCTTAACCAGGGTAACTTCTGCTTCCTCAACCACAGGTGACATTTGGCAATGTCTAGAAACATTCTGGGTTATCACAATTTGGGGAGGTGCTACTAATATCTAATGGATAGAGACCACAGATGCTGCTAAACACCTTATAATGTGTTTACAAAAAATGCACACATACATCAAACAATACTCAGCTCAAAACATAAATACCAATAGTGCTGAAGTTGGGAAATCCTGTCTAATGGAGTGAATTGTAATAAGATTTTCAGGAGAATAATATACATAAAGGCATGCATTTTTTTTCACAGAAATATCATAAGGTTAGACTGAAATGGAAGAAACAGTACAAAATTCTAAAAAGGAATTTGGATTCCCAAAATTCTATAAGCAGGCAGCTGGTGAGAAAATTACTCAGTTACAAACACATGCTCCCTTTTATGAAAAAAGATAGATGAATCAGACAATACTAAAAGCCCAGAGAAGACAGAATCATGGGGAATTTTTCACAAGATTTAGAATACAATCAAGATAATCCTAACACTTATTCCATTGAATTTCAAAATTGTGATGGGTTAGTGACTTCTGTATGTACCTTGTTTCCTTTTTAATGAGTAGAAACCTTTATACTGGCTGTCCTATTCCAGTCTTTTCCTTGTATGTTGGGTGTATTGAGGTTAGATAACTTTTCTCAGTAGTTTATTAAGTAAAGAGAGAATACCTATACAGTTATACCTAATGAAACTCCACTCAAATAGCCTCATCTCTACCTGAACCTAATTTAGATAAAAAGATTGTGAATTTTGATTTGATCCTGTAATAGAGGTCTTGGAGGTTTTTGGAGTCTGAGAGAAAGTGAACTTATTCTGCATATGAGTAATATTAATGATTAGGGGACAGAGGGTGGATAGGGGACAGAGGGTGGACTGTGGCAATCAGCTTTCAAGATGACCCCGAATGTTTCTACCTCTGTTCTTCACAGCCTTGTGCATTTACCTCCATGTAATATCAAGATTTATTCGTGTATTATCTGTTGTGACATAAACTATTACCCCCAAACTTTGTAGCATATAAAAACACATAGTTTTATTATCTTAGTGTTTCTATAGATCAGGAAGCTTCAGGACCTACCACAAATCTGTAATCTAAGTGTCAGTCTGGGCTGTGGGCTCGTGTAAAGTCTCAACTTAGGGAAGTGCCACTTCCAAACTGATTCACATGATAAATGGCAGGACTCAATCCCTCAAGGGTTGTTCAACTGAGTGTTTTAGTTCCTTCCTGGTTATTCCTCTCATTTCCTTGCCATGTAGGTCATATGTGCTTGCAACAAAGTGTATTTCCAGGCTTAGAAGTTACACTAAGTAGTGGTTAAGACTTCACAAATAGAACACATAGGCTAGAATGACACTCCTGTCACTTACTAGCTGTGTCTTGTAGAGTAAGTTACCTAACTTCTTTATGCCTTAATTTTATCATCTGAAAAATAGTGATACTATGGGTACATACCTCAAAAGTTGTTATAAAGATGAAAGGTGTTAATGCAGGTAAGGTGCTAACACCAGTGTAATAGTCCATTCTCACACTGCTACAAAAAGCTACTTGCAACTGGGTAATTTATAAAGAAAAGAAGTTTATTTGGCTCGTGACTCCTGGGGCTGTATAGAAGGCAAGGCTGGGGAGGCCTCAGGAAACTTACAATAATGGCGGAAGGCAAAGAGGAAGCAAACATGTCTTATATGGCTGGAGCAGGAGGAAGAGAGAGGAAGGGAAGGTGCGAAACACTTCAAAACAACCAGATTTGGGGATAACTCAGATTTGGGGAGAACAGCACCAAAAGGGAAATCTGTCCCTATGATCCAATCCCCTCCAACCAGGCCCCACCTCCAACATTGGGGATTACAATTTGACATGAGATTTGGTTGGGGACACAGACCAAATTATATCAACCAGTAACTGTCAGTGATCAGTATGCAGGTGCTAACCGTTATTGCAATTAGTAAAGGAAGAGAAAATGATTAATGCAATAAATTTATTTTTTTAAAATCATACTCTGTTAATTGCAAAAAAAAACACAGATTATAGACATGAATGCATGAGTTGTTATAAAATGTAAAATGGTAAATAAACAAGTCTCAATATTCTTTCTTGTTCATCTTTCAAATTAGCAGATAATTAATTTAAGAATTTAAAACACAGAAGCACATTATTTAATTAATCTTCCTATCACTAGCTATTTTAAAAGATACAAAAAAGTCTTTACACATACCATATATTCATTCATATAAAGTCTTTATTGCTTAAGTCCCAGAGCATACATCTTTCATAGTCTCATATTCCTGAGAAAAAGAATATAAGTAAAATAAAATAAAATTGTAATTAAGTAGACAATCAAACTCATGTATCATAAACAAGAAAATTATTTATAGGATGTATTATAAAACTGATAATAGTGATTTCCTATTAAAATAATATAAAACAAATTATGTTTTTATGTAGTGATGCAAAGCTTTTAGATGATTAAGTTACTCATGAGATGTATAGACTAACTCTAATGACTCATAAAATTCAGAAGCTATTTACTTTTATTCATAATTAGCCTATTATATAATTTACTAATAATATATAACATTCAAATATTATGCTATATATCCAAAACAATTATTCTCAAATTTAATTACAGGACTAGTAACTTAAGCACAATATCTTGTATCTTATTGAATATTATTTTTGAAACTTCATTCTAGTATATATTCATTATCTCAAAAAAGATATTGCATATTAGTAGACACTTACTACCTAAGATAAAATGATAATACAATGGTCTCTTATTCTTCTTCTCTTATTATTTTAAGGTACTTATTTTGTTAGTTATTAGCCAGAATGAAAAATGTCTAAGAGGAACAAAACAAATCCAGGAAGAAGTAATCTACCATCAATACTTACTGTGTGAGTTTAAACTTTCTGATTTTTCCAAAGCATACCAGAAGCATATGGACTGTTGATCTAAATTACAGGGCTTACGGTAAGTCAATTTACAATATATTGCTATGATAGTGTCCTCCTCTTTTGGGTTCCCAGGATACTTATTGGTCAAAGTCTAGTTACCCTGTGTGAAAACACAAACTTACCTCCACTGTTGCAAGAGTCTCGTAGTCTTCTTCTGACTGACATGTGGCCACCAGAAGTCCTGCATTGCTGTGTACATGTTGTCACTGGTAATCATGAGGAATTGGTTCCAGGACCTCCCTGTGGATATCAAAATCCATAAATGCTCTAGTCTCTTACTTAATATCATACACTTGCACATAACTGACATCCTGGTGTATACTTTAAATCATCTCTAGATCGTGTATAATACTGAATACAATGTCAATGCTATATAATGCCTGTACAAGTTCAGTACAGACACAATCAACAGCTTTATTCACCCAATATTTTTGATCTGTGGTTGGTTGGATCTGCAGATGCAGGACCCATGAATATGGAGGGCAGATGTATATAATATATAAAACCTCTGTATGTATAATATATATAATTATATATTATAAATAATATATTATGCTATATATTATATAATTATTATAATATATAATTTGTATATTGATTTACATTTTATCATTCATTAATTCTTTTAAAATGCCAACAACTCCTTATTTCCAAGTAGTAAAATGCTTTGCTGACTAGAATTCTGAATCTTTACCAAGAACAAATTTTCCAAATCAAAGCTTCCCATGCTAATCAGGATTGTTAACTGTAAAGTATTCAAGCCTATGGCATTATGTGTATGTGCATGAATGTATGGCTGGTGTATAAATAAAAGTGACATATTCATATATATATAACAATTTGACATTTTCAAATATCTTTAATGTCAATAAATTATTGATATTTCATACAATACACCTATAATTATATCTCAAAAAATGGTTCACATTGGACTGTCATTAAGGATTAGTTTTAGTGTCTAATAGTTAATAGTAATAAATCTGATTCATTCTCTGGAAGGTTTCATAAACTCTCCTTGGCTAACCAGTTAATTTAGAATAAATGTAATTGTTTTATTTTTGAAATTAGCCAGATCAACATTCTTACACAAATCTAATAATGGTATCATAAAATAATGATAAAGAACAAGAAAGCAAAGAGAATCAATACTATAATAAACAGCAATTGACAATTTAAGGAATGTAGTACAAA
The DNA here is from genome assembly GCF_047675955.1 of Chlorocebus sabaeus. NCBI lineage: Eukaryota > Metazoa > Chordata > Mammalia > Primates > Cercopithecidae > Chlorocebus > Chlorocebus sabaeus. The sequence goes on along the minus strand of NC_132906.1, from coordinate 39,988,971 downwards.
ATAGTGCATGAAACAAATCTGTTTATATAAAATCCTAGAATAATAGTTTTCAACATTTGAATTTGTTAATTCTTTCAAGATGGGTAAAGCCTATTAATTAGCTGTTCTCACCAGCCAATTCAAAGGATATCTTAAAACTGAGAACAATTTTTTGAAGAAATACTCATAACATGGGGTCTTTTTTATTTGTTTATCTTTTACTTTCAAATGACAAATAATAATTGTACTTATTTATGGGTACATTGTGGTATTTTGACACATGTATACATTGTATAATAATCAAATAAGCTTCATTAGCATATCCATTACCTCAAATATTTATTTGTGCTGAAGATATTTATTGTGCTTTAATACTCTCTTCTAGTTATTTTGAGATATACAACATATTATTATTAACTATAGTCACTCTGCTGTACCATAGAACATCAGAACTAATTCCTCCTATCTATCTGTAAGTTTGTACCTTTTGACTGACCTCTCTCCAACACCCTCACCCATACCCTCCCCAGTCTGGTAACCGTTTTTATTCTACTCTCTACTTTTATGAGATCAACTTTTTTTTATTCCACATATAAGTCAGATCATGAAATATTCATCTTTTTGTGTCTTTCAAACAACTCAATAGCAATAAAACAAATAACCCAATTTTATAAATGGCCAAAGGACCTGAATAGACATTCCTCCCAAAAGAAGTCATACAAATGACCAACAGGTATATGAAAAGGTATATAGATAAAAAGGTCTATCCATGCTGTGGTACCTGACAAAATTTCCTTCTTCGTAAAGGCTGAATAGTATTCCATTATGTATATATACCACATTTTATTTATGTACTTGTTTGTAGATGGATACTTAGATCCCATATCTTGGCTGTGTGTGTATTTTAGATGACAGTGCAGGTATCTCTCCAACATACTAATTTCATTTCTTTTGGCTATATACCCATAAGTGGGTTGCTAAATCAAATGACAGCTCTATTTTTAATTTTCTGAGGAACATCTGTACTGTTGTCCATAATGGCTGTACTAGTTTACATTCCCAAAACAATGTATAAGGGTTCTCTTTTCTCCATATCTTCACCAACACTTGTTTTCTTTTGACTTTTTGAGAATAGCCATATTAATACATGTGAGGTGATATCTCATTGTGGTTTTGATTTGTATTTCCCTGAGTATTAATCATACTGAGTACCTTTTCATATACCTGGTGTCATTTGAATGACTTCTTTTTGGAGAAATGTCTATTCAAGTCCTTTGGCTACTTTTAAAATTGGGTTATTTGTTTTCTTGTTATTGAGTTGTTTGAATGCATTAACATTTGGGGTATTAGCATCTTATCAGATGTATGGTGTCTTAGTTCATTCTGCTATAACAAAATACCACAGACTAGCCAATTTTCCAATAATAAAATGTATTTCTCATACCTTCAGAGGCTGAAAAGCCCAAGATCAGGGTGCCAGCAGATTCAATTTCTGTTCAAGGCTGCTTTCTGCTTCCCAAATGAAACCTGATTGGGACATCCTTTAGAAGGGAGAATGCTGTGTTCTCACATAACAGAAGGGGTGAAAGGGAAAAACACTGTGTGAAGCCTTTTTTGGGGCATTAATTCATTCATAATGTGGATTCTTCATGACTTATCACCTCACAAAGCCCCCATGTTCCAATACTGCTACATTGGAGATTGGATTTCAACATAAATTTTGGATGTGACACAAATATTCAAACCATAGTATATGGCTTGCATGTATTTTATTCCATTCAGTAGGTTTCCTTCAGACTTTGCTTCTAATGATGTGCAGAATTTTTTTTTTTTTTTTTTTTTTTTTTTTGGAGACAGGTGTCTTGCTCTGTTGCGTAGGCTGGAGTGCAGTGGCGCAATCAGAGCTCACTGCAGCCTTGAACTCTTAGGTTCCCAACAGCTAGGAGTACAGACATGCATCACCATGGCTGATAGTTTTTCATTTTGATGTAAGGCCACTTATTTATTTTTACTTTTGTTGCTTGGCTTTTGGTGTCATATTCAATAAATAGTTGTGAAAACTCATGTCAAGGATATTTGTCTTAAGTTTTGAGAAGTTTTATTATTTCATGTCTTAGATTTAAGTCTTTAGTCAACTTTGAGTTAATTTTCTTGAGTGGTGTGTCAGAAGAGTCTAATGTCATTCTTCTCCACTCCAATTTACAGTTTTCTCACTAACATTTATTGAAGAGTCTGTCTTTGTTCCATTGCTTGTTCCTAGTGCCATTGTGACAGATCAGTTGATCCTAAAGGTGTGGATTGGCTTTTGGCACTATATTCTGTTCCATATGTGTCTATGTTTGTTTTCATGCCAGTACCATGCTTTGGTTACTATAGTTTTGTAGTAGGTTTTGAGTTCAGGTAGTGTAAGACCTCCAGCTTTTTTTCTTTATGCTTAGCATTGCTTTGGCCATTAGGAGACATTTGTGCTTTTACATAGGATGCAGAATTGCTTTTTGTGTTTCTGTGAAAAATATTTTTGCAATTTTGATAGGGATGACAGTAAATCTGCAGATAACATTGGCTGGTATGAATATTTAACAATATTAATTCTTCCAATCCATGAACACAGGATAAATTTCCATTTATTTGTATGTTCTTCAATTTCTTTAATCACTGTTTTATAGTTTTCAGTGTAGAGATCTTTTATCTCCTTGATTAAATGTATTCCTAAGGTTTTTTCTTTTAGGCTGCTACAGTTGGAATTGTTTTCTTGATTTGTTTTTAAAATCATTGATTATTAGTTTATACGAACATTGCTTATTTTTGTTGATTTTTGACTCCTGCAACTTTATTGAATTTATTAGTTCTCACAATTTAACAGTTTTTTGGTGGATGCTTTAACATTTTCTATATATAGTATCATTTTATCTGACAATAGGGACAACTTAATTTCTTTCTTTTCCAGTTAGATGTCTTTTAATTCATTTTTCTTGCCTAACTGCACTGTCTGGGCTTTTCAGTACTATGCAAATAGAAGTGGTGACAGTGAGCATCCTTATCTTGTTCCTGATCTTACGAAAATATTTTTAGCTTTTTATTGTTGAGTATGTTAGCTGTGAGTTTGATATATGGCCTTTACTGTGTTGAGGAACATTACAACTATACCTAAATTGTTGAGGGTTTTCATCATAAAAGAATGTTCAATTCTGCCAAATGCTTTTTTGGCAGTAATTGAATTGATCACATGGTTTCTGTCCTTCATTATGTCCACATAGTATTTCATATTATTGATTTGTGTATGTTAAACCATCCTTGCATCCAACAAGTAAAGACCTCTGATCATGGTAGATAATACATTAATGTGCTATTTACTTTATTTGATAGTTTTTGTTGAGAATTGTGAATCTATGTTCATCAGAGATATTGGCCTAATGAACATAGATTAAAGATAATTTTCTATCTTGTGGTATCCTTGTCCGGCTTTGGCAGGAAAATAATACTTTCTTCATAAAATTAGTTTCGAAGTATTCCCTCTCCTTGAATTTTCTGGAGAAGCTTGAGAATTATTGGTAGCAATTCATTAAATATTTGGTAGAATTCAATCATAAAGCCAACTGGTTCTAGGCTTTTATTTAATGAGAGACTTTTCGTTAACAATTCAATTTCCTTACTCATTGTTGTTCTGTTTATATTTTCTATTTATTTATGATTCAGTATTGGTAGATTGTATGCTTCCAGGAATGTATCCGTTTCTTCTAAGTTACTCAGTTTTTCGGAGTTTAATATTTCATAGTAGTCTCTTGTGATTGTATCTTATGACACTGGTTGTAATGTCTCTTCTTTCATTTCTACTTTTATTTACTTGAGTCTTCTCATTTTTAAAATTAAGTCTAGTTAAAATTTGTCAATTTTGTTTATCTTTAAGAAAAACAGAAACTCTTAGTTATGTTGCTATTGTTTTTCTAGTCACTATTTTAATTTTTTCTGCTTTGATATTTATGATTCCTTCCTTCTACTAACTTTGGGTTTAGTTTGTTCTTTTTTGGTCTCTTGAGGTAAAATTTTAAGTTTTTTATTTGAAATCTTTTTTCATGTTTTGATATAACGACCTAGTGCTATCATCTTCTCTCCTAGGGCTGTTTTTGCTGTATCCTATGGGTTGTATATGTTGTGTTCCCATTTTCATTTGTCTAAAAATATTTTTTTATTTCATTTTTGATTTATTCTGTGATGATTTCTTTGTTCAGGAATATGTTTAATATCAACATATTTGTGATTTTTTCAAAATTTATCCTGTTATTGATTTCCAGTTTAATACTATTGTGGTCAAAAAAGATACTTGATATGATTTCAATCTTCTTAAATTTCTTAAAGCTGATTTTGTGGTCTAATAGATGATTCATTCTAGTGAATATTTTATATGTATTTAAGAAGAATTTGTTTTCTGCTGCTGTTGGATGAAATGGTTGGTTTATGCCTTTTAGATTAATTTGTTTTTTTTTCTTTTGAACACTTTTTTTATTAAATATAATAATAATTATTATTATTATACTTTAAGTTCTGGGATACATGTGCATAACGGTTTGTTACATATGTATACCTGTGCCATGTTGGTGTGCTGCACCCATCAACTCGTCAGCACCCATCAACTCGTCATTTACATCAGTTATAACTCCCAATGCATTCCCTCCCCCCTCCCCCCTCCCCATGATAGGCCCCGGTGTGTGATGTTCCCCTTCCCGAGTCCAAGTGATCTCATTGTTCAGTTCCCACCTATGAGTGAGAACATGCGGTGTTTGGTTTTCTGCTCTTGTGATAGTTTGCTAAGAATGATGGTTTCCAGCTGCATCCATGTCCCTACAAAGGACACAAACTCATCCTTTTTTATGGCTGCATAGTATTCCATGGTGTATGTGTGCCACATTTTCTTAATCCAGTCTGTCACTGATGGACATTTGGGTTGATTCCAAGTCTTTGCTATGGTGAATAGTGCCGCAATAAACATACGTGTGCATGTGTCTTTATAGCAGCATGATTTATAATCCTTTGGGTATATACCCAGTAATGGGATGGCTGGGTCATATGGTACATCTAGTTCTAGATCCTTGAGGAATCCCCATACTGTTTTCCATAATGGTTGAACTAGTTTACAATCCCACCAACAGTGTAAAAGTGTTCCTATTTCTCCACATCCTCTCCAGCACCTGTTGTTTCCTGACTTTTTAATGATTGCCATTCTAACTGGTGTGAGATGGTATCTCATTGTGGTTTTGATTTGCATTTCTCTGATGGCCAGTGATGATGAGCATTTTTTCATGTGTCTGTTGGCTGTATGAATGTCTTCTTTTGAGAAATGTCTGTTCATATCGTTTGCCCACTTTTTGATGGGGTTGTTTGTTTGTTTCTTGTAAATTTGTTTGAGTTCTTTGTAGGTTCTGGATATTAGCCCTTTGTCTGATGAGTAGATTGCAAAAATTTTCTCCCATTCTGTAGGTTGCCTGTTCACTCTGATGGTAGTTTCTTTTGCTGTGCAGAAGCTCTTTAGTTTAATTAGATCCCATTTGTCAATTTTGGCTTTTGTTGCCGTTGCTTTTGGTGTTTTAGACATGAAGTCTTTGCCCATGCCTATGTCCTGAATGGTACTACCTAGGTTTTCCTCTAGAGTGTTTATGGTATTAGGTCTAACATTTAAGTCTCTAATCTATCTTGAATTAATTTTCGTATAAGGAGTAAGGAAAGGATCCAGTTTCAGCTTTCTACTTATGTCTAGCCAATTTTCCCAGCACCATTTATTAAATAGGGAATCCTTTCCCCATTTCTTGTTTCTCTCAGGTTTGTCAAAGATCAGATGGCTGTAGATGTGTGGTATTATTTCTGAGGACTCAGTTCTGTTCCATTGGTCTATATCTCTGTTTTGGTACCAGTACCATGCTGTTTTGGTTTGTTTTAAAGTGTAGTCCACGTCCACTGTTTCCTTGATGGCTGTTTTAGCCACTGTTAAAAGTGGGGCACTGAAATTCCCAAGTGTTATTGCATTATTGTCTATCTCTTGTTTGTAATCTATTAAGATTTGTTTCATATAATTAGGTACTCTGAAGTTGGGTGCAAATATTTCATAATTGTTATATCCTGCTAATGAATTGACCCTTTATTATTATAACATTACCCTGTATGCCTCTTTCTACTGTCTTTGAATTAAAGTTTAGTTTGTCTGATAAATATAACTACCCCTGTTCTTTTAGAGGTTACATTTTTATAAAGTATATCTATTTTCCAACCCTTCAGTTTTAGTCTAGCTGCGTCACTAAAGCTGAAGTGAATCATGGATCCTTCATAGGGCATATATAATTGAGGTTTGTTTTTTGTTTTTGTTGTTTGTTCTTATCATTGGCCACTGTCTTTTGATTGAAGAATTTAAACCCTTTTACATTAATGACAATTATTTATAGGTGAGTCCTTACTACTGCTATTTTGTTTATAGTTTTCTGATTGTTTTGTTGATCTTTTGTTCCTTTCTCTCTGTGTCTTCCTTTATGGTTTAATGAGTTTCTGTAATATGTTTTATTTCTTTGTCTTTATCTTTTATCTACAAAAGATTTTTTTTTTTTTTTTTTTTTTTTTTTTTTTTTTTTTTTTTGCTTTTTGGGTTTATAACAATAGATAGATAGATTTTTGCTTTTTGGGTTACCATGAGGCTTACATAAAACATTTATAGATGTAATAGGCTATTGTAGGCTGTTAAGTTTGATCATATATAAAAACTCTAAACTTTTACTCCCCAACATACATTTTATGTCACAATTTATAAATTTTTATGTTGTTTATCCACTAAGAAGTTATTGCAGCTACAATAAGTTTTAATTGTTCTATATTTTAACCTTTATACTGGAGATACAAGCAATTTATACACTACTATTTCAATATTAAAGTATTCCAAAATTTGACTGTGTACTTACAATTACCACTGAGCTTATACTTTTATGTTTTCATGTTACTAATTAGCTTCCTTTTGTTTCAGCTTGAAGATCTCCCTTTAGCATTTTTCATAAAGGCAGGTCTAGTAGGGTAAGCTCCCGGAGCTTTTATTGTCTAGAAAAGTCTTTATCTCTCTTTCATTTCTGCACAACAGCTATGAATAGAGTTTGTGATATTATCGGTTGGCAGTGTTTTTTTTTTTTTTTTTTTTTTCTTTTAGCACTTTGAATGTCTCAACCTTATCTGCCTTTGCTTTGAAAAATTTCTGCTGAGAAATCATTTGGTAACATTATGGTTATAATATATATATGGAAGAATCATTTTTCTCTGTTGCATTCAAAATTCTTTGTCTTTAATTTTTGATAGTTTAATTATAATATGCCTCAGTGTAGTCTTCATTGACTTGATTATGATTAGAAACATGTTAGCTTTCTGTATCTGTATATTTATATCATTCCCCAGATTTGAAATTTTTTACTTACTATTTTTTAAAGAAGCTTTCAATCCCTTTCTCTCTTTCTTCTGCTTCTCATGATGTGAAAGTTAGCTTTCTTGATGCTGTCCCATATATCTCATAGGGTGTCTTTACCCCTTTTTATTTTCTTTATTTTTTCTTTCTCCTTTTATTATATATTTTTAAATAAATTGTCTTTGAATTCAAAGATTCTTTCTTCTGGTTGATTAATTTCATTGATGACAGTCTTTATTACATTTTTCATTTAGTTCATTATTTTCAATTCCAAAATTTGTTTGGTTCTTTTTTTTAAAAAAAAATTAATCTGTTAATTTTTTCATATTGTTTCTTATTTTCTTGATTTCATTAAATTGTTTTCCTATGCTCTCTTAGAGTTCACTGAGCTTCCTGAAAATAATTATTTTAAACTTTTTGTAAGACAATTTGAAGGTTTCAATTTTGGGGTGGGGGTCATTTACCAGGAAATCGTTGTGTTCTTTTGGTGGTATATTCCCTTAGTTTTTCATAGTTTTTGTTGCCTTGCCTTGATGTTGTGCATATGATAGAGCAGTCACTTCTCCCAGACTTTACATGCTATTTTCAGTGGGCAAAGATCCTCCCCTATGGGTGGGTTTGAGAGTGCTGGCTGTAAGCAGTGCAGTTTAGGTTCCAGTGAGGACATAGCAGCATAGTTCTTATGCAGTTCTGTCAGCTGAGGTCACTGTTGGCTAAGACTGCAGGGATCCTCAGCAGCAAAGAGTTTAGGTATCCCTAGTGGCAGCAAAGGCAGCTGAGGTTTTGTGCTCCTGATTATCTTTTTCTCCCACTGGAAAAGTCATGACCAAGAGGATCCCTTTTAGCACTGAAACCAACTTTTGGGCATGTTTGCAGTGGCAGCAGCACCATCATTGTCTGATTCATGGTGCCAGTGAAGTGGCCATAGAGCCGAGGTCTGAAGCACAGGCACACGGGGATGGACCAAGGCTCCAGAGTCTGGGTGGTGGTGGTACCAGTGCCTGGGGCACAGGTCTCCTTGTTGCCACTTTGGTAATGATGTCCAAGGCATGGTGCTTGTGGAGCAACCAAGAGGCTGTGTTCTGGAACATGGGCATACCCAGAGCTACAGAAGCTCCGAGGTCTCTGATGTATTCTAACTTGCGGCAGCAGTGACTGTGGTGTTCCACAAGTGGGCACAGCATGCCAGCAGCCATGGAGCTGGGATCTGGATCGTGGATATGCAAGATGCTATATGAGTGTGAGTCAGGTTTTGAGAGACTAGCTTGCTGTGGCAGTGGTTCTGATATCAGAGATATGAGCACTCATGTAGCACCTGTGGAGCCAGCATGCCTTGTGCAAGTGTACACAGGAATAAAGTGCTGTAACCAGGGCTCCAAGATTGAGGGCGGGGCTACACTGGAGCAGCAGTGACTTCTGTGTCTGAGGTGTGAAAGCGTGTGATAAGACCACAGAGTGGGGTCCTAGAACATGGGCAAATGTGGAGCAGCTGTGAAGCCTGGGTTTGGCATATGGCCATGCATGGAGCAACCATGACTTCAGGGTATGGGGGCAGTGTTGGGAAAGGTGGCACAACAGTGTCTTCTTCATGGGAGGGTGGTGGGAAGCAGCAGCATCTCTGTTTCCTGGTGGTTTGCAATGAGGGTGGCTGTTGGTTACCTCAGTGGCAAAGGCTGATGATGTCCTCTATTAAGCAGGCCACTGTGGACTTCAGTGGCTATCTCCATGTGGTGGATATTGATAACCTCCATATTTTTTCTTTTTTCCTAGACATTTCCAAACATCTCATGTATGCCAGTCTTTCCAACCACCATTTCTATGCAGTGATTCTGGGCTTTTTTGCTTCTTGGTTTTGCGGTCAGTTCTTAAATGGACCTTTTATTTCTCCCAAGATTATTATCATTCATGGATAATTACATATTTGTTATTTTGGGGGCAATGTCTTATATTATCTACTCCACTATCTTGCTTATTTTTTTTCGTTTTAGGAATTGGGTCTTGCTCTGTCATCTATGCTGGAGTGCAGTGGTGCGATCGTAGCTCACTGTAACCTCAGACTCCAAGGTTCAAGGGATCCTGCCATGTCAGGCTCCTGAGTATCTTTGACTACTGGTATGTGCTACCGTCCCTGGCTAATTTTTAAATTTTTTATACAAACAGAGTCTCACCATGTTGCCCAAACTGGTCTTGAACTCCTGGCCTCAAGTGACTCTCCTGCCTTGGCCTCCCAAAATGCTGGGATTACAGGCATGAGCTACTGTGCCTGGCCAGAATTTCTAATTCTTCATATGACACACAGTTTTGCTTGCTGGCTTGACTACAACTTCAATGACCCTTAAATCTGCCAGGCAGGTGTGTTGTGTTTATTGAATCTTTTCACTTGTTTACTTAAATTGATGATTACCTTATACCTTATCCTTTTCCCTCAAACCTTTATCATGTCTCACCTTATCTGCAATCTTAGTATTCGTATATCTTTCCCACTGAGAGAATAGAAAGGAAATCCAAAAGACAATTTTTAGTTTGATCACTCACCTACCCACATCAGTGTGCATATGTTCTGTTTCCCCTCCTAGTACTCTAGGGCTTACACTGTTCAGAGCCTTGGCCAAGACTAATCCCTCCATTTTGCAGTAAATTGTTGTTACCCTTGAATAATCAAGAACATTTCCTCCAGAAATTTTGCTTATTTTGTAGAAATTATTGGTTTTTCTCTCTTCACTGGATCATCTCTATCAAAATACAATGTATTATTTTTTCTGTCCTATATTTTTCTCTTGGCCCTTGTATTATTAGTCCATCTTTACACTGCTAAAGACATACACGAGATGGGGTAATTGACAAAAAAAAAAAAAAGAGGTTTATTTGTACTCACCGTTCCACGTGGCTGGGGAGGCCTCACAATCATGGCAGAAGGGAAGGAGGAGCAAGTCACATTTTATGATGGCAGCAGGAAAAAAGAGAGCTTGTGTAAAGAAAATCCCGTTTTTAAAACCATCAGATCTCATGAGACTCATTCACTATCACAAGAGCAGCACAGGAAAGACCCACCACCATAATTCTGTCACTTCCCACTGGATTCTTCCCATTACATTTAGGAATTGTGGGAGTTACAAATCAAGATGAGATTTGGGTGGGGACACAGCCAAATTATATTATTCCACCCCAAATCTCATGTCCTCACATTTCAAAACCAATCATGCCTTCCTAACAGTTCCCCAAAGTCTTAACTCAAAAGCATTAACTCAAAAGTCCACAGTCCAACCTCTCATCTCAGACAAGGCAAGTCCCTTCCACCTATGAGCCTGTAAAATTAAAAGTAAGTTAGTTTCTTCCTAGATACAATGGGAGTATAGGCATTGGGTAAATATAGCCATTTCAAATGACAAAACAAAGGAGCTATAGGTCCCATGCAAGTCTGAAACCCAGCAGGGCAGTCAAGTCTTAAAGCTTCAAAATTTTCTCCTTTGATTCCATGTGTCACAGCCAGGTCATGCTGATGCAATAGGGGTTCCCATGGTCTTGAGCAGCTCTGCCCCGTGGCTTTGCAAAGTACAGCCTCCTTCCTGGCTGCTTTCACAGACTGGCCCTGAGTGTCTGTGGCTTTTCCAATTGCATGGTGCAACCTATCACTGGATCTACCATTATGGGGTCTGGAGGATGGTGACCCTCTTCTCACAACTTCACTAAGCAGGGCACCAGTAGAAATTCTGTGTGGGGGCTCAACCCCACATTTTCCTAACACACTGCCCTTGCCCCCTCCATGAGAACCCTGCCCCTGCAGCAAACTTCTGCCTGAACATTCAGGCATTCCCACACATCCTCTGAAAGCTATGTAGGCCCCTTACAGCCATGACTGGAGCAGCTGAGACACAGGGAACTACTTCCCCAGACTGCAAACAGCACGGGAATACTGGGCCTGGTGCACAAAGTCACTATTTCCTCCCAGGCTTCCAGATCTGTGATGAGATGGACTGCCATGAAGACCACTGACATGCCCTGGAGACATTTTCCCCATTGTTTTGGGGATTAATATTCGGCTCCTTGGTACTTCACGCAAATTTCTGCCGCCAACTTGAATTTCTCCTCAAAAAATAGAAATTTATTTTCTATTGCAGTGTCAGGCTGCAAATTTTCCAAACTTTTATGCTCTGCTTCCCTTATAAAACTGAATTCCTTTAATAGCACTCAAGTCACCTCTTAGATGCTTTCCTGCTTAGAAATTTCTTCTGCAAGATAACCTAAATCATCTTTCTCAAGTTCAAAGTTCCACACATCTCTGGAGCAGGGGCAAAATGCTGCCAGTCTCTTTGCTAAAACACAAGAGTCACCTTTGCTCCAGTTCTCAACAAGTTCCTCATCTCCTTCTGAGACCACCTCAGCCAGAGTTTAATTGTCCATATCATTATCAGCATTTTGGTCAAAGCCCTTCAACAAGACTCTAGGGGGTTCCAAACCTTCCCACATTTTCTGATCTTCTTCTGAGTCCTCCAAACTGTTCCAACCTCTGCCTGTTACCCAGTTCCAAAGTTACTTCCACATTTTTGGGTATCTTTTCAAAAGTGCCCCACTGCTGATAAAGACATAGCCAAGACTGGCTAATTTACAAAAGAAAGAGGTTTAATTGGACTCACAGTTCCACGTGGCTGGGGAGGCCTCACAATCATGGCAGAAGGCAAGAAAGAGCATCTTTTGATGGCAGCAGGCAAAAAGAGAGCTTGTGCAGATGAACTCCCGTTTTTAAAACCATCAGACCTTGTGAGACTCATTCACCATTATGAGAACAGTGCAATAAAGATCCACTCCCATAATTCAATTACCTCCCACTGGGTTCCTCCCATGACATTTGGGAATTGTGGGAGTTACAATTGATGATGAAATTTGGGTGGAGACACAGCCGGACCATATCAGCCCTATTATTCAAGCCACCCACCACCCAATTTTTATCCCCTCACTACTTCCAAACTCCCCATAAGTTTTATCTGTACTTTTTGTTTCTAGTTCTTAGAATTTTATTCTGTATGCTATTGATCCAAACCAGGGCTTCTATATCTCTTCAGCAAAATAGTTCCTGTAAAATTCAGCAATGCTATCTTGAATTGGAGCTTAGATGACCTTTACACCTAGCAGGAGCTGAAACTCTGATGGGCCTGTCCAGCAGAAACAGGCGTCATTTAGATCCCAGTAAAGTGAAAAATGGATCGGGAGAAATACTCATTTCCTCTGCTTTCCAATTTTCTTGCAAATGGAAAATTTCCACACATCAACCACCCCCATCTGGAGAAAACCTTACTTCAATGACTTAATCTTCATCATATCTTGCCTTATCTGCAACCTCCATGTTATGCTTTTTTTTTTTCTTTTGGAGACAGAGCCTCACTCTGTCGCCAGGCTGGAGTGCAGTATTGCGATCTCCGCTCACTACAAAGTCTGCCCCCTGGGTTCAAGCCATTCTTCTCCCTCAGCCTCCCAAGTAGCTGGGACTACAGGTGCGCCCCACAACGCCCAGCTAATTTTTGTATTTTTAGTAGAAACGGGGTTTCACCGTGTTAGCCAGGATGGTCTCAATCTCTTGACCTCGTCATCTGCACGCCTCGGCCTCCCAAAGTGCTGGGATTACAGGCATGAACCTACGTGCCCAGCCTGTGATATGCTTATTAATATGTAACCAGAGAGACATCGTTCTGGTGAATGTGTCAGGCCTCATGTGAAAACAGAACGTCTTTGGGTAAATGCAGCCAATCTGGGATGCGCAACAATAGAAGAGTGGATCTGAATAGATACAGGCCTCAGGACGTGTGAAATAGGCATTAAATTAATATTTGGTGATTTAGTAAGTCATCTGAAAATGTAAGTCAGGTTGGAAAATATTATATAATCTCTTTAGTACATATTCATGCTACTAAACTGAAACTAGAGACACATTCCCTGTTTATATTTAATAAAAATAATAGACAATTATAATTATCATATATTATGTATTTATACTGTATGTATATACAGGTAATCTTCAAAACATGTTTCTAAAATAAAAAAACTTAAATTTAGCTTAGAAATAATAACTTTTTAGCATCCACATATGTTCCAAGCATGCATTATTACTCATAAAATGAAAATAACCAATTGAGCAGTTTTTCCAGTTTAGTACTTAGACCTTGATATCAAGTTCTTGCCACTTAAATAATAAAAAGTCAAGACAATCAAAAGTATATTTCTCTATAAAGCACAGTTTGTATAGTTCTCTATAAGGCACAGTTTATTTCCTACAGGATTTAAAAGATAAATGCATAATTATCAGTCTATGTTACTGAGCACAGAATAGATAAAAATGTAATTTTTGTCAATATAAAGGTGGGAGGGGAAACCAGAACTGTATAGGAGCAGGGTTTTGTATACTATTGAAATTTAGCTGACATTAATTAGAACTGGATTAGTATAAGTTTGGAGTGTTATCTACCTGGCAACAAGTATCCAGTAACAAGCTACTGGGTAGATTACCTTTAACATTTCAAACTTATAATAATCTAATTCTAATTTCCAGGTAGATTACATTTAACATTCCAAACTTATAATAATCTAATTATAATTAATGCCAACTAAATTTTAAATTTCAGTAGCGTACAAAACTCTGCTCCTACACAGTTCCATGTGTGTATGTGTGCATGTGTGTGTGTCTGCGTGTGTGTGTGTGTGTGTGTGTGTGTGTGTATGTATATATATGAATGCAATAAGAAAAATTTTTTAAAAAATCATCTTTTAGTCTCAGGCTTTTTTACTTAGAGGCCAGCAATTCCTGAAGCAAGATTGATTCTTTCTCAATATCCTGAAAGTCTCACACGGGCCCTTGTTTCTCCTCACTTGGGTAATGCGTTTAATCCTGAATCGATCAGATCGATCCTGGGAACTGAGTGTTCTGAGTGAATAGGTCGACACTTACAATCAAATCTGTAGCCAGTAGAGTACATCCACTGCTGCAAATATTTATTATATACTGACAATTAAACATAAAACTGTAAATTATAGAAAAATAAAATTTTAAGAAATATTGAATTGTTACAGGGTTTTAAGATTATAATGATAAACATATGTTTATATCTCATTAATTAATCTGTTGAGCAATTAGATTTTTAAAAATATAACATTATATTTAATAAACATGCTGTTTCATCCCTTATGTAGTTACCCTTAGGTAACTACATAAGATAGGGATGAGTAAATGTTAATTAATAATAATTTTATGGTGCTTAGTAAACTTAGTAAACTTTAGGAGTTTATTGTATTGCTTAGTTACAGAAATAAGATATTTGTCTTTTTTTAATGGTTCCTGCTTTATGACGTATTCTTTAAACAAATGCATTCTCATCACAGCATCTCATTCTCCCTCACCCCTTTAGATTTAAGGAAACTCAACCTCAGAAGGGCACTGGTTTTCTGGAAAATGTCTCGCTAAAGCAGAAAACTGAAACTGGACCCCTTCCTTACACCTTATACAAAAATTAACTCAAGACTAAAATGTAAGACCTAAAACCACTAAAATCCTAGAAGAAAACCTAGGCAATACCATTCAGGACATAGGCATGGGCAAAGACTTCATGTCCCAAACACCAAAAGCAATGACAACAAAAGCCAAAATTGACAAATGGAATCTAATTAAACTCTTCTGCACAGCCAATAATAATAATAATAATAATAACTATAATCAGAGTGAACGGACATCCTACGAATGGGAGAAAATTTTTGCAATCTATCCATCTGACAAAGGGCTAATAGCCAGAATCTACAAGTAACTTAAACAAATTTACAAGAAAAAAAAAATCAAAAAGTGGGCAAAGGATATGAACAGACACTTCTCAAAAGCAAACATTTATGCAGCCAATAAACATATTAAAAAACGATCATTATCACTGGTCATTAGAGAATGCAAATCAAAACTACAATGAGATATCATCTCATGCCAGTTAGAATGGCGATCTCCGAAAAGGCAGGAAACAACAGATGCTGGAGAGGATGTGGAGAAACAAGAACACTTTTAAACTGTTGGTGGGAATGTAAATTAGTTCAAGCATTGTGGAAGACAGTGTGGCGATTCCTCAAGGATCTAGAACTAGAAATACCAATTGACCCAGCAATCCCATTACTGGGTATACACACAAAGAATTAGAAATCATTCTACTGTAAAGAAACATGCACACGTATGTTTATTGTGGCACTATTCACAATAGCAAGGACTTGGAACCAACCCAAATGTCCATCAATGATAGACTGGATTAAGAAAATGTGACACATATGCACCATGGAATACTATGCAGCCACAAAAAAGGATAAGTTCATGTCTTTTGTAGGGACATGTATGAACCTGGAAACCATCATTCTCAGCAAACTAACACAGGAACAGAAAACCAAACACCACATGTTCTCACTCGAAAGTGGGAGTTGAATAATTAGAACACAAGGAAACAGGGTGGGGAACATCACCCACTGGGGCCTGCTTGGGGTTGGGGGTCTAAGGGAGGGATAGCATTAGGAGAAATACCTAATGTAGGTGACAGTTTGATGGGTGCAACAAACCACCATGGCACATGTATACCTATGTAACAAACCTGCACGTTCTGCATATGTACCCCAGAACTTAAAGTATAATAACAAAAAGTCCACTCAATTTTTAAACACTAATTATCAAGTAAGTGAATATAATCATCCCTGTTCAAATTCAGCTGGAATATCCAAAGCACAAAAAGGGAATTTACTTGCAGTTTGTTGGGGTAACAGTTTTGTTTACAAGACGACCTTCCAGATAATGCACTTAATTTCTGTTTTCAGTTTCACGGTAGACCTTTCAAGGTCTAAAAACAGAAGTACATTCAGTATTTTACAACAAGTTGGAAGGAGAAGATATATACAGGCAGAAATGATGTTGACATCCCCCAAATCATACTATGTTATAATGTACTGGAGTATTGTTCAAGTTAAAGGAAGATTGCTGAGATGCTTGACACATTCCAGAAAAGGATACGCCTCTGGACATGATGCTATAATGAATGGCAAAATGCATTTAAATATCTGATGTGAAACAAAGTTTCTAAAAGGTAAATTACTAAGTTACCAGACAGAAAATTTTGCTCAAGGTGTTCACGTATTATAAATGCCACTGTCAAATAAATGCAAATGTAACTTTCAAGGGATAATTTTGAAAATTTTGTGACAGCTTTTAAAGGAAAACAATGATTTATCCAACACCAGAGCAGCACAATTTACTATTGGGGTATCCTAGCAGAAGTTGTTAAAATATGTTGTTTTTAATTTGTTGCCTGCTTCTCTCTGGAGGATTTTGACCTAAAATATTTTCATTAAAGATGTTACACTAGTGAACTCAATTTATAAAATGACTACTTTTTAAGTCAGGTCTTTTCAAGGTCTATATCTTTTTGGTCAGTTATCCCCAATAGTGCTCTAGGATAATATGCAGCTTGAGAACTGGTAATGCAGTCTTTTTGCTACCATATAGGCAATTATAAGCAGTTAGGATGAGTGAGGCTGTTAATCATAGAGGCCCCGTAGCTAGAATGATGAGCAATAGTTTTAATCATCATAGTGTTTTTTCTGATAAACACACATTTTTCTCATACATATTTAGCTAGCACAATAAACAGTACTCTTGTGGTATGAAAAATTGAATGCAGCTTTAAAATACATAGCCTCTTCTCCTGAGGTAGTTGACACTGTGGGAGTCTCTACTTTGCATGCATTGTCATTAGCCTGGTTATCAGGACATGGTTTCCAGGCAAATAGTTGCATCCTGGGAGAAACTGAGGTATAGAAAAAAATCTAATTATGGGTTGCATAGCTACTAATAGCCCCTTTGCTATATATAATGCTCACTTTACTAGAATGTCTTCAAACATTTCATTAGTTGGTCCACTTTGGCAATTTCAGTACCCATTAGGAGCAGAACGAATTTCTCTAGCCTTTTGCTAGAGGAAGAATAAAACTGGCAAACACAAGCCCAAATCATATTGACAAATATGCTCTATATTGACTGTTTTAAAATGGTTTTTTGTCCTTTGTCTAAAGTTTCCTGAAATTTTCTAATCCTGAAGGCCTAAAAAATACAAAAAGAAAAAAATGTTTCTTTGACATCAGTTCTCCCCAAATTACTGTTATAAATACTTTCCCAATCCATCACTTAAAATACAGTATACTAATTGAAGAATCCAGTTCTAGGGAATCTGTTGGGAATCTGTGTAAAACTTAAATGAACCCTCTTAAAACTTGCTTCTTCTGTCTTGAATTTTTACTCCTCTTTCAGTTTAACTTTCCTTTCACTCAAACATAGAGAAAGTTGAGAGCCACTGCTCCCCATATTCAAGGATGGATGTCATTTAATTCTAATCAACACATATTTTGCATTTATCTCATTTATTTTTGGCAATAAATCATACATAAACAAGAGTGTAAAGACCACATATGGAGAATCAATAAAAACCTACTTAATAGTAACATTGGTTTAAAAAAATTTTACCAAGATCTTAGAAGACTCTTGTGTAGATTATATGTTCTTTTCTTCTCCTTAGATATAATCAGTATACTAACTTATCTGATAAAATTATCTCCATATATATATAATTCTTGAAAAAAAATAGTATATGCTTTTCAAGTTTATACAAATGGAATCATACTGGGTATATTAATTTCTGAGCTACATCCGAGTTGATGCACAATGCTGTGCTTCATTTAATTTCATTGCTGTAATAATCCATTGCATACACATATCAATTATTTTTCAGTTCTACTAGGACTGGCTATATAATTTGTGAAGTCCTGTTCAAAATGACAGTATGAATCCCCTAGTTCGAAAGTATTAAAAATTTTAAGATGGTAACAGCAGAGTATTAAACCAAGTAGAGGATACTGAAGTGTGGAACCCTGAAAGTCTGCACAGGTCGTATGCTCGTGAAGTTAATGTGGATTCCATCATTGATTTACCTGTGAATTATTATTTTTTTAATTACCAACACAGCCGCTACAAATATTCTGCTAAATTTCTCCTGGAATACATGTTCCTTCGAGAGTTTCTCTAGACATCAGAGTTTGTGTGTCAAAAAGTAGGCCCTTGAAATTCAGTAGCTAATGAAAGGTTATTTATCAAACTGCTTAGTACAAGTTACATTTTCAGCACAATAGATGAGATTTCTCTAATTTCAATTACCAGTCTAGCTCATTATGATTTTAATTTCCTTGTTAATAAAAAAATGATTAACCTTCCTTTTACAGCATGTTGTGATGCTAACTAGGATTGGAATGTCATTGACTCCATCAATGTAAAGAAAATTGGCATTTTGACAATATCTGTTTTCTAATCATTGAACATTGTATATAAATCTCCATTTTTAATCTTTTAAATTTATTACAAATACATTTTATAGTTTTCTATACAGAATTCTTAGAATTTTAAAAATATTTTCCCTTAGCACTTGGTAACTTTCATTTAAGACTCTTCTGTAGGTTGCCTGCTCACTCTGATGATAGTTTCTTTTGTTGTGCAGAAGCTGTTTAGTTTAATTAGATCCCATTTGTCAATTGTGGCTTTTGATGCAATTTAGTTTTAGTTATTTTCAGTGTAATGTTTGTTTGAATAACAGTCTGCTAAATAATAGAAAATGAAGGTTTTCTTGCTATTATCACTTTTTTCAATAATAATCTATATATGCTGCCTCTATATTCTGAAGCCTCTATTTTCTGATTGCATGACCTTATATTCTCACTTTTATGTGCTAATCTGTTAAAATTTAACTATTCCAAGAAATCATTAAGCACCTAATAATAGTAATGTTAGCTAAATTTGAATCTTTTAAACTTGGTTCCTCTTTGACATCTCTCCATATTTTAGTTTCCTTTTTAAAGTCATTTTCCCTCGTGGTAGCAGGTAGCAGTACATATTCCTGATTTGTTTCTTTCAACAGGATCTCAGAGAGTCACCTCACCGATGAAAGCACTGTTCTTTAAATTTTGCCTTGTTTTCCTTTAAAAAAAAAAAAGTTAGTTGAATTCAGTATTTCCATACCTGTAAATATCAAATCTTATAAATAACTCTCAATTTGATGTTGAAAATGTCACTTTGTAACCTAGAATTCAGTTTCCAGCTATTTGCCAAATCCATACTTCTTACCACACAAAATTGATGACTAAAATCACACGTTTCCCCATGCAATTCCCCATGTAGTTAATAGTATGAGTATTGTCAAAAATGTACTGTTAAACTACACAGCTGTCAGGAAACAGCTTTTGAGTGGCCCTAAGACTCTGAACTGGCCTGCACTATCTTCATGATTTTGTCGGTGAAGCTCTATTTTCCATCCCATGAGCAGTAGGTCATTTATTTATGATTTGATTTATGATTTTTTAGTGCCTTCACAGTAGATGCATTTTTTTTTTTTTGAGACAGTGTTTCACTCTTTTGTCCAGGATGGCATGCAGTGGCATGATCTTGGCATACCGCAACCTCCACCTTCTGGTTTCAAGTGATTCTCCTGCCTCAGCCTCCCGAGTAGCTGGGTTTACAGGTGCCTGCCACTATGCATGGCTAATTTTTTTTGTAGTTTTAGTAGAAACAGGGTTTCACCATGTTGGCCAGGCTGGTCTCAAACTCTTGACCTTGTGATCTGCCTGCCTCAGCCTTCCAAAGTGCTGGAATTAAAGGCGTGAGCCACCGCACCCAGTCAGTAGATGCATTTTCTAAACAAATTTGTGTAGTTATTAAACGTAAAATAAATCTCAAAAATAATTTCAAATCAGTCTGTATTCTGAAATTTTGTACACTATCCCAGTCTCAGTATCCCGCTGAGAAGATGTCTCACTTCTCAGTACATACTCTCAGCATTTAGCTCTCAAGTACATTTTTACATTGGTTGCCTTCTCCAACTATTATGAATAGATCGTATGAATTTAAGAATCTGAAATTTTAGCAAAACACATCATGAAAAGCAATCACAGGCTTTACATTGTTTAGGTTGTATAATAAGATAGGAAATATTTACGGAAAGTTTCTTATATTCCAGGGACTCTGTGAAACATTTTTCATTTATTAATGTATTAAATTTTTACTCAAATTGTAATGCATCCCTAATTATAGACAGAAAAACTGAAGTTTAAATAATTTGGGTAATTTATCCATGATTACTCGAAGTGGTTGAGCCACTTAGTTCAGAATTGAAAGATTCAAAATTTGTGAATTTAAATATTCTTCATTGTGGTTTTGTTTCCCACATTAAAAAATGCATGACAATATTGATTCTTCCTATCCATGAGCATGGTATGTTCTTCCATTTGTTTGTGTCCTCTTTGATTTCACTGAGCAGTGGTTTGTAGTTCTCCTTGAAGAGGTCCTTTACATCCCTTGTAAGTTGGATTCCTAGGTATTTTACTCTTTTTGAAGCAATTGTGAATGAGAGTTCATTCATGATTTGGCTCTCTGTTTGCCTGTTACTGGTATATAAGAATGCTTGTGATTTTTGCACATTAATTTTGTATCCTGAGACTTTGCTGAAGTTGCTTATCAGCTTAAGGAGATTTTGGGCTGAGACAATGGGGTTTTCTAAATATACAATCATGTCATCTGCAAAGAGGGACAATTTGACTTCTTCTTTTCCTAACTGAATCCCCTTGATTTCTTTCTCTTGCCTGATTGCCCTAGCTAGAACTTCCAACACTATGTTGAATAGGAGTGGTGAGAGAGGGCATCCCTGTTCTGTGCCAGTTTGGAAAGGGAATGCTTCCAGTTTCTGCCCATTCAGTATGATATTGGCTGTGGGTTTGTCATAAATAGCTCTTATTATTTTGAGGTACGTTCCATCAATACCGAATTTATTGAGCGTTTTTAGCATGAAGGGCTGTTGAATTTTGTCAAAAGCCTTTTCTGCATCTATTCAGATAATCATGTGGTTCTTGTCTTATATGCTGGATTCGTGAAAATGGCGTACTGCCCAAGGTTATTTACAGATTCAATGCCATCCCCATCAAGCTACCAATGAGTTTCTTCACAGAATTGGAAAAAACTGCTTTAAAGTTCATATGGAACCAAAAAAGAGCCCGCATTGCCAAGACAATCCTAAGTCAAAAGAACAAAGCTGGAGACATCACGCTACCTGACTTCAAACTATACTACAAGGCTACAGTAACCAAAACAGCATGGTACTGGTACCAAAACAGAGATATAGACCAATGGAACAGAACCAAGTCCTCAGAAATAATACCACACATCTACAGCCATCTGATCTTTGACAAACCTGAGAGAAACAAGAAATGGGGAAAGGATTCCCTATTTAATAAATGGTGCTGGGAAAATTGGCTAGCCATAAGTAGAAAGCTGAAACTGGATCCTTTCCTTATTCCTTATACGAAAATTAATTCAAGATGGATTAGAGACTTAAATGTTAGACCTAATACCATAAAAACTCTAGAAGAAAACTTAGGTAGTACCATTCAGGACATAGGCATGGGCAAAGACTTCATGTCTAAAACACCAAACGCAATGGCAGCAAAAGCCAAAATTGACAAATGGGATCTCATTAAACTAAAGAGCTTCTGCACAGCAAAAGAAACTACCATCAGAGTGAACAGGCAACCTACAGAATGGGAGAAAATCTTTGCAATCTACTCATCTGACAAAGGGCTAATATCCAGAACCTACAAAGAACTCAAACAGATTTACAAGAAACAAACAAACAACCCCATCAAAAAAGTGGGCAAACGATATGAACAGACATTTCTCAGAAGAAGACATTCATACAGCCAACAGACACATGAAAAAATGCTCATCATCACTGGCCATCAGAGAAATGCAAATCAAAACCACAATGAGATACCATCTCACACCAGTTAGAATGGCAATCATTAAAAAGTCAGGAAACAACAGGTGCTGGAGAGAATGTGGAGAAACAGGAACACTTTTACACTGTTGGTGGGATTATAAACTAGTTCAACCATTATGGAAAACAGTATGGCGATTCCTCAAGGATCTAGAACTAGAAGTACCATATGACCCAGCCATTCCATTACTGGGTATATACCCAAAGGATTATAAATCATGCTGCTATAAAGACACATGCACACGTATGTTTATTGTGGCACTGTTCACAATAGCAAAGACTTGGAATCAACCCAAATGTCCATCAGTGACAGACTGGATTAAGAAAATGTGGCACATACACACCATGGAATACTATGCAGCCATAAAAATGGATGAGTTTGTGTCCTTTGTAGGGACATAGATGCAGCTGGAAACCATCATTCTTAGCAAACTATCACAAAAGCAGAAAATCAAACACCTCATGTTTTCACTCATAGGTGGGAACTGAACAATGAGATCACTTAGACTCAGGAAGGGGAACATCACACGCCGGGGCCTATCATGGGGAGGGGGGAGGAGGGAGGGGGGAGGGTTTGCATTGGGAGTTATACCTGATGTAAATGACGAGTTGATGGGTGCTGATGAGTTGATGGGTGTAGCACACCAACATGGCACAAGTATACATATGTAACAAACCTGCACGTTATGCACATGTACCCTAGAACTTAAAGTATAATAAACAAATAAACAAATAAATAAATAAATAAATAAATAAATAAAATAATAATAATAATAATAAAAAGAAATGCTCCATAAAAAAAAAAGCATAACATTATCTAATTCGAGAAAACAGTTTAAAAGAAATACTGTCCAAACAGCTGTGAAACCAGATTCCCTCAGTGTGTGAATCCCAAAAGAACCCCCAATTCTGATTGAAGTAGCTTTGAGCACAAAAATTCCAGGCTTGAATCTCAGCATAAAACTCAACTTGTTTGTTTCTAAAACATGTATTCAATATTTATATCCCATATGCCTTGTATCTAAAATCTGCCATACTATTTTTATTACCATTTCACTAGTGTTCTATTTGCGAATAAGTGAGTCATAGCTAGATTATTTGAATAGCAGCAATATTTTTAATTACTATATACTTTTTATCGTTAATAGTAAAGGATTAGCTATTTTAATAATCGATTAAAATTTGTGCCCAAAATAGAATACTGTTTATTATTTAGCGAAGATAAGATAAAAGATGCTTAGTAAAAGATTGATAATCTCCAAATATCAAAATAATAGAGAAGATGAATGCAGAAATGTTACATTTTATATATCAAAAAAAAGTTAAAGAGATGAAATAACAAGGAGCAAATCAAATCTGAAAGCATATAAACAGAATAAAGAAATAAATTAAAGCCAATGATTTCTTTTTTTCTTTTAGAAGATGTTTTACTAGGCTAGCGCCTCCCCATGCACCCCCTCCCGCCCCGCCCCGCGCCGGGCGCCAAACACCTCCAACTATGGCTGTATTCTCTGCAAACTTTTGGTTGTGAAATCAAGCCGCTATCTTGCTTTATATCCTGAGGGCTTGGCTGGTAACTGTTTGGCAAGGCTTTGTTTAGCAATCTTGCCTGAAGGGATGCGCCCTGAGGTTCCATATCCTAGCCCTGTCTCTTAAAGCGCCCCATCCAGCGGCTGGGTTTTTTCTGCCTATGTGTATACTGTGTGTGATGTCTATAAAAATAGCTCTAATTAATTTGGCCTAAAGAAAGACAAGTGCCTGGATCATTTTTTTTTTTTTTTTTTTTTTAGGGGAGGTAAAAGCTGTGGTACCTTTCAGTTCACATGACTTTAATCTTAAAGAAATAAAAACAGCCCGAAAGGGGACAGGATTATTTGATAGGTTTAGGTGCATGGGATTGCCAAAGCAGGTCAGATGCAAGGTTTGCTAAGTGTTTTGAGGTTATAAACTGCTTTTTGGGTTTTGAGAACCATTTGACTTGCTGGCTTCACAACTGGTAAGGCCCGGGGACATATGGAACTAACCATACCCTTAATTAAGAAGGTAACCTTGGATGCACTTAGCACTCAGTTAAAGCAACTTACCAAGTTTTACCTTAAAGTTAAAAATTGCTAGGAGTTAATTGAAACTACTAGAAGTAAATTTTCATGCAAGGTGTGTAAGAACAGTAAAATGTGTGTTTTAGTTAAAGGTTATAAGAAGGCCTTGAAATGTAAACTTTTGCCTAGGGTTAAAGGATTGTTCGGAGTTAAATGAGATAGCTGAAGGTTCAAAGACGTGGTGGAAGAATTGTGGAAATTAATCTTGTAGAAGAGCTTCTCTGTGTGAACATATTGACTAAATTCAGAAAAGGATAGTATGTGGTTTTTCTGTAAATTGGGCATTGAAATAGAAGCATAACAAGGTTTTCCTGAGGTGGTAATCTGCTCTTTGGCAAAAGTTGTAAAGGGTTAGAAAAGGTTTTTGCTTCTTTAAAATTTCTGAGTCTTCATTTTGGCAAAATAAATAATTTATGGTAATCTGGAATTCTATTACATAACATCAAGTGTTTTAAACCTCAAACATTTAACAGCCTTCTCAAAACCAAACTTCAATTTCAAATTTGTCTTTCCTGGCACCTGTCTTTTTTAATACTTCAGAAGGCCCCGTGAAGTGTCCAGACAAGAGAGGTAAACAGGATTATTTGACATGTTTAGGTGCATGGGATTGTCAAAATAATGTTCAGTCTTCTTTAGGTTATATATTGATGAATGCTAATATATGTTCCAAAATTATATAGGATTTCTAAAATTCTAACGTCTGAGTGTGTGCTATCACAATTAAGGTTGCTATATTAAGTTATTGTAAACCACAGAGAAAACCAAAGTTCCTTGTCAATTGTGTTTCTAACCATAACTACCCTGAACATTTTGCTATTCACAGACAATTGTCTTGTTTTAATCCCTTTCAAAGATGGTTTAAAATGAGCTATAGAATTTTAACAGGTGCTCTCAAATACGTGCTTCTGATAATCTTTGTACTTTAGAGATTGTGCATTGGAATGAAGGAAAATGTACAGGACTCATGAAGAGCCGAAATGCTCATGAATATCAAACAGAGATTGTGCATTGGAATGAAGGAAAATGTACAGGACTCATGAAGAGCCGAAATGCTCATGAATATCAAGCAAAACAAGAATGAACTAAATAGACTGAACTCAGAAAGCTGAAGCAACCTTTTTGACTTTTGCTTGGAATATTGCTGATCCTTGTTTGGTTTTTCAGAGTCAAGGAAACATATTTTGAACTGTTTACAGCCTGTAATAATTGGATACGGTATACTATGAACCAAATTTAAAGCATGTTTGTTTCTCTCTGCCTGGTTCCTCTAGAATTTGGAAACTGTGAGTAATTTTAACTTATCGCAATATAGTCATTTGCGTCAGTGCAATAAGAATCCATCTTGCTTTTGCAATAGGACACACTTGGAGAAACTGGTTATTTTACCAAGGCGTTGACTGGAAGCGTATGCTTCCCTTTAAAGAGTCAATTTCGACTTGCAGAGCCAGTAAAAGCCCAGTGGGGAAACTGTCCTCATACCCTTATCTACACAGTCCCTGTACAGGGTTTCTGATCTGTGGTCAGTAAAGAATGTCACTTTCTAACACATCTAGGAGCTCCAAGTTTATTATGGAACCTTAAGAGGAAAGGATCACTCAACTCACAGGTATCTGAGGATTAACCCATGGCTGAGCTCGGCTGTAAAAGCTCTTATCTGAGATTCCTTGGGGAAGAAAGTTCCATCAAAGCCAATCCAAAAAACTTATGTAAAAATAATTATACTTGCTGCACTTTATGCAAATAATCAGGCCAAGTGTAAAACTAAAGTCTATTTTGCAAACCACTCAGTCCTATGATGATTTTTCAACAAACATGAGGACTGGAAAGAGAGAGATCTTGTTTCAGAAAGTATGTTTGCTATTAAATTCTAAACTCACTAGTTGTTTTTAAATTTTTGCCTACATTTTAGACTAATCCTGCTTGTTCCTGTGAACCAACCAGCAATCTCCAGCTGCAGCTTAGAAAGAACAAGAGGGATGGGTAATGTAAAAATCGGGATCAATATCCTAGTCCTGAGCAATTATCCTGCAAATCCTGCCAGGTGATGGAACTAAATAGGATGCCCATCACGCAAAGTTTCTTTTTGGGGAAGGTAAGACCAAGAAAGCTAACCAAAGCCAAGCACTATGCACCTAAATCATAGCAAGCATAACTATAGCTACCAGTTATCTGGGTGTATCACAAGACATCCTTTCCCTTCCCTTGTTGAAGGAGGACTCAGTTCCACAGTTTTAACTTAGTATTCGGCTTATGATAAGGAGTTCATGCAACTCCCCTGAGACACAATTTTGTCCAGGACTCAATTCCAAGCTTTGAGTCAAAGCACTAGGCAAGAAAACTGGATCTGAGGAATCCAGAGGAAGATGATAATGGAAGTTAAAAGGCACAGCGCAGGTGTGCGTGACTGATTCCTGCCAATTAAGTCAACCCCGACTTCTGTTTCATAGATAAAGGCCACGTTAATATCCATGGCATAAATGAGGTCTAGGGAACTCCAAGGATACCAACAGTCACGGGGAGAGAGGCATAGGTGAGAGCAGATAATTCCTATTCTCTACGCCCTCCCTGATTCATGAGTGCAAGCCATTTTGGCACTCATGGTGGCACCTGCCAAGGTCACCAGGACTAGGAGATGCAAGGATGGAAGAGGAAAAGAGGACGCTCTTCCCTCTCTCCCTCATGTGCCCTGGTATCTGCTAGGAAGAGAAGGGAACCAGGGACGCCTACTTATCTCTTTCTAGATGCATAGCTATTCATCTTCAGTCTGTACCCCTTTCGAATGCATCCGAAACCCTTGGGACTACTTTTAAAAATGCTTGCTTTTTCATTTCATTGCCTCAGTTCTCGCTTCACTGATACGTAATTGTGTCTCTGTACTACAGGACATTCCCCTCAGATGCAAGACAGAGAGCCATGCCCTGGCTCCACCCTGTGTGTCTGTAAGACAGACAACTCTGGCTTTCTCTCTTTCTCTGGGCACATGCATGAGCCCTGTGCACAGTATCAGCACAGCAGCTATACCTTTTACAAACAACAGTGGCTCCTAGCCAAGTATGAGCTTACACAAACAAGTAGAGGTTACACAAACAAGGTTATATAACATCATGCACCTGCACTCCAAACTCACTGAGTCACTTTGGCCGGGATGTTTACTTTGGCCTACGCCTGACCAAAGCACATCTGTGTACCTTACAAAGGGCGAGAGAGGAAGGGCATTGCAGCTCTGGGAGAGAGGGGGCAAAAATTTACCCTTCCCCTACCTTTTTGTTTCATCCTACCTCCCAGCTGATTGGATTGTGCCCGCTATCATGGAAGGCAGATCTTCCCTACTCAACCCACTGGTTCACATACCAATCTCCTTCAGATGTACGCTCACAGACACACCTGGAGCATCCCAATCATTCTTACCAAACAGCCAACCACTTGGGTTTCCCTTGCAGCAGAAGAGGATGGGTTCAGTGTCTCTTAAACACTGAGAATAATTAATACTGTACCTGGATATCCTATCTGGATATCCTTTAATCCAGCCATGTTGACACCTAAATCAACCATCACACTTCTGTACAGCTGAACTTTCCATTAACTCTTCTTGCTTTATTTATTTCCATGATACATATAAAGTTCTAACACTTAATATAATTTAAGTAATGGTTTGCTTTTCTTCTTCCACTAGAATGTAAGTTCCATGAGGAGAAAAGTTTTATTTATTTATTTATTTTCTGCTGAATCACCATCCTAACAGAGTCGGGCACAAAATAGCTGGTACATATAAGTTAACTGAATTCAAAGGGGATTAAATATAATTCTTAAAATTCTCTATAGAATATTCTTTTGATAGTATTCCATGAGTCTGAATAAAACACTTCTCTAGCTAGCAGTCTATCATTCTGGATAAAATAAACTGTGTGTCAGTAAAAATTCAAAAATCTAAATGTTGTACAACAGAGAGAGTAGCACTACTGATCCCTGTAAGGGAGACCCGGTTACCTCGAAGGTGGGCAGGTGGGAGGCCAGGACTTGGTTTGTGCTTAGAGGGAAAGGGTTAAGCTGCTGACCCTGTCCTTGCAGACCACAGAGTGCAGCTGTGGGTGTGGGGGCAGCAGGAGCCACAGAGCCGGCTGCTGGGAGGAGCCAGAGCAGACAGCCAAGATAAAGGCGGACAGTGTGAAAGACTGCTAATGAGAGAGCTGCTGAATAAAACTATATTTCACCTGCCTACATCCCCCTAAGTGTCCTTTCAGCTACTTGCCACCCATCCACCCACTCCCTTCGGACCTCATCATGGGCTGGAACCTTGGCATAGTTGTGATTAACACCCTTGGGTGTGAGAACTCCAGCCTTTGGGCTCTGGGACTCACACCAGTGGCCCCCTAGGCTCTCAGGCCTTCAGCTTTGGACTGAAAGTTTAATATTGACTTCTTTATTCTAAGGCCTTTGGTCCCGGGCTGAGCCATGTTACTAGCTTTCCTGGTTTTTCTGCTTTGCAGAAAGCCTGTCCTGAGACTTTTTCAGCCTCCTTCATCAAGTGAGCCCATTCTCCTAATAGATTCTTTTTCATCTTTCTCTATATATAGTCTATTGTTTCTGTCTCTTAGTAAAACCCTGAGTAAAACGGGGGTTTAAACTTTAAAATAAATACTCAGGGAACATGTCAGTGTTAAGGTAACATTTTCCCAAAAGCTTCAATAAGGCAAAGGAGCAAGACTGGAGGATATCTCGCTGATGAGAAGTCTAGGCAGAAAAAACAGCCTGGTCAAAGATCCTGAGCTGTGAACATAATCACAGGAAGGAAAACAATGAGGCTGTACCAGAGCGAGTGGGAGCAGTCAAAGCAGGAGATGAAGGTCCAGAGGGGCAATGTTATTTAGATCACATAAGCTTTCTCATTTTGTCTTTTATACTGAGAGAAATTGGCAGTCCCTGGAGTGTTTAAACAGAACGCAGCAAGATGCAGTCAACATTTGCTGTTGTACTGTCAGAATCCAGTTGACCTGTTGGAAGGCTTTAGTTCTAGTCCAGGAAAGAAATGATAGTGACTTTAATAGGGTAGTAGCAGAATTCTTTTGGTTGAATTCTGAATATAATTTGAAGATAGAGCCAATTGGATATGATGGCTGAGTAAGAAAAGAAAGTGATTTAAAAGAAGGTATTAAGGATGACTCAAATCATTGCCTGAGTGACTGGAAAATGGAACTGCTATTAACTCAGAAAAATCTAGAGGAGTTAATGATTTTGGGGGAAGCATGACAATCAGGAATCCATTACATTAATGGGCATATTAACTTTGAGTTGTCAATTAAACATCCAAGTAAATTTTATGTATGATCTAGAGTTGATGGGAATTGACCAGGCTGCAGATAAAAATTTAGGAATCATATAGATTGCTTTTGAAGCCATAGACAGGGCAGCGCATTTCCAAGGAAATGAGAGTTGAGATCTGATTTTATACTGACTTGTATTATAATTTTTGCTAAGTGAGTGAGGAAGATTAGAATTATAATCAGTTTTAGAAGTCCTAGTTAGGATAGAAATGTTTACTAGACTTAGAGGTATAAATATGTTGCTTGTCAGAGCCATTATCTGTAATGCATGATATATTCAAAGCGAAGCAAAATATATGCAGTATGTCTTCTTTTTTCTTATCAAGATTATGTTATCTCAGTATTTTATAGGTAAGTCAATAGATGTGGTCAGTTACCTGAGTTATATTCCTTAATTCCCTGAGAGAATAAAAACATTTAAAAAATTATATGCAGCATTGCTTATTAAAAATAAATGTATGATAAACATAAGTAAAAATGAGAAACATTACTAACTCATTTGAAATGAGAAAAGGATTACAACTATATTTAAATACTTTGTGAATTATATTACTCTAGTTCTGGATTAAATGTTTATTGTGATGATAATGTTAAATTCTAAAAGCAATTTAGAAAAGAAATGAGAAAACACTAACAACAATAGAAAAGTAGAAGAAATTATCAGACACTATACTCTAAATTATGGTTTTGATAGGAGAGATTTATGAAATTTTAGTTCTATTTGGTTTCTATAGGGGGAATTCAGAATATCATCAAGTAACAGATAATCTATACAAAATACAGAAGAAATGTATATATATAGATAGATTTTGGTATATATAATTTGTATATACATAATTTGAAAGTAGAGCCAATTGGATATGATGAATGATTAGGAAGAATACATATATATATGAATATATATATGAATATATATATATATATTCTTTTCCAAATCTACAAAAATACATCTTTCTTCCTTCCAAAAATAAAAGCAAACACAAAAATATCAAGGTACAGACAGAAATAAATAGATATGATAGCTGGCATAGAAACTGTTAGATGTTCCACTGAACATCAATAATTTCACAAATACCCAATATCAGATGAGGTCACTCTATAATGCTGAGGAAAACAAATAAACAATCAAACAAAATTTATCTGTAATCACTTCTGAGTACAAACAAAAAACACTGTCCAAGGAACAAAAAAGGCCAAATAGCCTCATTTCCAGGCTTCCATGAGTGCCTACTGCTTTTTAACAAATCACAGTTTTAGTCTTGCTCTTTTGTTTTCATCCTTCTAGAAAACAGTGATTAATACACTGACCCAGATTCCCTTAAGGTTTCGCTCAGCTTGACTACAGTTTAAACAGGCTTCTTTCTCACTATAGGTCCCTGAGCTCACTTTTCTCAGAGCATTTCTTCAGAAAATTTGCTATTTTATATTCTTTTTCTGCACCATTGAGATGTAAATCTTCTCTTAGTCTCTTACCAGTGCTCTGACCCTGAAGTGTCTTTCTTAAGGATATGAGAGCAATTAAGAAAGATAGCACCTCTATCTCCCTGTCCCTGTTGGAGAGTAAAAGCCTAATTTCACTAATTAGCAAACACTGGTGGCCTAATCACCTTGACCAATTTCCTGCCTAATGTCCTCCAGTACTTTTAGATAGATCACCTCAGCATTAAAAATATCCTTCCATCTTTTGTTTCAGTGGAATGGAGTTCTCGCCCTGTCTTCTAATGCAATAGTATTAACCCAAATTGCAATGGTTTCTGATAAAGTCTTTCTTGCTTGTTTAACTATGACAGATGTAAATTTTTATTTTCTGGACAATACTTAATAGTACATTACTGCTGCTTCTTACCCGCACTCAATCCTGAAATACCTGGTTCCTTGGATCATCCCAAAATCTTCTAATGCAACCCCATATCCTACAAAAAGCACTTACTAATATCCTCTTCGTAAGATGCCTGCTTTGTTAGACCACTGATTTGTTTCTGGTAAACTTGGCTCCTGAGCTGTAGGACAAATGTCACCTATAAATACAGGGGAGTGAATTCTAAGTTAAACAAGAAAATAAGAATCCAAAGTCATTAAAAAAATCTCAAACAGATCACAATTAAATGTAGTTTGTGGAGGAATTAAATAATAGTTCTTGATGAAACTGTTAAAATGCAATATAAACACAAACATACTCTACAATTTTTAAGATTTCATTAAATTACCAGATAAATATAAAACTAAATGATACTTATGCATACACATTCACAGCATCATTAGAAAATAAGGAAAAACTATTCTGTAATACTGCAAAGTGTTTTAAATCATTTTCTTACAAGGGTATGCCTTTTAAGCTGAGACTTGAAAGGCAAGTAGAAATTAGACAAGAAAAGGCCTGTGAGTTTAATAAAATTTAAGTGGAAGAGCTAAATGAGTTGGGGCATAAAATTTGATGAGTCCAGGTTTACGAGAAATGCTCAGACGACTTGACGTGTGAATTCTCTCAAATATTCACAAATCAAATAATAATAATCCTTCTCCATTTATTTCAGAGAATACAGGAGAAGGGAACAATTCCTATCTCATACCTTGATACCTGGACATAGACATCACAGGAACACATAAATAAACATCAATATCCTTTATGCACATAAACACATAAACATTAATGTTATACTACCAAACCAAATTCAAGACCATATACAAAATAATTATATGTCAAGTACAAGTAGAATGTATCCAAGGAGTACCGATTCTTTTATAACCTGAGAATCAATCAATGTAATAGCCATGTTAATACAAAGGGTACAGAAAATAAACTGCATAATCATCTTAATTAAGGCATAAAAATAGATTAAATCAAATATTCATATAAGTAAAACAAATTAACAAACTAGAAAAAGCAGAAAAATTTATAATTCTGATAAATAGCATTTACAAAAACCTCACAGTAAACATTATATATAATGATGAAAAACAGGATACATTCTCTCTGAGATCAAGAACAAGGAAAGAATGTCTGTTTTAACCACTTCTATTCAACAGTGTCCTGGAGACTCTACTTTGTACAATAAGGCAAAAATTAAATAATTAAAACTGTCTTTATTCCCAGATAACTTGATAATATATGAAGAAAATGTTATATCAATGAATCCAAAAATAACTACTAGTACCAAAAAACAAGTTTAGTAAGACTGAAAGATTGAAAATTAGTATGAAAATAAATTGTATTTCTATAATCTAGTAACAAGAAAACAGCAAAAACAAACAAACAAACAAAAAATGTGGGAAGCAACTCCATTCACAGTAGCTCCAAAAAGGAAAGAAAAATGCATAAATTTAACAAAAAATTGTAAGTCAATCAGAACCACAAAACATTGCTGAAATTAAATAATATTTAAATGAATGGAGAAACATTCCATGTTCCTAAATTGGAAGACACAATATTATCAAGATGACAATTTTCATATTTAATTTTAATTTTTTCCCCTTCCTACAAAAATCCAGCAGTCTCCTCAGTCTCCTTGTAAAATCTGCCAAGTTGATGCTCATATTTATATAGAAATCTAACGCACTCAGAATAGCAAAAAACAATATTGTGAAAGAAGAACAAAGCTGGAGGACTTAAACGTCTTGATTTCAAAACTTACTATGAAACTATAGCAATTAATGTAGTGTATGGTACTGGCATAAAGACAGACATATAGATCAATGTAATAGAATTGAGATCCAGAAATAAACCATTGCTTTTATTGATTTTTCTACAAATGTTTCAAAATAATGAACTGTGGAAAATAGTCTTTTCAACAAATTGTGTTCACATTAAAACAGGCCGAATTTATACTTTTAACCCATATCATAATAAATAATGAAACATAGACCTAAAACATACACAAGACAATACAGGATAACATTTTGTGACCATAAATTAGGCCACAAACTAACATATGACATCAAAAGCATGTTCCATCAAAAATGATAAATTTGAAATTATCAAAATAAATATTATTCAAAAGACTCCATTAAGAAAATGAAAAGACAGGCCACGTTGGGGAAAAGTATTTTCAAATAATATTTGATAAAGAACTTAATCAGAATGTACAAAGAATTTCACAACATTGAAACTATGAAAACAACTCAGTTTTAAAATAGGAAAATCTTAAATAGATATGTTACCAAAAAATAGCTAATAAACACATTAAAACATTCAACATTTTTAGAGAAATGCAAATTAAAACTCCAATGAGATGTCACTATATGCCGCTACATGGCTATCATCAGAGACAGGTAATAATGCGTTTTCAAGGATGTAGAGAAGTCAGGACTATCATATATTATTGGTGAGAATATAAAATGGTGTTGTTGCTTTGGGAAACATTTTGGCAAGTTCTTAAATGTTAAACATAAATTTACCATTTGACACAACAGTTACACTACTAGGAATTTACTCGAAAGTAAAAAAACCATACTCACACAGGTATGTGCACAGTATTTATAACAGCATTTTTATATCCAAAAACTGGAAAAAAATCCAGATACCAAATAAAAAATGAATGAATGAATGGATAAACAACAGTGGTATATCCATATAAGGATATACTTTTTAGCAACAAAAAGCAACAACTGATGCCTCCAGTTTTGTTCTTTTGCTTAGGATTGTCCAAATTTCCTTTTTGGCATCACACTACCTGACTTTAAACTACAGTGTAAGATTACGGTAACCAAAATAGCATGGTACTGGTATAAAACAGGCATATAGACCAAAGAAACAGAATTAAGAACTCAGAAATAAAACCACACATCTGCAACCATCTGATCTTCTACAAACCTGACAAAAACAAGCAATGGTGAAAGGATTTCCCATTTAACAAATGGGGCTGGGAGAACTGGTTATCCATATGCAGAAAATTGAAACTGAACCCCTTCCCTGCACCTATACAAAAAATTAACTCAATATGCGTTAAAGACTTAAATGTAAAGTCCCAAACTATAACAACCCTAGACGAAAATCTAGGCAATATCATTCAGGACATAAGCATGGGCAAAGATTTTATGGTGAAATCTCCAAAAGCAATTGCAGCAAAAGCAAACATTTACAAATAGGATCTAATTAAGCTAAAAAACTTCTTCACAGCACAAGAAACTATCATCAGAGTGAATGGAAAACCTATAGAATGGGAGAAAAGCTTTGCTGTCTATCTGACAAAGGTGTAATATCCAAAATCTACAAGGAACTTATGCAAATTTACAAGAAAGAAACAACCCCATTAAAAAGTGAGGAAAAAACATGGACAGACAATTTTCAAGAAAAGATACACATATGACCAACAAACATATGGAAAAAAAGACCAATGCCACTGATTATTACAACAAGGCAAATCAAAACCACAGTGAGATACCATTTTGTGCCAGTCAGAATGGCGATTGTTAAAATGTCAAGAGACAAGACTACAATTTCAGGGATCATTTCTGTAGTTTGTTACTAGAGAAGCTTCTCTGAACGTGTAGAGCACCAGAACACATAGACACAGGGAGGGGAATATCACACACTGGGGCCTATCAGGGGGTGGGGGCTAGGGGAGGGATAGCATTAGGAGAAATACCTAATGTAAGTGATGGGTTGATGGGTGCAGAAAACCACATGGCACATGTATACCCATGTAATAAAACTGCATGTTCTGCACATGTACCCCAGAACTTAAAGTATAATAAAAAATAAAAATAAAAAAAATAAAGAGCATGCTTACAAAATTAAGACTGAATTTCAGAAAGGTCCTCCATCATTATTTTAGTTGATGGAATTCATTAGGCTCTCTTTCCTTAAAACATATCATCAAGTATGATATGGTGGGTACTCTTTTTAAAAAGGCGGGGAGAAGGGAAAAAAGGAGAGGAGGAAATA
Source organism: Chlorocebus sabaeus (assembly GCF_047675955.1). Classification (NCBI taxonomy): domain Eukaryota; kingdom Metazoa; phylum Chordata; class Mammalia; order Primates; family Cercopithecidae; genus Chlorocebus; species Chlorocebus sabaeus. The sequence goes on along the minus strand of NC_132906.1, from coordinate 39,953,398 downwards.
AGATTTACAAAAAGTGGAGTTGAAAGGAGAATCGAGGGGAAGGAAGGAGGATGAGAGAAGAGGACAGAAAAGGAAACAGGAAGAGGAAGGGGGCGTAAGGGGAAAAGAAGTAAAAAGCATGCGTATGAATGGTTAGCCCTGTCTTACTATACAGGATTAGAAAGATTAAGTATTGCTTCTCAGCCTTTGGCTAAGATAAAGTGTAAAACCTGAAGTAGCTGCAAAAGGGAAACAATAGTTGAAACTGTTCCTGCGAAAAATGTTTTGTTTTAAATAATGTTTTGTTTTAAATAAATGTTTTGTTTTAAATAAAGGAGTTTAAGTCAAAATGTCAAGAGACAACAGATGCTATTGAGGTTGCAGAGAAATAGGAATTCTTTTACACTCTTGGTGGGAATGTCAGTTAGTTCAACCATTGTGGAAGAAAGTGTGGTGATTCCTCAAAGATTTAGAACCAGAAATACCATGTGACCCAGCGATTCCATTACCAGGTCTATACCCAAAGGAATATAAATCATTCTATAATAAAGATACATGCACACATTCATTACAGCACAATTCACAATAGCAAAGACATGGAATCAACCCAAATGCCCATTAATGATTGACTGGATAAAGAAAATGTGGTACATCTACATGATAGAATACTATGGAGCCATAAAAAGGAGTGAGATCATGTCCTTTGCAGGGACATGGATGAAGCTGGAAGCCATTATCCCCAGCAAACGAACACAGGAACAGAAAACCAAGCACTACAGGTTCTTATTTATAAGCAGTAGCTGAACAATGAGAACACCTGGAAACTGGGAGGGGAATAACACACACTGGGACCTGTTGAGAGAGTGCACCAGGGGAGGAGCATTAGGAAAAAGAGCTGATGTATGCTGGACTTAATACGTAGGTGATGGGTTGATAGGTGACAGCAAACCTCAAGGCACTCGTTTACCTAAGCAACAAACCTGCACATCCTGCACATATGCCCGGGACTTAGAAAATAAAATAAAATAAAATAAAATAAAATAAAATGAAAGGTAAAACAATTCAAAAAAAGAGCAACAACTGATACATTCTGCAGCATAAATAAACCTCAAAATTGGGCTAAGTGAAAGAAGTCAGATGCAAAAAACTATACATTGTTTAATTCAAATTATTTACATGGTCCAAAAAAGGCAAATTTACAGTGATGGAAAGAAAGATCAAAGGCAGTATAAGGTTGAGGGTGTGTGGGAGGGTAGATTCATGATTGCCAGGCAAAGTTTTGGGGTAACTGAAGTGTTCTAACATTGGGTTGTGGTGAACAATTGTACAATTTTGATAAAAACAAAGATAATAGGGGAGAAGTCGGTTCCTTTATTGAGGCACCTCATTAAGGAGGTGATAATGGAGTTAGGACCTGTAGGATGGGAAGGATACAAGCTACGTGAGAGTATGGAGGCAAGGATTCAGGTTGTCAAATAACCTGGGTTAGCTTCCCAGGTAAAGACAAAGATCCTGAGCAGGTTTTAGAACAGCAAAAGAAAGAAGACACCAGAGAATGCACTTCTGATCATTGGTGGTCTCTAGTAGGGAACTTTGTCTCTAACTCATCAGGCAGCCTTTTATTAACTGCCTCTAGCAAGGGGGCTTTATAGGCATGCACATGGCCACACATTCAGAGGGACTGGGATTTATTTAATTATTCGTTTTGTCATCTTGAAATTCTGAATACTTTTATCTTTGAACTTGGATTTTGTTAGTGAAACCCACAGGGGTGATGGAGAATTCATGTTGGTAGAGAGATAAGCATAATATGATGTTCTACCATTATTAATTACCATCCATTTACCTACAATGTTTTCAATGCCCCATGAGCACATAATTCCAGTGGAACCAGAATGCTTGGGAGTTCAGTGAGAGTCAAAATGAGTAGTATTCAGAGTAAGAGAGTTATGCCTATGTCTGAACATGGAGGATGGGAATGCCGACAGCCCGACAGCCCTGAGACAACGCACTTTGAATTTGAAACAAAACTTTCTTTGAATGCAGAAAGAAGGCAAAGATGTTCTAAGAAACACAAACAATTAAGAAATGATATAAACTTTCTTACTCATGTTACTTTCCTGTATTAGCCAGTGAATTACACTGAAAATGATAGAGAAGGAAAGGCAAAGATAGGACAATCCTTTCCTGTGGAGTGTTGGTAGTGAGTGGATACAGCACAAAGTAAGACAGTTGAGTTAATTTCTTGCAGAATTTTCACTCTTCTAGTAATAATAAAATACATATGTGTACATGAGCTACAAAATAGAAATAGTGTAATTTCCTTGATTCCATAACCGAACGAAATGTTCTTATATTTGCATTTTGAAACTGACATTATACAATGTAAAGACGAACAGCAAACTTTATGGCAATAAAGTAAAATTTTACTTTTTCTTTACTTAGAATAACATTAGTTAGCAAATTTTAAAATGTTACAAATTTAAAGTTTGTAGAAAATGAGAAAAAAGCTTATGATTCTGGTATCTTTATTGTCACATTTTACCATACATTACTAATAAAAAAATCCATGATTTTTATTTTGCATTGAGCCTTGCAAACTAAATGGCTAGTTCTAATTGCTGAGAGATTTTATCAAACTTACTATTCTGAGGAGGTTAGAGGTTTAAAAACTCTACCTTGCCCAGATGTTACACTTTTCCCTGGTTTAGGTGTATAATCAGAGGTGAGATTTGCATGTGTGAGTTATTATGAGACAGTGTTTAATTCCTTAGATTTATATTGTGCCTTCAACTTGAAAAGCTAAATCTGAGCTTGCAAATTTTGCCAATAAATAATTGTCATTGTCCTGTCTTTGCTGTGAAATTGACTAAGACTTTTGAGAGCAGCCTTCTGGGTTATCAAACCAAACTTCTGCTTGCTCACTCCCACATCCCACAGTTATTTTGGTATAAGCGTATATGGCAGATTTTCACTGAAAAAATACAACAATACAGTCATTCTTCAGTAGGCATAAGGGATTGTTTCCATGACCCCACACATAAAATCTGCAGATGCTCAAGTCTCATACAAAACAGTGTAATATTTGCGCATAACCTATGCATATCCTCCTGCATACTTTAAATCATCTCTAGATTTCTGATAAGAATTAGTACAAGGTAAACACTATGGAAATAGTTGTATTTTCAAATTTGTATTATTTGTATGGTATTATTTTTATTTTTTTATTTATTTTTTATTTATTTCCAAATATTTTTGATTCACAGTTTATTGAATTCATGGATGTGGAACTCACAAATGTGGAGGACAGACTGTATTCCTTGTTGAAACTTTGAGTTCTTTACATTTACTAGATTATGGATTTTCTTTCTTTCTTCCTTTTTTTTTTTTTTTTTTTGCATGTCAGAGGTTATTTTCTTAAATCATTTTTCTCTTTTTTAACTTGTATTTCCGATTCAGGACGTATATGTGCAAGTTGGTACCTGAGTATATTGCATGATATCGAGGTCTGTGGTATAAATAATCCCATCACCAGGTACTGGGAATAGTGTCCAACAGTTTTTCAACCTTTAACCCCACCTCTCTTCTCCTACCACTATAGTAGTCCCTCATCTTTATGTCCATGAATAATACTCAATGTTTAGCTCCCATTTATAAGTGGTTTATATTTGGTTTTCTGTTCCTGTGTTAATTTGCTTAGGAAAATGACCTCTAACTGCATCTCTGTTGCCGGAAAGGTCAGCATTTTATTCATTTTTATGGCTGCATAGTATTTCATGGTGTTTGGGCAAAAGACGTGAACAGACACTTCTCAAAATGGCCATACCCATGGCCAACAGACATGTGAAAAAGCACTTATGATCACTAATTATCAGAGAAATTCAAATTAAAACCATGATGTGATACCATCTCACATAAGTCAGAGTGGCTACTATTAAAAAGTCAATAAACAACGAATGTTGGCCAGGCTATGGAGAAAAGGGAATGCTTAATTTTTTATTTATCATACACTGTTGGTGGGAATGCAAATTAGTTCAGCCACTGTGGAAAGCAATTTGGAGATTTCTCAAATAACTTAAAATGGAACTACCATTCAACCCAGCAATCTCATTACTGGGTATATCCTCAAAGAAAACAAATCATTCCACCAAAAAGACTTGCACTCATATGTTCATCACAGCGCTACTTACAATAGCAAAGACGTGGAATCAACCTAGGTGCATATCAATGGTGGATGAAACAAAAACAATTTGGTACATTTACTGGATTGTAGAAGTAAATTATCTTCATCTCTACTGGCTACAAAATCACAGAAAACAAATAAATAAACAAGCAAAATATAAACAACAGTAACAAGACCATTGACAGCACTGATCAAGCTTATAAAAATTGCCTATTTGTGTCCTGTTTAAAAATTACCACAGCATCACCAGGAGCAGTGGCTCATACCTGTAATCCTAGCATTTTGGGAGGCCATGGAGGGCAGATTGCCTGAGCTCAGAAGCTTGAGACCAACCTGGGCAACATGGTAAAACTCTGTCTCTACTAAAAATACAAAAAAATTACCGGCCGTGATGGCACATGCCTGCAGTCCCAGCTACTTGGGAGGTCAAGCATGAGAATTGCTTGAACCTAGGAGGCAGAAGTTGAAGTGAGCTAAGATCATGCCACTGCACTCCAGCCTGGGCAACAGAGCGGGCCTCTGTCTCAAAAAAGTAAAAAAAAAAAAAAAAAAAAAAAAAAAAAAAAAAAAAAAAAAAAAAAAAAAAAAAAATTAAAAAAAAAGAAAGGAAACAAAAAGAAAGAAAAATTACCACATCACTATAAGAAAAAATCAAGCAAAGATTTAGGAAACTCCAGCAAGAGCCAAAAATATATATATATTTTTTCTCTAAATAAATAGAAGAAGTAATAACTGAAAGCAGTGTGCTGAGCTACCAAAAGATATTGCTAAATTTGTACATGATATTGCAATGAACAGGATTAGGGCAGCAATGAAATTGTCCAAGGGAACAATTGACTAGGAGTAAAACTGCTTGAGTCATAGAACATCTTGTTTAGTAATCAAAAACACACACAACAAAATAAAACATAAAAAACACAGCTCAACAGCATAGAGAGTTAAGGAGTCATGAAAGGTTTGAAAATAGCAACCAGATTTAAGAGTTTTTCTAAAAAAAAAAAAAAAAATTATAGCATTTTTAGACTTGGGTGGAACAAACCTTCTATCTTACCAGCATTCTTACTCAATTACTTCAGTTGCAGAAGATCCCAGTATTCCGAGATCCAATACAGATGTATTTGCTTTAGTACCTCCCTCACTAACATAGCTTTCCTATTTTCATTCCTTCGACAGAATTACCAGGGCCCATTACTTTAACCGTTATCTTGTTAAAACTCTCTATTTACTATTTTTATTTTGTCTCCTCTGAAATGCAACTTACCAATCCTAGATAAATCCAGCTACCTGACTTCTTCATATCTGTGATAGATATTATAATGTTTAATGTATTATAAAACTGTAGACATAAGTGCTATAATAAATCTGTATAACTCCAATTGTTTTCATCACTTAGATTTCTTTGTTTCCTTAGAAGTATTTTTTTCTAATATTCCACGAAAGTAGTCTCAGTCAGTTTTTTTATCTGCATCTTCTAGTTTCCTGATTAAACTGTCAAAGAAAAAGCAGGTCAGAGAGAGTTAAACAGGCTAGGAAAACTTGATTTAAGCCTGTTAAAATAGAGGAGAGAATTGAAGTTAACTCTGCAGAAACAAAAGACATGAGGGTCGCTAAGCATTGGGATGAGGTAGAGGAAAATACTGAAGAACATCAGGCATGCGATTCGTGAATGTGATTGCGCCATCTGATTTGCTAAATGGTGTTCCCTGAAGCTAGGCTCCTACCTTTTCACGGAGAATGAGAGACTGGGGCAAAGTGGTGGCTCCCAGGTTCTTGAGAAAGACTTTCCTAGTATATAAAACTGGCAAGAGGCTTGGAGAAGCCTTCCGTCCCAAAGAGGTAAGAGAAAGAATTTAGAATAAAAAGTTTTCTCGAGTAAATGCCCAGAGAAAATGGAGGTCCAGGGCACATAGGAAGAAATCTGCCTAAAGATCGGTCAAGCTGAGGGAAAATATAAAGCCTTCTTGGACATCCTCACCTGCCCCCACTTAGCTAATTACTTCTACTTCACATTAGTCTTTCATTAGACCTATAGGTTAACGTGTCTTTCTTCCCTGGAAGGTGCTTTTCCTCATTTCTGCACACGTCCGTCCAATCTAAGCTCCTTTCTCTGTGCTTTGCATTTTATCTCCTTGATTTGCTTAGTGATATCCATTAATTTCCCTTGTAGTCTCTTACATTTTCAACTTCCTTGTCTCTGCTCCTTATTAGCATCAAATCGTTTTCAAAACAATAACAAAACAGCCAAATCCCATTTATTACACCATTCTGTTATTCAACTTCTCTTTAGAGCCAATTTTATTGAAATATTTTATGAATCACAGTCCTCTAGTCTTAATTTCCTACTTCTATACCCACCCATACTTTTGCTCTGCATCACTTATATAAATCTTATTTTATAATAAAAAGCAATGGCCCTTTTATTTCCCCTATTATATTTGATATTTCAATATCATTTTGAGGCACTGAATATACCATTTGCTTAGTTATTTACTTAACTACTATAATACTGTAATTTTCTCATTTTACACTTGAGGATCAGACACTTTTTGTTTTTTCCACAAAAGGTTTTACTCTTCCTTTTCCCAAATGCTCATGTTGTAAGAATCATGTCCTTAATGCTATTGTTTTCTTCTCCTCTACTTACACTCTCTAGCATGTTGCATTCATGCCTTTTATCATTCATGGGCTAATAGATTCTAACTATATATTTACTCGCATATCTTTCTTGTCAGTTTCAGACCATACATAAAAATTATCTCTCTATGGACATACACGTGGCACAAAACTAACCCATTTAATACTGAACTCATAACCTTTGCCCTTCCACCTTCAAAACTGTCCTTCCATTTCTCTCCATTGTTTTTTAAATGACAACATTTATCTAACAGAAATCTGAGAGTCAAGGATTTACATCATCCTTGACTCCTTTCTCCTTACTTATTTCACCTCAAATACCAAGGCATGTAGTTTCTAAATGCTCTACTCCCTTAAATCTGTGAATTTTTCTCTATTTTGATGGTTGATTTTCTCCTTTAGGTCCATCTAGATTACTGTAATAGCCTATCTGTATTTAAGTTTGTCCCCTTCTTGGAAATTATTTACCTAGAACTATGTAATCTGGCTATTTTATTTACTTCAAAACTTTTGATACAGTGTTTCTTATTTCAAAAAATTTATGAAATAGTTAAGCAATTACTACTACTTACCACTTCAGGCAAATGCTCCTTAATCAACACCAACTTTTGTACTAGATTTGTATCTATCTTAATTGCCTTTTAAAGTTCTTCAGACATGAAATGTCTCATAACCTTGAGTTTTGATATTTTCCTTTTCTTCTGCCTGAAATACACTCTCTACTCCCTCCCTTTACACCACCTCTCACTGGGTCTATTAGTTAGCTGTGCTGCAGTAGCAAACGTTCAACAACAGATATATTTTTAACTCACTCATTTTGCATGCTGCCTTTATGGGTCAGCTACTATGACTTTACTAAAGTGTAAAGTAATTTAATCATTATTGTTTTTTTCCTACAACTTGACTAAAAGATTCATTTTCAGGCATTTTTATCTTGATGGAATTTTTTGTCTTTTTGTCAGTACCTTGAAGAGTATGTTAGGATCAGTCAGTATGAAATGTTGAACTTAATGAATATATTAGGATTCAGGCTAACCTTGATGTCTATCATATAAATTTAATATATAATACATATATATATAATGTATTTATTTTTACTTTTTTTGCATTACGTGTTATAATTTTCATTAAGAAAAAGAAAAGCTGAAGGTAGATCAGCATATAAAAATTACCTCTTTTTGCAGAATTGAAAGTAGTACCTCTGTTAACTTTTAAAAGGTTATGATAAGTACATTTCCTTCTAATAGGTCAAAATAAATCCAGAACACCTAAAATAAAGACTTGATTAAGTATGTTTTAAATTACTTCTTTTTATTATTATTTTATTGCATTCCCAAGGACACAGCGTAAAGTGAATTGAAGTGAAAAAAATTAGAGTGATCAATATCATCATAACCCAAATTACTTTGAATCATTTGCTCATCTCTAACTATTATGAGCAACTTGAGTTGACATTTTCTATATCAATTAACATTATACTGAATATACTTCAATTTAATTTTCTCTAAATAACTTTTTTATATGCCACATGGAACAAGATCTTGCTATGTACCCTTCATTTCCAGTTTATATGCTTCAGTTGAAAGATAATTTGATTGCTTTTCTTTTGTGTCAGGGTCTTATTATAAGTTTTTCACATAAATATGAAACTCGAAAATGAGTTTATAATCCCCTGTGTAGAATGACTTGGACTAACAATGTGATTTTTTTAGTGAATGTGAATATTTACCTCTCTTATAAGACATAAAAGGAAAAGAAACACTGAAAGTCAAAAATTCAACTTGCAGGTAACCATCCTAAGATCTGCACCATCCCCCAAAACTTAGTGAAAACTTTTTAGTGTCGGCCTCAATTTACTCTCTTGGACTATTCCAGTAGATGGATAAATTATTTCTCTTCATCTAGACATGCTACTTTTCAGTTGATGTTTTACAGTTGGAGTGATATTTCTGACTTATAATATGATATTATCCCTTCATTAAAGCTATTCATGGTTTCTTATCACAAACCTGTAAGCTTTTCAGTCTCCAAATCCCTACATCATCACTCGTGCTATGTTGCATTATTTGCTCGTACATCAAAATGTCTTGATTTCTACTCCTCCACACAGCATCTTCTTTATGTCAGGAATGACTTTTATATATATATTTTTTAACCAGTGATACTTTTTGTCTTCTTTTATGACTCAGTCTCTTGAATTGTTACGTGCCTTCTTTCATCATGATTTTTATAGCTTATCAACGTATATTTATTTTTGAAAAGGACATGGTGTTAGATAATATGTCAAGTCTTGGATAAATAATAACAGACGTGGTCACTCCAAACTTGTTATGAAATACAATAATCAAGAAATGCATCATAGAAATATAAGTAGATAACTGGTGAACAGTGCTATAAATAAGAGGAATGTGGAATCATGATACAATATAAATTAGGGAAATTATCAAGGCACTGAGTTCAGGAAAACCTTTCCAGGAAAATAATAATTAAACTAAAAAGTAAAAGATGAGTAGGAGTTGCCTATGTAAAAGAAGCAGCAGAGACCATTCCAGCAGAACTAGCATATGCAGAGGCCATCTGGTAGAATTTTACTTGGGAGATAAGAGATTTTGAAATTGAGCAAATACAGGCAGAGGGAACAAGCACGAAAGGCTACAGCATTTGTGGGGTCCAGACCAGTTCATAGATTTGAGGAGTTAAATGTTTATCTTAAGAATAATGAGACACTGTTAACATATTTTAGGTAGATTAACAAATAAGGAGAGTTGCTTTTTGTATAATTTTTCATGATGGTATTCAGAGAACTAATTGTAGTAGACAAAGAATGAGTCAGTGATTTTGATTTGAAATGCTTCACACTAGAGGGGCATTTTGGAAATTTGTAAAGGCAGTTTACACAATGATTGGGGTTCACCAGTAAAAGTTAGTGAATGAGAGGGAGCAGTATTAGATCACAGAGATCAGTTCTATACAGGAAAATATTGTCCTTCCAGAAATTAGCATACTTTGAACAATGTGTTTTTATCTATCTAGATAAGAGCGCAAGTGTATTTTACATAAAGCCAAATGTGTTTTTTTGTGTAGTTTTAATACACCAAATATTATGGGCAAATTGTTTTGATATCACTTAATTTTATGTAAATGTAACTCTGGTGTAAATCAAGGAGAGTTTTTGTATTTTGCTGTATTCAAAATAAAACAAGAATTAATCATGATTGTAAAAAATTTTATTGCTGACAGCAGTACACTAATGATGTCAATACACATGCTAATGATACACCAACAAAACATACCTGTATAAATGTACTTTTATATCTGTTACATTTATTATAATTCTAAATACATATTAATATTCTACTTTAGTAATTATTTCACAAGGTAAAACAAGTTGAAAAGTATCAATAATACTCAATTGAACATTGAAATTGAGTTGCTTAATATTGTTACTAAATTAACGATTACCCTGTGGCGACACAGTTTTGTTTTTCTATTGAAGCAGACATCTTCAGTATTAAAAAGGTTGCCAAGAAACACTGCTAGTAAACTGAAAAAGATATATCACATTTTAGAGAATAAATGTAAAGTTTGTATTAAATTTAAAGTTTGTAATATTGTCAATGTGATGTTTATAATGTCTTTTATTTAGTATATAACCTCCCATTTTTGTTTTTACTTCATAGTACAAATTATTAAAAACTAAGAAAACCACACACTACCATGAAAATAATAAAACCATTCCTGTAAGAGGCTATGAGGCCGGGTGCGGTGGTTCACGCCTGTAATCCCAGCACTTTGGGAGGCCGAGGTGGGTGGATCATGAGGTCAAGAGATCGAGACCATCCTGGCCAACATGGTGAAACCCCATCTCTACTAAAAATACAAAAATTAGCTGGGCATGGTGGCACACGACTGTAGTCCCAGCTATTTGACAGACTGAGCCAGGGGAATCGCTTGAACCCAGCTACACGAGAAGCCGAGGCAGGAGAATCACTTGAACCTGGAAGGCGGAGTTTGCAGTGAGCCGAGATCGTGCCACTGCACTCCAGCCTGGTGACAGAGCGAGACTCTGTCTTAAAAAAGAAAAGAAAAGAAAAGAAAAGAAACTATGAGTATAAAGGGATAAAGGGCCAAAAAAAAAAAAAAAAAATTCTACATAAAATTTCCACTGGCAATACCACTCTTCCAAAAAAAAAAAAAAATCATGAAGTGAAAATGTTACAAATTGGCTGTATAATTAAAAGCAATCAAGAAAAATTTCCACTGCCAGTGGGTAAAGAACAAATCCATTTGCAAATGTCTTGTTATTACATCCATCTTTTTAAAGATGTCTCTTGAAGTCACTTTTCCATATAGCTTCTGTCCCATTTTTCTCCTCTCTTTGACAGATAAATTATCTTAAAATGTTGCCCATGCTCGTTGGCTGCCCAAGACCCAGAACTTTTTTCTCTTCTCTTCTCTCTTTGTGTAATTACTCATTTAGTCTTCTCATACAGCCTCATGGCTTAAAATACATATGTATATGTATATATGTATGTATATGTATATGTATATGTATATGTGTATGTATATATATATGTATTCAGAATCTGACCACTTCTTACTCCACTGCTATCACAATGGTTTAAGTCACCACAAACTCGTACCCTGACAATTTTAGTAGACTCATAATTAGTATTTCTACTTCTACCCTTGCCACCTCGATGCTATAATCTATTCTCAACACAGTAATTATCTGTAAACTAATGCCCAGACCATGTCACTCTTCTTTCTGTTCATAATCCTCTTCACCTTACTTATAGTAAAGATCAAGCACAAGATTTTAGCTGAAACTTCAGAAATCTTCTCTGACTTCATCTGGTAGATCATTCAAACTGTTACTCACGTCGCTGTCTTTGAACTCAATAGGTCACCTTGAAGCTTTTGGGCTTGACTTTTTTTTCCTCCTTTAGATACTTCCTTTTAGATAATCCCTCCCTCTTCTCTTTTCAAAGCTTCGGTCAGTTGTTCTGTCTGCTGTGACTCGCCTTGCGTCTCTGTCTTCCGCATCTTTTTAATCTTTCTCGATAGGACATCATTTCTGAAGTGTCATGTAGTTTATTTACTCTGATGGAAAGTAAGCTCAATGAGGAGAGCAAATGTATCTATTTTATTTCTTATATTAGTTCTAGCTAACAGACAATAATTGTTCTATATTTAATAAATGGATAACAAAAACAATAAAGCAATTAGTGTTAAAACTAATTACTTATGTAAAGTTCTTATGGTAGGAAAAATAATTATGAGTAGTATATTCAACATTACCATCAATAAATAAAAATATTCGTTAATATTTGTATCTTAAAATATTTCCTTAGAAACTATTTATTTTCCATTACAGCTCAGAGAACACCAGTTGTAGGCAATTCATAGCATATGTTTATAGCCAGTATTGAGAAAGAAAAAAGAAAAGAGCATAAGCATTTTAGAAATTTCCTGTATTGTTTATAGACCAATATTTAGGTGTCAAAAATCTCAGAGAAGAACTTTACAAATCAATAGAGTGTTTCAATGGAATTAAAAAGAATAGCTTGGTTAATAGGTCATTCCTCAACTGTGTAGTAACAAGATGAATTTAAATATATTATCTCACATAGAAAAGGATTATCTGAAGAAAATCATGTTAATAGGCTTTATATTCATCAGTTTTGTATGGCTATCACAAAATACCACAGAATGGATAAGTTACAAAGGACAGAAATTTATTTCTCACAATTCTGGAGGCTGAGAAAAACAAAATCAAGGGACAGACAGATTAAACACTGTTCTTCTGCTTCCAAGATGGCAGCTTGAACCCTGCATCTTCCAAGAGAGGAGGAATGCCACGTCCTCACATGGCAGAAGAGAAGACCCACTCCTGGAAGCCCCTTTCCCTTTGTATGGCAGTATTAATTTATTAATTAAGGCAGAGTCCTTGTGACCTAAACACCTCTCAGAAGGCCCCATCTCCTATCACTGTTGCACTGGAATTTAAGTTTTTAACACATACATTTCAGGGAACACATCCAGACCATAGTGAACTTTATTCTCTTTTTTGAGATATTGTAAATATTTTAATAAATCAGTTAAATTATATCTATTAAAATAGTAATGATTATACCCTTCAGATATCTTTGTAAAACTAGATGTTTTCCCCATATATTACAATAAAATAAACAGTATGTATTCAAAATGAAGAAACGATCATTAGACCTGTCAATACAAAAATTAACTTTGTTAGAATTTTTAGTATGTATATTTAGCAAAATCAACTAAAATTAAGATTAAAGATACCAGTTGAGAAAGATATTATTCAATTTTGGGATGACTTTATTTTAAAAATACTTTTAAGTGTCTATAAACTTACAATAGTGATTGATAGACTGATCCATTTAAAAATATATGTGCATGTGGAGACTTCTCATTTCAGCTCCAAGATGCGAAGAGCTCCAATATACAAAGATCACTACTCTTGCTCTCATTACAAGACAAAACCTCAACAAGTGGAGAGACAACTCTTCTTGGATGCATACGCAAATTAAAACACAGGGCAACCTGCTATATTAAAAACTGCTGAAGCAGGTGGATACAGAGAAATATACCTTGCAGGGAGCAGAAGCTCACAGATATAGCCAATGCTGGTCTACTGAATGAAATGGCGGCTCACAAGTGAAAGAACTGCAAGACACAGATTCCACATAAGAGAGGATGTCTAGTCAAATCCAAAGACAGCAGGGGACCTACAAGCAAAAATAATAGAGGAAATTTAAGTCTCTGATATTTACAATTGCAATAAACATGAAGGCCTGCTTAACTCAGCCAGATAAACATAAAATCTTAAACTAAATGCGTATTTACTTCAGTCCCTATTACCTAATACATCATGTATGGCTTGCAACAAAAAAATGACCAAGTATCCTGAAAGGAAAGGTAACAAGACAATCTGAAGACACACGGCAAGTATTAGAGGCAAAATAAAATAAGGCATAGATTTTCAAATTATCAGACTGGGATTTTAAAATATAATATGCTAAAAGCCCTGATGGAAAAAGTGGACAATATACAAGAAAAGATGGGTAGTATGTGAAAAGGGATGGCAACTTTAAGAAAAAATATCAAAGAGAGATTTAAAAATTAAAAACTGTAACATATAAATGATGATTTGATGGGCACACAAACAGAGCGGATACAGTTGAAAGGAAAATCAGTGAGCTTGAAGATAGGTCAAAAACTTCTCAACTGAATGCAAAGAGAATAAAGAATAAAAATTTGGAACAGATATCCAAAAAGAGACAACTACAAAAGTTATAACATACTACAAAAGTTGTAACATACACATGATGGAATTACACAAAATATTTGAAAAAAAATAATAGCTAGAAATTTTCCAAAATTGCTTACAGGCACCAAACTGCACACCCACGAAAGTCAGAAGTCAGAAAATACCAAGCAGAATACATACCAAAAAAAAAATATCTACTTAGACATATCAAAATTTACAGAAAACAAAAGCCAAAGAGACAATCTTTAAAGAAGACAGAGAAGGGAAAACAAATCAACAATGAAGCCTCTTACCTTTTTTCCAGAAACCTTTACAGGATTAAGGATGAGAATTGCAGTAGAATTCTTTTCAGAAATCATGCAAAGAAGAGAATGGAGTAAAATATATTTAAAGAGTTGGGGTGAAAAGCACCAATCTACTATATTACTGTATACAGCAAAAGTATCTTCCAAAAAAGAGTGAGAAATAAATATTTTTTCAGGTAAATAAAAATATAGGTAATTTGTCACCAGTGGATGTGCCTTGTAAGAAATAAGAAAATAATTTGGTTTTTTTTTTTTTTTTTTTCGAGACAGAGTGTCACCCAGGCTGGAGTGCAGTGGTGTAACCTCGGCTCATTGCAACCTCTGCCTCCAGGTTCAAGCGATTATCCTGTCTCAGCCTCCTGAGTAACTGGGATTACAGATGTGTGCCACCACGTCTGGCAAGTTTTTTTAATTTTTAGTAGAGACAGGGTTTCCCCATGTTGGCCAGGCTAGTCTTGAACTTCTGACCTCGGGTATCTGCCTGCCTCAGCCTCCCAAAGTGCTGGGATTACAGGTGTGAGCCACCATACCCGGTCAAGATTTTTTTTAAAAGACATGGATGGAAATTCATGTAAGCCAGAAACTTGTGAAGAAAGAAAGGACTTTAAATAGGTAATAAATAAAACTGTAGTAAAATATTTTATTTTTTTCCTTAACAGATCTAATAGATAACTGCTGGCTTGCAATATTGAACATTTTTTATATATGAATAAGTAAAATTAATAAATTTTACTTATATTATTAATAATTTTATTAATAATAAAATTAATAAAAGCCAGCCATGTAATACTCTGGTAGAAGACACTTTGACCGCATGTGAAGTGGAACAGTGGAACAGTGCTTTTTGAAAGTAGAGTTAGATTAGTGTAAATTAATACTACAAACCCTAGGGCAACCACAATTTTTTTTTTTAAATGAACTAGTTGATATATCAAGAGAAGAGAATAAATGATATCATATAAAATGCTCAACAAAACCCAGAGAAAATAGAAAAATGAGATTAATAAAGGATAAGTGTAATGAATAGAAAACATTTATAAATATAGTAGGTAATAATTCAACTACATTGATAATTGCTTTATTTATTTATTTATTTATTTATTTATTTATTTATTATTTTAGGAGGTTTATTTGTCAAAGTTAAGGTGGTGTGGTCAAGAGTCAGGTCTAATGCCTTTCTCCAAAGATGATTTTCAGGGCTCCAAATTTAAAGGGGAAATGGTGGTATATTGAGAAGTACATAATTTTCATGTAAGAGAGGTGCTAGGGAAAAACAGTCATTCATGCCTTTGTCTTGCTCAGTGAATCTGCATTTTTTTTCATGTTCAAATATAGGTCAAAATAATTTTTTATTATAGTTTAAGTTCTAGGGTACATGTGCACAATGTGCAGGTTTGTTACATATGTATACATGCTGAATGCGCCCGATTTCATCTAATTTCATCTGATAATCACTTTAAATGTGAATGTTCTGTATACACCAGTTGAAAGATTGAGACTGACCATAGAGTGATCAAAGACCCAAATAGATAGTGTATATAAAATTTTAAAAATAAATACACCCCAGATAGATGTAAAGCAAAGGGATGGAGAAAAATACACCATGACTGCACACAATAAAATAAGATAAAGCTGTTGTAGCTACGTAGCTTGAGCATCCCTAATCCCAAAATTCAAAATCTGAAATACTCCCAAATCTGAAATTTTTGAAAGCAAACATGATGTCAGAAGTAAAAAGTTCCACACCTGACCTCATGTGATGGGCCACAATTAAAACTTTTTTTCTTTGACAAAATAATTTAAAATGTTATCTAAAATTACCTTAGGCTATGTGTATCAAGTTTATACAAAGTATAAAATGAGTTTCACATTTAGACTTTCCCAATATGACATTGTCATTCCCAATATATCTCATTATGTATATGCAAATATTCCAAAATCCAAAGTCATCTAAAATCCAAAACACTTCCAGTCCTAAATATTTTGATAAGGTATACTCAACCTATATTTCAGAAAAGGAGACAGCAGAGCAAGGAAATCGTCAGGGATAAAGAAGGGTATTACATAATGATAAAAGGGTCAATTTTCCAAGATGAGCCAATCTATAAAGTGTTTCTAAAAATAAAGCATTGAAATAAGTGGAGGAAAAACCAAAAGAATCACAAGGAGAAATAAAAACTCTATCATTATATTTAGAGACTTCAAGATATCTATTAGTAATTGACAGACCCAACAGGTAGAAAATCAGTAAGGATGTAGTTGAAGTAAAAATCAACATCAATCAACTAGCTCTAATTAACATTTCCTTCATGCAACTGCAGAATACATTTTCTTGTTAAGGTCACATGAAACATTCACCACAATAGGCCACATCTCGGGTCATAAAACATACCACAGAGAATTAAAAGGATATAAAGAATTTAAGTATGCTCTCGGATGACAATGTAATTAATGAGAAATCAGTAACTGATGGGTATTTGGAAAATTCAAAAATATTGTAATATTGAACAATACACTTCTATATAACGTGTGAGTCAAAGAAGAAATTTCAAGAAAAATTAAAAATAGTTTGAACTAAATACAAACAAGAATACAACTTAACATTTGTGGAATTCAGCAAAGACAAGTTTGAAATAAATTTTATAGCATTAAATGCATGTTTAGAAAAGAAGAAAAATCAAAATCAATAATGTAACTTTACACCTTAATAAACTAGAAAAAGAAGAGCAACATTCACCTCTAGCAGCAGAAGAGAATAAATTGAAATATAATCGCCAAAATAAACTTGAAACAAGAAAACAGGAGGAAAAATTAATGAAACTAAAAGTTTTTGATTTTATTTTTAATTATTCATTTGTAATTATCACATGACTATACATATTTCAATGCATGTATAATGATCAAATCAGAATAATTGCTACCTCTATTACTTTGAACACTTATTATTTCTTTATACTGTTAACATTCAAACTCTACTCTTCTGGGTATCTTAAAGTGTACACTAGATTATGTTCTACCCTACTGTATAATAGAGAACCAAAAGGTATTATTTTTGTCTAATGGTAACTTTGTATCTTTTATGCAACCACTCCCAGTCCTTTCTCCCTGCCACAACTGAGCAAATGATATGAATACATGTTTTTCAAAAGAAGACATACAAATGGCCAACAGACATATTAAAAAATAGTGCTTAACATTAGAGACATGCAAATTAAAACAACAAGGAGGTATCGTCCTATACCAGTCAGAATTCATATTATTAAAATGTCAAACAATAACAATCGGTGAGGATGTGGAGAAAAGAGAATGCTTATATACTGTTGGTAGAAATATAAATTAGTCTAATCTCTATGGAAAACAATGTGGAGATTTCCCAAAAAACTAAAAATAGAACTACCATTTGATCCAGCAATCCTACTACTAGGTATATACCCAAATAAAATACATCATTATTTTAAAAAGATACCTGCACTTGTAGGTTTATCACATAACTATTCACAATAGCAGAGATATGGAATCAACTTGAGTGTCCATCAATGGATGATTGGATAAATAAAAAGTAGTACACATATATAATGGAATACTATGCAACCATAAAAAAGAATGAAATTATGTCTTTTGCAGCAACATGGAAGGAACTAGAGGCCATTATCCTAAGTAAAACAACTCAGACACAAAAAGACAAATAATATTCTCACTTATAAGTGGGAGCTAAATAATGTGTACACATGGATGTAGCATGTGGAATGACAGACAGTGGAGACTCAGAAGGGAGGGGAAAAGGATGGGAGTGGATAATGAGAAATTATTTAATGGGTACAGTGTATGATATTCGGTTTGACACCCTGAGAGCCTTGACTTCACTGTGCCATTTATCCATGTAACAAAATTATACTTGTATCCCATAAATTTATACAAATAAAGAATAATCTTATAAAAATGATACCAATTATTTACAATCTCTTCCAGAAAATAGAAACAGAACATTTTCTAACTCATTTTATATGACTGGCATTAC
This sequence comes from Chlorocebus sabaeus, assembly GCF_047675955.1. NCBI lineage: Eukaryota > Metazoa > Chordata > Mammalia > Primates > Cercopithecidae > Chlorocebus > Chlorocebus sabaeus. The sequence continues at coordinate 39,934,982 of NC_132906.1, read as the reverse complement.
ACTAACACCAAAACCAGATAAATACATTACAAGAAAACTATGGATCAATTTCTCTCATGAACATCGATGCTAAATTATGAACAAAATGTTAGTAAATCAAACCTAACCATGTTTAAAAATAATCATATGCCATAGCAAAATTGGATTTATATTCATATGCATGGTTGGTTCAACATTCAGAAATCAATATGATTCATGTCAGTAGCTAAAGAAAAGTAATCATTATATGATCATATCAATTGATACAGAGCAAGTATTTGACCAAATGTAACAACCATTCGTAATTACAACTCTCAGTAAAGTAGGAAGAAAGACATTTTCTTAACATTATAAAGAACATCTGCAAACAAACCTAAAGTAATATATTTACTGAAGAGAAACTAGATGTTTTCCCAGCAAGATCAGGAACAAGGCAAAGCTCTTGCCTTACCATTCTTGTTTAACATTATGCTGGACATCCTAGCTAATGCAATAAGACCAAAAACAGACACATTAGGAAGTAAGAAATAAAACTGTCTTTATTAATAGAAGACAATAGAATATTCTATATAGAATATTCCAAAGGCATGATCCAAAAGAATCTCCTGGATCTAATAAATAATTATAACAAGTTTATAAAATACAAAATTAATATACAGTAGTCAATTACAATCTTATTGGAGTTTACAATTTAAAGTACCACACCATTTACATTAGCACAAATAATCAATTACTTAGGAATAAATCTAACAAAATACCTTAAAATATATATGAAAACCCAAAACTCTAATGAAAGTAAGAAAATAAAATCTAAATTAATAGAGAAATAGACCATGTTCTTGGATAGGAAGACTCAATCTTGTTTAGATGTCAGTTCTTTTCAAATTGATCTGTAGATTCAGTGAAACGCCAGTCAGAATTTCAGCAAATTACATTTTTTAACATAATGACATAAAGATTTTAAAGTTTAAAAAAAAGCAAAAAACTCAGAATAGCCAACACAGTATTAAAGGAGAAAAAAAATGTTAGAGAATTGACACCACGCAATTTCAAGTCTTACTGTAAAGCTGCAGTATTCAAGTCAGTGGGAGTTGATAAAATAATGGACAAATAGATCCGCAGAAAAAAACTGGAGGACAGAAATATATCCACACAAATATAGTCCACTGATTACTGAAAAAGGAGCAAAGACAATTACATGGAGAGAGTATAATCTTTTAAACAAATACTGATGGAACAACAAAACGTCCACTGTACACGTGCACGTGCGCGCGCGCACGCACTCTCTCTCTCTCTCTCTCTCACTCTCACTCACACACACACACAAAGAAATCTAGGACCTGACCTTACTCCTTTCACAAAACGTTAATCAAAATAGGATCATAGACCCTAATGTAAAACACAAAACTGTAAAAATTCTAGAAGATAACAGAGGGAACAAAACCTGAGTGACTTGATTTGAGGGTGAGTTTCAGATACAATCCCCAAAGTGCAATCCGTTAAAGAAAAATGGGAAAGTTCAACTTTACTCAACTTAAGATTATCTGTTTTGTAAATGAGGCTGTTGAGAAAATAAGAAAGTATGAGAAGCCACAAACTGGGAGAAAATACAGTTGTTTTTCTATAACTGTAGGAGATTGGTTCCATGATCCCCAAGGACACCAAACTCAATGATGCTCAAGTTCTGTGTATGAAATGACAAGTTCAGCATCTGCAGATGCAGAGGCCAACTGTATTTGCAAAACATATACCTGATAAATGACAACATATAAATATGTTTTGAAACTGATCGTCTACAGGTCACATCTGTCAGACTTCCAAAATAATTGCCTGGGGAAGGTCTTATGATTCATGGTTTATATCCTGTCCCCAAGTAAGAGTCTTATTGTGAATGAGTCCCTGGAATCCTACTATGAGTTCCTCAAACTGTTGAGGTACTGACTAATATATAACCACTGATATTGAAAAGGACACTGATGTATTTCTGAATCAACAAGTTTTACTAATTTTCTTGCAGGTAAAACATTTTAGCCCATATGTTGTCATCTGAAGCCAATGATTGTAGCCTCTGTATTGTATTCTCAAATGAAAACAGACAAACAAACAAACAAAAAAACCTCTGAAATGCGTCCCCCTCTTTTCTCCTAACATTTCCTATAAAAGCATTCCAACTTGTAACAGACTTTGGAGCATGCTCAACTTTGTTGGTGTCTTCTCAGGTTGATCCTTACATTTGGCTTCCAATAAACCTTTGCCAAATTATTTCTGCTTCAACAACCTTAATTTTGTTGAACAGAATTATACTACTCATTTACAAGACAAATCTTTTTTATTTCAAAATATTATATTTTACCTTATAATGTTATTTCTATCTCAAGATTGTTCATATGCCCCCACAAATTTCTACCTTTCTCTTTTTATATAAAAATCACTTTAGCCTGTTATTGCTCATCCTAGCACCCACAACTCTGCTTATTCTATTTTTCATTAATTCTTTAATGTAGTGGTACCTAATCTCCTTAGTTCTCTTAAATTTGGACAGATTAATATAGGTAAATGCAAGCACCTGACTAGTGATTTCACGATATTATTTTCACATTTGGGTATATATTATTTTAAATTTCATTCCTTCCTTATTTAGCAGCAGAGGCACTGTATTCATTTATTTTGGAAATCATCCTTGTGCATAGATTATGAAATTTATGAATTGCATGGCAGGTAGTAAAGGAACATTAAAAATATATATTACTAAAATAAGAGACCTTATCTAGTAAGGCTGACGACATTTAGGAGACCATAATTTAGATCTTGTCACTTCTGGGTTTAGAAACCTACAATCCCTCCCCTAACACTTACATGATATGATATGATGTGATATCTTTCTCCTCTTTCACCTTTCCTCATGTCATGTTTGCCATCTCTAATTATATTCTATTAACACTGGTCTTCTTTCTGTTAGGTAAATGCTCTCAATGTGTTTCTGCCCTAGAGCTTTGTACTGCTTTTCCCTCAGTTATGAATGTTCTTTCTCCATGACATTTTGGTTTTGTTCTCCTCACAGAAAAGTTCTCTGAATACTCAATATGAAGTTAGGACTTTGTCTCATATAATGTATCTTCTATGTTTCGAATAGTGGAGTTTCATAAATATTTAATGAAAAAGTGAATGAGTAAGTGATTGAATGAAATATTTTTTGTGGAAACTGAAGAGAAGGAAGTTGAGGCCCAACAGTAGCCACAATAATTCCTGATGGAGCAGAACGATGATGTGATTAAGATAGGATTTCTGGCAAAGCAACTTTTAGACTGGATTTTCTGGTACTCTTGGCTATCCTGAGATCCTATTGCTCTTCTTTAATGCATTCAATTTTGTCACAAAGTGGTTAGAATCTTAATTCTTTCTGCTTTTGTCAACACAGAATTCTCAGGTCTACGTACAATCTTCTGCTTTATGATTTAAAATACAGATATCTGAAGCATGTTGCCTTTATTAATGGAGACAAAACTAGCTGTCAAGATGTAAGCCTGTATATCAGCATTTCATCAACAGTTACTCTTAATGAAAACATGAAATTGTTGGTTTGACAATAGATCAGAGTCCAATATATTTACAGATAAAAAAGGAAGAGAGATGGGGATGGAAGAACAATCCAATTATTTCCAGTATGAGAAATAACAAAATAATCTTATTGGATGCAAAGTATTTTATCATAAAATTGGTAATTAACACAATATCAAATTCTGATTTTAATGTGAATTCTCAAATGCAATATGAATTTAAATGTCTTTTTATAGGATAGACATTTGATAAAAACAAAATGGGGGGTAAAAGAAGGGAAATAAGAGCTTGTAAAGATAACCATTCAAAACATATTGTTTGAAGAATAAAATTTAAAATGGCAAGATATCAGTGGAATCATAGATAAACAGGAAAATGTATGAGAAAAAAATTTCAGACAGCTCAAATTTTAAAACCTTGAACAAGGAATAAAATATTCAAAACATAATGCTAAAAGTAAGTCATTTACCTGTCAACAAATGATAAAATAAATGCTAGATGGATTTAAAAGGTAAGTAAAACCTCGAATATGCTAGTTGAATAGATAAGCAAATATTTATCTCTTGTTCAATTTTAAATGTTTATATTAAAGTAAATTTTGAAATTATAAATAAAACTGATAGCATATAATAAAAATTAAAATAGCCTGTATACCAATAATAATTATATAAGAAAATTGAAGTAGAAATCAGAAGAAATATTTTCACATGTATAAAAATATCAACTTAAATAACCTGACTATATAAAGAACAACAGTATTTTAAAGGAATAAGAAAAAATACCAATAAAAATGGGCATACAATTTAAATAGTCAAATCTCAGAGACAAAATTTAAATTCATAAAATTTAACTGCACTAATAATCCAGATAATATGAAATAATAAAACTATGTAACAACATTTTTACATATAAGTTCACTATATTAATAAAGAATTATAATGCCCATGATTCTGGATGATTTTATGAAATGCATGCTTTTACTGTACTATTTTTCTTAGCCATTTATGTAAAATATTATGATATTTCTGAAGAAAATTTAACACTATAAATTAAACATTTTAAATTTTACACATTTTAATTTGGTAATTCAACTTGCAAGATTTTCCTAAGGGAACACTTAGAGATGAGATCAGAATTTTATGTACTATAAAATACGCTATCCTGTTTTTATGAAGGAAAAATGAGCCTAAATATTCTTCTCTGAGAAAACTATTAGATAGGTAATATTCATTACACAAAGTTGAATATTATTTAGTTGTTAGAAAACGTATCTTTGAAGAAAATGATATAAGAAAATGCTTATGATATGTTATTAAGTTAAAAATTCAGTATACAAATTTAATTTTACAACAATAATTTTGCATGTTTGGCATACAGAAAAGTTAGGGAAAAAAAGGTCAAAGGAAAGACAATGAATACCAAAGATTCATGGTAGTTTTCATTTGGATGTTACATTCCTGGTCAATTTTTAAAATTCTTTTGCTGACACGTTTTGTATTTTCTAAGCATTCTATCCTACTTTTTTATACTCAGAAAAACAATAAAATAAGCCGTCTAATCACACTTAGCTTGAAGAAAAGAATGAGAGGAGAAAGGGAGAGAAAAAATGATAAATCATAAATTTTTAAATAAGCAAACTCCAATATTATAAATAATATTAAAAAATCAATAATCAGTCCATTCACATTTGGTAGTGTAGGGGAAATCATTTGCAGGAAGGTTCCATTTTCCCGGTCTCTGTGCCATGCTCTGGTTCCATGCATATGTGAACTTGAATGCTTAAGCAAAAATCAAAGCATTCATTGACAAATACTGCTCCCATATCATTCTGCCCTCTTCCCCATTTTTTAAAGATAAGTAGATGACCAATAAAATCTTCAGGTCTCCTATTCTCTGTCGCTTTAACCTAGAGCTCTCCTGAAGTATGTTGATGGCAATTGAGTTCAATGTTCTCTCTTCTTTGGGTCCTGTCCTGGTTCTCCACCTCTCTGGGTTTAAATGTAACTCAAAGAAAAGACTCACTCCATTAGAAAGAGAGACAGAAACAGGAAAAGAAAGATTGAAGCTCTTAGGAGACCAAATGTCACCACTCAAAAACATGCAAGTTAGGCCAGGTGTAGTGGCTCACGTCTGTAATCCCAGCGCTTTGGGAGGCTAAGGCAGGAAGATTGCTTGAGCCCAGGAGTTGGAGATCAGCCTGGGCAACATGGTGAGACACGTTGCTACAATAAATTTAATTTCTTTTATTAAGAAACAAAAACAAAATCTAGTTTAGTGAAAAACCCAAAACCACTCTAGATATTTTAGTCAGAATTTAATATAGGAGACTATGGGATTATAAAAATCAAATAATAATAAATAAAAAAAATAATAAACCCAGCTATGACACAAAACAGACTTAAAAAAAAAAATCATTGTATGAGCTAGAGGGAAAAAAAATGTCTTTAGACTGGAACTCCTGAAGTAACATTCAGAACATAGCAGAAATAAACTTCCAAGGAGATCCGTTTAGGAAGAGAGGGGACAGCTGCCTCCTCTTCCTTTGTAAGGAGGGACAAATAATATTTCTTTACCCTTCACCTATGGAGGGTCTAGATACTGGGGTAGGAAAGGTTTTCACTGACTCCATTGCATCATGCTAGGGGTAAGCAATGGCACAAAGAGGAAACCAGTAAACTTATTATTTAGTATGACATGTTAATAAGAAATCTGTCTCTAATTCAGAATATATCTTGTGTGAATTCATTATAAAATTATAAAGATGAATATTAAAAACCCCATAATCACCAATACAACAATAAACAATTCAAAAATCAGGAATCTAAGACAGCCACAAAACTGGAGACTAGACACTGAAATATTTTTGATGCAAAAGTTTATATCATCACAAGTTTAACTGCCAGAAAAAAAAAATCACAGAAAATTGGGATGTGATTCACTTCCACCACATAAATCTTATGTAAGTGCACCCAATTTGTAGAAACTAATTGCCACATAGAATACTAGCTAACAGGCAGTCTGGAAACACGTTTTTTGTTGTTGTTGTTGTTCTCTTGTTTTCACATGGCAGAACACATGAGTGAATGCTAATATTTGGTAAACATCTTCAAACCCTTCACACCAGTTCTTCTCTACCATTAAGTTTTATATTCATTCTTAACAAAGCTCTACCCCTGTCCAATTCGTTGAAGCTCAGCATTTGATTACCTAAACACATTAGATGGCCAGGAAAAGATAGTAATATAAAATGCATTTTTCTCCAGAAAAATTATATACTCTGATTTATCTGTGATGACTTATTTGCCCTTTTAAAAATATTTTTATATTTTTGTTTTCCATGTTTCACTGGCCACAGCTTTGCATAACTTGAGGAGTATGTAGAGAATGCAGTATTATACACAAATATGTAATAAAATCATATTGGTATAAAATAATAAACACTCAAAATATGTTTCTATGTTCTTCAGGATCTGAAAATAATACAAAAGCAGGATGAAGACTTTGGAGCATACATATCATAATGTAACACAACAAATCTTAAGCTATATGATCCCCCCAATGTAATGATGCAGTGTAGTACTTAACAGTCTTTACCATATATTAAAAGACTTACACTATATCTTGTAAATACACACACACATACACACACATGCACACACATATGTTATCTGCCACATAATGACATCTTGGTCAATGTCGGACTGCATAAGATAATAATGGAGCTGAAAATTTCCAATCACTTAGAAATTGTACTAACTTCATAGTGCAACATATTACTTATCTGTTTGTTTGTGTTGATGATAGTGTAAACAAACCTCCTTTGTTGCCACACAAAAACCTACTTCACAGGCCAGGTACAGTGGCTCATGCCTTCATACCAGCACTTTGAGAGTTCAGGGCTGGAGGATTACCTGAGGCTAGGGGTTTGAGACCAGCCTAGGAAACCTAGCAAAACTTCATCTCTATAAAAACTATTTAAACATTAGCTGGGCCTGGTGGCACATGCCTGTAGTCTCAACTACTTGGGAGATAGGCAAAGGTAGGAGGATTGCTTAAGTCCAGGAGATCGAGGCTGCAGTGAGCTATGATTATGCCACTGCACTCTCAGCCTGGGCAACAGAGTGAGACCCTGTCTCAAAAACAAAAACAAAATGTAACACATATGATCATGTACAGTAAATAATACTTGATAATGATAATAAGTGACTGTGTTACTGAATTATGTATTCATTATCATATACTCTTTATCATTATATTAGAGTGTACTACTTTTTTTTCTTTTGAGACAGAGTCTCATTTTGTCACCCAGGCTGAAGTGCAGTGACACAATCTCAGCTCACTGCAACCTCTGCCTCCCAGGTCCAAACAATTCTCCTGTCTCAGCCTCTCAAGTAGTTGGGACTACAGGCACATGCCACCATGACTGGCTAATTTTTTTGTATTTTTAGTAGAGATGGGGTTTTAACATATTGGTCAGGCTGGTCTTGAACTCCTGACCTCAAGTGATCCACTGACCTAGGCCTCAAAGTGCCAGGATTACAGGCGTGAGCCACCACAACGGCCCTACTTTTAAAAACTTTATTGTAAAAATGTGTGTTGTGTTACCCCAGCAGCAGCCTTATACATCTCATGTTTATCTCATCTCTGGATTCCCTCATTTTTCTCTTGTGCTTGATTTACTCTTTTGTAGTTTTGTTTATCAGGGCCCCTAAACATAAAAAATCCACTGTTAATGTTGCCAGTAAGAGTTCAAGTTGAGTGACTGACTTGGACACAAAATTTAAAATGATTAAGGACTATGAAGTGATAGTTATTACTCTCCAGTCAGACATGTCCCATTCAACCATAGCAATGATCGTGAAGAATTAGAACAAGGAGATTATCAAAAATTTCAGAAGGTCCTACATTAGATATGGAGAAACTTCTAATGTCCTCGGTTGAAGACCACACAAAGAAGTGTGTCCCTTTCAGCACCATGATGATCATGGCCAAAAGAAAACTTTTCCTGTGTTGAAGAAAAAACTCACCCCAATTACTATGCTGAATTTACTTCCAGCTCTGAGTGGTTCAAAGAATTCAAAAACCGCTATTTACTACATAATATAAAATTGTGTGGTGAGTCTGCAAGTGCTGATGTAAAGGTAGTTGAAGAACTTTTGGAGACTAGATAAACTGATTGTGAAGGAAAATTACAGCCAGAGCAGATCTTCTAGTATGTGATGAGAGCTCCCTATTCTGGAAACAAATGCCTGAAAGGACTTTCACCTGTAAACAGTCCAAGTCAATGCCAGGTTTCAAGACTTTAAAGACAAGATAACAGTCTTGTTTGAGGGAAATATTGCAGGACACAAATTGAAGCCCTTTGTGCTCTGGCACAGTGGGAAACCCAGGGCCTTCAAGTATATCAATAAGAACACACTGTCAGTGTACTATAGCAGCAATATGAAATCATGGATGACTGGGGATCCATTCCAAGATGGCTGAATAGGAAGAGCTCCGATCTGTAGCTCCCAGCGTGATCGACACAGAAGACAGGTGATTTCTGTCACTTCCAACTGAGGTACCTGGTTCATCTCATTGGGACTGGTTGGACAGTGGGTGCAGCCCACAGAGGGTGAGCTGAAGAAGGGCAGCATGTTGCCTCACCTGGGAAGTGCAAGGGGTCCGAGGATTTTCCTTTCCTAGCCAAGGGAAGCCATGAGAGACTGTACCTGAAAAAACGGGACACTGCTACCCAAATACTGCACTTTTCCCAAGGTCTTAGCAACCAGGAGACAAGGAGATTCTCTCCTTTGCCTGGATCAGCAAGTCCCATGCCCATGGGGCCTTGCTCACTGCTAGCGCAGCAGCCTGAGATTGAACTGTGATGGGGCAGCCTGGGTGGGGGAGGGGCACCCACATTGCTAAGCCTTGCGTAGGTAAACAAAGTGGCCAGGAAACTCGAACTGGGTGGAGCCCACCACAGCTAAGCAATGCCTACTGCTTCTATAGACTCCACTTCTGTGGGCAGGGCATAGCTGAACAAAAGGCAGCAGACACCTTCTGCAGACTTAAACGTCCCTCTCTGACAGCTCTGAAGAGAACAGTGGTTCTCCCAACACGGCGTTGGAACTCTCAGAATGGACAGACTGCCTCCTCAAGTGGGTCCCTGACCCCCGTGTTGCCTGACTGGGAGACACCTCCTAGTAGGGGCTGAAAGACACCTCATATAGGCGGGTGACCTTCTGGGACGAAGCTTCCAGAGGAAGGATCAGGCAGCAATATTTGCTGTTCTACAATATTTGCTGTTCTACAGCCTCCACTGGTGATACCCAGGCAAACAGGGTCTGTAGTGGACCTCCAGGAAAGTCCAACAGACCTGCAGCTGAGCAACCTGACTATTAGAAGGAAAGCTAATGAACAGAAAGGAATATCATCAACATCAACAAAAGGGACATCTACCAAAAACCCCATCTGTAGGTCACCAACATCAAAGACCAAAGGTAGATAAAACCACAAAGATGAGGAGAAACCAGAACAGAAAAGCTGAAAATTAAATTTTAAAAACCAGAGCACCTCTTCTCCTCCAAAGGATCACAGCTCCTTGCCAGCAATGGAACAAAGCTGGACGAAGAATGACTTTGACAAGTTGACAGAAGTAGGCTTCAGAAAGTCAGTAATAACAAACTTCTCTGAGCTAAAGGAGCATATTCAAACCCATCACAAGGAAACTAAAAACCTTGAAAAAAGGTTAGATGAATGGCTAACTAGAATGAACAGTATAGAGAAGACCTTAAATGACCTGATGGAGCTGAAAACCATGACATGAGAACTTCGTGACACATGCATAAGCTTCAATAGCCTATTCAGTCAAGTGGAAGAAAGGGTATCAGTGATTGAAGGCCAGCTTAATAAAATAACGTGAGAAGACAAGGTTATGGAAAAAAGAGTAAAAAGAAACAAACAAAGCCTCCAAGAAATATGGGACTATGTGGAAAGACCAAATCTACATTTGATAGGTGTACCTAAAAGTGATGGTGAGAATGGAACCTAGTTGGAAAACACTCTACAGGATATTATCCAGGAGAACTTCCCCAACCTAGCAAGGCAGGCCAACATTCAAATCCAGGAAATACAGAGAACACCACAGAGATACTCCTCAAGAAGAGCAACCCCAAGACACATAATTGTCAGATTCACCAAGTTTGAAATGAAGAAAAAAATGTTAAGGGCAGCCAGAGAGAAAGCTCAGGTTACTCACAAAGGGAAACCCATCAGACTAACAGCAGATCTCTCTGCAGAAACCCTACAAGCCAGAAGAGAGTAGGAACCAATACTCAACATTCTTAAAGAAACTGATTTTCAACCCAGAATTTCATATCCAGCCAAACTAAGCTTCATAAGCAAAGGAGAAATAAAATCCTTTACAGACAAGCAAATGCTGACAGATTTTGCCACCACCAGGCCTGCCTTACAAGAGCCTCTGAAGGACGCACTAAACATGGAAAGAATCAAACATTACCAGCCACTGCAAAAACATGCCAAATTGTAAAGATCATTGATGCTAGGAACAAACTGCATCAAGTAATGGGCAAAATAACCAACTAACATCATAATGACAGGATCAAATTCACACATAACAATATTAAGCTTTAATGTAAATTGGCTAAATGTCCCAATTAAAAGACACAGACTGGCAAACTGGATAACGAGTCAAGACCCATTAGTGTGCTGTATTCAGGAGGACAATCTCACATGCAGAGACTCATGTAGCCTTAAAATAAAGGGATGGAGGAAGATCTACCAAGCAAATGGAAAGTAAAAAAAGCAGGGGTTGCAATCCTAGTCTCTGATAAAACAGACTTTAACCAACAAAGATCAAAAGAGACAAAGAAGGCCATTACATAATTGTAAAGGGATCAATTCAACAAGAACAGCTTACTATCCTAAGTATATATGCACCCAATACAGGAACACCCAGATTCATAAAGCAAGTCCTTAGAGACTTACAAAGAGACTTAGACTCCCACACAATTATAATGGGAGACTTTAACATCCCACTGTCAATATTAGACAGATCACCAAGACAGAAGGTTAACAAAGATATCCAGCACTTGAACTCAGTTCTGCACCAAGCAGATCTAATAGACATCTACAGAATTCTCCACTCTAAAGCAACAGAATGTATATTCTTCTCAGCACCGTATTACACTTATTCTAAAACTGACCACATATTGGAAGTAAAGCACTCCTCAACAAATGTAAAAGAACAGAAATCACAACAAACTGTCTCTCAGGCCACAGCACAATCAAATTAGAACTCAGTATTAAGAAACTCACTCAAAACCACACAACTACATGGAAACTGAACAACCTGCTCCTGAATGACTACTTGGTAAACAACGAAATGAAGGCAGAAATAAAGATGTTCTTTGAAACCAATGAGAACAAAGACACAAAGTCCAGAATCACTAGAACACATTTAAAGTAGTATGTAGAGCGAAACTTATAGCACTAAATGCCCACAAGAGAAAGGAGGAAAGATCTAAAATCTACACCCTAACATCACAATTAAAAGAACCAGAAGAGCAATAGCAAACACATTCAAAAGCTAGCAGAAGGCAAGAAATAACTAAGAACAGAACAGAACTGAAAGAGATAGAGACACAGAAAACCCTCAAAAAATCAACGAATCCAAGAGCTGGGTTTTTGAAAAGATCAACAAAATTGATAGACCGCTAGCAAGAGTAATAAAGAAGAAAAGAGAGATGAATCAAATAGATGCAATAAAAAATGATAAAGGGGATATCACCAATGATCCCGCAGAACTATAAATGACCATCAGAGGATATTATAGACACATCTATGTAAATAAACTAAAAAATCTAGAAAAATTGGAAAAATTACTGAACACATATACCCTCCCTTGATTAAACTATGAAGACGTTGAATCCCTGAATAGATAAATAACAGGCTCTGAAATTGAGGCAATGATTAATAGCCCACCAACCAAAACAAATCCAGGACCAGATGGATTCACAGTCAAACTCTACCAGAGGTACAAAGGGGAGCTGGTACCATACCTTTTGAAAGCATTCCAATAAATAGAGAAAGAGGGAATCCTCCCTAACTCATTTTATGAGGGCAGCATCATCATGATATCAAAGCCTGGCAGAGACACAACAAAACAAGATAATTTTAGACCAATATCCATGATGAACATTGATGTGAAAATCCTCAGTAAAATACTGGCAAACTGAATCCAGCAGCACATCAAAAAGCTTATCCACCACAATCAAGTCAGCTTCATCCGTGGGATGCAAGGCTGGTTCAACACATGCAAGTCAATAAACGTAATCTATCACATAAATAAAACCAATGACAAAAACCACATGATTATCTCAATAGATGCAGAAAAAGCCTTTGACAAAATTCAACAGCCCTTCATGGTAAAAACTCTCAATAAACTATGTGTTGACGAAACATATATCAAAATAATAAGGGCTATTTATGACAAACCCACAGCCAATATCATACTGAATGGGCAGAAACTGGAAGCATTCCCTTTCAAAACTGGCACAAGACAAGAATGCCCTCTCTCACCACTCTTATTCAACATAGTGTTGGAAATTCTGGCCAGGGCAATCAGGCAAGAGAAAGAAATACAGGGTATTCAATTAGGAAAAGAGGAAGTCAAATTGTCCCTGTTTGCAGATGACATGATTGTATATTAAGAAAACACCATTGTCTCAGCCCAAAATCTCCTTAAGCTGATAAGCAACTTCAGCAAAGTCTCAGGATACAAAATTAATGTGCAAAAATCACGAGCGTTCCTATACACCAATAACAGACAAACAGCCAAATCATGAGTGAACTTTCACAATTTCTACAAAGACAATAAAATACCTAGGAATTCAACTTAGAAGGGATTTGAAGGACCTCTTCAAGGAGAACTACAAACCACTGCTCAATGAAATAAAAGAGGACTCAAACAAATGGAAAAACATTCCATGCTCGTGGATAGGAAGAATCAATACTATGAAAATGGCCATACTGCCCAAGGTAATTTATAGATTCAATGCAATCCCCATCAAGTTACCAATTACTTTCTTCACAGAATTGGAAAAAACAACTTTAAAGTTCATATGGAACTGAAGAAGAGCCTGCATTGCTAAGACAATCCTAAGCAAAAAGAACAAATCTGGAGGCATCAGGCTACCTGACTTCAAGCTATACTACAAGGCTACAATAACCAAAACAGCATGGTACTGGTACCAAAACAGATATATATACCAACGGAACAGAACAGAGGCCTCAGAAATAACACCACACATTTACAACCATCTGATCTTCGACAAACCTGACAAAAACAAGCAATGGGGAGAGGATTCCCTATTTAATAAGTGGTGCTTGGAAAATTGCCTAGCCATATGTAGAAAGCTGAAACTGGATCCCTTCCTTACACCTTATGCAAAAATTAATTCAAGGTAGATTAAAGACTTAAATGTTAGACCTAAAACCATAAAATTACTAGATGAAAACCTAGGATATACCATTCAGGACATAGGCATGGGCAAGAACTTCATGAATAAAACACCAAAAGCAATGGCAACAGAAGCTAAAATAGGCAAATGGGATGTAATTAAACTAAAGAGCTTCTGCACAGCAAAAGAAATTACCATCAGAGTGAACAGGCAACCTACAGAATGGGAGAAAAATTTTGCAATCTACCTATCTGACAAAGGGCTAATATCCAGAATCTACAAAGATCTCAAACAAATTTTCAAGAAAAAAACAACCCCATCAAAAAGTGGGCAAAGGACACAAGCAGACACTTCTCAAAAGAAGACATTTATGCAGCCAACAGACACATGAAAAAATGCTCATCATCACTGGTCATCAGAGAAATGCAAATCAAAACCTCAATGAGATACCATCTCATGCCAGTTAGAATGCTGATCATTAAAAAGTCAGGAAACAACAGATGCTGGAGAGGATGTGGAGTAACAGGAACACTTTTACACTGTTGGTAGGAGTGTAAACTAGTTCAACCATTGTGGAAGACAGTATGGCAATTCCTCAAGGATCTAGAACTAGAAATACCATTTGATCCAGCCATCCCATTACTGAATATATACCCAAAGTATTATAAGTCATGCTACTATAAAGACACATGCATGTGTATGTTTATTGTGGCACTGTTCACAATAGCAAAGACTTGAAACCAACCCCAGTGTCCATCATTGATAGACTGGCTTAAGAAAATGTGGCTCATATACAGCATGGAATACTATGCGGCCATAAAAAAAGATGAGTTCATGCCGTTTGCAAGGACATGGATGAAGCTGGAAACCATTATTCTCAGCAAACTATCACAAAGATGGAAAACCAAACACCGCATGTTCTCACTCATAGGTGGGAATTGAACAATGAGAACACATGGACACAGGGCAGGGAACATCACACACCAGGGCATGTCAGAGGGTGGGGGCAGCTGGGAGAGGGATAACATTAAGAGAAATACCTAATGTAAATGACGAGTTGATGGGTGCAGCAAACCAACATGGCACATGTATACCTATGTAGCAAACCTGCACATTGTGCACATGTACCCTAGAACTTAAAGTATAATAAAAAAAATTTTAAAAATCATAGATGAATGGGTTTCTTTTTCAAGATGCCCTCCTGAATTGCTATGCCAACCAAATGGAGAAGTGCCATTTGGAAAAAAATTTACCTTTTAATATTTCACTTATTATTGATGTTGCTCCTGTACAACCTCCTTTTATCGGTGATCTTCATTCTAATATCAAAGTGGTGGTTCTCCCCACCAGAAATCACCTATTTGATCCAATCTGTGGAACAAGGAGTTGTAGCAGCTGTTTTAAGGCCTACAACCTCAGGAGGATCTTTTCTCAGACTGTTGCTGCCACTGAGGAAGAAGACACTGAAGCAATTCTGAAAAGACTACAACATCTATCACTGCATCAGGAACCTTACTTGTGCTTGGGGTGATGTCATCAAGGAGTTTACTAATGGCATCTGGAAGAAGATATTCGAGATATTTGTCCACAAGTACAAAGGATTTGCCAAATATAAGGAGATTGCAAAAAATCAACAAGGCTGTGGTTGAAATGGCAAATAATTTCAACTTGAGTGTGCCTGAGGATGACATCAAGGAGTTTCCTAAGGTGGTTCCTGAGGAATTAACTAAGGAGGTAGAACTGGAATAGAAACAAATCACTGAAGAAAAGTCAAGAAAAAAAATGAAATTGCAAGAGAAGAAACATTAGAGTTTTAAATAAAATTCACAGTGAAGGGTTTAGTAGAAGCTTTCACAGACCTCAGCAAGCTCCTTGAAAGATTTGAAAGCATGAGCCTTAATTCTGAAAGGTTTTCACTACTAGAAAGGAATGTTCTTGGTGTATTATCTACTTGCAGGCAAATGTATGATAAAAACAATTAAGCTGACAAACTACCATAGACATATTTCTAAAAAGAGTTGATATCTCCCAAGAGAAGCTTGAGGCAGGTCCAGGTTCTTCAGGAGGAGTTCCAGAGGAAGGCATTGTTATCATAGTAGATAACAGCTCCATGTGTGTTCTTGCCCCTGAAGACCTATCACTGGGACAAGACGTGGCGGTGGAAGGCAGTGATACTGATGATCCTGACCCTACATAGGCCTAGGCTAATACATGTGTTTATGTCTTAGATTGAAAAGGAAAAGTTTAAAGAGTAAAATAAATAAATAAATAAATAAAAATACAAAAAGCTTATAGAATAAGGAAATTTAAAAAAAAAATTGTACAGTTATACAATGTTTGTGTTTTAGGCAATGTTATTAGAATAGAGTCAAAAAATTTTTAAAAAGTTTATAAAGTAAAAATGTTACTGTAAGCTAAGGTTAATTTATCATTGATGAAATAATTTTTAAGTAAAATTAGTGTAGCCTAAGTGTATAATGTTAATAAAGTCTACAGTACTGGACAGTAGTGTCCTGGGCCTTCAGATTCACTCACCACTCACTCACTGACTCACTCAGAGCAACTTCCAGTCCAACTCCCTTCATGGTAAGCATCCTATACAGGTTTACCATTTAAAAAAAAAATTATACTATAATTTTATTGTACCTTTGTATGTATAGATATGCTCAGATACACAAGTACTTACCAACATGTTACAAATGCCTACAGTATTCAGTGCAGTGACATGCTAAACAGGTTTGTAGCCTAAGAGCAACAGGCTATGCCATCTAGCTTAGATGTGTAGTAGGCTGTATCAAACAGCTTTGTGATAAGTATACTCTATGATGTTTACACAACGACCAAACCACCTAAAGATGAATCTCTCAGAATGTATCCTCCTTAAGCAACATATAACTTTATGTATATCTATATGTACACTTATATATAACAGTCATGTATGTACATACAGTGCATATATACAGCCATGTGTCAAAGTATATTATATATACATATACAATGTATATATAATGCATATATATGCACAAACATACACACACATGCAGGGTCAGGCACTGCTTAAGTATATTATCCCTATATATCATAACTTCCAACAACATTGAGCTTCAGGAAGGTTAAAATGTTCAAATTCATATGGTTAATAATTCGCATTTAGGTGTTAAAAGTCTATACTATTTCTATTTAGCAGCATTGAGTCTTCCACACTGTAGTTCATTTTAAAAAGTGCAGATATAATAAAAGAAAATCTATCAAATCTAAAACCGAAGAAACCCCACATACCAGGAATAAAGTTTCTTACCAAGTTCCATAGTAGAATAAAATATTTATATTGACACACATTTTTGTGGTTTATTTCAAATATATATATATATTTAGAACTAGTTCGTATCCCCATAAGTTGTCATTATGTGAGTTCTGAAAAGTCACAGATATGTTAAGTACTGAAAATTGAAACAATTCAATGAAACAAGAGTTTTATGAAATAAATACTTATAAATCCAATCTAGAAAATTGTTGGGGAGCAAAATTCAAAATTGAGAACATATAAGAACACAGGATTGAAAATTGTGTATAATAAACCTGATAATGACAGTGAAAACAATTTGATATGGGTATAATCTCAAATATTTATTATTTGATTTCTTTAGATATCAGAATAAAATTTTAAAAATATTTTTAAAGTTGGTCTATATTATTAAAACAAATAAAGGAAAAGAACTTGAAAAAAAGCAACATTGAAGACTAGAATAAATAAAAGAGCAACAAATTTAAACTTGTTCTCTTCTTGCCTTGATAATTTGACACCTCTAGTTTTAATACGGTTTTGATAAATTTTATGACTAATTTGCCTTCTACCTAAACATTGAAGATTTTAGAGAAAACGAAAATATCTTTCCAACAATGGCTTAAACAAAATGAAAAATAAGAATATATAAAACAAATAATATATTATTTGATATGTTAGACATTAAGTTGATAGTCAGTTGCATCACTACAGTAAAATATTGGAATCTGGTTTTTCTGTTTGATTTTTTTTTTTGAGGTAGAGAGCTGGTTGAACAATATGAATATTTCAACATGTATGTGTATATGTGTGTGTGTGTGTATATATATATATATATATTTCTGTACCTATTATATGTCCCAATGATCAGATATTGGAGCAGGTTTTGAAATTTCTCCCAGATTATATTGTGCAGTTAACTGCTCAGAGTATCATTCAACTTCTATCCTTAATAAAATAGCAATAAAAATGTACCATATTTTAAATTTCAACTTACTAGAATATGATCATCAAACGTTGAATTAAATATCATTATACATTTTAATAGATTTTGTTTATAAAATTTAAATTTATTGAATCAATTGTTTTAAGCATTGAATTAGTTTTCTCCAAATGCAAGACTAATTAATTACAATGTAGAAAATTGTGTTGTTCTTCTGTGAGAGACAAACAACAGCTTGTAAGTTTAGCACATTTTGAAACCAGTGAAATTGTCATATTTCAGTAAAATATGTTGATGATTTTCAAAAAAAAATCTTTAGCAGTTTACTTTTTTCAGTCTCCCGGTTAAATGGTAAGAAAAAAAGATAAATGATTATTAAAAATAGTCACTTTTCCAACAGGATTAAGCAACTCCTCACAATCATTAACATTTTTTGTCTTTTTAAGGAACATAATTTTTGATTTAGTAACATTAATCCCCCACCACTATCACTTTCTCAAGGAGTCCAAGTAATTTTCAGATTGCACAGTCAGATTTAAGGAAACACCAAACTAATTTTCGTAAGCAATTAGGAGCCTGCATAATCATAGCTATGCCTAGATTAAATATTCATATTTGGATGCCAATCACGATGATTAAGTTAATATGTCACCTTTGCTAGCGTTACCATGGCAATATTACAATTAGAATTATCCAAGTTAAAACTAATAACCTCAATATGCAATTAGCTAACATCTGCTACAATAGTATTACAATGTACTGATTCAGAAAACCGCTGAAATGTAAAGATTTTTTTCTCTTTTCTCCTCTCTCATTCCTCCAGGAAAAAGAGACAAACAGCAAATCTAGAGAAAAGGAAAGTTGTTGATTATTACTAAACATTCTATTGGCAAACATTTTAAACAGACGTCACACAAAAATTGTTACAACTAAAACAGGGAGGATTCCTTAAAAACAAACTTTAAAGCAACTTTCTTTGTCATGCATTCTTTTACCTCCCCATTTTATTCACTGTAAATTTCTTATTTAGTCCTGAGCACAATTGGCAATATAAGAAGTCTGTCTCATTTTCCCTTATTTAAATACTCATTTTATGTTATTGTACACATCCCTCTCTTCTTTTTTTCCCCTGTTTATAACTAGTAGGCTGATGCTTGCTTCCAGTGTCAGAAGTACTACTATGATAATAGCATCAGAAGTGGGATGATAGCAAAGAGTTTCTCTGATTGAATGCCATCATATCTTCTACTACCTTAGTTGGATCACTTCTTAAAGTATTTTCTGAGACAAGGACTTAAGTCAAGATAGTTTAATTGAGATCTTGAGAAATATAAATAATGAACTAGTAAAAGTAAGCTAAACTGTAAGGTGTGTGGTAATGATCCATTTTCCAATGAGGAAAATTGAAGCTCTATTAATTAGTGACTCTCAGAGCTTACATGTAAAACATGTCTTAGAATGAGCCCAATGCTAATGGAAGGCTGAGTCGTTTATTCATTGATTCCATTCCATAAATGAGGGTCACCTCAGAGGTGTCATCTTTTTCTGCCTCTTGGATATGCCTGCGTTTATCCCAGCAAGCACTGTCTACTAGAGAAAGTTCTTAGGCTGAGAAGAAAAACACCCAGATGCCCTTGTTATGAGCAGCCATTAGTTCTAGACAAACTTAGTTAGGCCAATAAGATATGAAGCAGAAAATCGGTGGGATCTGCTCTCTACTTGATTCAGTGCTCCGAGCCAGACTCTAGATTTAAAATAGTCGACAAGACAGACATTGATTTCTCATGGTGTTTGTGGAATTTCTGGTTGTTGACAATACAAGTTTAGACAATTTTTTTGTAATTGGCAGATAAAATCTTATGTATTTATTATGTACAACATGATGTTTTAAAGTATGTGGATGGTGAAGACTAGCTAATTAACAAAAGCATTACCTTATTGAAATCCAATGACTTGATTGCATTTGATACACTTGTGTAACAACGAATATCTTTTCTTAACATAATGATTTTTCAGAGTAAGAGAATCATGCTGTTCCCACTATTCTTCCCCACCAAGGCTATGTGGAAATGCTATAATGTGCTGTGACAACCCACCAGGACATTTAATCTTGTGGTTCTATCAACCACCTGGGCTCTATCTAGAGACACACATTCTCTCTGTGCTTGTATAAAGGTTTTTATTACCCGAGTCTCACAGCCCACACCCCAAGGTGGTAGCACAATGTGAACAAACATAAAGCTTCCCCTTAGTCTATCATACTTCCTACATTTTTGTGATGTATCTTTAGCAGTTGTAGAATTAATGTCTGCTCTTATTGATCACATAATATCATATGCTCTCATTCCTTTATAACACAGGAATTTCATAAAGTGAAAGTTCATTTAAACAACACACAAATCAAGAGTATTATCAGCAACTCAGAAGCTTTCTAATGTCCCCTCCTGTTCTCTGCTCAACCCCAAGGCAGGCATCATCCTGTTTTTCATCACTGTAAATTACTTTTGCTTTGGGACATATTATGAATGAAAGCAACCAATATTCACTGCTCTATGTGAGGCTCCTTTTCCTATGCATTATACATATTTTTGTACATAACAATAGACCATTATTTATGATTACTTTCAGATACTATATTTTATAAATTAACCATCATTTTAAAGTAATAATGGAAATTTAGTTTACTTCTAGTTCTTGGCTACTGAAAATAGTGCTTCTGTGATAATTATTGCATCTTTGGCAAATATATGTTTGCATTT
Source organism: Chlorocebus sabaeus (assembly GCF_047675955.1). Taxonomy (NCBI): domain Eukaryota; kingdom Metazoa; phylum Chordata; class Mammalia; order Primates; family Cercopithecidae; genus Chlorocebus; species Chlorocebus sabaeus. The sequence continues at coordinate 39,913,997 of NC_132906.1, read as the reverse complement.
CTTTTGCACATATAGCTAAGAGTGGAATTGCTAGATCTTGCGTTATTTGTTCAACTTTACTGAATACCGTTAAAAAACCTTTCCAAAGTGATTTTATCAGTTTTATTTTTAAATTGAATGTTCTCCTAGTTACTGTTAAATAAAATTGCAGTTGATTGTTTTATATTGACCTTGCTATATCCATGTATCTATCTATTTTAATAGATGTCTGTCAATTATTTTGGACTTTCTACATACACAATCATGTTGACAGCAAGTGCTTAGAATTTATTTCTTTCATTCCAATTCTCGTTTACTTTTTATCTTATTGCACTGGTTAGAACAGCTAATTGAATGTAGGATAAAAATGTTGGATTGTAATTGTTATAATAGGCAATTTATACTAACACTAGTCTTGAAAACACTTTCACTATTTTATTATTAAACACATTGCTTGGTCAAGGATTTTTCTTAGGTACTCATGAAAAGGGGGTTGACTTTTTCTCTAGTCTTCTCAGCTCCCATTTTTGTAAAGAAGGGTGCTAAATTTTATCAGCAAATGTTTTTGTGTCTACAAAGATACTCTGTACTGTGTTATCTTTCCAGAGCTTCCATAATAAATTATCACAAACTTGGTGGCTTAAAGCAATAGAAGTGTATTATTTCATAATTCTAGGGTCCAGAAGTTTCCTGAAATCAAGGTATCATTAGGACTGTATATCCTCAAAAGGTCTAGAGGAGAATCCTTCCTTGCTTCTTAGAGCTTTGGGTGGTTCCTAGCATTCCTTGACTTCTAGCTTTATAACTCCTTCGTCTTCACATGACATTCCTCTGTGTTTCTTTCTTAAATCTCTCTCTGCTTATCTCTTACAAGGTTTATGTCATTGGATTTAGGGCCCATCTAGATAATCCAGTTTGCTTCTCTCACCATCCTGAACTTAATCATTTATTTTCCTGTATCAAGTAATATTCACAGATTCTATGAATCTTACATGGATACCTCTTGGAGCTTTAATTTTGGGGCACTACATATTTATTTGATCTCTCTCTCTCTCTCTCTCTCTCTCTTTCTCACACGCATCGAATGTACTTTTTCTTTTTCAGACAGACTCTTGCTCTGTTGCCCAGACTAGAGTGTGGTGGCAACATCATAGCCCATGCAGCCTTAAATAGCCCATCATAGCCCATGCAGCCTTAAATTCCTGGGCTCAAGTAATCTTCCCATATCAGCCTATTGAGTAGCTCATTGTTTTGGTAGAGATGGGGATCTTACTATGTTGCCCAGGCTGTTCTCAAACTCTTAGTCTCAAGTAATCCTCCTACCTCAGCCTCCCAAAGTGATAGGATTAATAATGTGTTGAATTATATATAAACCAACTTTACACTTCAAGGATGAATCCAACTTTATATGATGCATTGTACTTTCATATATTACTGGATTTGGTTAATCTTGTTTTTTTTTTTTTTTGCATTTATAATAATAGGAGATATTGTGCTGTAATCTCCCTTCTATTATAATGCTTCATTGTTAAGTTTTATACTGGCGTCGTTAAACAAGTTTGTAGTGTTCTTTGTTTTGAATATCTGGAAGAGTTGTTCAAAGTTTTGTTGTAATTTTTTTCCTAGAATATTTTGGATTCTTCAGTAATTAAATTTCTTTGATTCTGGAAGTTTATATGGGTAAATATATTCATTATAAATCCAATTAATATATTAATAGTGATTAGATTTTAGTTTCATATTTGGTCACTTTTGGTAATTTGTATGTTTCCAGGAAGTTGTCCATTTCAATCATTGTCAAATTAGTTGACATAAAGTTGTTAATGGTATACCTTAATATATTCTTAATATCTGAATGATTTGTAATGATGAGCTCCTCTTTTCATAACACTGTTAGTGCATATTTTGTCTATATTTTTCCTTTACTCATATTAGCGGTACAAACATTTTACTGTTTCAAAGAACTGCTTCTAGCTTTGTTGGTTTATTTCAACATAGTTTATTTTTTTCATTTTTTATGCTTTTATCTTCAGCGTGTTCTTTATTCTTATTTCTTTGGTTTAACATATTATTTGTGTTCTAATATCTTGAGATGAATATTCATTCATCCTACCTCTAATATATCCACTTAAGATCATAATTTTCTCTCCAACCATTCCATTAACAGTTTTAATCATATTTCCCAAGTCTGTGCATCTTTTATTTTTATTCAGTTTTAAAATGTTCTAATTTCCATTGTATTTCTACTTTGACTAATGAGCTATTTAAGAGTGTATATCTTAACTGAAACTGAGTACTTACTTATCATTGTTCTTGTTAGTTATGTACTATTGATATCAACTGTAGTCAGAAAATCTACTTTGAATTATGTACATCCTTTGAGAAACGCCAGGTCTTACTTTGTGATCCAGAAAAGATCAATTTTATTAAACGATCTTTGACTAGATGAAAGAAAGATGTATTTGTTCATTGCTGAATGCTCTGTTTTATTAATCTATATCAATGACATAAATATTCTTAATCAAATTTGTGATAACTTTTATATCCTTACTTAAATTTTCCTGCTCTTTCAATCATTAATTGAAAGGTGAGTGCTAATATCGTCCATTATGAATGTAGAGTAGGCCTAGATTTGAACTTTGCTGAATGTGTTCGTATCTAGTGAAACAATGTTATTAGATTTTACAAATCTAGAATTTTATGACTTTCTGTGTAATGGTACTCTAATCATTGTAAATTACCTATTTTTGTCTCTAATAATTATAGCTTAAAACTTGCTTTCCCTGAAATGCGCTTAAATTTATCAAAAGTATTTAAAGTCACTCCTTGGATGGAGCAAAAGTTATATTCATGCACATTGCATTGATAACTAATATGGCAAGATTAACATCATAGAGATAAGAAGTATAACATCATAAAGCTTAAGGGAAAGGAGAAGAAATATTTGCTAAAAATATTATAATCTACCTCATCATTCTTTTACTTTTAATCTTTCTGTGTCTTATAAGTTATTCGCTTGTTATCAGCCTTTTATTTTGCTTTGGCTGAAAAAATCATTTCTTTTAATTGAAGTATCTGTTTCATTAGATGACAAATGTGTATATTACCATTTTATACAAGTTGTACCTTTTATAAAGTTGGGTAAATTATGACATTAAGCATCCTGGGTATTAACCACAATTCTCAAGAAAATGATAAGTTCAAAACTATTTAAATTATTAGAGCAGGGCACTGTGGCTCACACCTGTAATCTCAGTGCTTTGGGACGCCAAGAGGGAAAGATCACTTGAGGCCAGGAGTTTGAGATCAGCCTGAGCAGTATAGTGAGACCCTCATCTCTACCAAAAATAAATAAATAAATAAATATTACCTTGGCATGGTGGCATGCACCTGTCATCTTAGCTATTTGGGAGGCTAAGGTGGGACCATTGCTTGTGCCTAGGAGTTCAAGGATGTCATTAACTATAATCACCTCACTGCACTCCAGCCTGAGCGACAGAGCAAGATCTGGTCTCAACAGATATATAAAACATAATAAAAATATCATAATTACTGATTAGGTAGTTATAAAGATTTTTATTAGTTTAAAGTTCAAATTATATAAAACCGAAACCATATATTCTAAGGAAACAGCCCTGTGTATTTTGAAAATGTGTACAGTAATGCAACAACACCAAAATTAGCTTTTAGAACATTTCTCCTCCCCAAATGTTACCCTATGCCACTTGATTATGTTCTATTTTTCTTTTGTATGTATGAATGAATTTTATTGGCTAGTATTTTGTTAATGATTTTTCATCTTCATGAAAGATATTGGACTCTATTTTCTTTTTGTGTGATGTCATTCACTGGCTTTGATATCAAGGTAACATTTTTCTCTTAAGCTGAGACGCTTCTTTCTCCGTTAATATTTGAAAATAGTAATTAGGGAAGATTGGAAAAAATTCGTATATAAAAGATTTGAAAAATTCACCAGTGATATAGTTAGAACTAGATGTTACTTTGTGGGGTGCTTTTGAGTTGAATAATTAAATTGATTCAATTGATATAGGACTATTTATGTCTTCTGTCTCTTCTTGAAGCTGTTGTTGCGATGTTAACATAGAAGCTTTTTTTTTTTTTACCGTATTTATTTACCAACTAATGGCCATTGGCTGTGTACTGAGGTCCTTGCTTTTATTCTGATATCAGTAAAATAACTGATCATTTAGTCAAACTTTGATTTAATTTGTTGATATTTCCTAAAGAACCATTTTGAGTTTCACTGGTGTTTGTCTTATTGATTGCTGCTTTTCCTTTTTTATCCATTTCTAACTTGATCTTTACTGTTTCTTTTCTTCTATCTGCTTATCTAAGGGTTTAATTTGTTCTTCTTTCTTCAAATTTTTATGATGAAGCTTAGAGTACTGACTTCAAGTTACTGTTATTCATAATAAAAACATTAAATGCTGTAAGTTTCCAAGTTGTCTTTACCTACTTAATTCAACATATTTTTCTAATTTCTTCTATTTTTTCCCTATGTTTTTTTTTTAATATATATCTGTGGATTTCCTAAATTTCTTCCTGTTATTAATTTGTAATTCAAATCCATTGTGGTCAGATATCATAAAATATAAATCCTTCAAATTTAATAGAACTTATTTTATGACAGCATGTGGTTTATATTTGTTAATGGACCATGCTCACTTGAACAAATATGTATCCTGAAGTTGTTAGATAGAATATTTTATGACTGTTAGTTAGGTCAGTCTATTATAAATGTTGCTCTAATCTTTTAGTCTTTTATGCTCTTAGAAATACATCATTTTCTTGTTCTTTTACTTACAAAATAAAGCTACTGAAATATGAGTTTATAATTATTTGTAATTCTCTTTTCTAATCTATGAGATTTACTTCAAGAATTTTGGCACTCTGTAATTAGTTGCATATGCATTTATAAATGTTATATCATCCTTCAATATGTATTCATTTACCATTAAGAATTTTCTCTTTTTAAACTAAAATTTCATATTTTAAAATTCATTTTGTCTGTCATCAATATACTCTAGCTCTTTTATGCTTACTGTTTGAATAGTGTGTATTTTCCATATTTTTGCTATGTATACATGGATTTGAAAGTAATTTAGATCTCTTTTATACTTTCTTTTTATTGAATTACTAAGATTATTCATATGTTACAAAAGTGATATAGCTAGATTTGGAACAGAAATTTTGCAATATGGTTTTTTAAAAAAAGTTATTTTGTCTTAAATGTTTAAGGTGATGAATATGCTAATTATCTTGATTCGGTAGTTACAAAATGTATACATATATTGAAACATCAAATTGTACACCACAAATATGTATAATTTTTTGTCAATTAAAAACACAGCTTTTTAAAAGTGTAGTTTTTCTCTAGTTAATTTCTGTATGTGATAATGTGTATTTTAGTGCTGGCTTTGTGATTATGTTATAGATTGAAAGTTGCATTTTATATCTTAATAGTTTTAAAGTTCATCTAAATTTGAAAGTTTAATCATAAAAAAAGTAACTCTGCTATAAATTGAAATTTGTCTCTGTCAAATATTGTTATAGTATTTCCTATGTGTAAAAGATAAACAATACATATATTAGTAATAAGGGGGTAGATAGTGTATATGTTTTGTTTTACACAGGTAATAAACAAAATATATTTTTCTATTGATTAAAAAGATTCTACTAAAGCATATTGTGTTAGTCTGTTCTCACATTGCTGTAATGAACTACCTGAGGCTGAGTAATTTGTATGGAAAAGAGGTTTAATTTGCTGAGGGTTCCACAGGCTGACAGGAAGCATGACTGGGAGGCATCAGAAAACTTACAATCATGGCAGAAGGAAAAGAGGAAGGAGGCAGGACTTACATGGCTGGAGCAGGAGGAAGAGAGAGAAGGGGGAGGTGCTACACACTTTTAAACAGCCAGATCTCATAAGAACTCACTATCACAAGGATAGCAAGGGGGAAATTCACCCCCATGATCCAATCACCTCCCACCAACCCCAACACAGGGGGTTACAATTCAACATGAGATTTGGGTGGGGACACAAATCCAAACCATATGACATATTCTAATTATTAATCTGTTGAACATTGGGCCCCATATTCTTTTTGATAAAATAATAATTAAGCCATTCTTTCTATGACCATGTCTCAGAAAAAAAAAAAGAGACCAACGAAGGAAAGAAAGTAAATATCCCTGATTTGCAGTTAAATAGAAAAAACTAACCTTCATCTTAGCTATAGGTGGTAAGGGATAGCACTTAAAAATAACTGAAATGAATTTCCACGTTGGGGCTACTACTTTATTATATCCACTCTGGGATAATGGAACTTAAAACCCAACACTCCTTTACTAAATTTATGTTTAATGATTATGACTGTGAAACCAGCCGTAGACTGGTAACTATCTCTATTGTGAATTATCTTTATCCATAGTGGGAAAATAATGCTCTTAAGCTAACTATCTCTATTGTGAATTATCTTTATCTATAGTGGGAAAATAATGCTCTTAAGCTAAAAAAAAATTTATTCTAAATCAAAGGTTGTGAGAAATCATAAAATCTGGTCTCTGTTTCCATTTTCATCTTTTTTCCCTCCCTCATGTTTGTCTAGTTGGCTTCTTGTACTTTCTCAGTGCCAGGGTAATTTGCTTGAAACACAAAAGTGAGCCAAGGAAAGTGAAAGGTAGATAAATGTAGTTAGCCCCAAAGTCATTTTGCAATATTGCTGCTCTTCTCAGTTCCAGAAATTTAAGGTGAAGGATTAATTTCTTCATGATAATGAGCAAAACTAGATGACTCCTAAAATTTCAGAAAATACTCCCTTCCTAGTGAGGCCAGTGCTTTTTCATCAGAAAGCAAGATAAAATTCCAGCTAGGTTATGTACTAATTCTGGTAGGCAGAATGACTCCAGAAAAAAATCTATAGCTAATCCCTGGAATCTTGGAAAATATAATTAAATGTATAGACTTTAAAATGAGGAGATTATCCTGGATTATCCATCACTCATGCTGGCCCAAACTAATCAAATGTGTTCTCAAAAGCAGATAACTTTCTTGACTGGAGTCAGAGAGATGTAGCAGAAAGAAAAGTCAAAGAAATTTGGAGTGAGAAAGAGTCAACCCAGTATTACTGATTTTAAAATGGATGCGGCAAAAATGTCTTAAGATTCTAAGAAAGGCTCCAGTTGGCAATCATCAAGGAAATGGAACCTAAGTTCCACAACTACGCATGGAACTGAATCTGGCCAACAATAGAAACAAAGCAGATTTGGTAGTAGGGCTTTCAGAAGGAAACACAATTTTGTGAGACTCTAAGTGGACAGTCCAGCAAGGCTCTCTGCAACACTGCTTCTTACCTATGAAACTGTCATAAAATAAATGCATGTTGCTTTAAGTGACAAAGTTTGTGAAAGTTGATTACAGCAGCAACAAAAACAAATATGCTTACTTTATGACCTCTTAATAATAAATCCCTGAACTTCATAATATCTTGATAATAGGGAAATTAATATGCCAAGCTAAATAAAATGGGAAGTGTACTAGTAACAAGTTAAATACTTGGCAATATAATTGATATGTAATACATTTTTCAATAGTTAAACATACATTTAAATGTTTCCACATCATGATTTTCATCATATTGTACTGATATAACTTGGATGTCTGTCCCCTCCAACTGTCATGTTGAAATGTCATCCCCAATATTGGAGGGAAGGCCTGCTATGAGGTGTTTGGGTCATTGGGGTAGATTCCTTCATGAATGGCTTGTCCTTCCCGCATGAATTCATGCCAGATCTAGTTGTTTAAAAATTATCCTGGCACCCCCCTCTCCCTCTCTTGCTCCTTTCTTGCCATTTGACAGGCCTGCTTCCTTTTACCATAAGTAAAACTCCCTGAGGACTCATCAGAAGCTGAGCAGATGCAGACACCATTCTTCCTGTATAGCCTGTAGAACCAAAAGCCAATTAAACCTTCTTTCCTTATAAATTACCCAGCCTGAAATATTTCTTCACAGCAATAAAGTATCCTAATACAGAAAATTGCTACCAGTAAGCTCAGTGTTGCTATACAGATACCTAAAGGTGTAGATGTGGCTTTGGAACTGGGTAACAGGTAGAGGTTGGAAGAATTTTGAGGGATCAGAAGAAAATAGAAGGATGAGGGAAAGTTCTTAGTGAATAAATACATGGTTGTGGTCAAAATGCTGGCAGAAATATGGACAGTGAATGCTAGACTGATGAGGTGTCAGATTGAAATAAGGAAGTTATTGGGAACTGGGATAAAGGTCACCCTCATTATGCCCTTGCAAAGAATTTGGCTGCATTGTATTTGTTCCCTAGGGAACTTGTGGAAGTTTGAACTTAAAATTGATGACCTAGGGTATCTGACTAATAAAAAAAAAAAAAAAAAAAAAAAAAAAAAAAAAAAAAAAAAAAAAAAAGAAAGATCCTGAAACCAAAAAAAAAAAAAAAAAAAAAAAAAAAAGGAAATTTCTTAGCAGCAAAACATTCAAGATGTTATTTGGTTACTTCTAATAGGCCACAATCAGATATGACAGCAAATAAATGACTTAAACTTAGAACTTACGTTTAAAGGAGAAATAGAGCTTAAGTGTTTGAGAAACTTTGCAGCAGAGTTATGCGGCAGTACAAAAAAAAAAAAAAAAAAAGCATTTTCAGGAGAGAAACACAGGCAGGCTGTGCAGGAACCACTTGCTAGAGAAATTAGCATGACTAAAAGGGAGCCAAGTGCTAACACTTAAGACAACGGAGAAAAACCTACAGGCTTCTTTTGAGGACTGTCTGTTCATATCCTTTGCCCACTTTTTGATGGGGTTGTTTGTTTTTTTCTTGTAAATTTGTTTGAGTTCTTTGTAGGTTCTGGATATTAGCCCTTTGTCAGATGAGTAGATTGCAAACATTTTCTCCCATTCTGTAGGTTGCCTGTTCACTCTGAGGGTAGTTTCTTTTGCTGTGCAGAAGCTCTTTAATTTAATTAGATCCCATTTGTCAATTTTGGCTTCTGTTGCCATTGCTTTTGGTGTTTTAGACATGAAGTCTTTGTCCATGCCTATGTCCTGAATGGTATTACCTAGGTTTTCTTCTAGGGTTTTTATAGTATTAGGTCTAACATTTAAGTCTCTAATCCATCTTGAATTAAGTTTCGTATAAGGATTAATGAAAGGATCCAGTTTCAGCTTTCTACTTCATACAGCCAACAGACACATGAAAAAATGCTCATCATCACTGGCCATCAGACAAATGCAAATCAAAACCACAATGAAATACCATCTCACACTAGTTAGAATGGCAATCATTAAAAAGTCAGGAAACAACAGGTGCTGGAGAGGATGTGGAGAAATAGGAACACTTTTACACTGTTGGTGGGATTGTAAACTAGTTCAACCATTATGGAAAACAGTATGGCGATTCCTCAAGGATCTAGAACTAGAAGTACCATATGAACCAGCCATCCCATTACTGGGTATATACCCAAAGGATTATAAATCATGCTGCTATAAAGACACATGCACACGTATGTTTATTGCGGCACTATTCACAATAGCAAAGACTTGGAATCAACCCAAATGTCCATCAGTGACAGACTGGATTAAGAAAATGTGGCACATATGCACCATAGAATACTATGCAGCCATAAAAAACGATGAGTTTGTGTCCTTTGTAGGGACATGGATGCAGCTGGAAACTATCATTCTCAGCAAACTATCACAAGAACAGAAAACCAAACACCGCATGTTCTCACTCATAGGTGGGAACTGAACAATGAGATCACTTGGACTCGGGAAGGGGAACATCATACACTGGGGCCTATCACGGGGAGGGGGGAAGGGGTAGGGATTGCATTGGGAGTTATACCTGATGTAAATGACGAGTTGATGGGTGCTGACGAGTTGATGGGTGCAGCACGCCAACATGGCACAAGTATACATATGTAACAAACCTGCACGTTATGCACATGTACCCTAGAACTTAAAGTATAATAATAAAAAAAAAGAAAAAAAAATAGAGAATTAACCATCACAGTAGAATATATGGCATTGTGTTTATTCAGTCATCAGTTGATTAACATTTTGGTTGTTTCTACCTTTTTTTTTCTGTTTTGAATAAAGCTGCTATGAACATGGCACCAACAAAAAAAAAAAAAAAAAAAAAAAAAAGAAAAGAAAAGAAAAGAAAAACCTACAGGCATTTCAGGTTTTTCATCAGAGATCATTGACGCAGCCCTTCCCATCATAGGCCCAGAAGCCTAGGAAGAAAGAATGGTTTCAAGCGCCAGGCCCAGGGCACCACTGCCTGCTTAGCATCGGTGCACTGCTCCTCACATTCCAGACACTCCAACTCCAGCCATGGGTCAGAGGTCCTCAGGTACAGCTCAGGCTGCTGCTTTACAGAACCAAGCCACTGGAAGCCTTGGCAGTTTTCATGCAGTGTTACGCCTGAAGGTGTGCAGAATGTGAAAGTGAGGAAGCCTTGGCAGCTTCTCCCTAGATTTCAGAAGAAGTATGGAAAAGCCTGGGTGCCTGAGGAGAAGCCTGCCATAAGGATGGAGCTCCCACAGAGAATTTTTTCCGGGACAGTGCCTAGGGAAAATGAGGGTTTGGAGCCCCCACAGAGAGTCCCCACCAGGATACTGCTAGTGGAGCTGGAGGAAGATAGCTACTACACACCAGACCCAAGAAGGGTAGAGCCACTGGCAGCTTGCACCCTAAGCCTGGAAAAACCACAGGCACTCAACTCTAACCAATAAGAACAGGCCAGGGCAGGGGCTACACCATGCAAAGCCTTAGAGGCAGAGCTGCCCATGGGCCTTGGGAGCCCTCCCCTTCACACCAGTGTGCCCTCGATGTGGGACTTGGAGTCAAAGGAGATTATTCTGGAACTTTAACATTTAATGTCTGCCCTGCTGGGTTTCAGACGTGTGTAGGGCCTATTATCCCTTCCTTCTGTCCAATATCCCCTTTCGGAATGGAAATGGTTACCCAATGCTTGTAACAAGATGTAATCACTATTGCATCTTGGAAGTAAATAACTTGTTTTTTATTTTACATGCTCACAGGCAGAAGGAACTTGACTTGATTGTCAGATGACTTTGAACTTTGTACTGTAAGACTTAAAGAAAGAGAAAATAAACATGAAATGAAGCTGGCGATTAAAGACAGGTTTTCTTTAGATAAAACCTGAGAGGTACTTCTGGCTGATTTTGGTCAGGAGCACTTTCTTTTACAGACTAAGAGTATATATTAATTTTAGGGGGAGAGGGTTTATCAGAAGCTTGGAATGTTTATGTGTGTGGAGAAATTTACGGTGGGGTTGGAATCTTTCTGGGAGGAGGGGAGGTTGTCTTGGGACAGACATCCTTCCAGCCTGGAGAGGGGCTTGGATGGGGGGTGTCTCGAGCTAGCATCTTCACTGCTGGAGGGGCATTTATCTTGGGGCTAGCATGTCTCTGGTCGGGGAGGAGTTTGGAACGTTTCTGGTTGGAGATGTTATTTTTGATTAATGATCATGCTGATCTTAGCCATTAGGCTACTGCCCTTTGGATTTAGGCAGTTTTTTTTATTAAGGTGAACTTTAGAATGAGGGACTTGTCCAAGATGGTGACGCTTTTGCTCTGTCAGGTACTTTTGAGCGATGCTGGGGTGAGTTAAGACTTTCAGGGACTGTTGGGAAGGCATGATTGTATTTTGCAAGGTGAGAAGAACACGAGATTCAGGGGGATAGGGTAGAATAATATAGTTTGGATGTTTGTCCTCTCCAAATTCTATGGGGAAATGTAATCTCCAGTGTTGGAGGTGGGGCCTGGTGGGAGGTGTTTGAGTCATAGGGGCCCAACCCTCATGAATGGCTTGGTGCCCTCCCCATGGTAATTAGTTCATGTCAGATTGGTTGTTTACACTTCTGTCTCTTACTCTCTCTCTCTTGCTATGTGACATGCCTGTTCCTCTTTGCCTTCTATCTTGAAAGCAAAAACTCCCTGAGGCATTATCAGAAGTCAAGAAGATGCTAGCGCAATGCTTCCTGTACAGCCTGCAGAACCATGAGCCAATTAAACCTCTTTTTAAAATAAATTACCCAGCCTCAGCTATTTCTTTATAGCAATTCAAAAGTGGCCTAATACACATAGCAAACAGAAATTTAAGTATGAAGTGGCTGACGATGAACAATTATGAACTACAACATCCAAAATAAATTACTAATTTTTTAATTGAAGAATGATTAATGTTGTGACATAGAATGTTTCTGAATCTTGTATTTCTGCCAAAAAAAAGTTACCTTCCCCAATCAGGAAGCTATTCTTTTTACAGAAAGAAGTAGAAGAAAATATACTCAATGTTATGAAATAAATCATCCTATATATGTAATTATAGAACTGAGATTAGAGACAGGTACACAGTAATATGAATGAAGGAAAAGTCATTCTTTATGAATAAATAAATAATGTTTGGCATTTTGTCAGGTTCATTGCCAAAATCAAACTTGCTCTGTTCATACAAATGATAAAAAATATACTAAACTTTGACACATGGGTCAACAGAAATCTAGAAGGTGGACTTGATAATAAAAAAACTAAAAACCTCATTTTGCTTGACAGTTGTGCAGAACATAAGAAAAGTAAGCAACTGCTAAACAAGACAAACAAAAAGAAAAATAGAAAATAAAATAAACTTTTCAGTTAGTCACATTTTCAATATTTCTCTAAAGATAGAAGATATAGAAAGGTCTTAGAAGTACACTTTACATCTTTTAAAGATTATATGCATTTATTTTAAGTAAAATCTGTATTAAAAATAACATAACAAATTGCAAAACAATGATTTAGTTATTTTACTTTAAACATCCTGAGTTCATAAAATTCTGAATTAAAGTATCTTTCACGTGCTGTTACACTGAGAGATTAGACCCAGGGGCATCTTCTTTGATGACTTTAACTCAGATCAGAAAGATATTCTAAAGAATCTTATTCTATTAAGTCTTGTTTCTGTTTTGTATTGTGTCAAATGTTAAAATGCCTAAAACTACATTACTGATAATGTTGACACATGTATTTCCACTTTATGATACATTTTTAATGCTTTCAAAAGTCTATTTGTTTCATTTGAAGAGCAATGCTTGAAATTGTTATTACATATACAATAATAAATAGTATATAAAATATAGTGTATTATATGTAATATAATAATATATAATTCCTATATATTTATTTATTTAAAAGTTCAATATTTTAAATAATTAATTTATTTAGTGTTGAATTAAACAACATTGTTAATATTTTATTAAGGCCTGTCTTACAATTTCAGAAGGTCAGCAACTTGGCATACTTCTATCAGTTGATATATATCTCCAAAAAATTCTACTTGGAAAAAAATGTTTAGCTACAAATATCAGGTAGTAAAAAGACTAACATTAAACTCTCCAGTCCATAAAGGCCTTCTCAGATGCATTAGTCATGGGCTAATGCAGAAGTTAAATGCAATTTTTGATAGTGTGAAATAATGAATTTCAAAGCTCCTTTTTCTTCATTATCCAGTGTGGCAGTATCTCACATTTGAGAATGAAAGGGCTCATATCAAGTCTTATGGAAAGCAAGCTTTCAATAAGCCTTGCTTTATTCATGCAAAAAATTTTGTACTAAACTTATTTTAGCTTATAAAATATAAGTTAAAGGAATTAACATCCAATCAAACTATTAATGGTGTATCAGAAGGAACAGAAACAATATTCAACTAAAAATCACTTTTTTAATAGATTGCTTTTTAGTTTTGGGTTGCTAAAAGTAGACCATAAGTAGAAGTTTAATACTATCTTAGTCAATTTGTGCTGCTACAACAAAATACCTTAGACTGCGTGGCTTCTAACAACAGAAATTTATTTCTCACAATTTTGGAGGCTGGAAGTTTAAGATCAGGATGCCGTTGTGGTCGAGTTCTGGTAAGGGCCAACTTCCTGGTTCATAGACGACCGTATTCTATCTGTGTTCCCACATGGCAGAAGGCAAGGAATAGGGGAGCTCTCTTGGGTCTCCTTTACAAGTGCACTATTCTCTTTCATGAAAGATTGTATTTTTAATAACCTAATTATCTCCCAAAGCTCCCATCTTCTGATACCATCACATTAAAGAGCTAGCATATCAACATGTAAATTTTGGGGAGACACAAACATTTGGTCCTTAGAAAAAAAAAATTCTTAAATGTTTGTACTGTTATTTTCTTGTAATATGGGAGACCTTTATCAACTAAGATAGACACTAAGGTTAAAAAAAAAGTTACCTATGGGTCAAAGGTTCAAGGCCTCACAGACATGGCAAATTTCTAAATTCTCACTAAACTCCCTAACAATAGGAGAGATCAGACAAATTATCGTAACTGTGATTTACAACCTGGACCACTAAAACTCTGATTTGACAGAAAATTGACCCCGCAAATATTCTTCCCTGATAAATAATTTGGACCTTAAGCCAGTGTTAGCCAGTTTATAGAGGCTGCATGCAAACCATCATTGTATTTTATAGTTCATCTTTTGATGTAAAAAGCCATATTCCACATCATTTCATTGCTAAACCAAGTCTAAAGTGAAAATGAGATGTATGTTACGTACATGTTTATCCATTATGCATGCACACAGCTCCTCTCATAAATATGTATAGCTTTCCCCCCAAACCTTCTGAAAATATATGATACAGGTCCTGTGAGACATAAAACCCAAATTTTCTTTCCATTCTTCAAAGAGAGAATGCCTATTGTGCACAGTGAAAACTTTTTCTTCCAGGCTTGCAAACCTATATCACAATAAAGCTCACTTTTCTACGATTTAGTCATCCTGGTGGTCTTTTGGGGAACAACTTCCATTGTATTTTCCATACATATATGCTCTTATTCTCAATATCATCAGATCTTTCCTCTCCATTTTTCTTATGTATATTATATTTTATGTAAGACTACTTGCTTCAATGTGACAGTTCTTTATTCCATGTTAATAAAAACTGTGAAACTTTCTCTCTGAACACTTTTACTTCATTAACATGCACATATTGATTTTGACACATTCATTCCTGATGAGAAATGTCAGGTTTTCCATCAGATTAAAAATAATTTTGTTCAATTACATTGATCTGTGTATCCATTTACCTGTAACCAACTGATCTGCAATCAAATTGACAAAAAATAAACAATGGGTCAAGGACACCCTATTCAATAAATGGCAAGGAATTTATGATTCCTAAACCCCAAAAGCAAATGCAACAAAAACAAAATAGGCAATTGGGAGTTAAACTAAAAAGCTTCTGCACAGCAAAATAAATAATCAACAGAATAAACAACCTACAGAATGGGAGAAAATATTTCTAAATTATACCTCTGACAAAGGACTAATATCCAGAATCTATAAGGAAGGAAAACAACTCAACGAGAAAAAAGCAAGCAATTCCATTAAAAGCAGCACAAAATACCTAAATAGATATTTCTCTAAAGAAGAAATGTAAGCAGCAGCCAACAAACATACTAAAAAAAGATGCTCAACATTGCTAATCATCAGAGAAATACAAATTAAAGGCACAATGAGCTATCATATTACACCAGTCAGAAAGGCTTTTACTAAAAAGCGAAAGAACAATAGATGTTGGCATGAATGCAGAGAAAAGGGAACGCTCATACATTGTTAGTGGGAATGTAAATTTGTTCCACTTTTATGGAAAATAGTATAGTGATTTCTCAAAGAATAAAAATAGATCTGCCATTCAACCCAGAAATGCTAGGTGTCCTTTTGATATGATTTCTTCCCCTTTTACTCAAAAGAAAATCATTTACTCAAAGACATCATTATATCAAAGGATGCCTGTACTCATATGTTCATCGCAGTACTATTCACAATAGCAAAGTCATGGAACCAACCTAAGTGTCCATCAACAGTTAACTAGAAAAAGAAAATGTCATATCTCTCTATATATATCACATGTGATATCACATGTATACACACATACACATATATACAATGTGTATATATGCATATATGTGTGTATACACACACTATGAATACTACACAGCCATAAAAAAATAAAATTATGTCCTTTGCAGCAACATGGATAGAGCTGGAGACCATTAACCTAAGCGAACAAACTCAAAAACAGAAAACCAAATACTACATGTTCTCACTTATAAGTTGGGGCTATAAGTAGGAGCTAAAGAATGTCTACATATGGACATGATAATGAGAATAGATACTGGGAACTCCAAAAAGGTGGGAGAGGGGAGAGGGTTGAAAATTACATATTGGGTACAATGTTAATTATCTGGATAATGGGGTACTAGAAGGCCAATATTCACCAGTATGTAATACACCATATAACAAGCACATGTACCTCTTGAATCTAAAATTTTAAAGTTAAAAATAATAAAGGGAATTTTGAATTATTTACTTATGCCTCATTATTTTCACCAAAATTTCTAAAATTTATTTTAATTTATTGAATTTAAGAAAAAACCTTTAAGTTTCATATCAAAAGATTCATATAGCAATTTATAATTCTGATTTAATGCAACTTTAGGTGCCTTTAACTATATAAATTTTAAGCTAAAGGAAATCTTTTGAATTTCTAGGTAATTTTTTCAATTGCAAAAACAATTAAGTTTATTTAAAACTATTTTTATTTTATTTTAGATTTTAGAATACTTCAATATCAAAAATTAAGCCCAGCCTGGTGACACAGAACTATCTCAGCTACTTGGGAGGATGAGGCAGGATCACTTGAGCCTAGGAGTTCAAGTCTACAGCAAGCTATGATCATGCCAGTGTACTCCAGCCTGGGTCACAAAGCAAGATTTTGTCTCAAAAAAAGTTAATTAATTAATTAATTAAACCACTACCTATCAGCTTTTTTTTTTTTTTTTTTTGAGATGAAATGTCACTCTGGAGCCCAAACTGGAGTGCAGAGGTAGGATCTCGGCTCACTGCAACCTCCGACTCCCAGATTCAAGTGATTCTCATTCCTCAGCCTCCCAAGTAGCTGGGATTACAGGTGTGCACCACCACACCTGGCTAATTTTTGTATTTTTAGTAGAGACAGGGTTTCACCATGTTGGCCAGGCTTGTCTCAAACTCCTGACTTCAAATGATGCACCAGTCTCAGGGTCCTAAAGTGATGGGATCACCGTCGTGAGCCACCACGCCCAGCCTGTTTCAGCTTTCTGAAGGTTTGTTTCATTTGCAAAGCTTTCTGAAGTGCATTTTCATCCAGAATGAAAAATGATTTCAGCATTTTCCTGTGTTAGTCTTTCATTAATAACAGCTCTTTTTCCCTTTTATGTGAAAAGAAATTTGTTTCCTTCTTTCAGGAATCACTTAAAAACTATATTTCCCTGCCTCCCATTCAGTGTACTATAGATGATATACCAAAACAATTTGGGATCATTCTGTTCTTTCTTCTTAGAAAGCATACTGTGAAGCCAACATTTTTATGCTATCAGGTCAGCTTTGTGGTTAACACCTTGGATTGTCACCGCTAGCTGGCTGAGTGTCACATGTTGATGGCAGAATTCCAGTGTGACATCTGACAGTTTGAGGAAAAAAACACTGAAGATTATTTACACATACAAACAAAATGCACCAGTATACTCTCTGAACATTTTGTTTTAGTTTATGTTTCAAAACAGTTTTGGTCTCATTACATGGTATCACATCAACCACTGAATAAATGTAAAGATAAATTCTTACATTTATCTTAAAATCAATGGTTTTGAATTTCTCTCTAACTTATTCTCTCTCATGACCCTCTGAATAAAGAGGTATAGGTAGTATTTTATGTACTTGATGGATGAGCAAACTTACACTTTAGGACTACTCGAAATGAAGGCAGGGGACCAGTTTTCATCCCTAAACTGATGTTTAACAGTCTAAATGGAGATAGTGCAGTAACTGAGAGTAACATTTTTAAAAACTTTAGAACAACTTGTCAGAGTAATTTCATATCTACTTAATCTTATAATGAAAATGTGGTTTATATTTTTTATGCCTTTTTATTTGTTTCATTTTTCTGGTCATTTTTTCATTGTATTTTATGGAAGTTTTAGTTTGTGATGAATGGAGAAAACTGATACCTCACAAGGGATAGATAGTTTAAGAAGCAGAGTTCTCGAAAGTTTTTAATGTAACCAATATCATTTGGTCGTTCATTTCACTTAGGTACTCCAAACCAATATATGGATTTGCAAGGTAAATAAATAAAAACAATTCTTAAACTGACACCAGGAAGCTGAGATTTACTCGGTCTTATCTGAAGCATGGACATATGAATTTAAAAATACACATCAAAAAGCTCCTGATAACAAACAAATGTAAAATAGCTGGAATCTACGAATCAAGGTCTTAGGTTCCAGGATAATCTAGTCCTATTCTCTTTAAAGTTCCCTAAAAGAGTTTACAATGATGACCAGGCAATTTCTCCTCCCTCAGAAGTGAGCTTCTAAGAGGGGTCACACTGGAGAAATGGTGCTTGGCAGGTGGAGGTTCCATCAGTAACGCTGGTGGTCTCCATGGCAACAGTTACCATGGTGGAGGAACACCTCCAACAATGGCTGGCACAGTGTAAGAAAGGGAATGCAGAATGTTTTACTGCTGTGATGGCTACACTGTAAGTGTCTCTGTGCATCTCTAGGGAGGAAGTGTGGAGGGGCTCCCATTACATTTCCCTTATTTTTGGCACACTGCTTCACAGCTTCTTGTTTGTTTGGTTTCACAGTACCCAAATGAAAGCATCAAAAATCTAGCCTGAACAGTTATACTCGGTAATCAATTCTTCATCATTCAGCCGAGCTCAAGTTCCAAGAAAATAATTTCAAAGTTGTATCCCTCAGAAGCACTATAATTTAACAAAGAATTTTTACAAGTAAAGGAATTTGCAGTACTCCAAAAAGCTAGCATTTTCATTAAAGATGTTCACTATAACACATGTAGAAATGGTTGTCTGTGTGGCTGCATACTTCTCAAAGGTTTAAGACTGTGCATTTGCATCTGAACAGCACTTGTGTCACCCTGAATGAAACAAATGGGGTAAAGTTATTGCATTTCAAAAATTATTTATTATAAATTCAAATTAAATTGAAGTAAGATTTCGCTTTTTTATATTTAATAAGGAAAATATAACTGATTATAAATATCTGAATGTGATGGCTAAAAATGTAAAGAATGTAAAGATTCCTCTTTGATTATTAAAATATTTGTAATGAAACAAGATGATGAACAACATAGGCTATGGCTGATCTCTCCATAACAGCACCAGAGGTGTCTCGGAAGTTATAAGAAGGTTGAAGAATCCAAATAATAAGCATAAAAGACTGATAAAACTGCTAGTGACTTAAGTTGCAGTTATCCTAAAGTGAGGCTGATTTAGAAGGCTAATGATAGGCATGAGGAGAAATTTCTTAATGTGCTCATTTTATTTTTTCTACATTGCCCCGTGTAGATGATTATTATCCTATTTCTATTTCAAGTCAGATAAAAACAAAACAAAATAAAACAATCCACCCACATCACAATGTGAACAAAATGCAAGGTCCACCAGAGCCCTGTTTGGACAGGGGGCAGTGAACAACAGTTATTAGGTCCAGTCAAATGGATCAGCCCAGTCTCTTGACCAATCATCTCCTCATATACATACCAATAGCTGATTTAAACAACAGTGATAAAATATAAAAAGTATCTCTTGGGAATCAGTAGTAAAAGAAAATTCCCCCAAGGCCAACAATACCCTTTGGGGATGAAATCAAACAGGGAGAGATTATAGCAATTGAAAATTTTTGTCTTGAGATGCCACCCCAATGAAACATGCAGAATTCAAATTAAAGACAGAAGTTAAAGGGTGGGCTTTTAAACTTCCCCCAAATTATGCCACTTGTACATTAAATCAAATTCATCAAATTCCTTCTTCACTACCTGAAGACATATCTCCAACAATTACTAATTTTTTTCATTTTTTTGCTCCCAGTAGAAACATTATCATAAATATTCAAAATACTTAAGTTTTTCACTACTTTAAAACAACCTTAACAGCATCTTTCTCATCAAGTACGTTTGAATTTCAGAGCCAAATCTCTTCCCCAATAGAGCAAAATTCTTAGAAATAGTTGTCATTTTTTGAAGCACGCTATCTCTTCTATTCTCTCTTAAGTCCAGTTTTCACCCTTACCACCTCTCTGTAATTGCTCTAATGGGTTTCACCAATTCAGCAATGCTCTCTTTTGTTGCCAAACCCAACGGTTCATTGTCAGTCCTTGACCTGACAGCCATCATTTGATCCAGCAGCAGTTTGCGGTTGTCCTCTTACTCCCTGGTCTCTCCTCAAACTTCTTTGCTGCTTCCCACTTTTTCATTAAGATGTTTTAATATTAGAGTGTCCATAGATAATAGCCTTTGATTTTTTGGTTTTCTGATCTATACTCAATTCCACAGCAACTAATTCATCCCAGTAGCTAAATATCCTCTATTTGGTGAGAACCCTCAAATTCACACCATCAGACCACATCTCTCTCCCAAACTCCAGATATTTATTTACTTGATAACTTTACCAAGATATAAGTAGACTTCTCAAATTTAATATGTCCCAAACTGCACACCTGACTTAACTTACCCAACTAATTGATGGATATACCATCCTTCCAGTGACTTCTCTCTATTTCCATAAGACACATACAATCCACCAGGAAATTCTGAAGCATATATCTAAAATCTAACCACTTCTCACCATGCTACTGCCATCACCTTTGTCAATGCCACAAACATCTGTTGTCTTAATGGTTTCCTGGCCTCTACTCAGAATCGTTTATTCCAAGAAATGTGTACTTTTAAAACTTAAATCGTTTTATGTCACTCTGCTCTTAAATGTCTGAAACAGCTCCCTATTTTACTCGGAAGAAAAGCCAGTGTTTTTTAAAAACCTACAGGGTCCTGAATGATCCCAGTACCTTGACTTCCACTCCTAACTTTGCTTCATCCATTTGGTTTTAGCAGAACAGCCATCCTTTCTATTCCCTGAAAGGATCACTCACGCTCCTGGCTAAAGGACTTAGATTTTTCCTCTGCCTAGGATATTCTTCTCCTAAATATTCTTTCTAAATATGCCCACTGTCTAGAATCTTCTTTCCTTAAATAACCACATATTAAACCTCTTCAGGTTTCCAAGGCTATACTAAAATCTAATCTACCTATATTACTTGTACCTGTAATGTGTACCAAACCACACTGCTGACATTATTGGGTGAAAATAAAAGAAAATTTCTAATTATAATTTAAATTAATAGAGAACATTCTTTAAGAATAGAAATGTCATTTATCTGTGAATATAAAGAATGTTTTCCTCTCTTTTATTAATTTCTATAACAGATAATTGAACATATATATATTTTGAGACAGAGTCTCGCTTTGTCACCCAGGGTGGAGTGCAGTGGCACAATCTCTGCTCACAGCAACCTCCTCCTCCCAGGTTCAACCGATTCTCATATGTCAGCCTCCTGAGTAGCTGGAATCACAGGCATGTGCCACCACTCCTGGCTGTTTTTTGTATTTTTAGTAAAGAAGGAGTTTCACCACGTTGGCCAGGCTGGTCTTGAACTTCTGACCTCAAGTCATCTGCCTGCGTCGGCCTCCCAAAGTGCTGGAGTTACAGGCATGAGCCATCGTGCCGGCCAGATAACTGAATATTGAAAGCAAAAAAATAGCAATATATTATATATTTTAGGATATGTAGAATAAAATACATTAAAATAACAGAACAAAAAATGTAACATGAGAAAATGGAGTTATACTATTGCAGTGATCTTAAATGCTATGCAAATGCTATGACATTATTTTGTGGAAAACTGTAATAAGTTAAAAGATGCGATTGCATCTCCTAGAGCTGCACAATTTATATGGTAGCCATTAGCCACATGTAGCTAAGTGAATTTAATTTAAATTATTTATCAAATTAAATTATAATTTTAGTTTCTGTGTTGCACATGTGCTTAATGGTCACATGTGGCTACTGACTACTAAATTGGGTAAAGGTGATATGAAACATTTCTACCACCGTTGAATGGTCTAGTAGAAAGCCCTACCCTAGATAATTCACTAAGAAAACAAAAACCAAAAAGATATTTATAATAAATAAATATATAATAAAATGGAATACTAGTAAATAATCTAATAGATAGCACTAACCTAGAGAATTCATTAAGAAAACAAAAACCAAAAAAATGTATAATAAACAAATAAATGATAAAGTGGAATACTAGTAAATAGCATAAATATGGCAAGATAAGAGAAAAAATAACAAAGAAGTGATGAGATAAATTAAAAACAGCTCTCAAGATGTTATAACTAAATCTCACAACCATATCTATAATTATGCTAAATGTAAACACATTTGTAAAGGAACATGGAATAATTACCAATGAAGACAATGTGATAGACCATGAAACAAATCTCAATAAATGTAAACAACATCAAATATACATAATTTATTATGTAATCACAGTAGAATTATATTAATACTCAATAGAAATATATAAATTCTGTATTGATATGTTCAGAAATATAAAAATGTTTGTATAAATAATATGTAGAGGAATAAGATTTAAATCCAGAAATAAGAACATATTTGTATCACATGATTATTAAAACTCAGTTTAGTGATCCTTGACTTATGATGGGCTTATACCCTGATAAACCCATCGTAAGTTGGAATGCATTTAATACACATGACCTACTCAACATCATAGCTTTGTCTAGCCTATATTAAACATGCTTATAATATATACATTAGCACACAGTTGGACAAAATCATTTAACACAAAGCCTATTTCATAATAAATTATCAAAATCTCATATAATTTATTGAATACTATAGTGAAAGTGAAAAGAAAATGGTTGTATGGGTACTTGAAGTACAGTATCTACTGAATGCATATTTTTTTCTTGCCATTGTAGGGTTGGAAAATTGTTAAGTAGAACAATTGTAATCTGAGGACCATCTGTTGATAAAAATCTCTGGGGTGGAGCTAAAGCATTTCTAGAGAGAGACTTATGACTTTGAGATGTTTATATTAGAAAATAAGAAAAAAGGCTAAAATCAGTAATATAAGCCTCCCCCATAAAAATCTTAGAAAAGCAAGAAAAAATTATTCTCAAACTGAATAAAACAAAGAAAGTATTAAAAACACGAGACAGGGCACAGTGGCTTACGCCTGTAATCCCAGCACTTTGGGAGGCTGAGGCGGGCAGATCACCAGAGTTCAGGAGTTCAAGACCAGCCTAGCCAACATGGTGAAACCTCATCTCTACTAAAAATACAAAAAATTAGCTGGGCATGGTAGCAGATGCCTGTAATTGCAGATACTCAGGAGGTTGAGGCAGGAGAATTTCTTGAACCCAGGAGGCAGAGGTTGCAGTGAGTGGAGATCAAACCATTGCACTCCATCCTGGACAATGACAGCAAGACTCCATCCCCTCCCCACCCCCCACAAAAAAAAATAAGAGCAGAAATTAATTAAATAGAAAGTGGACAGTCAATAGAGAAAATCAACAAAACTAAACTGGCTTCATTAAAAAGAATAATAAAATTTTTGAACCTTTAGGCTGACTAATCAAAATGAAAAGGGAGAAAACACAAATTACCAAAACTTAGAAAATAATCGAAGGCATTTGTAAAGGTCCAATGGCCATCGAAAGAATAACAGTAAGATAATATTTCTGCTTATAAATTTGACAAACTCAATAAAGTAGACAACAACTTGAAACCATAAGTTATCAAAACTAATAGGAGAAATATTAGAAAATTCTGAAAGCCATAATTGAACATCTGAAACACAATAAAAAACACAATCATTATATCTTCTTTCATTTGCACTGCTAAGTCTCAAAGAAAACACATTACCTAAATGGTTGACCAACACAATATGGTATCTACTCACTTAGTTAGAATATTCTATTTGAGTTAAGAAATCATTAGAACTAATAAAAGACTTTATAAAATTTGCCTGATTTAAGACTGTCTCTAAAAAATAACATAGTCTTGGCACATCAAAATAATGACTAGAAAATATAGGAATGATTTTATACAGCAATTAATTAACTTTAAAAAATGAGACCATTTGTATAAAATTTCTAAACTATTGTCAATTTTAAGTGAACAAGATAAAGAGATATGTCATGTTTACAAATAGAAAAACTTAAGTTTTAAAAATCTGTAAATATTCCCCACTAAACTAAAATTTAGTATAACTCAGATCTTAGTTTTAAATATTTATTTTCATATTTTATGAAAATGAATACCTTATGCAAAAGAATAAACATCAACAAGAAAAATTTAAAAAGAAAAACAAAAAGAAAGTAAATGCACTATATATTTTTCATTTTGCTCTGCAAAGGTATAGCAATAATTATATATACAAGAAAAGGCAAGTAAGCTAATTGATAAAAACATGAAGTACAGAAATACTTGAATCATGTTTTCATTATCTGATATTTTTAAAAGTTGACCTCTCTAAAGTGTTTGTTCTTTTAAAACAGATATTTTAACCCTTGTATGCTCACCACATATAACAGTATTTAATAAGTATTTAATGAAAAAAAGTATTTAATGAATGAAAGAAAAGGCAATTAAATGTAAATGACAGAAATGAAACCATAAATCTATAGAAGATTTTAGAGAAGCTACTCACTATATGAAGAAAACATAAAACAGGTACCTAATTTATACTCTAAAATAAATTATAGATGGATGGATGACTTAAATATCAAACTAAGAAGAAAAAAGAATGGAATAATATCTTTATTATCTTGGAATAAGAAGGGACTTCTTAGAGAAGAATCCAACAAAATAAACACTTCAAATATCAAATAATCTAAATAACTGGATATCAATTTTCAGAAAATAACATGCAAGCGATTCCTCTTAAACACATACACTGGAAAATTTATGTGTCTCCATTTATATTTATATTTTCCTTTGTCATCCATTTATTTTAGTTAATTGAAAATTTACTGGAAGTTCAATATACACAGCTTTTCAGAACAGAATAGTTAATACGCTTTTAATAAGACTACAGTAGTGATTGTTTCATTATCTCCCAATATTTATTTTCCATTCTATTTCATTGTAGTAAACACTCTAATTTTTTTTCAGCCACCTCTCCTCGGTAAAAGAGTAAAAGATAAAATAAGAAGAGTTCTAGCTAGCTATGACCATAGAGAGATGTTCCAGCCAATGGAATGTGAACGAATGTGACACAGGCAACTTCTGGGTCAGGGCCACAGAGGGTGAATCTTCTTCTACCACCTCTTTTGTCTTCTACGCTGGTTAGACTGCAGGGTTATTAGGCTAGCAACTCTTCAGATCATGCATAAGAGGGAGACACTCCACAAAGGGAGAAATCCACAGGATGGAAGAAGAAACATACCTACTGCATCAGACGGAACATTTAAGTGAGAAAGAGATGTCTCCATCTTGTTTATGAATAAACAACAGGTGACCAATTGTAAAACCTTAGTTTATACAGAAATTACATTCAATGGACAGTGTTCACTATAACGACTGCTTGAATTTCAGAGAAGTACTGGTGCATTGTTTCTTTTGGTTATATTTTTACTTAATCAGATGTTGGTAATATTTTCTACAGAAGTTCTCCATTGAATACTATAGTAATGAGTATACTACAGTTTTTATTTCAAACTTTTATGAGGAGCCTTAGGATAGTAAAGATGCTTATTTATTCATCTAATTGTAGTAAGGCACAATCACCCAAATTTCTCTGGTTGCAAAAGAAGCCAGCATAACAGCTAAAAGAGGTGAAACATAATAACTTCAACTTCTTTTATGTCTTCTTGGAGAGAATGAAATCAATAGGGAAAAAAGAAAAAGCATGCATATGCCTTTTCAAAGAAAATAGGATAGAATGGAATTCTAACTGTAATTTAGAAACTCTGATTATCATGTATCATTTCTATTATGTAATATTCTGATGAATAGCAAATTCAGGATAACATTATCCTGTTACTACAAATTAAAGAAGTTGTCTTTGATAGAATGTATGCTAGGAAAGAAGGTAATGCTCAAATTCTGGAAAAGTATTTTCCAAACACAGAAGTTCGAAAGGCTACTATGGAAGAATGAATAGTTACATGTTTTCTCTAGATTGTTATGTGAACGGGATCTTAGTTTGAACTCCTCTTTCTTTCCTAGAAGAAAAAAATACATTGGAACAAAGGTTTAGATTTTTAATACAGGTTTATTTACTAGATAAATAAAGGCATAGGAGTGTGAATAGCAGTATGTCAATTACACACAATATCTTTTATGTGGAATTAAAACTTAAGGTTGACCATATATTTGAAAGTTTTCATAATAGATTTGACATCCCAGGCTATATTTTTATTTCTATCACAAGTGAAGATAGTGAGGGCTGTAATTTAGAGTTACTAGTAAATGAAATTATCGTTATCATTAAGAGACAGTTATTATATAACAGATTTTTTAAAAAGAGAAGTAACCAAATTCATAAACTGAAACACAAAAATTTTGAAACACACGCATGCACACACACACTTGCAGAAGTGCACATAAAAGAAAAAAGAAAAAAAAATTGCCAAACTTAACCGTCATTGTTGCTTTCTCTCTCAACCTGTTTTTTCCTGCTATAACAGAATACCACAGACCAGGTAATTTGTAATAAGAAGAAATTTATTTTCTCACAGTTCTGGAGACTGGGAAGACCAAGATCAAGGGGCCAGCATTTTGCAAGACTTCTTGCTGCATGATCTCATGGCAAAAGGCAGAAGGGCGAGAGAGGGTGACAGAGAAAGATAAATAATCCAAGCTCATTATTTCATAAGGAACCCACTCTTATAACATCAAATCAACTCTCACAATAATGGTGTTCATCCATTAATGAAGGCAGAGCCTTCATGGTCCAATCATCTCTTAAAGGTCCCGTCTCTTGCCTGTTATACATTAGGGATCAAGTTTGCAACCCATGAACTTTGAGGGACATATTCAAACCATAGCACTCCCCATTCTAAATGATTTGGGTTTATACTTGTACAAATTAATTATATATAATAAAATATTATTTAAGAAATCAGTTTTTTCAATATAGCTTAAATTGGATTTCAAGACATTTGACTTCTCAGTTTCTCTCTTAAAATAATGATTTGTATAATTTTTATCATGAAGAGAGGGGTGGACTTGAGAGGCTATTCATACTGAACACTTATGTATTATCACAATCTTTAAAGTTTGGTACAAATTGAAAAAAATAATTTTCAGAAAATTAATATGAAGTAAGACATAGAATATCAAAAGTTTGAGAATAGGATCTCTTAGGTGAGGGCGAGATAAAAACGTTCTTATCTCTCATCTTGAATATGGGAAAGCAGATGTAGATCTGAAACTATTACTTACTGAGGTATAGCTGATATAGACAGCTATTATTGCTGTGAAGAAGTAAAATGATTGAATCTTGACTCTTGTTTTAGATAAGGAATGAAGGGGGTTGGATAGGAGCTTACTAATATAAGCAGTATATTATTAACAGTATAAATATTATATTATATTATATTATATTATATTATATTATATTATATTATATTACATGTTTTTATTTCCCCAAAATTCATATGTTGAGATCCTAATCCTCAATGGGATGGTATTAGTAGGTGCAGTTTGAGGGATGTAATTAGGTTTGAGAGATGTGATTAGGTTAGGTCATGAAGATGCAGCCCCCATGATATCAATAGAATTAGTATTCTTAGAAAGAGCTAGGGCTGCCTCTCTTGGCCATCTGAATAGACAGCAAGAAGCTGACTAGCTGCAATTTGGAAATGGGGTCCTCATCGGTAAGCTAATTGACTGGCACCTTGATCTTGAACTTACAACCTTGAGAATTGTGAGAAATAAATGTTCGTTGTCTATGCCAGACAGTCTGTGGTAATTTGTTATAGCAGCCTGAGCTAAGACAGATATCATATTATTAATTTCCTGTATTTTACTCCAATAATTTAAGCTCTATCAGGACAAGGATTTTTCTCTATTTGGTTGACTGCTTTAGTCTCAGTGCTTCACACAAAACCTTGTGTGTAGTAAGCACTCAATAAATGCTGATTGATTTGAAATAATAGTCCTTTCACTGAGTTGCTATGTCTTTAGTTAATCTTTTAGCTTCAGTTTTTTCATCTGCAAAATTTAAATACTGTCACTCTCTTACCAGCCTCATAATATTTTTTGAGGATTGAATAAGATTCTTTATGTCAGAATATCCTGAAAATCATAAAGTCTGATATAAATATAAGGAATAAGTAATTACCCTTTCTTACTTCATTTTAATAAATCTGCTATGCAAAATACATATTTTCTGAATTTATTTGCATTTGGCGTAAG
Source organism: Chlorocebus sabaeus (assembly GCF_047675955.1). Lineage (NCBI taxonomy): Eukaryota > Metazoa > Chordata > Mammalia > Primates > Cercopithecidae > Chlorocebus > Chlorocebus sabaeus. The sequence goes on along the minus strand of NC_132906.1, from coordinate 39,885,580 downwards.
CTCAAATTATGTAGTTATTCAGGCATTTAATGTAGAAATGTTAAAGTTTTTACCTAAATTGACATCTTTGAGCTCCAGTGTGAATGGATTTATGATCAGTTCATCAATCAATCATTATAATTGATTGATGTATTAAGGATTTTATATCCTTGACAATATTCTATATCGACCAACATGAATTTTTGAGCCATTGGACTCAAAATACTGATTATTGTTTACGCATCATCCAGCTCTCACACAGGAAAGTTCTTGAGGAAATTTATGTGCAATAAACAAGGCAAGGAAAAAGATTATACTTTGCTTCTAGTGTTTTTGCCCTGAATGCTCATGTAGTACTTATTACATTTGGCTTCATCAGTGAGAATGCAGAAAAGAGGCAGAATAAATACTGAAAGTAAATGAGATTGCTCCTTTCCCAGTAAGTTCTCCTAAATTTTGGTTTTCACCACCCTGATAAGACAAAATATAAGGCTCATGATCCTGGATGTGTTAAGTCCATGGCAGCATTGACCATCCCTGCAGCTGAGTTGGGAAGTGGAAGGTAAAAGAGGGCTGCCAGCGTAATCCCCTTCATCCTGACATTAATTTTTATGCTCAGCTAACATTTCTGCTTTGTGATAACTAGACATTAACATATATCTGTGGCAATAATATGGGGTGTAATTATCTGCACATAATATAAGATGCTAACAAATGTGCACCTATGAAGCAAATGCCTTAGTGTTGTGATGTTCCTATCAAAATTGTCTGGCAATTCATTGATACTAATAATAATATTTTTGAGTAAGGAAACTAAGAGTTCCAAGCTTAAAAGTAATGAAAGGTCAAGAAGAGTTTACAAGATGAAAGCTATTTAAGTCAAATCTTAAGTAAACTGTTAGAAACATCATATCTTTTTTTACATATAAAGGTTTCAATCTGAATGAGAGATTTTCTGTAACACGATGACATAAAAAGGAAAATAAATATATAGGACAAAAGATGAACTATCAAACACATCATCTGGCCTTTAATATTACCCCTGCTAATGTGTTCAGGCCAATAGATTCTCTATGTGTTTTGCATTATAATTTCCTTAATGAATACTACATTGCATGGCTAATGAAATGGCAAAAGACTTAGCTGAAAAAAAATCAAAATGTTAGAAGATGACTAAATAAATTTTATTTATAACCAGTCTGAGCAATTTTCATGCTCTTGAGTTATCAGCAATTTAGATAATTATCTGAAATATTCTGTATTAATTCTGCACTAATAGGCAGGGAATGAATACATTTTTTTCTTATTGAACATTTGCAGTAAGGAAAAGGTTCTGAATAAATGTTGACAGAGCAGTTTGTCTCTGACAGTTTCAGCTCACTCATAACTTAAATCTTTTTTGATGATTGACTTATTTCAAGTATATTATCTCAAATATACAATGGAAATTACAATAGTATTTATCAAATGTTTTGATATGGTGAAATCATGCTGTTTTTATAAGCAAAGATTAACAACTATTGATCATGGCCCATACATTAAGAAGGAATTTCTTTAGTAAGCCAGAGTTCTATCAACAGTTACCTTGTCATAATAGTAAGCAAATGAAGACATGACCATTTCAGAACACAAAATAACAGTATCTGAACTTGATAAGAGTGAAACCGCTGCAATTGGATTTTAGTAATCACCTATCTCAATAGCCTCATTCCACAAACAAGGAAATTGAGATAGTGAGGCCAGAGAGCTCATTAATGACATAAATTAGAATTCCATGTTCTCAAATGACACCTAAATTTCAACATGTCCTTTGACTGAAAGGTTTTTTGTTCTCCTGCTGCCCTACTCCTGCTTGCTCTTATTCTGCCTGGGGAATTCCTTTTCGTCACCCAATATGCAAATAAAATGTCACTTTTTTTGAGGTGCAAAGGGCATTTCCTGTACCAAGCCTGTACCTACTCATTGTGACCATTACACCTATGGGCACTAATATGTCAATAATTTTAATGTAAAACAATTAAGCCTATTCCAATTATTTGTTTAAATTGGTCTCTGTGAGATACGCTAGGCTAGAAATAATATCTTCTTTACAGTTGAAGCCCTGGGCCTAACAGAGCTTCAGCGACACAGAAGACATACAAAGAATCTTCACTGACTGACTAAGAGAGGAGCATATGTCACCAAGTGTGATGGGCTGAATACAAAATTTCATACTTCACTGGACAAGGAGAGCTTTTAGTTGAATGACATAAAAAGTAGTACAGACATTATGAGGCAGTACTTAGATTCAATAACATTCTTGTTCATTTACAGGCCTGTGTAATATACAAAAGCTATTTTTTCAAGCTTTCAAAGAAAGGCAGCTTTCTTTTCAACCAGACAGGAATATGCGAACCCAAGAAGAAGGAAAGCCAAATCTCATTACCATTTTCTGGACAATGTTCCGTAGGAATAGGGAGCAAAATAAATGCTGCAGTATTGAAATAATTGACAAAGATTGAACTACGAGAAATTAGACATTGAAACTTTTATGCTGTTAGAATATTATCCCTTCTGTAATAGAATCATCAGCTTGGTGAAAATTATCATGTACAAAGAAATGCATTGGAGAATAATGTAGTATCAGGGGGAGAAAAGAAACCTGAGAAATATACCACAATCAGAACCATTTCCACCAGACATATCTGCCTGAACTGTTCACTAGTATATTCCTATTGCCCTGTCACCTTAGAATATTACATTGGCAAGCTCACATGTATAGTTACTTTACAAAGGATCACCCACAAAATCCCTTCAGCTTGCCTGAACTCCCCTCTACTCACCTAAACTTTTACTATCACCCCTACCCTGGCATATAGTTAGGTTGATTTTTTATCAAATGAGTAACATTTATTGAATTCTCATTATTGTTGGCATGGATCTCATATTTCTCCATGTCTTTTGAACAGTGACATTGCCAGATTTTGCTCTGGACTGTCCTTTAAAGGATTTTACATAGAAAACATCATTGCCGTTGGGAGACAGTGTCTCACTCAGGAGAATAGAATATGTTTGTTTGCTGTCTAGAAAAATAATGAAAATGTCTCCCTCCAAGACAAAGGTTGAGTAGGTTTGATTGAAGCCCTTTAAATGCTGTCCTTTCCAAAATTAGGAATTTCTCAGCTGTAACACAGACCCACTGTATATATGCAGTTCACCTAGGCTGCTCCACACTGTCTCAAGGATATCTGGTGAGTTGTGGGGAATTAAGGCACACTAAAAGCACATGCTGCCTGTTAAGGTGTGTGTAATTAAGTCCTTTGTCTCTGTGCCAGAAATATCATGTCTCCTTCCAGCATCTATGGCCTGGGGGACAGACTAACTTGTTAGCTTCCAAGGAGAGTAAAATCTCTGACACTTCAAAGTTCCTGATGATTACATATCCAATATGATTCCAGGTGCTATATATGTAATAATGAGTGAACATTATGCCCCTGCCCTAATGAATTTTGCATTTTATAGAGGAAGAGAAACTAAAACCCATTTAAATAAAAAAGACCACAATAGCTGTGTTTCCATACATATGCTATAAGGAAAGTCAACAGGGAGCTGGAAGAGGGAATAATTGTAGATATAGAGAGTGGGATAGTAAGGAAAAGATAGATCTGAATAAATGTTATTTAAACTGGGCCATGAATTATGAGTCTTCCACAACAAATATAAGAAAGGAGTGCTAGAAATAAAATATATCAAAACCAAGTGTTCTGAGATGAAAAGGAGATTGAATGTCAGAAGAACAGTATGGCTAGAGTGAAGAGAGACCAAGAGTAAAGGGTATGGAAATTATGTAGGAGATGACAAGTTAATGGTCAAATCATACAACAGACTCTTGAAGGATTCAGTAAAAAATTAGAGTATTCTAAGTAAACTTGGATTTTATTTTAATTTATTTTATTTATTTATTTATTTATTTATTTAGAGAAAAAGTCTTGCTCTGTTAGCCAGGCTGGAGTGCAGTGGCACGATCTTGGATCACTGCAACTTCTGCCTCCCAGGTTCAAGAGTCTCTCTTGCCTCAGCCTCCCAAGTAGCTGGGATTACAGGCATGCATCACCAACATGCCAGGCCAATTTTTGTATTTTTAGTAGAGACAGGGTTTCATCATGTTGACCAGGCAGGTCTTGAACTCCTGGTCTCAAGTGATCTGCCCACCTGGGACTCTCAAAGTGCTGGGATTACAAGCATGAGCCATTACACCTAACCTGGATTTTTTCTTTTAAGAGAAGGTAAGTCATAAGAAGTAATGATATTTGATTTATGTTTTAAAAAGATGACTTAAGTTCTAGGAAGTAAATAGATTTCAAAAGACTAAGTAAAAGCAAAGAAATAGGGAAGAAATAGAATTTAGGAGGCTATTACTAAGCTCTGGAAAATAGATGGATGTATATTGAAGCAGGGTAATGGCAATGAAAAACTCCAAATGTATTTAGAGGTAGCATTATCAGGATTGAGGTTCAGTATGGGTGGCAAGTGAAGGAAAACAAAAATCTATGCCTAGATTGAAGGCAAAATCAACTGCATTCATTTATTCTTTGCCTTCCTTCATTTGTTCATTCATTTCTTCCTCCCTCTTCCCCTCCCTCCTTCCTTCCTTCCTTCCATTAGCAATTTTTCAAGGACCATATAAGTGTCAGGTACTATCTTAGGTCTTGAAGATACAGCAGTAAACAAAATAAAATTCCTCAAATAATTTCGCTTTGCAATGGGAGGCAGAAAAAAATTTTTAAAAAATAGAAAAATATTCAATGTAAGGAAGTGGTAAGAATTATGGGAGAAATATGAGGTAGGGTCACAATAAGGATGAAGAAGGTGCTATTTAGACTGTGTGTTAATAAATGGCTTCACTGAGGAGAGGACACTGCAGAAGAGACTGACATGATGTGCATGAGTGAGCCAGGCAGATATCAGCACACAACTTAGCAGTAGTACTATTTGAGGCAAGAGGGCAAATATGAAAGTCTTGGGGTAGGGGGCATCCAAAGATTATGGTTTCACTTAAACTAGTGTCTCTGGCTTTGATTTCTGACTGAAGCTTTTCTTTTTATTCTCTCAAAACTGTAAATAAATTAAACAAATAACAGTTGTGCCTGTCTTGTTAACAAGAGATATTCCTCTTAACAGGGTGCCTAGCAGAGATTTGACTCTCAATATTCAATTGCTCCCAAATTAAGACTCCTTTCCCCAGCAAAATCAGTGCTGTCTTTAAAAAATAAAATGTGAAAAGTCTCATTGTATATTTTTTATTTAAACTTAGCCTCACTTATAAATAATTTATTTTTCATGACATTTGTGTACTGTCCTTTGAGTTGCTGCTTCTCTTGACCTCTCAAGAGATTTAACAAGTTCCTGTTCAGCTGAATCTTTGCCAGCTGCATACAAACTTCCCTTAACTTAGCCCATCATTTAAAAAAATCTAAGTTTTAAAATATTACTTGTCTCCAACATATCTCCAGACACCGCCCTGTTTTTTTTATGTTACCCCTCACAGTAAAACTATTGAAAGAGTAATATGTGGTTGCTTCTTCCTCATGGCCTGTCTGCTCTTGTAAAGATTGTTTATTTGGGCCAATTCTGTATTTTCCTAATCAGGATTGAAAGGGGCATGTCCATGTTATTACTCTTTTTAGATAATCAGTTTTGACTTTGTTTAAGACCTATTTTATCTCTACTTAATTAATTTCTGCTCTTTTAATAACGAGGGCTAACCACAAATTACTGAGTAAAATCCTGACACCCTGTATCCTTTGTATATTTGCTCATTTGATCCTCGCCACAGCTTTGTGAGGCGGATACTATTACTATCACCTATACATTATAAATGAGGAAAATGGAGAGCTTAAGTTACTTACCCAAGGTCAAAACACTAGGAAAGCGGATAACAGATTCACATGTAGACAATCTGGCTTCAGAGACAATGCCTCTTTATTAAGGTCTACTTTCAGTTTTCTTTGGGTTTATTCTATAGTTTTTATCATTTCACTTTTAAAATTGGATGCTTAGCTCATTAAACAGCCTTTCTCTCTTTTTTTCTAATATAAAATTGAAGCCTGTATATTCCCACCTGAGTTTCATTTCATTTATATTACACGTTGGATACATAATAACTTTAAAAATAAGTACTATTTTCTAATATCTATTTTGATTTTTTTTGACCTGTCAGTTACTTAGAACAGTGCTTTTACATTTCTAAATTCATGGAAGTTTCTTGCTTATCTTGTTTGTGGCTAGCTTTCTAATGTAACAGAATCATTGTCAGACAGTGCTGACTATATAACGCTTATCTTTAAAATTGGTAAGCCTTCTTTTAGAGCATAGGATGAAGTCAATTTTTGTAAAGGTTCACATATGATTGAAAAGACAATTACTGGATCTCTACTGTTTCGGTTAATATCTTTTACATTTCCAACATTCATTGTGTTGGTCAAATCTGTAACATTATTACTGTTGTTTGATCTATTCATTGCCAAGATAGTTAAGTAAAATATCCAAATATAGGTGTATATTTTCTTTCAATGTTTCTATAAACTTTTATACTCTATACTTTTTTATATAAAATGGAGAAACTGAATAGAATACTATATGCAGTGAAATAATCAAAAAATAACATTTCATAAAATATATAAAATAATTTAACACCAGCACACCCTTATAAAGTGTGTTCTTATAAATTCATTTAAACAAAATTAAAGTAATTACATGAACATTTTGATTTTCAAAGAGGAATGAAAAAAAGTTGTTATTTTTGAATTCTTTCACTGGACATAGTATCCTAGTTTCTACTCAAGTATTAACTAATAAGAGAAGTTTTGTCTTACCCCAACTCTTACTTTCTATCTTGAATATTTATTCATTTCAATTTCTCCCATCTGACATGCTTATTGATATATTCACTCTTGCTTCCCTTCCCTACTAGAATCTAAACTTCAATAGCAGAAGAGCAGTCTGTTAGGTTCATTATTAATTCTTCAGGAACTAAAACAATGTCTGGCCAGTGATAAGCTCTCAAGGATATTTGTTTTAAGGCTAAATCTGGAATTAAGAATAGCATAGGATTATGATGATGCTAACATTTACCAGAAGTATGGGGATCTTTTCTCCCTGGTTAACTTGTATTCTCATTGCCTAGATTGTGCTTACAAAGGTCAGGTCTTCAATAAACCATTGAGTCAAATGAATGAGTAAATTAAACCCAAATACTTTATTTTATATAAATAAGGCTAAGGAAACCACAATGAATACTAGAGATAATAGAAAAATCATGAGATATTATCTCTCAAACCCTAACTTCTTTGTTTTGCATTACCTGATAGAGAGTACAAGCAGTTTATCGAAGTATTCTTGGACCCTGACCAAGATGTAGCAGTATTAGTGGACGTTTTCTTATGAGGCAATAATCAACTATTAAAGTCAAGGTGCTTTCTTTTACACTTATATCCAATCTGTTAATATCATAAAGAGATACATATCTATAGAGCACCCTAGGAACAAAAAGTCAAATACACTGATTAAAAAGTGAATTTGTGCAGAAAAATTTTGTAGTGTAATTTTTGTTAATTTGTAACAGATGTTCTAAGTCTAAAGAAATTAGGAATAATCAGTATCCAATATGTGGGACAAAGGGGCATTTGTAAATCATTTTTAAATCAGCCTAAAAAATAGGCTCATCAATGACAACTTGCTCTTGATAATTTGGATTTCAAAAGCAAGTCAAATTTTGCACATACCCCCATATATCAATAGGACACATAGGGTTAGCTTTAAAAATATTTGCCATCATGGATATAAAAACAACAAATTATCACTATGTAGTCTTAATATTAAAAATGTAAGAAATAATCTCACAATAAAACATTCATTTAAATTGAATACATCTACAATTATGAAAACTTCACTAATTTATCTTTTTCATTTCCATTTTGCGTTTCTTCAGGTAAAATTTTATACAGAATGTAGTGAGCCATAGCTAGTAACTGAAAAAAAGGAATCAGAATTATGTATTTTAGCATCTCTTCTCTGGTTTAGCAATTCCCAATATGCCTAATCAAGTACTTACTCTTTTATCCACTCTGTGAATATCCCAATGAGACCTATTGATAATAGACAAATTGTAAATGGAATAAAGTTGTTGTTTTATTGTTGTCCAATTCAAAAACTTATAAATGCTCTTTTTATTTTTTCAAAGAAATATTTATATATTAAGTAAGGAGCTATGGGCAAAATATTAATATGAAGACAAAAGATCATCGGGGAGAAGAGAGATAATAGAGAAAAAAATAAATAGGTATTTGCTACCAAACAAGCAAGTGATAAATATCTACGATGAAAGCGAGTTTATTCTGCTATAACACACTGGAAAGGTTTATGATCCATGCTGCACCTCCCTTTCAGCTTCTTCATAAATACTTTCTCTACGGAAGTGTTCGTATCTTCAGTCCTTCAATCTAAATCATCATATATGATTGAACAATCACATTAAAATTGAGTATAGGACTAAAGATCTAACTTAATTTAAAGCTAAAGAATCCACCACTCATTTTGCTTTCTTTTGTCAAGATTCTTTTCATTCTGCATTGATTCAATTATCCTCAAATCAGTGCTAAACCAATTCTGATGCCCCAACACACAAAGATTTAAACCATAGACTCACTTTAACTCATACATCTCATTTCTCTTTAAGTGAACTACATTTTCTGGAAATGTAAATCACACAAGATAAACACTCTGACAATGTCTTTAAAATGAATTTGTATTTATTTTTTAAAGCTGTATTTGCAATATTCTAATTGAAACAGCTAGTTGCTAGCTATGCATTAATCAAGATAGATTTTTTATGAAATGTGATATGCCAAGGTTATGACTACGGTTTGCATTCTCTGTGGAATATAAAATATAATAACAAAGATATTATCGAAGATAATAAACTTTAAGAGATTTCTGCTCAGACGACTTCCCCAAACATAATATTCATGAAGAATTAACTTTTTAATTTATTTTTTATTTTGTGTATTGGTAAAAATTTGTGAAGGCAAAATGAACTCTAATGGTAGACATTATGCCATCTGAGTTATGTCCTTGGTTCTCTGAGATATATGAAATAGGCAAAAATAAAATTGCCTATATTATAGTATTTTGCATTGTTCATCTTTATTTACAACACATCAGAAAAAATTTGCACGTACCTTTAATAGAATGATCTAGCAAATGTGAAGAAGTATTCATTCTTTCATTGAAAAACTATTTTTAAACACCTACTCTCTGACAGACATAGCTGAGAATACTGAAGACATATCAATAAGTGATACAAAGTTCCTTTTTCATAAAACTTAAAAGTCATTTTGATCATCTAATTCATCAAGAAAATTTTGCTGTGGGTTCTAAAATAGCCATGTGTCATGGAATTCATACTTTATAAATAAAGTTGAGAAATGGCTTCTAAATTTTAGATGATCTAGTATATCATCATTAAATATGGAACAATGTCCGAAAAATTCTTAAAATTATTTCATAAATGTATTTTTAGGCTACACTCATGGGGGTATCATTTAAGGCTATAGTATAAGAAGAAACTAAAAGAAAACTCAATGCAGAGCTGACTGAAACAAAAGATCATATTATGTTATTCTGTCATTTTTAATTAAAAACTATATTTAACATTCTGATAACATTTTTCATAAGATTGTGTAATACATTTTGAAAATGTATATGTAATTATCAGATATTGACAGAAATATGCTCTAGAATCTTTAAAAACTTATTGATAACTACCAAATGGCTCACAAATAAATATAAACGCACTTCTGGAACATAGGTAATTGAGGTAATTATCTAAATTCAAATATATCATATTAATCCAACACACCTTGCAAGACAGCAAAAACATATTCTTTGAGACTGCACTGAGCAGCCATTTACCTCAATTATCAACTACACTGCTCAGAACAAAATTATAAGACTTTTCCGTTAAGCATCAGCAGATAATTTCTGATACAGATTTATAAATAATAACCCCCAAATCTAGTTTATGTCTTTAATGTGATTAATCCAAATTCCCCTTTAATCCATAGACCTCAAAAGCTATATATAAGTGGAGTGTTGAGATAATCAGAATATGTGTAATTAAAAAACACAAGTATCTAAAAGTTTTATGTGTCACTCTTTATAAGTTACTTCTTAGTTAACTCTTTCCTAGTATCCCACGCAAGAATTAATTTGATTATTTATCAAAAATAATGAGATTCCAGAATTGTCAGAATAATGGTCTTTACATTTTATTGGTTTGGCTGCCAACATAATGCATACTGAACTCTAGAAAAAAACAATGCTTTCATCCACCTTCTAATTAGTTCTGAATTATATTCAATAGGCCTTTATTTCAAAATATTTTGAGATTGGATTATATGCATTGAATATGTAACTTATAATGTTTAATATTATTTCATTTTATACCAATCACTTGGTTGTAATTATAATTCAAAAATAGTTATGTATAAGCATGGTACACCATACATAATATAATAATACAATATTTAAGTAATAATACATTTTTATAAACATGGTTACTGTACTCTTATCTTTCTTTCTATATCCGTCTATTCTAGTGTGATTTTTGGTTCCATGGATAATTTTTCTGGGAGTACAAGAGATTTCTCATACTACATATATTTATAATTTGTATTTTATTTTCTATGACAACATTTGCTTTTTTTCTGACCACTGGCATTAATTGTTCTTACATCTGAGTACTGCACAGTTCCCTGCCTTGCCAGTTTAACTGCTTACAGTATATTGTATTGCAAATGTGTTTTTATTGTCCAAATGATAGCAACACCAAAGAATAAATGACTTTTTTTAACTATCATTTTAAGTTCAGGGGTACATGTTCAGGTTTGTTATATAGGTAGATTTGTGTCATGGGCGTTTGTTGTACAGATTCTTTTGTCACTCAGATGTTAAGGCCAGTACCCATTAGTTATTTTTTCTGATGTTTTCCCTCCTCCCAACCTCCAGTTTCCAATAGGTCCCATTTCATATTGTTCCCCTCTATGGATCCATGTATTCTCATCATTTAGCTCCCACTTACAAGTGAGAACATGTCGTATTTGGTTTTCTGTCCCTGCTTTAGTTTGCTAACAATAATGGCCTCCAGCCCAATCCATGTTCCTGCAAAGGACAAGATCTTGTTCTGTTTGTGGCTGCATAATATTCCATGGTGTATATATACCATATTTTCTTTATCCAGTGTACCATTGCTGGGCATTTAGGTTGATTCCGTGTCTTTGCTATTGTGAATAGTGCGGCAGAGAATATGCACATGCATGTGTCTTCATAATAGAATGATTTCTATTCCTTTGAGTATATACCAGCAATGGAATTGCTGGGTCGAATGGCACTTCTATATTTAGGTCTTCGAGGAATCATCTCACTGTCTTCCCAATGGGTGAACTAATTATACTCCCACCAACAACAAATAAACATTTCTTTTTCTCTGCAACTTCACCAGCATTTGTTATCTTTTTTACTTTTTAGTAATAGCCATTGTGACAGGTGAGAGATGGTATCTCATTGTCATTTTGATGGGCATTTTTCTAATAATTAAAAATGTTCAGCTTTTATTCATATGCTCCTTGGCCACAGATACGTCTTCTTTTGAAAAATGTCTGTTCATGTTCTTTTCCCACTTTTTAATCGGGTTGTTTGTTTTTTTCTTGTAATTTTTTTTTATTATTATTATATGTTAAGTTCTAGGGTACATGTGCATAACGTGGAGGTTTGTTACATATGTATACTTGTGCCATGTTGGTGTGCTGCACCCATCAACTCGTCAGCACCCATCAACTCATCATTTACATCAGGTATAACTCCCAATGCAATCCCCCCCCTCCCCTCCCCATGATAGGCCCCGGTGTGTGATGTTCCCCTTCCCGAGTCCAAGTGATCTCATTGTTCAGTTCCCACCTATGAGTGAGAACATGTGGTGTTTGGTTTTCTGTTCTTGTGATAGTTTGCTAAGAATGATGGTTTCCAGCTGCATCCATGTCCCTACAAAGGACACAAACTCATCCTTTTTTATGGCTGCATAGTATTCCATGGTGTATATTTGACACATTTTCTTAATCCAGTCTGTCACTGATGGACATTTGGGTTGATTCCAAGTCTTTGCTATTGTGAATAGTGCTGCAGTAAACATACATGTGCATGTGTCTTTATAGAAGCATGATTTATAATCCTTTGGGTATATACCCAGTAATGGGATGGCTGGGTCATATGGTACATCTAGTTCTAGATCCTTGAGGAATCGCCATACTGTTTTCCATAATGGTTGAACTAGTTTACAATCCCACCAACAGTGTAAAAGTGTTCCTATTTCTCCACATCCTCTCCAGCACCTGTTGTTTCCTGACTTTTGAATGATCGCCATTCTAACTGGTGTGAGATGGTATCTCATTGTGGTTTTGATTAGCATTTCTCTGATGGCCAGTGATGATGAACATTTTTTCATGTGTCTGTTGGTTGCATGAATGTCTTCTTTTTAGAAGTGTCTGTTCATATCCTTTGCCCACTTTTTGATGGGGTTGTTCGTTTTTTTCTTGTAAATTTGTTTGAGTTCTTTGTAGGTTCTGGATATTAGCCCTTTGTCAGATGAGTAGATTGCAAACATTTTCTCCCATTCTGTAGGTTTCCTGTTCACTCTGAAGGTAGTTTCTTTTGCTGTGCAGAAGCTCTTTAGTTTAATGAGATCCCATTTGTCAATTTTGGCTTTTGCTTCTGTTGCTTTTGGTGTTTTAGACATGAAGTCTTTGCCCATGCCTATGTCCTGAATGGTACTACCCAGGTTTTCCTCTAGGGTTTTTATGGTATTAGGTCTAATATTTAAGTCTCTAATCCATCTTGAATTAATTTTCATATAAGGAGTAAGGAAAGGATCCAGTTTCAGCTTTCTACTTATGGCTAGCCAATTTTCCCAGCACCATTTATTAAATAGGGAATCCTTTCCCCATTTCTTGTTTCTCTCAGGTTTGTCAAAGATCAGATGACTGTAGATGTGTGGTATTATTTCTGAGGACTCTGTTCTGTTCCATTGGTTTATATCTCTGTCTTGGTACCAGTACCATGCTGTTTTGGTTACTGTAGCCTTGTAGTATAGTTTGAAGTTAGGTAGCGTGATTCCTCCAGCTTTGTTCTTTTGACTTAGGATTGTCTTGGCGATGCGGGCTCTTTTTTGGTTCCATATGAACTTTAAAGCAGTTTTTTCCAATTCTGTGAAGAAACTCGTTGGTAGCTTGATGGGGATGGCATTGAATCTGTAAATTACCTTGGGCTGTATGGCCATTTTCACGAGACTGATTCTTCCTATCCATGAGCATGGTATGTTCTTCCATTTGTTTGTGTCCTCTTTGATTTCACTGAGTAGTGGTTTGTAGTTCTCCTTGAAGAGGTCCTTTACATCCCTTGTAAGTTGGATTCCTAGGTATTTTATTCTCTTTGAAGCAATTGTGAATGGAAGTTCATTCATGATTTGGCTCTCTGTTTGCCTGTTACTGGTGTATACGAATGCTTGTGATTTTTGCACATTAATTTTGTATCCTGAGACTTTGCTGAAGTTGCTTATCAGCTTAAGGAGATTTTGGGCTGAGACAATGGGATTTTCTAAATATACAATCATGTCATCTGCAATGAGGGACAATTTGACTTCTTCTTTTCCTAACTGAATCCCCTTGATTTCTTTCTCTTGCCTGATTGCCCTAGCCAGAACTTCCAACACTATGTTGAATAGGAGTGGTGAGAGAGGGCATCCCTGTCTTGTGCCAGTTTTCAAAGGGAATTTTTCCAGTTTTTGCCCATTCAGTATGATATTGGCTGTGGGTTTGTCATAAATAGCTCTTATTATTTTGAGGTACGTTCCATCAATACCGAATTTATTGAGCGTTTTTAGCATGAAGGGCTGTTGAATTTTGTCAAAAGCCTTTTCTGCATCTATTGAGATAATCATGTGGTTCTTGTCTTTGGTTCTGTTTATATGCTGGATTATGTTTATTGATTTGCGAATGTTGAACCAGCCTTGCATCCCAGGGATGAAGCCCATTTGATCATGGTGGATAAGCTTTTTGATGTGCTGCTGAATCCGGTTTGCCAGTATTTTATTGAGGATTTTTGCATCGATGTTCATCAGGGATATTAGACTAAAATTCTCTTTTTTTGTTGTGTCTCTGCCAGGCTTTGGTATCAGGATGATGTTGGCCTCATAAAATGAGTTAGGGAGGATTCCCTCTTTTTCTATTGTTTGGAATCGTTTCAGAAGGAATGGTACCAGCTCCTCCTTGTACCTCTGATAGAATTCAGCTGTGAATCCATCTGGTCCTGGACTTTTTTTGGTTGGTAGGCTATTAATTATTGCCTCAATTTCAGAGCCTGCTGTTGGTCTATTTAGGGATTCAACTTCTTCCGGTTTAGTCTTGGAAGAGTGTAAGTGTCCAGAAAATTATCCATTTCTTCTAGATTTTCTAGTTTATTTGCATAGAGGTGTTTATGGTATTCTCTGATGGTAGTTTGTATTTCTGTGGGGTAGGTGGTGATATCCCCTTTATCATTTTTTATTGTGTCTATTTGATTCTTCTCTCTTTTCTTCTTTATTAGTCTTATTAGCGGTCTGTCAATTTTGTTGATCTTTTCAAAAAACCAACTCCTGGATTCATTGATTTTTTGGAAGGGTTTTTGTGTCTCTATCTCTTTCAGTTCTGCTCTGATCTTATTTATTTCTTGCCTTCTGCTAGCTTTTGAATGCGTTTGCTCTTGCTTCTCTAGTTCTTTTAATTGTGATGTTAGAGTGTCAATTTTAGATCTTTCCTGCTTTCTCTTGTTGGCATTTAGTGCTATAAATTTCCCTCTACACACTGCTTTAAATGTGTCCCAGAGATTCTGGTATGTTTTATCTTTGTTCTCATTGGTTTCAAAGAACATCTTTATTTCTGCCTTCATTTCGTTATGTACTCAGTAGTCATTCAGGAGCAGGTTGTTCAATTTCCATGTAGTTGAGCGATTTTGATTGAGTTTCTTAGTCCTGAGTTCTAGTTTGATTGCACTGTGGTCTGAGAGACAGTTTGTTACAGTTTCTGTTCTTGTACATTTGCTGAGGAGTGCTTTACTTCCAATTATGTGGTCAATTTTGGAATAAGTGCGATGTGGTGCTGAGAAGAATGTATATTCTGTTGATTTGGGGTGGAGAGTTCTGTAGATGTCTATTTCCTCCATCCCTTTATTTTGAGCCTATGTATGTCTCTGCGTGTGAGATGGGTCTCCTGAATACAGCAGACTGATGGGTCTTGACTCTTTATCCAGTTTGCCAGTCTGTGTCTTTTAATTGGAGCATTTAGTCCATTTACATTTAAGGTTAATATTGTTATGTGTGAACTTGATCATGCCATTATGATATTAACTGGTTATTTTGCTCGTTAGTTGATGCAGTTTCTTTCTAGCCTAAATGGTCTTTACATTTTAGCATGTTTTTGCAATGGCTGGTACCGGTTGTTCCTTTCCATGTTTAGTGCTTCCTTCAGGGTCTCTTGTAAGGCAGGCCTAGTGGTGACAAAATCTCTAAGCATTTGCTTATCTGTAAAGGATTTTATTTCTTCTTCACTTTTGAAACTTAGTTTGGCTGGATATGAAATTCTGGGTTGGAAATTCTTTTCTTTAAGAATGTTGAATATTGGCCCCCACTCTCTTCTGGCTTGTAGAGTTTCTGTCGAGAGATCTGCTGTTAGTCTGATGCGCTTCCCTTTGTGGGTAACCCGACCTTTCTCTCTGGCTGCCCTTAAGATTTTTTCCTTCATTTCAACTTTGGTGAATCTGGCAATTATGTGTCTTGGAGTTGCTCTTCTCGAGGAGTATCTTTGTGGCGTTCTCTGTATTTCCTGGATTTGAATGTTGGCCTGCCTTGCTAGGTTGGGGAAGTTCTCCTGGATGATATCCTGAAGAGTGTTTTCCAACTTGGTTCCATTTTCCCCCTCACTTTCAGGCACCCCAGTCAGACGTAGATTTGGTCTTTTTACATAATCCCATACTTCTTGCAGGCTTTGTTCATTTCTTTTTCTTCTTTTTTCTTTTGGTTTCTCTTCTCGCTTCATTTCATTCATTTGATCCTCGATCACTGATACTCTTTCTTCCAGTTGATCGAGTTGGTTACTGAAGCTTGTGCTTTTGTCATGTATTTCTCGTGTCATGGTTTTCATCTCTTTCATTTCATTTATGATCTTCTCTGCCTTAATTACTCTAGCCATCAATTCTTCCACTTTTTTTTCAAGATTTTTAGTTTCTTTGCACTGGGTACGTAATTCCTCCTTTAGCTCTGAGAAAATTGATGGACTGAAGCCTTCTTCTCTCATCTCGTCAAAGTCATTCTCCGTCAAGCTTTGATCCGTTGCTGGCGATGAGCTGCCCTCCTTTGCCGGGGGAGATGCACTCTTATTTTTTGAATTTCCAGCTTTTCTGCCCTGCTTTTCCCCCATCTTTGTGATTTTATCTGCCTCTGGTCTTTGATGATGATGGTGACGTACTGATGGTGTTTTGATGTAGGTGTCCTTCCTGTTTGATAGTTTTCCTTCTAACAGTCAGGACCGTCAGCTGTAGGTCTGTTGGAGATTGTTTGAGGTCCACTCCATACCCTGTTTGCCTGGGTGTCAGCAGCAGAGGCTGCAGAAGATAGAATATTGCTGAACAGTGAGTGTACCTCGCATTGTTCGAGGCCCTCTTGTATGCTGTAGAATGGAGGGACCAAGTTCGAACTTGTAGTAAAGATCCTTGCCGCTTGGCTTTGACTCTGGACCCTGGTGGTCTTCTTTGGGGAACAAACGGTCTGGGTATAACATCTGGGGGCTCATCCGGGATTCCCCAAGCCCACCAGACCCCTGGTCAACAGATCTACGAGGATCGATCTACTGATAGGTGAGTCGGCTTGTCTCCATTTGTCTGTCTGTGTCTGTTCTGAATCTGAATCTGTGACTCGCGAGGTCTGAAACTGGAGCTGGCGCCATCCTGGCAGACACGCTATAGGACAGCCAGCGGAGACCGGTGGGAGACGTCCCCTGGCTCTCGTCTGATCTAAATTGCGATCTGGGCTGCTGGAGCGCCATTGCAACACGAGCAGCTAACTCTGACCCGGGCTACCAGTGCGCGGTTGCGATCTGAGCTGCCGGAGCGCGGTCACGACCCGAGCAGCCTACTCTGACCCGGGCTACCGGTGCACGCTTGCGATCTGGGCTGCCAGAGCACGGTCGCGACCCAAGCAGCTAACTCTGACCAGGGCTACCGGTGCACGCTTGCGATCTGGGCTGCCGGAGCGCGGTCGCGACCCGAGCAGCTAACTCTGACCCGGGCTGCCGGTGCGCGCTTGCGATCTGGGCTGCCGGAGCGCGGTCGCGACCCGAGCAGCTAACTCAGACCCGGGCTGCCGGTGCGTGCTTGCGATCTGGGCCGCCGGAGCGCGTTTGCCATCTGGGCAGCAGCTGTCTCTGACCCGGGCTGCCGGGGCGCACTCGCGATCTGGGTCACCGGAGCGCGTTTGCGATCTGGGCAGCAGCTGTTCCGACCCGGGCTGCCGGGGCGCCCTCGCGATCTGGACTTCCGGAGCGCATTTGCGATCTGGGCAGCAGCTGTTTCTGACCCGGGCTGCCGGAGTGCGCTTGCAACTAGATATCAGTCAGATTTCCTTTACAGCGATTCTAACCCACCTTCCTTTACAGGAAGTGACTACAAATTATTACAGGATGGGTAATACCCAGAGCACTCCTCTATCTCTCCTTACAAGTAATTTCAAGGAAGTAAGAGCGAGGGGCCATGATCTTAGTATAAAGATCAGGAAGGGAAAGCTAATTACTCTGTGCCGCTCCAAATGGCCTGCCTTTGATGTGAGGTGGCCACCCGAAGGGACGTTCCGACTTGCTGTCATCACTAAAGTCCAAGATTTTCCTACCTGGGCGTGCGGGCCACTTGGATCAAATCCCATATATCCTCATATGGCAGGACCTAGTTGAGAACCCGCCTCCTTGGTTGTCACCTTTCCAATTAGCCCCTGAACCTTGTAAGGCACTGGTTGCTCGGCCGCTAAAATCCAAGCAGCCGATTGCCCCCCCCATCCTGTTTTACCTGATAGCGGGGACCCACTGTTCACAGAACCCCCTCTGTACCCCTCCGGGCCACAGGCCCCCGCCCCCCGGGCTGAGCCGCGGGAGGAAGCAGGCGGACGGGAGGCCGCTGGCACACACGGACCCGCTGAGAGTGAAAGTAACTCTGAAGGGCCGGTGGGGCGGATGCAAGGGCGCACTTCACGGGCTAGCCTCCCCCCAGCCGCCTGACTCCACAGTGGCTCTACCCCTTCGGGAAATAGGACCCCCAGATGACACGGGAATCCCCAGGCTCCAGTACTGGCCATTCTCTACCAGTGATCTGTATAACTGGAAGACCCAGAGTGCTCGGTTTTCAGACAACCCCAAAGATTTAATGGCTTTACTGGATAGTGTCATGTTCACCCACCAGCCCACTTGGGATGATTGTCAGCAGCTCCTCCGAATCTTGTTCACAACGGAGGAGCGAGAGAGAATACAGGTAGAAGCTAGAAAGCTGGTCCCGGGGGACGACGGTCAACCGACTGCAAACTCCGACCTCATAAATGCGACTTTTCCTCTGACTAGGCCGGCGTGGGACTACAACATGGCAGAAGGTAAGGGACGGCTATGCCTTTATCACCAGACTCTAATGGCGGGTCTCCGGGCAGCTGCTCACAAGCCCACTAATTTGGCTAAAGTATACTCTGTTCTGCAGGGAAAGACAGAGAGCTCAGCTACCTACTTAGAAAGATTAATGGAAGCTTTTAGACAGTACACCCCCATAGACCCAGAGGCTCCAGGAAGTCAGGCAGCTGTTGTAATGTATTTCGTAAATCAGGACACTGTTTTAAATTTGAAAGACGCTTTCTTCAGTTTGCCTTTAGCCCCTCGGAGCCTAAAGCTCTTTGCCTTCAAGTGGACTGACCCTGGAAGGGGCATAAGTGGCCAACTGACATGGACCAGGCTGCCGCAGGGATTCAAAAACTCTCCTACCCTGTTCAATGAGGCCCTCCATGAAGACCTGGGTGAGTACCGACATAAACACCCTGAAATAACTTTACTACAGTATGTTGATGACCTCCTGATTGCTGCTGAGACCCAAGAAGCTTGTATTCAAGGGACCAAAAGTCTCTTACAAGCTCTGGGAAATCTAGGCTACCAAGCCTCGGCAAAGAAAGCTCAAATCTGTAAGCAGAAGTAACATATCTGGGGTACCTGCTAAAAGGAGGGCAGTGCTGGTTAACAGACACTCGGAAGCAGACTGTCCTGCAGATCCCCAGGCCACAATCCACCCGACAAGTGAGGGAATTCCTGGGGTTGGCGGGATTTTGTAGACTATGGATACCTGGGTTCGCAGAACTGGCTAAACCCTTGTATCAGGCAACACGGGGGCAGCAGCCATTTAATTGGACAGACGAAGCCGAGTCGGCTTTCCAACAGATCAAAACCGCCCTACTCTCTGCACCTGCACTGGGACTACCTGATGCCACCAAGCCCTTCCACTTATACGTGGACGAGGGTAAGGGTGTCGCCAAGGCGGTAATAACTCAGAACTTAGGCCCCTGGCAGAGGCCGGTTGCCTACCTGTCAAAGAAGTTAGACCCAGTGGCTGCCGGGTGGCCCCCTTGTCTCCGAATGATTGCGGCCACGTCTCTGATGGTACAAGATGCTGATAAACTTATCATGGGTCAAGAATTGCAGGTCGTTACCCCACATGCCATCGAAGGTGTACTCAAACAGCCACCTAATCGATGGATAAGTAACGCCCGGCTCACCCACTACCAAGGACTACTACTAAATCCTATCAGGATAACCTTCCTGCCCCCAAAGACCTTAAACCCTGCTTCGCTGCTGCCCAACCCGGACCTGGACGCGCCACTCCATGATTGCACCGAGATACTAGCTCAGGTGCACGGAGTTCGAGAAGACCTGCAGGACCGCCCACTCCCTGATGCTGACCTCGTCTGGTTCACTGATGGGAGCACCTTCATGCATCAAGGCCAGAGGTACGCTGGAGCGGCAGTGACTTCAGAGACTGAGATAATCTGGGTGGAACCCCTGCCCCCGGGGACATCGGCCCAGAAGGCCGAACTGATAGCACTTACCCAAGCTCTTACCTTAGGGGCAGGGAAAAAGCTGACAGTATATACAGACAGCCGATATGCTTTTGCTATGGCGCACATACATGGGGCCATTTACAGGGAGCGAGGGTTACTATCAGCTAAAAGAAAAGAGATAAAAAACAAGCAAGAGATCCTAGCCCTGTTAACAGCGCTATGGAAGCCAGAAAAGTTAGCCATTGTGCATTGCCCAGGGCATCAGAGACCAACCACTCCAACTGCTCAAGGCAACTTTCTGGCAGACCAAACTGCAAGAAATGTGGCAAAGGCTCCCAGCCAACTCCTTGCACTCCAGCTCCCTGACCCGGGCCCCCGGGACTTGCCATATTCCCCTGATTATTCAGAACAAGATCTCCAGTGGATTGACAAACTTCCCCTGAAACAGATCCAGAATGGGTGGTGGACTGATACTAATGACCAAACCATCCTACCAGAAAAATTAGGACAACAAGTATTAGAACCACCCACCTGGGTGCTCGGCGGATGATAGACCTGATCAGACACTCTAAGCTCAAATTCAGACATACAGCCGAGAAGGCCAGCAGCATCATGGCAAGTTGCAAAGTCTGCCAGCTTAACAACGCCTACCCCCAATCCCAGACTGCAGCGGGAACAAGGCTCAGGGGAACCAGGCCCGGTATCTACTGGGAAGTAGATTTTACTGAAATAAGGCCAGGAAAGTACGTATATCGGTACTTACTTGTCTTTGTAGATACTTTTTCAGGGTGGACTGAAGCATTCCCAACCAAAAGAGAAACTGCTCAGGTCATAGCAAAGAAAATTCTGGAAGATATCCTTCCCAGGTATGGCTTCCCCGTCCAGATAGGGTCAGATAATGGGCCCGCCTTCGTCGCTAAGGTAAGTCAGGATTTGGCTTCCATCCTTGGGGCAAATTGGAAACTACATTGCACTTACAGGCCCCAGAGTTCAGGACAGGTAGAGAGGATGAATCAGACCTTAAAAGAGACCTTAACTAAATTGACTATGGAGACTGGCGCTAATTGGGTGGTCCTTCTCCCCTACGCTCTGTTCTGGGCCCGTAATACCCCTTACAGACTGGGCCTTACCCCTTACGAAATCATGTATGGCAGACCTCCACCCCTGGTTCCCAGCTTAAAAGATGATCTGCTTAAGTCTGAAACAGAAAATGTCTCTGAATTCTTATTTTCCCTACAAGCCTTGCAGAAAATTCATCAAGAAATCTGGCCCAAGCTGAAGGAACTATATGAGACCGGCCCCCACCGACCCCCATCCATACCAGCCGGGAGACTGGGTCCTGGTTAAGTGACACCGACAAGAGACCCTAGAACCCAGGTGGAAGGGACCACTCCAGGTACTCCTGACCACACCCACCGCCCTAAAGGTAGAAGGCATCGCGTCATGGATCCACTACACCCACGTCAAGCCAGTGGACCCAACCTCCGACCTTCTGGGACCAATCACGGCAGCATCTGAAACACCAGCCACGTGGACTGAGGACAGAGCTAAGAACAACCCCTTAAAACTCACCCTGTGCCGGCAACATAGCTCACTGCAAACATGCAGTTAGGTAGTCTAGCCCCAACGTTAGTCACCCTAGTGGCCGCTGGGGAAAACACCAAACCAGCATCACTGCAGTACCCCCTAATATCACCCTAAGGGCCCCGCCAGGCATATTCTTCTGGTGTAATAGGACATTATCTAAGGACCTATCTAGTCCCTCTGTTACCAACCTACTCTGTCTTCCTGTCACATTAGTTCCCCGGTTGATTCTACTAACTGCTGGCAAATTCCTAGGGTACACCGGTAACTGGACTAGTACTGCTATTCAACCAGTCCCTAGACCGAGACCTGCACGAGCCATATTTCTCCCCCTCATTGCAGGAATCTCCCTCACCGCATCCCTCATTGCAGCCGGGATGGCGGGGGGAGCCCTAGGTCACACCCTCATAGAAAGCAACAAGTTGTACCAACAATTTGCCGTTGCTATGGAGGAGTCAGCTGAGTCCCTTGCCTCCCTTCAGCGGCAGCTCATGTCCCTAGCCCAGGTAACCTTGCAGAACTGGAGGGCCCTAGACCTACTCACTGCAGAAAAAGGTGGTACATGTATGTTTCTGAAAGAAGACTGTTGTTTCTACATAAATGAATCAGGGCTTGTAGAAGACCAGGTCCAACAGTTATGCAAGTTAAGCACTGAAGTAAGAACACGGCAGTTTGCTTCAGCTGCAGACCAATGGTGGAATTCCTCTATGTTTTCTCTGTTATCCCCCTTCCTTGGACCCCTGCTAAGTCTACTATTTCTGCTAACCGTAGGACCTTGTGTTGTTAACAGAATTTTGCAGTTTGTCAGAGAAAGGTTTGACACTGTTCAGCTCCTGGTCCTCAGAGCCCAATACCAACCTGTAAACGCTGAAACAGAGTCAGACTTATAAGACCCAAGATTGGCTCTAGAGTTACCTGAAAAGAAGGGGGGAATGAAAGGAATGAGGCACATCCCCCATATATCTCCCAACTTCCTGAGCCCAGCACAAACACATTCCTCCATATTTCTTTCAAACTTTAGAAAAACATCACCTGGGAGATCTCCGATAAGGAATGCTAAATGTCTAATGTTAACCAATTGGAATGCAGTAACCGAGAGAACTACCTTGTTCCCTGTAACTTTACATATCCTGTTTACATCAGGCTATAAAAAGCAAGCACTCGCATTGTTCGAGCCCCTCTTGTATGCTGTAAAATGGAGGGACCAAGTTCAAACTTGTAGAAAAGATCCTTGCCACTTGGCTTTGACTCTGGACTCTGGTGGTCTTCTTTGGGGAACAAACAATCTGGGTATAACACTGCTGCTTTTGTTGTTGTTTACTGTGCCCTGTCCCCAGAGGTGGAGTCTACAGAGACAGGCAGGTTTCCATGAGCTGCTGTGAGCTCCAGCCAGTTCGAGCTTCCCAGCGGCTTTGTTTACCTACTTAAGCCTCAGCAATGGCAGGCGCCCTTCCCCCAGCCTCGCTGCTGCCTTGCCACGAGATTGCAGACTGCTGTGTTAGCAATGAGGGAGGCTCCGTGGGCGTGGGACCCTCCTGGCCAGATGTGGGATATAATCTCCTGGTGTGCCTGTTTGCTTAAAGCGCAGTATTGGGGTGGGAGTTACCCGATTTTCCAGGTGTTGTGTGTCTCAGTTCCCCTGGCTAGGAAAAGGGATTCCCTTTCCCCTTGTGCTTCCCAGGTGAGGCATGCCTCGCCCTGCCTCAGCTCTCACTGGTCGGGCTGCAGCAGCTGACCAGCACTGATTTTCCGGCACTCCCTAGTGAGATGAACCCAGTACCTCAGTTGAAAATGCAGAAATCACCGGTCTTCTGTGTCACTCGCGCTGGGAGTTGGAGACTGGAGCTGTTCGTATTCGGCCATCTTGCTCCGCCCCCTTTTCTTGTAATTTTTTAAAGTTTTTTTTTATAGATGCTGGGTATTACTTTTGCAGATGCATAGTTTGCAAAAATTTTCTCCCATTCTGTAGATTATCTGTTCACTTTGTTGGTAGTTTCCTTTGCTGTGCAGACGTTCTTTAGTTTAATTAGATCCCATTTGTCAATTTTTGTTTTTGTTGCAATTCCTTTTGGTGTCTTCATCATGAAACCTTTGCCCATTCCAAGCCCAGAATAGTATTGCCTAAGTTGTCTTTCAGGGCTTTTATAGTTTTGTGTTTTACGTTTAGGTATTTAATCCATTTTGAATTGATTTTTATATATGGTGTGAGGAAACAATTCAGTTTTAGTCTTCTGCATATGGTTAGCCAATTGTCCCAGCACTATTTAGTGAATAGACAATCTTCTTCCTATTGCTTGTTTTTGTCAGGTTTGCCAAAAATCAGATAGTTGTAGGTGTGTGGTCTTATTTCTAAGTTCTCTGTTTTGAGATCCATTGATCTATGTGTCTGTTTTTGTACCACCACCATGCTGCTTTGGTTACTGTAGCCCAATGGTATAGTTTGAAGTCTGGAAACACGATACTTCTAGGTTTGTTCTTTCTGATGAGTATTATCATGGCTATTCAGTCTCTCTTTTGGTTTCACATAAATTTTAGAATTTTTTTTTCTAGTTCTGTGAAGAATGTCAATAGTAGTTTAATAGGAATAGCATCAATACTACACATTTCATTGGGGAGTATGGCCATTTTAATGATATTGATTCTTCCTCTCCATGAGCATGGAATGCAAAGAAGAGCTGGTATCAATTCTGCTGAAACTATTCCAAAAAATGGAGGAGGAGGGACTCCTCTGTAACTCATTCTATGAGGCCAGCATTATCCTGATACCAAAACCTGTCAAAGGCACAATATAAAACTTCAAGTCAATATCCTTTATGAAAATTGATGCAAAAGTCCTCAGTGAAATATTAGCAAAGTGAATACAGCAGCACATTAAAAAGCTTATCCAACATGATAAAATAGGCTTTATCCCTGAGACTCAAGATTGGTTCAACATATGCAAATCAATAAATGTGATTCATCACATAAACAGAACTAAAGACAAAAACCACATGATTATCCACCTCAATAGATGCAGAAAAAGCTTTTGATGACATTCAACATCTCTTCATGTTAAAAACTCTCAATAAAATAAGTTTTGAAGAAACATACCTCAAAATAATAAGAGCCACTATGATAAACCCACAGCCAACACTATACTGAATGGGCAAAAGCTGGAAGCATTCCCCTTGAAAACTTGCACAAGACAGGAATGCCCTCTCTTACCACTTCTATTCAACTTAGTATTGGAAGTCCTCTCCCCAGCAATCAGACAAGAGAAAGAAATAAAGGGCATCTGAATAGGAAGAGAGAAAGTCAAACTAGCTCTATTGCAGACAACATGGTCCTGTATCTACAAAACCACATAATCTCTCCCCAAAAGCTCTTTACATTAATCAGCAACTTCAGCAGTCTCAGGATACAAAATCAATGTGCAAAGATCACTAACATTCCTATGTACCAACAACAGTCAAGCCAAGAGCCAAATCAGGAATTCAGTCTCTTTAACAATTGCCACACACAAAAATAAAATACCTAGGAATACAGCTAACAAGGGAAGTGAAAGATCTCTATAAGGAGGACTACAAAACATGAAAGCACTGCTCAAAGAAATCAGAGATGACACAGATGGAAAAATAGATGTTGTTAACTCTGTGACTGATAGTAATTTCACTTTCCAGAGACCCATTTGGGGCCAAGAACTATCATCAGATTTCAGAGACTCTGGTCATGATTTAGCTATTGAAGCAAGAGTGCTACAGGAGCTAAATAATGCCTATCATTTAAGCATAAAACTTTTTCAAAACGAAAAGAATGCAGAGATTTACACAATTGTGTTGTTAATATGAAGAAAAAAAGAATAGCAATACTTCACTTGGGGAATGTGAATTATTTATAATGCATAATTTTACTACATGACACATGGATTATTTCTCAACTCTCTGCATTGATTGTGCAGAATTAACTGTCAAATTTAATAAAGGTCAGAATGGACATTTAGAAGTTTTGATTAACCTCATAGCAATTAAGGACCAAGCAAAAGCAAGCCACACATTCAGCTTTTTTTTTTTTTTTTTTTTTTTTTTTTTTTTTTTTTTTAACGATTTTTTAAATAAAGAAACGATTTACAGAACTGTGAGCAAGACTACGGGAACCAACAAGCCATATTGCGGCACCCACTGACTAATAACAGCAAAAAGGCAATATCATATGTTGGTCCCATGGACAGGTAAAGGAAACTACTAGAATTTTATTGAGAACTGCAACCTAGGAAGAAGGACAACCTGATAAGAGTTGTAGACAAAAGAAAATTTCTGCAACAACTATGAAGCAGCAGAGAAGGAGCAAAAGGAGTAATTATCCTAAGTCTTCTCTCCTCCCATGCTCTGATCTCTTGTCGATGACTCCCATTGGCCAAACATAAGCCGGAACCAATATGCCAGAAAGTCTGGGGATACATTCTCCACAAGGAAAAATCTGTCAGGGCACATGGTAGAGTAAGCGAGACGGGGGAGTGGATAGGAACAGAGAATAGCCAATATGATGCACTGTAGAAAATTTGATTTATTAACATAAATAATAAACAAGACTTACCCAGTGAGAAAAAACTCAGCAGATGGATGAGTCACTTTGGGGTCTCAATAACTATGTGATCTTGTTGTTTTTACGGTCTAAATTATTTCTCATTAGAGCTGCAATAATGAATACTGATTAGCCATCCAGATGTGACAGGCAAGTAGATATTTTAATATGGTTGCTAGAGAAGTCTCTCTTGTGTCCTTCGCTGATCATACACCCTTTTCTTGTTCTTGAAAACATTCTTTCTTGTAACTTTCTGGCAAATATGTCTTTGCTCTCTTTAGTTTTACTACCACTTATGTGTACCCCACTGACTATTTTGAAACTTCATAGCAATAAAAAATAGTTTTTTAAATTTGTTTTGAGATTTCATAACATCTTTATTGAAATATAATTTATAATTTATAAAATTCACCCTTTTAAAATTTCTAATTCAGTGGATTTTAGTGTATGCATTTTTGATATCAGCACCTCTAATTTTAGAATGTTTTTATTATGTCAAAAAGAAATGTCATGTCCATGAGCAATCATTTTTCATTCCCACTTTTCCTTAGATCCTGACAACCGTGAATCTACTCTCTGTCTCTATGAGTTTTCCCATTTAGGAAACTTCATACAAATAGGATTATACCACATGTGTCCTTTTGGGTCTAGCTTCTTCCACTTAACATAATTTTTGCAAGATTCATCCATGTTGTATATATTAGCATTTTATTACTTTTTGTGGAAAATTATATTGCATCTTATCAACACATTAAATTTTTTTAACCCATTCATTGAATGATGGATAGTTGAATTATTTTCACTTTTTGGCTACTATGAATAATGCTGCTGTACAAATTCATATACAATTTTTGTGAGAATATGATATACAATTTCTAGTGGATGTGAGTGGTATCTCATGGTTTTCATTGGTATTTACCTAATGACTAATGATACTGACTCTCTTTTCACGTGCATACTGCATACTGTGTAACATTTTTGGAAAGATGTCAATTCAAATTATTTGCTCATTTTTTAAAAAATAAGTTTTATTGAGTTAACACACCACACTTGTCTGCTGTAGCTGCCATAATAAAATACTACAGATGGGGTAACTTAAACAACAGAAATTTATTTTCACAATTCTCAAGGCTAGAATGTCCAAGATCAAATTGCTGGCAAGGCTGGCTTCTTTCTGAGGCCTCTCCTCTAGACGTGTAGACTGCAGCCTTCTTGCTCTGTGCTTATGTGACCTCTTCTTTCTCGTTTGGGCTGGAGAGCTCCCTAATGTCTCTTCTTATAAATGCATTAATACTGTCAGATCAGAGCAACCTCATTTAACCCTAATTGCTTTCTTAGAGGTCCAAGTTCTAAATAAAACCACAGTGGAAGTTACCATTTCAACAACTGACCTTTGGGACCGTAGAAAATTCAGTCAATCACAATACAATTTATACTTTAAATTGTAAAATTCAATTGTTTTTAATATATTCATTGTGTGGTACAGCCATGATCACAATCAATTTTAGAACATTTTCATATCCTCCCAAGAAAACATCCATATTCACTAACAGTCACTCACTATTTTCGCCCAATGTTCTTCCCCCTATCACCTCGCAATCAGTATCATATTATTCTTAATTTTTCTTGTCTATAGAGCTGTCTCTTCAGGAAATTCTATAGAAATTATATCACACAATATGTGGTGTTTTGTGGCTTTCTTTTATTTCACTTACCATGATGTTTCCAAGTTTCATTCGCATTGTAGCATGTATAAGCATTTCATCATTTTTTACAAACAAATAATATTCCATTGTATGGAAACTCCACAATTTGTTTATCCATCATCAGATGTCAGGCATTTGGGTTGTTTACAGTTTTTGCCTATTATAAATAATGTTATTCATAACAGTTTTTTGTTGTTATCTAAGATTGGATAACTAGTTAAGAGAAAAGAAAACGTAGGTCCAGATGATAACTCTAGCTCTTGGAGAACTCATCAGTTTCAATTAAGGAAATCATGTGTCCCTGAGCTTTATTTGAGGGACATCTAAGAAATTACAGATTCAGTCTATTTTATTGATAGAGGTCTCTTCAAAATTTTTAGTACTTCTAGTCAGTTTTATTAACTTGTGTATTTTCAGGAGTTATCTCATTTAAACTAGCTTATATAATTTATTAGCATACATTGTTTATACTATTCCTTTATTTTTATTCCTATAAGATTAATAATAATATGCCCTCTTTTAGTTATGATTTTAATGATTTGAACTTTCTTACTCTTTCTTGGTCAGTCTAGCTAATGTTTACTAATTTTTTGAATCTTTTAAAAAACTACTTTTTAGTTTCATGATTCCCTCTATTGTTTCTCTGTTCTGCACTTTATAGCTTTCCACTTTAGTCTTTGTTATATTCTTTCTCTGCTTTTTAAAATTTAGTTCATTCTTTTTTTTTAGTATCTTAAGGCGGATGGTTGGATTCCTGATTTGAAATCTTTCTTCTTTTTTAAATATGCATGTTAAAATACAAATTTCCCTATATGCATTGAATTATATGAATCCCTACAGGCCTTGGTATGTTAATTCATATCAAAGTAATTTCTAATTTACTTTGTGATTTCATATCTGACTCATTGGTTATATAAGAGTGTGTTGCTTAATTTCCATATATTTCTTTATTTTTCAAATTTCCTTCTGTTATTTCATTTTCCTCTACTGTTCTCAGAGGACATCATTTTTATAATTCCAATCTTCTTATATTTATTTAGACTTGTTTAAAGGCCTATCAATATGATCTACACTACAGAACGACCCATGTGCACATGAGAGGAATGTACATTTCATTCCTTTTGGATGGAGTGCTACAGAGATTTCTGTTAGGTCTACTTGGTTTATAGTGTTGGTTCAAGTCTTCTGTTTTCTTATTGATCTTCTGCCTACTTGTTCTATCCTTTAGTGAACACGAGGTATTGATGTTTCAAACAAAATCATTGCTGCATTATCTATATCTACCTTCAATTCTGCCACTTTTTGCTTTATACATGTTTGGGTTATTAGGAGTATGTATATTATAATTACTGTATCTTTCTGATAGATTGAACCTTCAGTGACTATTTCTCTTTATCTATAATAACACTTTTTGTTTTGAAGTTGAATTCATCCGGTATTAATATAGCCACTCCGATTTTCTCATAGCTGCTTTTGCATGATTTATCTTTTTAAACCTTTATATCTTCAACTTATTTGTACCTTTAAGTCTCAAGTGTTTCTCCTGAAGACAGTGTATAATAGATCTTTTTTAAAAAAAAATCTTTGCTTTTTTATTGTATTAATTGATTCTAATTTAGTGTTAGTAATAATATAGTTAGATTTAGTTTTCTATTTTAAATTTTATTGCCTATATTTTTCCTTATGTTTACTTGTATATCCTTCCTCATTGCTTTCTTGAGAACTAAGCAGGTATTTTCTACTATAGTATTTTGATTCCTTTAATGACTTTTCCATTGTATATATATGTATGTCATATATATGTATAATATATATAATAGTGTGTGTGTGTGAGAGAGACAGAGAGAGAGAGAGAGAGAGACTATTTTAGGACTTAAAATTTAACTTATCAGAACTGACTTTAGTGTATACTGGTTTAATTCCAGCAAGAAATGGAAGCATTAGTTCTATATAGTGTAATTTCCTTTTTCTCATTTGTCCTATTGTTATTCATGTTTTACACACACACACACACACACACGTGGAAACCCAAAAATATACTGTTTTAACTATAGCTTTAGATAATATTGTATCTTTTGAAGAAGGTAGAAGGAAAAAATAAGGAAGGCAAGTAAACATTAACAGAATTTTTTATATTGTCCTTCCAATTGACCATTTCTGGTTTCCTGTATTTGTTTTTCTGAATTCAAGTTACCATCTAGTGTTAATTTTTACTTCAGTGCAATTTTTCTCCTACTCACATCCTTTGTCCTGTTATTGCTAAGCATATTCTAATTCTATAGGCCCCACAATGCTATTATACATGTATTGTTATATAAAATTGCTTTTTAAATCAGTTAAGACAGGAAAATTAAGGTGCATTTTTACCGGGTGTTAAATTTTTGTAATTAGCATTATTGGTTCTCTTAATTTCTAACATGTGTTTGAATTACTCTCTCAGGTAAATTATTCTTAATCCCAAGGAACTTTTTTCTAGTATTTCTTATGAGTATTACCTGCTAGCTATAAAATCTATGAGTTTTTGTTCGTCTGGAAATGTTTTTATTTCTTTATTTCACGTTCATTTCTGAATGAAATTTTGCTTGATCAAAGAGTCCCTTTGGACTCTTTTGTGTGTGTTTCTTTGTTTTCAGTACTTTGGATAAGTCATCGCACCCCTTCTGGCCTCCATGTTTTCTGATGAGAAGTCAGTTGTTAATCTTATTGGAGTTCCCTTGTACCTAATGAGTAAAACAAGTTACTGCTTTCAAGATTTTCTTGAAAATCTTTGTCTCTTAGCATTTTACTATGATGAGTCAGGGTGTGAATTTATTTTCTTTTCTCTTTCTAAGGGTTTGTTGAGAATCTTGGATTTTCTTGAAGAAATTGAAAAATTAAGATTTTTTTCTTCAAATTTTGAAAGTTTTCAGTCATTACTTTTTGAATTTTTTTTTCTGTTCCTTTCTCTCTCTCATCTCATTCCTTCCAGGGTATAATCTTGAGCATGTGAGTCACTCAGTGATGACAGTGGTTTTAGCAGGGCTGTCTTTGTCTCTTTCTCTGACTTCCCTGTTAATTTGTTGACATCTCATGGCAACACACCAAACTTAGGCTTCACCAATTGCTGGATGATTTCTCTATTGTTTTTGATAATGTCTTAGGGCATACATCTACACGTTATGATCCAATTAAATTAAATTAAGTTTCCTTTTCAGGGGTACT
The DNA here is from genome assembly GCF_047675955.1 of Chlorocebus sabaeus. Taxonomy (NCBI): domain Eukaryota; kingdom Metazoa; phylum Chordata; class Mammalia; order Primates; family Cercopithecidae; genus Chlorocebus; species Chlorocebus sabaeus. The sequence continues at coordinate 39,854,356 of NC_132906.1, read as the reverse complement.
TTCTTAGATCAGTCTTTGAAGTTTGTTCTAACCATATGAAAGTTCTTCTTGGCTGTATAATTCCATTGCACCAATTAGGTTGGTGCAAAAGTAACTGCCATTTTGTAATATATATAAACTGGTAAAAAAAGTTTAGCTTTTTGCTCTCTTGAAACTATCAGTCTCATGTCAATCACTTAACAAATACATTTATTTACTCTGGAGAGAGCTCCAGAGCTCTCTGTTCTTACAGCTCACCTGTCATCCTGTGCTAAATTTGTGCTTCACTGCTCCAGAGCTGGGGGTGAGGACAGTCCCCTGCTTCTCTTGGAGTGACACGCCTGCTTTAAGAGCTTGTTGTTGGGTGGAGGCATAGGTGGTGGCTTCTAGTTTTCCTAACTTGTCTCTTCTTGTGTGGAACCCTGATACGCAAGCAAGTTGGGGCAAGGGCGATCAACATCTCAGTTTGCTCCATCTTCTAGGCCTGAGATGAAACTTCCAACCTACCAGTGTGGGTTCTGTAGATAAAAAACATATCTACATTCTCAGTGCTGGGGTGGAGAATAGCAGATAGCCTGCATCTCCTGAGAAGATACCATAGGCATGGACCACAGACACAGCAGTCCAGAGTGGAGGCTCCGTTATGCTGAGATGGGATGGTGGCATGCAGAGTGAAAGTGGCTATGTTCTTTCTGAGAGTGAGTAGATGCTCTTGAATATGTATTTCTCCATTTGTTGTATGCCTATATTACTGTTTCCAGAGACTATACATCATTATTTGTTTGTGTGTTTAATTTTCACCAACTGTGGTTATTTTGTCAGGAAGAGAGTCCCTACTTAGAGTTCCTCAAAATGCCATTTAGGAAAGTGTTCATCTGTAAACTTTCTTTTGTGATTTTCTTCTTTTCCTCAATTATGTTTGTAATCACCTATACTGACATATTGTGAAATATGTGTAAAACGCAGTGGTATATAGTGTGGTATGCAGTACTCATTAATTGTCATTGCTTTAATTATTCTACTTTATGACTAGACCACAATTCCTTTTTTCCAATCTAATGTTGAGAAACATTTATAGCATTTTGGAATAGAAGAAACGCTGCCATGAGTATTATTGTAACTATCTCTTCACGGGCCATTATGAGACTCTTTTCAGGTTATATGTCTAAGAATGAAATAGCTGGATTACATTGAATGAGAATAACCAGCTGTTATTATCTAATGCAAAATTGTTTTCCAAATACACTTTCACTAGCAGTGTTCAAGGAATTTCAGGATGTATCTCTATCCCCAAAACAGTTTAGTATATGAAATCATTGCATTTTTTTGTCCATCTGATGTGTATTTGAGGTATATCATTGAAATTATTATTTCCTGATTATTAACAAAACTGAATTTTTAAAAATGTGTTTCTTGGCCATGTGTATTTTCTCCTTGGTAAAGTGCCTGTTTTTTTGTTTTGTTTTGTTTTGTTTTGTTTTGTTTTTGCCTTTTTTTCTATTGGGTCACTTGTGCTTTTAATAGTGATTTGAGCATTCTAGAAACGACTACTGGTTTGCCTACTACTGACTCTCAGTTTTTGAAAAGTTTACACATATTACTCTAATTAATATGTTTTATAAGTTAATAAGTTTAATAAGTTTTAGTAAGTTTTGGTCTACTGCTTCACTCATTTAGTATGTTTTAATGCACTGAAATTCTTAAGCTCAGTTTAAGTGAATTTATTATTTTTAACAAGAAGGGGCATGACCTACTCACAGTGGTCTTCCAATCTTCACCAGAGCCTCACACATGGTGCTTTCCATTCTTCACCACAAGATATTTCATCTTGTTTTCCATTTATTTTTCCATTTATTTCCATACGCACTGCTCACTCCATTTACCCTTTGACTCCTATGGCAGGCTCCATCTCAGTGGTTTCCCATTGGCCACCACAGGCACTGCTCTGTAGATACTTCTCTTCCAGGCTTCACCTTAGCACTACTCCTCACATAAAGTTCTGCTTCCAGTTCCACAAACGATCCAAGTTCTCTCCCTAGTCAGAGCCTTTCCTTCTGTTATTTTCTTAGCTACTTTCCTTTATCATTGTATTATCTAACCCACTTATTCTTTGGTTTCAAATGTAATAATCATATTTAACAAAGACCATTTTAACCCCATAATGTTAATTTCATCATTCATTATATTCTCACTGGTTACTCTGTGTTATTTTTATAAAACCTTAATGTGACTTGTTTTTATATTATTTAATATTTTCCAAATTAAACTGTGTTTCACACGAATGTTGGCTATGCTAATACAAGTTTTTCTAATATTGAAAATAATGTCATGTAATAGATAAATAGTAAACATTTATTAAATGAGTGAACAGGTAAATAAAGAAGAGGATATTTAAGTAATGGAATATTTCAAGCATGTCTCTAAATTTAACTTTTGTTTAAGCATGGCAAGAATTTTTAACAATTTCTTTACAATTTAAACTTATACTACTTGAATGTATTTTCACTTACCTATCTTTCAATATACAGGTAAGAACTTATTGCTGTCCATATCTTTTTTACCTCACAAATGATTTCTCAGTTTTTTTTCTAAGTTATATCAAAACAACAACAACAAAAAAAAACAAGAGGTAGATCTATAATGTAAATATATTTTCTTATTCTTATAACACAATTATTAAAGTATTTATGAGGCATTTTCTCACCTACAGTTTTTTATCCACATTGAATTTGAAATTATTTTCAGTGGCTTCCTTATATTCTTATCACCTTCACTGCAAATCTTAGGTGTACATAATATTTAATTAATTTATGTAATGTAAAAGGTACCACAATTATATAAGGTATTAACACTAAGTGATGCTAGGTGAAAGGTATATGGAATCTCTTTGTATTCACTGTGCAACTCTTCTGTAAATATAGTAATGCCACAGTATACTCAATTATATGAAGCCATCTGTGAACCAACAAGATAGAATCTTAGTAAACATTCAATTCAACAAGTAGAAATGTGTGTGTAGAGTTGACTGTTAACACCAGCTCAGCATGTACATCACCCTTTGGAAATCTGTAGGTTTTACACACTGTGAAGTATAATGGTTAATTTGTGAATTTAATTAATTTCAAGTCAGTTAACTGATTTCTACTGTTTTCCCTCAGAAGATATTTTGTGCAATAAACCATAAAGAATTTTCAAATTCTTTATGTATATGTATGTAACTACCTATGAAAAATGTATCATAGGTAGTTATTGCAAATGTGTCAACCTTTAATAGATACTACCCTAATTATTTTCAGTATTTATAATATAACTATATATTAACAGTAAAGAAGTACTGTTTTCTGAAATGTTCATGATGATTTTAGTCAAAGTCATGTTTATATGATTGAATTATCTGTCTCTATTATAAACTATAAAATCTTCCTATTGGAACAGAATTATATTTAAAAATAAAAGCCCCTAAAGTGAGTGATCAGGATTATACATCAGCACAAATAACTCAGCTTCTTTCCTTCATTATTTTATTGTCTGACTCCAGTTATTTTTTGGTTTCAAATGTAATAATCATATTTAAGAAAGACGATTTTGCCCCACAATGTTAAGTTCATCATCTTCTATATTCTTCCTTGTTATTCTGTATTATTTTTATAAAGTAAATCTGCCTCCTGTTAAGATGCTATGTGAAGATCACATCACCGCTGCAGTTTTCTAGCCCCAAATGCATAATCTCAGTATAATTGTGAGAAAACATTAGAAAGACACAAATTGATGGACTTCTGAAAAAGTATCTGACTAGTGTTCTTCAAAAGTGTAAGTCGTGAAAAATGAGGAAAAATGGAAAAATGGTCACAGATTGGAAGAGACTGAAACATGACAACTAAATGCAGCACAGTATCATGAGTTTGATACCAGAAAAGACAAAGAACATTGGGAAAATCGGTGAACTCTAAGAAAAGCCTGCCATTTACTTAACAGTGTAATTTACTTAGTGTGAATTTCCTAGTTCTAATAAAGGTACCACAATTATATAAGGTATTAACACTAAGTGATGCTAGGTGAAAGGTATATGGAATCTCTTTGTATTCACTGTGCAACTCTTCTGTAAATATAAAAGTATTTAAAAATTAAAACATGTTTTTAAAAAGCAAGCTTTTTTCCTCTGAAAAGCTATTATAATATGTAGTTCTTTGAATACGTCAAATATCAATTTTTTTTTTCTGTAAAGCTATTACTAGGAATTGCTTGTAAGTGATCAAATTCTAATCCATGTGTTGTTGTCAATATATCACTGTTTACGTCATTTTCGGATGGTTATCATTCCTCCTAGGAAAAATGCCAAACGAGTTTCTCCAATATATTTCTGATTAGCCTCAAGTACAATTAGAAAAGTCAAAAAAAAAAATCCAGCTTTATTATAGTTAGGATATAATTTTTAATAATTATTTTATCCAGAAAAGTAGCCTTCTGCCATCTAAAGAACATTCAGTATCTAAACTGTGGCCAGAATGAAACATTAGTGTATTTTAATCCTGAAGGGAAAGTCTGGTGGAATGTGACAGCCTGCTTCATCTGGGTTGTTTTGTGTTTTATCACAATGGACAGCACCCAGCCAGATGAAGCAGCTGGACTTCAGCATATTGAACGAAAACTTTGCTGTGAACTTGTTTGCTTTGCTAAACTTGTGAGATAGCCTGTATTCTAAACTCTGAAAATAGATACAACATTATCTGGAAGGATATTTTAAGTGTCAAGTTAGTTAACCCTGATAATTCACATCTTAGAATCTCACTGTAATAGGAACAATAACTTACGATAATAATCTCAAGTTAAACTCAAGAAGATAGCCATCAGAATCTTACTGGTAAGTGAAAAATACTGAAATAGCCTATACATCCAAAGAAAGAGAAATAATTTAGTAAATTTTGTATACACATATAAAGAAATAACAAACGTTAAAATATACTATTACAAACTATAACTTTATCTTAAATTTCTGACATAAAAAGAAGTTATAAATTACTATCTCAACTCTCTGAAATCATAAAATAAGCATTAAAGCAAAATTAAATATAGTGTAAATAAAGAATAATCTTTTTGCTTTATCTTGATATAAAACTGAGTTCACAGAGAAAATCTGGGTCTCATTGTTATAAAACATTTGAATTCATTTTGAACTCAACTTGAAGAATTTTCATGTTAAGTCTACATATAAAACATTTTATTGTACTGTAATTCTAAAAATGCTAAATATGGGGCATGTACGAAACTTAGATTTTTTTTCCTACTTTTTAATGTATAGTCTTTATGTAACATAATTTACCTACATCATTCAAATATGTTGAAAAAAAAAGTATGTTTACTTACTGTATAGGCAACAAGTAGTTGTTTATAAAAGATGAAGGATTGAAATTTCTTCAGATACAAGCCAACCAAATTTATTATTAGAACCTTTCTCTTAGAGTTATTTCTTCTTTCTACTTAGGTTCTGGGCAAAGTGCATGTTGTTTAATTTTAATTCATTCTCAAAAATAAATCATTTTACTTGGTTCTGTATTATTACCTATAGATCAACCTTACTTTAGAGGATTTTATGTGAGAAACCCTGGGTAAGATGAAGATAATTTGTTACCATGGAATCACAGAAGTAAAAATAGCACCTAGTGAGTTGGTGCACTCAGCCATCATCTGAAAGAGAATATTTCAAGCAAAGTAGCATTAGAGTCAGGGATTTCATTTCATTGTTTAAATCCCATTAGTCAGAAGATACTTGGGCTTCTTAAACTGCAAGGCAACTAAAATTTTAAATAAAATGAAATATAGTACTACTACTAATGTATAAGATATTGCAACCTGAGAAATTTCAGTAGTGATGTAATTAGGCAAACGTCCCTCACACAGCACGTATTTAAAATATTTAGCATATAATAATTGTTTATTGCAATGTTGACTGTTTAAATATTTTTGTTTAATAATGAAATTGTCCACTAGCTGTAAACTTTTCATTTAGTTTTTCCTAAGAATGATTGATGTATCACATCATTTCATATTTTTCAGGATTGCCAAGTCACTGATGTTTTAGTGGTTTACTTAAATATATGGCATAAAGAAAATTTCCTAAAAACTTGTAATATATTCTTTCAAAGTAAGATGTCATTAAACATTGGACTATATACTATCGTTCATTAAATAGTAAACTAATTAGGACTTGTATATTAATCACCAATTTACATGTATAAACAAGTAGAAAAAAAATTACATAAAAAATATCAAATAACATTTAATGAGAAAAAAATATTTTTAGATCTAAATATTGTAACACTCAAGAATGGAAAAGTCTCTTCTTCATAAAAAAAAGAGGAAAACATTTTCTGAGTACTTTTATCACATTTTTTTCTTTTTAAATTTCCTTAATCTGTTTTTATTATATTTACATTTTGTTTTCAACTTTCAATTGTTCCACTCATAAACTTGTTTAAATCTTATCTTTTAACTTCAGACCTAGATAATTAAAATTTATTCCAGAGAAAATAACTTCTGAGGAATTTGTCAATGGTGTACTTTTTAAAACTAAGCATTTTAGATATTTAGAAAAGTGGAAGACTTTTACTTAAGTTAAAAGATTTTAAAATTTCACTTTACCTTTTATTTTACACCTGATCTTGGGAACAATTGCCTGTGATGCTCACGTTATGCTTTTATTCAATAGAACCACTTAAACAATAGAGGTCATATCAGTTTCTTTTATTTTCAATTTGATGCCTTTTTAACATCTATTATTTAATCTTTTTAATTATTAGGCAGTGAATATTATTATAATAAATGAATATTATTATTCATTTATTCTATCTCTGTGTTATCAACCTGCACTGGAAATTGCATAGTATATCATAAAAATAACCAATTTTTTTTTTTTTTTACCAAGGTGACTGCATATAGATTGCTTACTGCCACAGAAACCAGAGGGCTGCTGCATAGTTATCCTTACTGATACATCACATGGAATAAAAATAAACAATATTATATTTTTATAATTGGTGTATTGGTTATTTTTTCAATTAACTATCTGCATGAATTTTTATTAGTGAAAGTGAGACATATTCTTTTAAATAGATTACATTTAAGATGAATGTCCTAAACCATGGGTAACTAGGGAATTAGGAAGGGTGTTATTTGTTATGAAATAATTAATTGCCTTCTACTAGGTTTCCATTAGGTCTACAGACAGCAGTTTTAGTAAATCTGTTTGGCTTTTTGTTTCTCTTAAAGACTCATCTAGCAATATCTGTTGTTCAAACTCCTGATACTACATTTCTGATGTCTCTTATTTCCTTGGGAGATTGTGAAGAAAACTGGGAAAATTTCCATTTACCAAAGAACACAGGAGAATAAAAAGAGAGAGAGAGAAAGACCTGGGTAGTGTGGAGAGTGTGATCAGAGCCAAACAAATGTGGAAAAAAAAGAGATAGAAGAGAGCAGAATAGTAGCAAAGAAAGTAATGATCATGCAGCATAGAGTATGGGATAATAGTGCTTTCATCTGGACCATCTCTGATCTAAATTACTGTAGTCCATTTATGAAATCAAAGCTATGGGATCACCATCACAGTGAATCAGTTTAATTACCGTATAAAAGCTAGCACCTTCAATAAGATTTTTCTGTTCAGTTGTAAAATAACAATGAATTTATAAGCAGAAAAGAGAAAACTCAATCTGTGCCACCTGGTTGTGTGTCCGATGTACCCAGAATATTTTAAAATTATTTTAATATTATTTTTTTCAATTTAGAAAGAAAAAAAGATATGCATTTTTATCACTGGCATTGTAACCAGATCTCTAATGTGAGTATAATATCTCTATATTTTCACAGGTCCCTAAGTGATTTTTTCTGCCATGAGATCACCAGACATTGCCTTTATTCATTTAACATAGTTATGCTCTGTATATGTTTTGAGATGGAGTCTGGCTTCTGTTGCCCAGGCTGGAGTGCAGTAGCAGGATCTTGGCCCACTGCAAACTCTGCCTTCTGGGTTCAAGTGATTCTCCTGCTTCAGCCTCCTGATTAGCTGGGATAACAAGTGCTCGCCACCACTCCTAGCTAATTTTTGTATTTTTAGAAGAGACGGGTTTCACCACGTTGGCCTGGCTGGTCTAGAACTGCTGATCTCAGGTGATCCGCCCACCTTGGCCTCCCAAAGTTCTGGGATTACAGGTGTGAGCCACCATGCCCAGCAAGTTATGCTAATTTTAAAAGTTGACTTAATTACCAGTCTATAGAACTAGACACGTGTTTGTGTTAATGTATCATTACTCCAAACCTCATTAAAGCTATCTTACTCTACAAGTAATTATGGGCCTGCTATACCCTTTTATCCTTGCAGGTAGAATCTATTTCCTCCCTTGATTGTCTCCAGACTCTAATTGAATCGTTACTTTTTAATTTGTTTGAAGGGTAGTGCATTGACGGTATTTAGTTTTATTATTCAATTCCCTGAGGGTCTCATAGAGGGAACTGAGACAATGACAGCTATAACCTTAGGATATTTTGGTGTGTAAATGTACTTAGGCACCCAGTGCCATTTCTACTATGTAAATGTCAATTTATTCCTGCTTCTTGGTGAGTTAATCACTTAGATGAGAAGGTTAAAGACAAATTTGTCAACTCATAGGCCTTTTCCTTCTTCCTCTCCTCCCCCTCCCCATCCCTCCCCTTCCCTTCCCCCGACCCCCTCCCCTCCCCCCAGCCAACCTTTATTTTTCTTCATCTGTACTCTGGAGCTGCCAAATATGCTTGCCTCCAGAACTCATCTCTCTCAATTAAGAGACTGAGTCAGAGAAAAAAAAAAAAGAAGGGGGCTCTTCTTCCTACTCCCACACTCATAAATTTCTCTTCCAACTTCCTGATAGTCTCTGTGTGTGAATAACCTGAGGACAAAGCTCTGATTTTTTGTCTTACCCAAATTCTTACCTAAGGGGTCTAGGGAGACATGCCCTACAAACCATAAATTCTCATCAGATGGGTTTTATTTGACCCTATATACTGTGAATTCCTTTTCAATCTGACTCTGGCATAATATTATGAGACAAGAAAAAAAAATAACCCTAAAATATACTTCCTTGACAAACCTTGAAATTTCCCCGCAAAGTCTCTTGAGGGGAAGAAGTCCACATTCTACAGAGAATCCCTTTCCCCCTTTGTTTTCCTTCCTTTCTTTCCAGATCCAAGAGATAATCAGTTAACAGCCAGGCACCCTTTTAAGTCCAATAAGAAACAATTTACAACATGCTCTCTCTGAAATCTGCTATTTAGCTTCTTCTGCACAGTAAAACTTGGTCTCCACAATCCTTTATCTTTAACCTGAACATTACTTTCTATCAATCCCAGGTCTTTAGATAAACTCAGCCATTTGTCAACCAGAAAATGTTTAAATTTACCTATAGCCTAGCAGTCTTTGAGCTGTGCCTCCTTTCTGAACCAAACCAATGTACTGCTTAAATGTATTTGATTGATGTCTCATGCCTCCCTAAAACAGATAAAACTAAGCTGTACCCTGACCACTGTGGGCACATGTTCTCAGGACCTCCTGAGGGCTGTGTCATGGGACATGCTCACTCATATTTTGCTCAGAATAAATCTCTTAAAATATTTTACAGATTTTGAGTCTTTTTGTCAACAAACCCATTAAAGTTGTATACCACAAGGTCTTTAAAAATCTGTCCACCTCTTTATCAAAGGTTACACTACCGAGAGACAGGACTAGCTGGATTTCCTAGGCCAACTAGGAATTCCTAAGCCTAGCTGCGGAAGGTGACTGCACCCACCTTTAAACATGGGGCTTGTAACTCAGCTCACACCCAACCAATCAGGTAGTAAAGAAAGCTTACTAAAATACCAATTAGGCTAAAAGCAGGGGGTAAAGAAATAATCAAATCATCTGTCACCTAAGAGCACAGGAGGAGGGAATACGATCAGCATATAAACCCAGGAATTCCATCTGATAGCCCCTTTTGGGTCTCCCCCCTCCACTGTAGGGAAGCTCTGTTTTCACTCTATTAAATCTTGCAACTGCACACTCCTCTGGTCCGTGTTTGTTCCAGCTTAAGCTGAGCTTTCACTCACCATCCACTACTGCTGATCGCCACCTTTGCAGACCCGCTGCTGACTTCCATCCCGTTGGATCCAGCAGGGTGTCCACTAGGCTTCTGATCCAGTGAGGCACTTATTGCCACTCCCCATCAGGCTAGAGGCTTGCCGTGGTTCCTGTGTGGGTAAGTGCCCAATCGAACTGAACACTAGTCTCTGGGTTCTATGGTTCTCTTCCATAACCTATGGTTTCTAACAGAGGTATAACATTCACCGCATGGCCCAAGGTTCCATTCCTTGGAATCTGTGAGGCCAAGAACCCAGGTCGGAGAACAGAAGACTTCCCGCCATCTTGGGTGTGGCCCAACTCATCCTGGGAGTGGCCTGCCACCATCTTGGGAGCTCTAAGAACAAAAACCTGCCGGTAATATTATGTTCATAAGTGAAATTCATAGATAACACCCTGCCTTTCCTTATCTCTTCTCTTCAACTATATTTTATTTTATGAGTTTTGTGTAGAGCTTGTTAAATGGTAATTAGGTTCTTCTTTAGTTGGAATTTAAATGAAGTTTTCCTTGATAAGCACACATGCACTTCCTCTGCTGTTTCTCTAAATTTTCTCTAACTTTAAATAAAATTTGATGTCTAAATGTCTACACAAAACTTAAAGTATAATAATAAAAAAGTCTACACAAATTAAATTATTAAATTGTTTTATTTCACACGTGTCTGTACATACAACTCTGTGAGCACAAAAGTAGCCAGCATTATTAGACAAAACACATAGAATGTGCATAGTAAAATGATTCTACTGACAGAAAACTGTCCCTACCAGTTTTAAATAATCTAAATTTATTTATTTATATAAATTTTTATTTTTTAGAGAAGGAGTCTCACCCTGTCACCTGGGCTAAAATACAGTGTGGTGATCATAGCTCACTGCAGCCTCGAACTCTTGGGCTCAAGCAATCCTCCTGCCCCAGTCTTCTGAGTAGCTGGGACTACAGGCACCAGTCACCACACCAGGCTAAGTTTTAAATGTTTCTGAAGAGACAGGGTCTCACTATGTTGCCCAGGCTGTTCTTGAACTGCTTCTGGCCTCAGTGATCCTCTTGACTCGACTTCCCAAAGCTCTGGGATTACAGGTTTTAGTCACTGTGCCTGGCAAAAAATCCATATTATCCATATTTATCGGTCTAAAAATTGTCCATCTCAATATTGCATTACTATTGTTATGGGCAATAAAGATGAAAATGGAGTGTGCAGGAAGTTGTTTATTATATTAAATAAAATAAGTTTTCAAATTTTGTAAAGTTTATGAGAAATTACAAATTAGAGAAAGGAGCATGCTTTTTTTTTTAACTCCAAATGACTTTAAAAAAATAGTTGATATTTCTTTCGTAAGAAATACTACATCAATTTATCATTTAGGAGCTTTATTTAGAGTGTGAGGGTGGAATGTTAGAGTTCCAGTGTTCTACTTTCCAGAATACTCAGCTTTCATCACATGAGAAGCCCAGAGCACAAATTACTGAACAGTTTTGAAATTTCCTCATTAGTTGAAAGTATTTATTAAGAGCATTAGATTCTTTCTCTGATCCATTTATGAAACGCTTTTTTAAAAAGTATATTTGGTGTTCATGTACTTGGAAGTAAGTAAATATCCTATTTCTTCTCACTTGGTAAGGAAAGATCACAAAACCATTCTCTTTATTCATTTAACTTAGGCATGCTATTTTAAAAAGCTGATTTCTTTCATATATTGGCATAACCAGTCTGTAGAACTAGACAATTTTGTGTACTAATGTAACATTACATAAACTTCGTTGGATCTATCTTACAGTGTATGTGAGCTAATAAAATAAATTTAGCACATGCTTTAAAAGACTCAAGAAGCAAATTTGACTTCATTATTTTTGACATATGTACAAGGCAGAAAATTCAGAACTACCTGATCTCAACATTAAGCAAAAACAGAGCAAGCTCCAGAAATAAATGTACATCTATGTGGCCAAGTTACACTCAGTATTTTCTCATTTCTAATTTTGTATCCTTTTAACAACCTTTCTTCTCAGAGATCTAAGGTCCTCTAGACCATTCATAAGTAGCTGTTACATGTTATAAAGTTGTCAACACATGGAACCATTCAATTAAAATGTATCTACTTTCTGTGACATTGCCTGAGGGATTTTCTGTTTCAATTATAAAGTTATTGTATGTTCAAAATGTAACTAATCCATCTTAACAACTTAAATAGAAAAGCTATTTTTATTCCAATTATTACTATGTAGCCACGATAGTAAATAACAACAATGACTTCAACAGCATATAACATTTTTGTTTTATATATAGTAAAATGATATATACCAGACAAATTAAAAACACTTGTACTACCAAGCTCATTCCAGTAAGCATTACAGAGGTCTGTGAATGTTCTCTTCTGGATGAGATGATGACAGAAGGCTTCAGAGAGAATGAAGCTATGTATCTGAGTTTTGAAGATTAGATAACTTCATTAAAACACAGAGAGAAAGACTACTTTCAATAATAACAATAATAAAAAGGCGATGTAAAAATGTTAAGCATCTCTTGGGGAACAGAATACAGCAGTATAGTTTGGAGACAGTGAACTTTTTTTTTTTTGGAAAGTTGTAAGAAAGTGCATATGCCAGGGTAATGTATTGAGAAGTGTCCCCTGAAAGAGAAAGTAGTGGATGGTACACTAAAATTTTTCTTGTTGATGTTTGGTTCTATTTTATTTTCAGTTTGGTGCTCCTTAATATTTTAAATTTCTTGCGGTGATTTTATTTTATTATTAACTTGACTCAATTGAAACCCGAATTTCAATGACAACAGAACTAGGTGCTTTCAAGTGAGTGATATTTCCCTAATTTTTACTGTTATTTATTTATTTATTTATTTATTTATTTATTTATTTATTTAGACAAAGTCTCGCTGTGTCACCCAGGCTGGAGTGCAATGGCGCAATCTCGGCTCACTGCAACCTCTGTCTCAAGCAATTCTCCTGTGTCAACTTCCCTTGTAGTTGGAATTACAAGCGCCACCGTGCCCAGCTAATTTTTTGTATTTTTCATAGAGATGGGGTTTCGTCATATAGTCCAGGCTAGTCTTGAACTCCTGACCGCAGGTGATCCACCTGCCTCAGCCTCCCAAAGTGCTGGGACTAAAGGCATGAGGCACCACACCCAGCCTGTTCATTTTAAAGTGACTTTTTTGTTGAAATACATTTCAAATATGGGTATAAAAAAATAAATAACTCATGAGTGTAACTAAATGAATGTTTACCTAGTGAGCACACCTGTGTAATCACAGTACAGATGAAGAAGTAGAACATCAGTAATACCCAGTAGTCTCATTTCATATTAGTTACCGTGTCTCCTACAAAGTTTATTAATATACTGACTTCTATCATCATATTAGAGTATGTTTGTCTGTTTATGAACATTATATAAATGAAATCATACATGTAAATTTACTATTTAGTGTCTGGCTTCTTTAACAGGAAGCTGGTAGCATTCATTCATGCATGCATTATATGTAGCAAAATTTCTTACTTTCTTAATGCCATATAGTATCCCATAGTCCATATTAAGAAAATAATCACAATGTAAGTATTCATTTTACTACTGATTTTTTATGTTATCTCATGTTTTTGGCTACTATGAATAGTGTAGGAATGAACACTCACTGTTATAAACTGAACTCTTCCACAGCCTTCCTCAAATTTGTATGTTAAAGCCCTAACCCTCAATGTCACTGTATTTAAAGGTGGGGCCTTTAGTGAGGTAGTTAAGGTTAAATGAGGTCATTGAGGTGGGGCCTTAGTTAGATAGTATTTGTGGCCTTATAAGAGTCCATGAAGACAAGCTAGAACCAACAAAAATAAATTGAAACCAAGTTAGTCTCTTGCCATATCTAAGCTTCCAATTTCTATATATGAGTAACCTGTAGGAGAAGATGGTGCGTTTTCAACTGTCCCAGTAGTCAAAGGAGCAGGAGACAGTGACCCAGAAGAAGCTGGAGGACCTGCTATCACAGACCAACAATGTGAGCCAGTTGATAGATAACAACCTGCATGAGCTCCAAGAGTGTCTAGCCCTGTACTGACTTCCCAGTATAAACATGGTGGCTGTTTCATTTTTCACCTTCCAAATATTGCACAGATTTCTCTCATGACAATCCCAGGCAAGCAGCACATAAGAAAGAGAATTTTGGAACAAATAATTCCAGCTAAGCTATATTGACACATAACAAACCTAACTTGACATCCATGTATACACTGTTATCGACAAATAACTTCCAAATAAAAACAATAGTAAAAACATGCTTCTGCATGGCATGGTATCATTATAGCTAGTGTAACTGAAAACATTTCAATAACTGTCAACCTAAGCCTTACCCCTAATGATCTTTCTCCTTAAAGCAGCAGATATCAAGGTGGAGTGGGAGGAAAGGATGGGAGTATGGAAGGAGAGAACTGCTCTCTGTTAATAAGCCAGGTATTGCATTTCATTTTAGTTTTGAATAGCTACCTGCACTGCTCAACCAGACACACCTGTAATGTTTTACATCCACCTAGAGTTCTACATCCTTGTTGCTAACCTTGGGAACTTCCTGACTTGCTAACTACAGGCATGTTGGCTTTAGTCCAGGCCTGAAAGGACTTGCTGCTCTGTTGTCATCATAACATACCTCCCTCCTCCTGTCTCAAGGAGAGTCAAAGCACCACTGGGGCAGCTTGTTTTAATTCTAACTCTCACTGTTTATTCTCTAAACATTCATTAATAGGTAGGGGAATGAAGGATCTTTAGCACCCCCTCCCACTCACCATTTGGATGAGAGCATTTGCTAACAGTTCTGGATGAGAATTTTAACATTCCCCACAACATCTCACAAGGACCACATTCTTTCTCTTCCAGAAAACCATGTACCTATCAGCACTTTGTCCTCATTGCTGAAGCTTTCAATAACCATAAAGAATCTAAAATATGGCCAGGCGCGGTGGCTCACGCCTGTAATACCAGCACTTTGGGAGGCCACGGCAGGTGGATTACCTGAGGTTGGGAGTTCAAGATCAGCCTGACCAACATGGAAAAACCCCGTCTCTACTAAAAACACAAAAATTAGTCCGGTGTGGTGGCAGACACCTGTAATCTCAGCCACTCGGGAGGCTGAGGCAGGAGAATCACTTGAACCCGGGAGGCGGAGGTTGTGATGAACCAAGATCACACCATTGCCCTCCTGCCTGGTCGACAAAAGCAAAACTGCCTCAAAAAAAAAAAAAAAAAAAAAAAAAAAAAAGATTCTAAAGCATTACTCTACTTGCAAACTACCAAGTTATTATTACACTATTTAATGGATGCTAGAGAGATACATGAAATGACTAGACCAGGATGAAGAGTTATTACTCACACAGATAACAGAAGCCAGAGCATCAGTTTCTGTATCTTGTTACCTGAGCCCCAATTATCGCAGAGTAATTCAAAGGGGGCTACATTATGCCTGTACGTGTTACAGGTTGTATTATAGTTGAGAAATCCTAAGTTTGGAAAACCTAAATCCTTTATAATGGCCAGTAAGTCTGCCTGCTCTTTGCTCTGGAGAAAGACATTATCTCTACTCTTTTGGATTGCACTTAGGCCTTTAATTTTCTCCATAGGGAGACACCATATCTTCCAAGGCTGTTTGCTACACAAACATTCTTTAAAAGATTGAGTGGAACAAAACTAGTTATTGTCTTTATTTAGAGACCATGTAGAAATGTGAAAGAGCCATGGAGATTTAGCCCTCAATAGTCAACTGAACTGCACTGAGATTGGCCAGCTAGGTTATGTAACCTACTCATAACTTTCGGACTTCCCCAAGCTCAACCTTGTTTGTATCACTTCCATTCAATGAGGGAGTATTGCTGTGTACATCCACCTTTAAAGTTTGGAAGGTCATAGAACACCTGACTCATTGTAGGAAGCTCAGGTTGCATGGTAATCACATGCTGTATGGTCAAGTGTGCTGTCTTTCCTAGGCCCTTATAGAAAGCCAGAAACTGGTTTAGGCACCACTTTACTATACACTTCTAAGAACAAACCCAAGGCTCTAAGCAGCATCCTTGTTCTGCCAAAGACAATTCATGAAAAATGGAATATTCTGGGCCATGTGGCTAAGTGGCAGGAAGCTTTTGTGGAACATAGTGTCTTTTGCAGAGATTTTTATTGTTTGGTGTCCTGTTCAAAACTAGCAACTTTGAAAGTAACTTGATAAATGGGTCAGTAAAATGGGGTATATGGAGCTACCAATATGCAAAAGTGTCCGTAAGCATTCTGTCTTGTTTCCTAGTTGTAGGAGGTGCCAGATGCAAAAACCTATCTTTCCACACTGAAAGATATATCCTCATGTCCTGGACAATGGGATCCTGAAAGATTTCACCTAGGTAACAATCCCCTAAACTTCTGTAGGATTTATTTCCCATTCTCTGGAGTACATGAGTCTTACAAAGGATTTTAAAATATGTGCTACCTTCTGCTCACCATAACAAGACAATATGTTATCATCAAACCAGTGGAGCAGCATGATGTCCTTTAGAATAGAGAAACAAGGTTGGAAAGTTAAAATAGTCCTGAGGGGTCAGAGAAGTGGTATTGTTGGCCCTGGCTGCTTAAAGAAAATGACTTCTGATAATCTTTATTTTTATTTATTTATTTATATATTTTTGAGATGGAGTCTCTTTCTGTTGCCAAGGCTGGTACTATCTCTGCTCACTGCAACCTCCGCCTTCCAGGTTCAAGCAATTCTCCTGTCTCAGCCTCCTGAGTAGCTGGGACTACAGGGACATGCCCCCATGCCCAGATAATTTTTATATTTTTGGTAGAGATGATTTTCACCATATTGGTCAGGCTGGTCTTGAACTCCTGACCTCAGATGATCCACCCACCTTAGCCTCCCAACTGATAATCTTTAATTAGTAAGTATTGAGAAAAAAAAAAAATATGTTCTCCAGATTAACAGCCATATACCAGGTCGCAGTGGATGTGTTCATTTGTTCTGGCAATGAAATCACAGCTGAAAAAGCTATTGCAATTAGAATAAAGACCCAATTAAGCTTACAATAGTGCACTGCTAATATCTAAAATCCATCTGTTTTCTGCACAGACCAAATTATAAGTTGAAAGGCTATGTAGTAGTATTGATTACCCCTGCATCTTTCAAGTTTGTAATGGTGGCACTAATCCCTGCAATTCCTCCAGTAAGGTACTATGTGGTATCTATTTTATTATAACATTATTATACTTGAGAGATAGTTTTGGTGGTTCTATTTGACTTACTCCAACACTAAGTTTGCCACTTCACAGGTCAGGGAGTCCATGTGGCCATTCTGCATGTTACTGAATAAGTCTACTTCTATCAGCATTCTGTACCGAAGATATACTCAGAGAGAAAATTCAGTCCATTGGGTCCACTGTGAGAATGGCTCAAGCCAAAATTTCATTTATATCATAACCTGTAAAAGCCCCTAGTATGACTATGGACCTCAGCTGTGTTTGGGGTCTCCAGGAATTATTTATTCAAAGTAATAAATCCAGTAATAGCCCGAAATGCTGATCATTTCCCTTTCTCAAATGCTTAGTCACCCTGTAAATAAATGGTCATATAACCCTTTGTAGAAGGCTTGGGAAAAGCTTTTGGCTGTATAGCAGGAGCCCTCCTCAAGGGGCCTGAGTATATCCTTAATCCAAGGTACTCTTGAGCTGTGAACTAGCTCAAGTCTGTAACTGTGGAGCTGTTTTAACTATTGTGATGATTCAAGTCAGACTTCTGTTCATTAGACCTAGAGATTTTCAGGTTATACAAATCAAACAATAAGCATTCCACTATCTAAATCACTTATTAGGACATATTATTAGCTAGCCAACCTCAAAGACTTCTGAGAGTCAGAATGTTCTGGTCACTGCCTTGTCCCTGCTGTGCAGTATGATATGCAGGCATACTGTGTTTTCATTAATTTGTGCCACCTCTTTGAATCCCTACAGCCTGTTTGTAAGGTCTGTCTTTTAGCCCTAAATTTATTATGCCTTCCTGCCTATTTTATGTGTACCTGCCTGTTATAAACCATGAAAAATAAATGTATGTACACCTGTACATGCAAACACACACAATCATACAGATATGCTGAGGAATTTACATTAAAATTATGTACTGTTATGCCTAGAAGAGTACTCCCCATATGGTATAGTCTCCTTAATATGCTTCAATTTAAATCCCCTCAAAATTAATATATGACTTTGAAATTTAAATCAATTCTTCCCAAAAATTACTTGTGATAGAAAACTGGCTCAATATAGCTTAAGAATAAAGGAGACAGTTGCCTCTGTAACTGGACTGTAGAAATGGCAGCAGTACAACCTCACCTTTGGTGTATTGGGAGCTATATGGTACTCTGTAATCCAGAATTTTGTCTGCATTGTTTGTTTTCATTCCTCTCAGTATGTCAGGTTAATTTTCCCAGATTACTTTTCTCGACTTTGTTCATCACCGTGACAATCAGAATATATTAGACTTGGTCGGGTGAGGTGGCTCACGCCTGTAATCCCAGAACTTTGGGAGGCCAAGATGGGTGGATCACGAGTTTAGGAGATCAAAACATGATGAAACCCCACCTCTACTGAAAATACAAAAAATTAGCTGGGCGTGGTAGCATGCGCCTGTAGTTCCAGCTGCTGGGGAGGCTGAGTCAGTAGACTTGCTTGAATACAGAAGGTGGAGGTTGTAGTAAACCAAGATTGTGCCACTGCACCTCCAGCCAGAGTGAGCAGAGTGAGACTCCGTCTCAAAAAGAAAAAAGAAAAAAGAAAAAAAAGAGAATATATTAGACTCACATGTTTGCCCTTTTATCACTAGAGGGCAGAGGATAAACAGGATGAAGTGAACAAGATAATAAAATTGGTAGCCAATTCCAGGAACATTTTATTGGCATAAAATTGAGAGAAATGTTCTCTCAAAGGTGAGATCCACTGTTCAATAGAGAGGAATTATATATAGACAAAGCAATACAGAGGAATTATATATAGACAAAGCAATACAGAGGAATTATATATAGACAAAGCAATAGACAAGTACTACTAATAAGAGAGAGCTATTCTGTTCAATTATCTGTGAATTTTATATACAACACTGAAAAACATTTTAAGATTGAATAAATAAGGAAATGATTTATGCTCATGGAAACATTACACAACAGGAACTATAAGTTGAATGTTATGCACAGGTGTATAAATTTATACAAATATATGAACATGGTTATATATGTATATTTATGCATGCATGCGGATAGATTGATAGGTAGTTGTATTTATTTAAATCGTATAAGAAAAACAATCTTGTGTCAAGAAAATGCATCAAAATACTTTAATAAAGATGTAAAAATGTGTTACCTCAGTTATATTCAATTAACTAAGGAAAATCATTTAAATCACTGAGCAAAATAAATGATCCAAATTCGAAATGGTCTCAAAAGCCATCTGTGCTTATTGTATATTACCTGATTAAGTTATCTTCATAACTAAGTTGGGAAATTTCTCTGCAGTATTAAAAGGCAGAATAGATAGATTTGTAAACTGATGTTAAGTATGTGTGTATGCACATAAAAATTTACATATATACATATATACATACACATGGGAAAACATTATTTAAATATTTTGTATTTGCAGTATTTTAATAAGTAATTGTTAAAGAAATGAGTGTGCATATTTTAACATAAATCTACTTTGACGGTGTAACAAAATGTGCTGCATATTAAAACTCGTATTGAGCATAGCAATGGGTTCACATTGCCATGCTACAACTGAGTTGAGAAATGGTCTTTAGACTGTGACCTGACCATGCCACCTATTGATTAAAGAGCTGTTTCATAGAGGCCTTATTCACAAAATAACAACTATGAAATACAGTCTTTGAAAACACTGTCATTTTATGACTAACTCTGTCTTGGCTCCAAATAACCAGTGACAATTCAGTAGGGTATTTTAGATTTTTGCCTCACAAAGATATCATATGTTAAGGAATATGTAGTTAAGGAAATTTTCAATTTATTCACAGTAAAACTATTTCCCTTTTTCTAAGTGAAAATAATTTAGACTCTATAAATTATGCCACTCAGAGCCACAGAGCATAGGAAGATGGTTGGTCGATGTTGTGGTTTGTATTAGATATTGCTCTTCTCCCTGTATTCAAACATGATTATAAAGCACTTCTGTTTTTGTCTTGATCCAGTGCAGTCAGAGAGTTGCCTTGTTTGATATTAGTGTTTTATGAAATGTTTTATGTTCAACAGGAGACTATGATGGCCCAGCCGTTAGAAGCAAACCAGACGCTAATAACTCCAAGGCTAAGCTGATAACGCCAGGCCAACTCCTATCTGTGAGGGGTTGATTTTCTATGGAAAAGTAGGCCTGCAAAACTTATATAAAAAATCATGACAGTAGATGAAAACTAAAGATGTCAGTTGATTGAGTTCTAAATCTAACACATCAGCTGGATTATCTTGAACTATTTACCTTTTTAAATTGAGCATATATCTAACAAAAAATACAAGTATTATTGAATTCTGGAAATACTTCTGAGACCTGCTCAGGTTATAACAACCACTTTAATTATATTACTAAGTGAACATTTTGTCTAAGGCATACATAATTTTATTTGTACAATATTATTAGTTAATGGATTTATTATGTATTAGTCACGTTTTCCACTTGATATTTTCAATTGGTCAATGGCAGTTACTGTGTCATATACTTCTTTCTATCCACTATACACCATTTACTTATGGTTAGTATTAGTGTGGATGTTAATAAATATTTAAGGACTTAATTATAGGGTGGAAATGAAGCTGAATTAAAAGGAAAAATGACTTCTTCAAACTGTGATAATTCCTGAGCCCAGTGACTTTAGAAAATCATTTTGAACTAGATTCGAAATGCAATTTATGAAATATGTTATTTATGTCTCTCTTTTCTTTGAAGGCCTACCCACAAGAACTCTCTAAGCTACTATTGAAGATGGTGACTTTTTTAATTGCTTTCAAATGTCTCAGAAAATATAATGATAACAGGGCTGTTTAGGCATTCAGCCTTAATAAGCACTTGTGCATTGACCTTCTCTGATTCCTAGAATTGCTGCCTAGTTGTAGTACTTCCTATTGAAGGGTAATTGGATTGTCATAAACCCAGATGGAGCTGCTTCCTAGAAGCTTGCTACGTGTAAGAATAGTTTCAGAAAGTTCTCAAACTTTATTATTCATGAGAAACACCTGGACGACTTGTAAACTGGTAGTTTTGGGGAACCCACTTTCAGATTTCCTGTTTCGTTAAGTTCCAAGGTGGTGTAAACCAAGGTGGTCTGGGTACTACATCTTGAGAAATATTAATTTGGACATTAACAAATTTATTTTGAGAACTACTGATTTAGGTATTGTGGTAGGCAACATAATGCCCCCCAAAGATACGCACATCCTAATTCCTTGAACTGTTAGTATGTTACTGTAAATGGCAAAAGACATTTAGGTGATTAAGGATAAGGAGGGGAGGTTAACGTAGGTTAAGAAAGTGGACGAACATTATCAGATTGGTCCTTAGAAGTGGATAACCTTCTCAGTTGTATCAGAGGGAAGGGCATGTGATGAAAAACAACAGTCAGAGAAGTGCAACATCATTGCAAAATGGAAGAAGGGTGCCATCATCCTAAGAATATAGGTGATCTCTGAAAGCTGGGGGAAAAAATAAGTAAGCAGGTTCTCACATGGGGTCTTTAGAAAAAAACACAGCCATGCCAGCACCTTGATTTTAGCCTAGTGAGACTTCTGTTGAATTTCTGACCTACAGGACTGTATGATCACAAATTTGCACATTTTTATTCCACTAGATTTATGGTAATTTGTTACAGCAAAAGTAGAAAAATAATATGGATATTTAAAAATTTTATCACTTAGAATTACACGTTCTTATCTGTTTTTTCCTGATGCTTCACACACCATAAATCCAAAATTTAGATGGCCATCTTAGCAGCAAAAGCCCTGGACATGATATCAGAAAACTAGCATGTGAAATATCTATCTACCACTTCCCATCTGTATTACATTAGACAAGTTTGTTTCTTCATTTAATTAACAATTATTTGAGAACTTTTCTATTTAAAATGAATATTCTTTGTGTCATGATGGAAAAATCAAATCAGATGTAGCTGCTATCTTTAAGTGGCTTTAATATTGGTGACAGGGTAGGAAATCAAAACACATTAATAGTATGAATTGACCTAAATACTGATGTGCAGAATTGTGATACAGAAGCCCAGAGGAAGAGAGTTTCAACTCAACTTTCCCAGTTCCAATGTTTTATATATAAAAGAAAACAAATTATAGTTGCCACAAGGAAGGTACTATGGTCTGAATGTTTGTGTCTCCCCAAAATGCATATGTTGAAATCCAACCCCTAAGATGATAGTACTAAAAAGTGGGGACTTGGGGAGCTGATTAGGTCATGAGAACAGCCTTCATGAGTGGGATTAGTGTCTTTATAAAGGAGACCCCAAAGAGCTATCACACAACCTTCACCAGGTGAAGACATAGCAAGAAGACAACCATGTGTGAACCACAAAGCAGGCCCTCAGCAGATACTTGATCTACTGCCACCTTGATCTTGGAATTCCCAGCTTCCAGAACTGTGAAAAATAAACTTCTGATGCTTATAAGCCACCCAGTCTATAACAGTTTGCTCTAGCAACCCAAACAGACTAAGACAGAAGGGGACCAATGTTATTGAGGTCTCTTAGTGCTGCTAGGGGTCTGGATGGCCAATTAGGATGATGTGCCAACATGAAAGTAGCAATCAAGCCTTTATTCACTAACTGCAGTGATATATATATATATATATATGACACACAGGCACACACAAATGGAGTGCCAGCTTCCCCCTGCTCCTTTCTCCCCCAACAGACCCAGCATTAGGTGAGAGTCAGGTGACTTACAGATGATGAGGGACATCATCTCAATGCTGAAGAGCCCTGGACAAAAGGCTCTGGATGATTTATGGACCTAGGAGACTAAGGGGGGAAAAAAAGCAAGGGCTAGGAGGGGAAAAGTACAATGCCATCTTAGTCAATGTCCCTAAATATGGAGATCCTTGTAGAGGGACTTACAAGTACCTTAGTAAAGCCCTTTCCTTTACCTCCAATTAGAAACCTCCAAATGAGGTGCCTAGACTTTTAATGCTGATATTTGCATGATACATGTAGGAGCATGACCAGCCATGGGAGCCTGAGCCCTTGCTGCAGCATCCTCCAAAGACTGAAATGCACTGGCTGTGCACCAAATTTAGGGTGCAGAGGATAACTTTTTCCCATGAGGCCTGTCAGGCAATGTCTACACTATGCGTAGACTGCTTATGGTTGAGCCTTAAAGATCACATGTAGGATTTTGGTCCTCAAGGTCCTGTATAGATCAGTGCTGTCCAAAAGAAATGTAATGTGAGCCACTGATATAATTTTAAACTTTATAATAGTCATATTGGAAAAAAGTAAAAATAAACAGATAAAAATTAATTTTAATAACATAGTTTATTTGAACCAGTATAGCTGTATTAGTCACGGTTCTCTAGAGGGACAGAAGTAACAGGAAAAATGTATGTATAAAGTGGGGTAGAGTGTTGACTCACAGGATCACAAGGTGAAGTCCCACAGTAGACCATCTGCAAACTGAGGAACAAGGAAGCCAGTCTGAGTTGCAAAACCCCAAAATTAGGAAAGCCAACAGTGAAGCCTTCAGTCTGTGGTTGAAGGTCCAAAAGTCCCAAAGTTGAAGAACCTGGAATTCGATGTTTGAGGCAGGATGCATCCAGTATGGGAGAAAGATGGAGGCCAGAAGACTAAGCCAGTCTAGTGCTTCCATGTTCCTCTGCCAGCTTTTATCCTAGCCATGATGGCAGTTGATTAGATGGTGCCCACCTAGACTGAGGGTGGGTCTGTCTCTCCCAGTCCACTGACTCAAATGTTAATCTCCTTGGCAACAACCTCACAGACACACCCAGGAACAATACTTTGCATCCTTCAGTCCAATCAAGTTAACACTCAATATTGACCATCACAATAGCCAAAATATTATTTCAAATTATATCTAAAATTAAGAATTCTTAGTGGGGCCTATTACATTCTTTATTTCCACGTTAAATCTTCTAAATCAAGCAAGTATTACACATTTATAGAACATCTCAATTGGGACTAGACATACTTCAAGTGCTCAATAACCATATGTTACCAATGTCTATTACATTGTCAGCACAGAATAGAGTCATTTCTAAGTACTTTTTTAAAAAAGCACAAAAGTGTAGTCCAGAATTGTTCAATATAAGTTTTCAGTTTCAGCTTCTAATCCTTTATTAGGCATGTGGCCATAAACACATTTCTTAACTTTTTGAGTTCATATATTTAAAGTACCTAGTAAAGAGTCTGATATGTATTTGGAACTCAGAACAAATAGGTTTCTTTTACTCCAAATTCCCTAAAGTTTATGCAGATTATCTTAATTTTAGAGGGTCATCATGAACCTTTTAATAAGATAAAATATATTAATGTTTTGGATGTTGGGCAGAAAAGAGTTAATGTAGCAGATCTGAAAATGTTATGTTCAGAGGAGTCTGCTTGTGAGATCAGCCTTTGGCTGACTTCTGGGAACTTAGCCTTTCATCTGCTACCTAACTGATCAAGGGTAAATCACTGTGTGTAGACTGTTTGTACCAATGATGAGATTCATGGTAAATAACTGTTTTCCTTCTTAGAATTTGTAATTTTGAACATCCTGATAGAGAGTGCTTGTGTGACCAGCTTAAGAAAATCTCAAGTGCTGAGTCTCTACTGGGTTCCCTAGGAAGAACCATTGCACACATTTTATTGCATTTTTGATTGCCGAAAAAAGGATCATGCTCAATTTGCCCCACTGAGGGAAGAAGAAAGCAAAATGAAACCCGTGAATGGATTTCCACAGACACTGCCTGTCCCGTGTCTTTTTCCCTTGCTAATCCTGTCATAAATTCCTTTTCTGTAATAAGCCTCAGCTGCAAGTCCATCTGGTGAATCGTTCAACCTGAGGGTGGTCTTGGGGAACATTTGAAACATGGGGCATTTTAAACTTCAATAAAATATGTTATTAGAAGTCTCTCTAATAAAATCATTTCTACTTTATTAAATTATGGTTTGAAGAACAGGCAAAATTAAATAAATGAAATACAGTTTCTATGTAGACAAGTTCAGAAAATGGGGTTGAAGAAGGGCTTCTGGCCAAATTGCCAGGAGCTTTGAGAGCTTGTACAAGGGAACCCCCAGCAGACACTGTGATTTGGTGCAACAGGTTCAAAATTATTTAGGTCCACAGCTAAGAATTAAATCAGATGTTTTCTTCAAAACTCTGATACTAGTTTCACGAAAGTGTATTAAAACAACTGAACTTAGGTCATTATAATAAATTTACATTTAAAAGTCTCATAAAAAGTAGAAAATGGCACTGTTTCAGATATAGATAACTGCCTTCAACAAATTGCTGACCCTTGCCTTGTTTTTGTTGATGAAAAATGCCTAAAACTAGAAGTATATGCATCCTAGTATTCCTTATATCCAAGTAGGATTACATGATGAGTTATTATTAAAACATGAATGGAAATGATGTATCATTTCTAGGTTGGACTTTTTTTAAAAAAAAGCAGATGTCCTTCACTACTGCCTCTTGCCCTGTTAGCTGGGTAGAAGCAGAAGAATCCAAGATTGTAAAGGATGATGAAACAAACAAAATGAAGATCTCCTGCTTTGATTCATGTAATAGGATTACAAACTGGCTAGGAACATCTATATTGGACTATTACAAAATAACAAACATTAACTGTTTGAAGATTCTAAAATTGTAGGAATATTTATTATAGTAGCTGTTACTCAAATTAATACAAAAAAATCTCAGGATATAGACAAATAATACACTTAAAACTTTACCCATTTACCTCAACATTCAAATACACCTTGACAAACTTTTAGCTCTAGAATGGCCTGTTATTTCCAGACAGACTACTGCCTTAACAAGACAATAATGTGGACACTTTTTATGGTGAACATTTTTCAAAAAAGGGTGAAATGATGTCCATGTAGTTCAATCCCAGATCAGAGTTGCTTTTACAGAATCCCAAGTAAAAAAGAGATACCCATTTTTTTTGAGATGGAGTCTCACTCCGTCACCCATGTGGGAGTGCAGTGGCGCTATCTCGGCTCGCTGCAATCTCTGCCACCAAGGTTCAAGAGATTCTCTGGCCTCAGTCCCAGGAGTAGCTGGGACTACAGGTGTGTGCCACCACACCCAGCTAATTTTTGTATTTTTAATAGAGACGGGGTTTCACACTGTTGGCCAGGTTGGTCTCGTACTACTGACCTCAAATGATCCACCTGCCTCAGCCTCCCCAAGTGCTGGGATTGGAGATGTGAACCACTGTTCCCAGCAGATATATCAAATATTGAAGCCTAATTATTTCCTGAACATTTAAGGAGATCGTATAACAGAGACACCTACAAATCTTAAACAATCCCCATCTATCTTTTAATTTCTAGATGCTCACGGCCTCTAAAGCCTTGCACTCTCTCATTGTTACCCCAAATAATCTTCCATTCTTGGTGCTCTATAGGTTCCTTCATCCCTCTCAGTTACTAAAATGTGGGCTGCAGTGGGCAGAAATGTGAACTCCATTAGCATTAAAATTTCAAAAGGACATCCGTGAAGCAGAATATACAATGTTAAAACAGATTTTTACGTATGCAATGAATTATATTTTGGTTTCCAATTTAACATTCATCTATTTTTATTTTCATATTTCTACACAGTAATCTTAGTAATTTCTATGTCTCTTCTGAAAAGCTTAAAAAACAAAACAAAAATACCTCTATCTGTAGATGCCTCAAAATATTTTAAGAAATGATATCTTAAATGTGGCAACATATTTTTTCTTTCTAGGTACAGACTTTTTTTTTTTTTTTTTTTTTTTTTTTTTTAAGATGGAGTTTTGCTATTGTTGCCCAGTCTGGAGTGCAATGGTGCGATCTTGGCTCACTGCAATCTCCTCCTCCCAGGTTCAAGTGATTCTCCTGCCTCAGCCTCTTGGAGTAGCTGGGATTACAGGCTCATGCCACCACGCCTGGCTAATTTTTTTGTATTTTTAGTAGAGACGAGGTTTCTCCATGTTGGTCAGGCAGGTCTCAAACTCTCAACCTCAGGTGATCTGTCTGCCTTGGCCTCCCCAAAGTGCTGGGATTACAGGTGTGAGCCCCCAAGCCCTGCCTGGGTTTATACTTCTTATCTGATACTTCTTACTGGATAAGAGATTCTGAGCCCAGGAGATTTCTGCAAGGTAAAATCAACTTCAGAAATTTAAATTTTGTTTTCATGCCACTTAATGATGCTTTAAAGAATATCACCAATTGCTAAAAATGTGTGTTTACGGAGACAAAATAGGCTATATTCAGACTAGCTTGACTCTTATTTTATGAAAATGTGGATCTGTAAAGTCTTCCGAGTGACAACACTAGGATCATGTGAAATTGATTGATAGCATAGTTTATGCCTTCAAGATCCTTCAAAATCTCTTGTTTTTTTCTCCCAAATTTTCTTCCAAAACCTGAAAATTATATAGGATGGAATGCATAAACATTAAATATTTTTGTATCTATTTGGACAAAAGATAGAAAAATATCTTGAAATTTCTTGAAAATATGTACACTTTTATATTTTTTATATTTTAGTAGCTATTATAATACCAAATGGGAAAGCTAACACAGGATAACACTTTTATAATATCAAAATGAGAAAGATAACACATGATGTATAGTAGCAAAGATTACATATTAGAATATTTTAGCTTTCGGGAGAACTTCTATCATGGAATGCCCAAGATTATTTAATTCTAAAATCAATATATCAAAATTCTTTTAGAATTTAGATGAAATCTTCAGTGTAAGTTTCTAAATAAAATAAAAATCACCCTACTGTGATTTATATTGCTCTGAATTACACATTTGAATTATTTTTATTTTTAATGTAGAACCACCCTTCCAGAAGTTTGATAATAATGAATA
This sequence comes from Chlorocebus sabaeus, assembly GCF_047675955.1. Taxonomy (NCBI): domain Eukaryota; kingdom Metazoa; phylum Chordata; class Mammalia; order Primates; family Cercopithecidae; genus Chlorocebus; species Chlorocebus sabaeus. Next base: position 39,826,132 of record NC_132906.1, on the reverse strand, counting down.
TTAGTCAGTTTTATTTCATTGCATTAGTTTTTCAACTTAAAAAATATATATACAGACTGTGCTTTTCTTTTTGTGTAACAGAATCAAATTCTGAATTCCTAAATGAACACTTGTCAGGTCAGGCAGAATAATTTGTATTATTTTCCAATTTTTGATCTTTGTTAAAGGGATAAATCCAGAAATAATTGGTGAAATACTGTACCATGCGTACCTTGGGGCTCTTCAATGAGTCATAATGATTTGGCAGTAATTTACCCAGGAAAATAACAAAAATTACTATGGAGAGGATAACAAGTTTGTAATTTAGCTTATTCTCACAAAAATGACTCTAGATTAAACATGGAGTGAAGAAGAAATCTAGTTCAATCTTAAGCCCAGGGGTAATACACGGGCTTGGCTTTTGGTCTTGGAAAGCGTTCATTCATTTAAGGGTCAAAACATTTACTTTTCATTTAGAAAGGAATTTGTAAGTGATGTGTAAAATATTGAGTTTTTGCAAGAAATTTCTTTCGGAATTGCACTGAAATACCCAAGAAAATGTCACACTCCCAAATCAGATTAAAGAGTTAAGTAATGAAGTAGAGTTAGAGCTCAGTACAATACTTGAAGAAGTCAATTGATCAGAAAAGCAGTTCCGTCACCGGCAAGAGCTTGGTGGTTTTAGAAAGACCTTTGACTGCCTTGTTACTGTGTGTGAGGGCAAAGTCCAATTCTTCTACTACTTTGCCTAAATTTGAGCTTTCTGCTACTTATTTGCTACTTGCTACTTATCTGTGAGCCTAAAACTAGTTCATGGAAAGAGATACTTAATTAATATTGGTTGAATATTTATCTTAAAGAGAAAAAATATTTGAAATAAAAATATTATTTATGTGCAGTCTCATTATCCAGAAAATAATTATATCTAACTTCTGAACATATAATAAAATTCTTCAATAAGATATACTTGATTATCCCCTTTTCATGGTAAAAAGAAATTGCAGATACAAAATTTTCGGAAAAATGTAAACACTGACATCTACTCTTTTTCCTCATCTCACAAAACAAGGACTCTTAAACAGGACTCTTTAAAGTATTTTGGCAAACTTGATTAAAGTTATTGATATTTATAAGTAGGTTAAATGTGCTACTTCTATTATCTTTTAATTTACTTATATTTAAGCTACTTTCCTACTATATTAACCCTGTGTATATACTTTCCTACTATATTGATTCTTTGTAAATTCAGATGACTGAAACTTGGATAGTTCTTAATATTTTTCTATGCAAGGTCGAGCTTAATGCTTTTAGATTTTTTATTAAGCAAGCTGCTTTAGAAGGTTCATTGATATTTTTCAGTACAAAGCATTTATTGGAGCAAGCAACTAAGCATTTTTATGCCCTGTGTATTGTTTAACATGGGAGCAGAAGTGTCCTAGTATTGTTTAATATAGAAAAAGGAAAATATTTGGTATAATATTTGGCACAGGTTCTCAGTCATTAGTTCAAAGCGAAATACCAGTAAGTGATGGAGCTGGAATGAGAATTCAGTACTTGTAAGTTTTGCTGTTCAGTATATTAGAAGATAGTAATCAGTATGAGTTAAAACTTTAATAGAAAACATATAGTTCACTCAGCTTTACAAGGCACAGAAAACAAAACAAAACAAAAAGTTTCTTAGGAAATAATGAAGTCAATATGTCAGCCTTCAATATAAATAAACTATTTAAAATTGCAATAATTGCTATGAAAATGTATGCTTATGTATTTTAGTGTATGCAATATATAGTGGAAAGAAAACATAGACTATTCAACAATCCAAAGTGTTCATGAAACAGAGAAAATATGTCACTCAAAAGCAGTTAATGTGCATTAGTATATTGTACATATATCTGTGGGAAGAAAGTAAACACACAAACAACATCTATACATTTATAAGAATCAGTTTTCAAGCTATCATTAAAATATAATTTTTATAACAGTTCATCAGCATGTTTCCTTATTTAAATATATGGTATGTTGTCTTACATTGTGCATTGACATTTCTGAAACTAATAAGAGACACTGCAGCAGTTACATACTGCTTTCCAAAATCTGTACATTTTCTCATTCTTAAGGGCAAAACATACCGTTGACAAGCACCATATAAACATCACAGCAATTTGAAAACAAGTAAAGGCATGCCATGAAAGCTGGTTTTCAAAAGCAAAGATCTATCAAGTATTCTTGAAAGAAAGAGCTTTATACTGCTTCTGCAAGCCAATTCCATCCCTGCTAATAAATTTTCTTTAGCCAAGGCAGAATTTTTGTTTTACTTTGGTTTGACTGGATTTGTTATTATCAAATTGCAACACCTTTGGTGGTACTGGGGAAAGGAATCTGTTCTTTCATGTTTGCTGAGGGCAACATCATCCAATTCTCTTAAACCAGGCCATGCAATCTCTCTAGAATTAGAAAATATTTAATTTTGTAACTGTATGTTATAATAACATAGCGGTTAATCATATTCAACCTATTTAGCACAGACTTCCAAAGACAAAGTAAAAATTAAACAAGTAGAGGAGTTGATATTTTAGAACATGATACAATAATGACTAGAATTCTGATGTATAGAGGAATTGCTAAATTAAAAAGACTAGGTTAGAGCCAAATTATATAATATTTTAAATTCAAACAATTGGGATTAATTTTCAGTAGCAATCAAACTTATCAACTGGCATCAAAGAGCTATACCACTTGATTCTTTTCTTGTTTACAAAATAAGTTTGTACTGGGACATAGGATTGATTGAAACAGGGAGAATGGGAAGGCAAAGATGGTATGTAGAAGCACAGTTATTTATGAAACAGACATGAATAGGAGAGAGTGTTCTGAGGACATTTTGGCCAAGAAAAAAACAAATAAGGAAAAGAAATCAATAAGATAGATACAGGACTTATAATACTAGGAGAATGATGATGTTATTAATTATAATAAAGCAGACAAGATTAAATATTATTATCATAAAATATAATAAGTTGCTTTAAATGTAAGTATTATCTCACTGATGCAGAGCAGGTAACCTCAAGATTGGAGATTAGTCTGGGAATATTCTTGGCTCCTCCCTGGAAATAATTCAAGGGTGAGTTAGTGGTGAGAGAAAGCAACTTTTATTGAACCAGAGCTGCTTCATGCAGAGCAGGGCTAACGCATAAGAGGTGTGCTCAGAGTTGGTGCTGTGGGCTGCTAGCTAGCTGGATTTATACCCACTTTTAATGATATGCTAATTAAGTGGTCAGTTACTCAGAACTTTTTGGAAAAAAGGTAGGGAGTTTCTAGAACCATAAAAGGTAATTTCTGGGCCATTACTATGGTGTGCTGCCATGGCATTTGGAAATGGTCATGGCACTGGTGAGAGTGTCTTTATGCTAATAAGCAATTAGAGCAACTAGAGGTCACTTTCTTTTTTTTTTTTTTTAACTTTTATTGTAAGTTTAGGGGCACATATGTTTGTTACATAGGTAAACTTGTGTCATAGGGGTTTGTTGTATAGATTTTTTCAATACTCAATTATTAATCTTAGTATCCATTCATTATTTTTTGGATTCTCTCTCTCCTCCTGCCCCACAAACCTATGATAGGCCCCAGTGTGTGTTGTTCTCCAGTGGAGGTCACTTTCATGGCCATCTGCTGGGTTTGCCTGGCTTCAACACTGCATCCGCTTTTAACCTGATCCTGTTCCAGCCAGAAGGGTCACAACAGGAAAATTAAATCCCGCCAATCCCGACCTTATCACCATTTTGTATATGAGAAATGTCCAGTATGTAGTCAGAAATACAAACTCCATTACTTATTTATACAGTACAGGAAAGTTATATAAAATATTGATTTAATTAACCAGCTTTTTCTTTTGCTCCGACAGCTATCAATGTTCAATAAAGAAGCAAAATATCAATAAGACATTATTTTCAAAAATAAAGAAAAAAGAGACCTACGAAAAATGACAAGTCACATGAAAATATGCAAAAAAAGTATAGGCATGTTTTTTCAATTATTTTTCTAGTTCACTGATCCCACATCTCCCACCTGGTTAATTTAAGACCATCATATATCCTGGAAAATAATCTTTTTTATAATCTACTGGAAAACTGCATGAACAATCTAAAATTATTACCAAAGTAATTATTATGACAATGTTATCATTTAAATTTGAAGGCTGTCCTACTCATCTTTATCACTCTGGCAAATTGAGGGTTGACCCAAGCTGTGGCGTAAAATTGTGGTTCTTCATTTTTAAATCAAAAACTCCTCTGAGACTTTTTGGAGTTTTGCCCAAGGAAAATATACATGCAACATTTTTGCATCAGCCTTCCACATTATTTGTACATTTCCTAAAGAGTATTATGAACACCAGTTTTACACTCCCTGAGACAATGTGTGTAGCCTTATGCAAACCCTATTTTCTTTGAAGATCTAATTGCTACGCAGTTTCAACACCCTGCTCAATTCTCTCAAGCTCAAACCCTATTTTCTTTGAAGATCTAATTGCTACGCAGTTTCAGCACCCTGCTCATTTCTCTAAAGCTCATCTCCACACAGGTTTAAATTATCAAAACCCTGGAAATGTTTAGAATCTTGAATTTGGAACAAAATTTATATTTTGAATTTCCCACTCTTTGTCTAATGTTCACATATATAAGGAGTTTTGAGTACTTGACTTCAAAAAATAACTACCGTTCAATTATTTTACATATCTGCTGATAAAGAGAATTATAGTTGGGTCAACCCATATAATAAGGTATCAAAATTACTTTTTCAGTATATTACAAGTCTTTCTATTTATTCCATGATATTTCCAACCATTAATCCTCCATGCCTGGAATCTGTCTGAGCTCTTGGTTTACTTTCATTTAAATAATTGCCACTTACTCTTTATTTTTATACTCAGTTTTTCACTATAACTGCCTGTTTTCAAATTCAAATCCATGCTTTTAAGGTAAATATATATTTAATTAGCTATTTATCCATTTTTTTAAACTTTTCAATCAATTGAAATGTTAACCTTTATTTAAAAATAACCTTGCCCTGATTATACCAAAAAATATAACTTTTCACTTTCTAAAATTGAAGTATTTTTGCCTGAGTTTTGTTTCCACAAACTCCACCTTAAACACACGATTCTACTTTCCTCTTCTAATTTTCTTCTATTTTTAGGTAAGTCCATTTTATACTTAAAACAAAAAAAGAAAAAAATTAAATTATCCACACTAAGTAATAATTGTGTTTAATTTTATGCCCCTTCTTAATTGTCTTGCAGCCACTTGAAGATGAAAAGGCCAAGTGTGAAATTCAATCTTTTCTTGACATGCTGCTCTGGGAGTAATTTTCCCACCTTGGTAGGAAGTGCAACTGAGTTAACGGTAATTTCTCAGTATTTTATTTATGCTCCAGTTTTCCCCATTCACTTCAATATAGTTTTAAGTCTTACCTTCATTTCTAATACAGCCATTGCCCCTTTGTACACTATATCTGTCTGATTTCTTTATTTCTCAGGACGTGCAAAACTGCCACTCTTTAATTGCACCTTATGTTTCCACTATACCTGCACCAATATTTTAATTCAACACTATGCTAAAGAACTTTTTGAGCTATCGTTAGGTTGTCACACACGGCCATATAACATATTTCCTTCTGCAGTAATTGAAATAAATAGAGTACCAATACTCATATTTGCAATATTATCTCTATATCAAACTGTTTACGTGTGAGCAACAAATGTTTGCACCTGTCTTCCCACAGACTGTGGGATGAATTTTTCATACTCTTAACGACTCAATTTTGAGACTTCATCTTCCCCACAATTCCCAAGTTATTTCAGATATTCAACTGGAACCAGAGAATTCTCTATACAGAAGATAACAAGGTTATTTTTCTCTGAGCTTGGACCAGGTCATTGCCAATGGCCTGAACAAGAAGTGTCTAATTCAATGCCTGAAACAGAGTAGCTAACTATTGCTATGGCTCATTGTCACAGAAGTCTGGAGACACCAAGAAAATGATAAACTGAAATATCTCAGTTAGAAATTCTCATGATTAAAGGAACAGGGACAGAAAAAAATTTAAAATAATAATAATAATAAATAAAAATAAAAAAGGAGAAATTCTCACTTGCTTATACTGTTGCTGTAAAGTCAATTAAATTGTGTAAAAATTATGTTATTATAAAGCAAATTGTTGACCATGCTAATTTAATAAGAAGATCATATACTAAACAACATTCTTTTAAATTTTAGATAAAAATTAATGAAAGTCAGAGTAACAACTCCAAAGTTGTATTATCTAATATGGTAAGCATTAGTCACATGTGTCTGTTTAGCTATAAAATCTAAATTAATTAAAAGTAAATAAGATTTAAAAATCAATTCTTCAACTGAACTTAATATATTTCATGTATTCAACAGAGACATACATTTTCATCCTCACAGAAATTTTTATTGGACAGTGCTGATAAAGGATAAAGAATTACATTCCAACTTAAATTTTACTTTATGTTACAAAGTAATTTTTCTCTTTTACGTGCATGGAAGTCAGCATAAATGCCTTTGCGTGGTCAAAGACTAAGATAGTGATTCGTTTAGATAAACAAACTCAGCTAGTTTTGCACCAATAAATGATCACGTTTATGTGTGTCAGTCATATCAGGTATGGGCACATGTAGGACAGTGGTCCCATAAGATTATAATGCTGTATTTTTACTGTGCCTTTTTTACTTTTATATATGCTTAGATACACAAATACTTGTCACTGTATTACAATTACTGACAGTATTCAATACAGTAGCAGGTCGTGCAGGTTTATTGCCTATGAGCAATAGGTTACACCATATAGCCAAGGTGTGTCGTAAGGAACACCGTGTAGGTTTGTGGAAGTACATTCCATGCTGTTTACACAACAAAATCACCTGACACATTTCTTAGAATGTTTCCACATTATTAAGTGTATTGGATTTAGCAATGAAAAATCACGGTTTCAGAGCACTTCCACAAAAATCCCCATGTCCAAAATTGTAAGTTGTGAACTTTATCTTTCCTTTTTAAAAGCATGGAGAAAAAAATAACAAAGGGAATGCCAACATCAAATCGGCATATTCATACTTTATTTATTTAATTATTTAAAAAGGAGTCTCGCTCTGTCGCCCAGGTTGGAGTGCAATGGCATGATCTCAACTCACTGCAACCTCTGCCTCCTGGGTTTAAGCAATTCTCCTGCCTCAGCCTCCTGAGTAGCTGGGATTACAGGCCTCCACCACCACGCTTGGCTAATTTTTGTATCTGTAGTAGAAACAGGGTTTCACCACGTTGCTCAGGCTGGTCTCGAATTCCTGACCTTGTGATCCGCCCCCTTGGCCTCCCAAAGTGCTGGGATTACAAGTGTGAGCCACCGTGCCCAGCCACATTAATATATTTATAGCTACTATTAGAAGTACAAGTACTTTGTTCTGCGACAGTTCTTTGTGGAAACAGAAAGAAAGAAATTGCACTTTTTAGTTTCATGTTTTTTTAAATAAATGCAAGTTCACATTTAAATTCTGAAACATTATTCTAAATCTTAGCTATCTCTCAGACACTATAAATCACAGAGTTTAGTTTTCAAATCTGCAGAAAAAAATTTATCAAATCACCAAAAATAGAATAGAACAACATATGTATAAAAGGCAGTATTCGAAAAGTGAACATTTAAGATGGAACTAAAGAAACATTCTATCATTTTCCACAAAAATTAAAAAAAAGAAAATCAATCTGTTTTCTTATTACTACCAATATTGTACACATATATACACATATACACACACATACACAATGCTTGTACACACATATATTTAATAAACTATTATAATTTTGAATTATTCAGTGGAATATAAAACTGAGTTTCGTTCTCTAAACCAGATTTTCATTAAAATGCAACAAGTAGTTGTTAAGATCCATACATTTGCATTATTTGTGACAGATAATTGTTCTTTCTGTGTATAATAAAAAAATTGTATTTTTTACTGATACATAATAGTATATATGTATGGGGTACATGTGATATTTCAACACATGCACACAGTATGTATTGATCAAATCAGGGTATTTAGCATAGTAAGGTGACTACAGATAACAATAACTTATTGTATATTTCAAAATATTCAGAAAAGAAGATTTGAAGTATTCCTAACAAAACTGAAATAAAAATTTTCAGAAATTGTAGTATGGTTGATTTGCTTCTTGCTTTTTGTTTTTGGCTTCCTTTACTTTTAAATACCTAAATATCAAATTATAATAGCCTGGAACAAAAATAACAATTACAAACAATATAAAAATAGCACATCTGTCCAGGTGTGGTGGTTCACACCTGTAATCCCAGAACTTTGGGAGGTCTACATGGGTCAATCACTTGAGACCACAAGTTCGAGACCAGCCTGGCCAGCATGGTGAAACCCTGTCTCTACTAAAACTACAAAAATTAGCTGAGTGTCGTGGTGCACACCTACTACTCGGTGGTCCCAGTTACTCGGTGGCTGAGGCAGGAGAATTACTTGAACCCAGGAGGCAAAGGTTGCAGTGAGCCAAGATCCTCCACTGCACTCTAGCTTGGGCTACAGAATGAGACTCTGACTCAAAAAGAAGAATAAATACAAAAGCACATCTGTAGAAGCATTATTGATATTATTTTATTTTATGTACTGAAATTCACCATACTTTTTAACAATTATCATTCTATATACATATAATGATAAATTTAAGTGATGAAGGAATCAAATTAGAGCACATAATTGAAAATCAATGCCAATAGACATGATTTTCATTAAACATATTGTTAGATACTAATATATGATAATAAATTTGTGAAAGAGTTCCAGTGTGAATTTTTATAAAATATATAATGTATCATTATTTACTCTGAAAATTACCCAGTTTTATGAGTGTTAAAATTACTTTTCAAGCAACAGCATCTCTTTCACTTAAAATTTAGTCATTCAACTGTTTTTTGTCTCATTCATGAACATAATTATTTGCAATTAAAGAACCTAATTATGGCCCATTCTTAGTAATGTTCTAATTTAATGCATTTAAATACATATTTTAATAAATAGCCTTTTATTTTGATTTTCAAATTGAGTAACTATTAGAGTTTAATATTTTTAACTCTGAAAACTTAGATTAGCGATATGTAGCTCACAAAACAAATGATCATAAGTGAAAGTACAAAAGCCTTCTTTTGTGCTGGATATGATGCAATGAAATGCATATTCATTATATATAAATAACATCAATGGTTTCTATTTCTGTAGACAATTTACATCCCAATTATTTGCTGAAGTGTTATTTATCCTCAAAAGATGGATGAGTACTTCCATTTATTTTTTAATACTCAATATCATTTTAACTATTGGAAATACTAAAAATCTTCTTAAAAATTAATATATATATTAAGTTGAACTGTTAATTGAATAATCTTGAGTTTTCTAAAATATTATAGTTGTCAAACGTCACAAAATGCAAGTTTATTGTCTTCTTTAATGTATCCATAATTTATTTAATATTCATAGCAATGTTTTAACTAAAGGATACATGCAAAATTTTGATTCTTTGCAGTTATTCAGGAAATAAAATAAGATTTTTTTTTATTAAAAGTATACCTGTTAAGAGTCTTAACTTATAGAATAAAGCATGCTATTTTGTGTATATTTTTCTGATTTTTATTCACTCAATTCAATGATAACATATCATATTCAACAGTTTGCAAAAGTGGTCCATCTTTTCAGTATATGACATTATTTACACTGAAGCTTACAAAGTAATTGTAAAATCTGTATCTTTCGTATCATATGAGTTATTTGGGGGAAATGTATATGATAAATAATAAATACTGAAATAAATGTGTGATAAATACTGAAATAAATACATCAAAACTTAGAATACAGCGATTTTAATATTTAGTCCAATAAAAGTATATATCAGATAAAAGTGGGAGTCTGAGTTGTTTCTAAATCATAAAGTTTCATAGACCAACCAGGCTGTCATTAATCGAGGGCGTGTTATGAATTGTTCCAAGAAGTTTATCTGTATTAATTTGTAGTGAGTCTTATTGCTTATTTTGCCGAAAGAATACCAAGCCAACAAGTTTTAATACCTTGTCAAAAGTCAGACTGCAAGTAAGTGGCATGTCAGGAGAATTTAGGAAGTCTAACCCAAGGGACCAAATTTGCAATTACTGCAAATACTGCCTCTTAACAGAGATTTTTGCACCTGTACAGTTGTTTTACAATCAACATAAATTAATTCATCTGTTCTCTTTGTCAAAAGTCAGGAATCACTCCCACTGGGAAAATGTGGCATAGGAGATAAAGAAGGAAAATTTCAAGTGGAAAAGATTTAGATATGGAATTTCGTAATATAGCTTATACGTATATTCCATTTTTTAAGGGGACTCATAAATGTTGGAAAACTCAAAAATTAGCTTTATTAAGTTAAGAGAACAGGGTTTTCACTATTGTTCCTCACCATTCTCTTTCTTCCAAGATGTGACATATCTGATCACTCTTGTTAGTAGACATTGATCTGCCATAAAACTTTTATTTCTTGATGTCTGATGTGGAAATGTGATGAGAATGTACTTATATGCTCCCTTGAGCTTATATAAAATGGAAGCAGAAATGACATAAAATTTCTTTGTGGAAACATTAACAGCCAGTGTGCAATTAGCAACCTTCCCTTCTGTCTGCTATGATCATAGAAACATGTTTCAAGATGAAGGTGAAGATTGTATTGGTCTGGGTACCAAATGATGGCAATGAACTGAGCCCACCTGCCATCTTCCATAGGACACATACTGAGAAATAAACTTATATTCTAAAAGACCACTGAGATTTAAGGTTTGTTTGTCACTGCAGCATAACTCAGCCTATCCTAAATGATACACTCTCAAATCTCCAGGTACACTCTCAAATCTTTTCAGAGAGTATCCAAGAAATAAATGTCTACTTATGCAAAAATGAGGTCATAGAACTGTGAGGCAATTTTTATTATCAATAAACCTGAAATGAATTTCACAATAATTACCAGAGTCATCTTTTCCAAAAATTAACTTGGAAAGTGGATTCGGAAATTGCAACAAAAACAATAAAATCATTTTAAAAATTAACCTTGCATTTTCATTGCTGAAAATATCCATGGATTGTCCATGGACATAATTCATGATGCATCTGTTTAATCAGAAATACATAAATCGAATATCCCAAAGTTAAGAAGGCAAAAGGATGCTATCTTCCATCAGCAATGATTCCATATTACAGATCTCTTTTCCCTAATCCTGAGTAAACTTGAAATGAGAAATGATAGTCTTTCATTGTTAGTTAAAACAGTGTCTTCTTTTAAGAATAGCTACCAGTTTCCCCGTTTGGATAATGTTATATTGACCGGAAAGACAAAGAGTCAAAGAGGCGGAGTTGTCTTCTAAATAAAGTAAAATAAGGAGCAAATAAGTGTGGTCTGGTTATGTATTTATTACCAGATGTCATTATGCTGTCAACATGATTTTTTTTTGTTTTGTTTTGTTTTTTGCTGCTGCTGCTTTTCTTCAATAATGAAAAAGTTACTATAATGAAAACTTAGCTGTCAGAACTTATTTTTAAAATAGGAACATCCAAAATGGGACACTGCATTTTATTAAGAGGTTTAGGGTCAAAAGTGAAGTTACATGTTAATTGATCAGCTTTTTCAACATATTCTCTGTAGAATTCTATTAAAAGTGACATGGGAGGGGGGCAGGGAAGTGCTGGGTAGAGAAGCGCAGGGTCTCTGGCAGTGAGTGCTCCACTCTCAAACCTATGCCTGCATACGTAAGTGAGAACAGGCACCCCTTTTTCCACACCCAAATGTTGCATTTTCCAAGACCACTCTGGCCCTCCACACCCCTATCCTGTACCCATATAAACACAAGAGGTCACACACACACAAGTGGCTGAATATCCAGAGGAGCAGAGGAACAGAGTGGCAGAGAGCCGCGGAGAGCAACCGAGTGGTACACCAGACAAGGAAGAAAGAGGCATCTGAACGTCCAGAGGAGTTCAGGGGAAGATTACCTCCCCCGCCCCTCCAACTTCTGGCTCCCTGTCCTTCTCACTGAGAGCTATCTCCACCACTCAATAAAACCTTGCACTCAGCCTTTGAGCTCGCGTGTGATCTTATTCTTCCGGCACACTGGGCAAGACCTCGGGACTCAGAAAGCTGTCACACTGGCCCTCTGCCCTTGAAATAAGGCAGAAGGTCCATTGACTTGGCTAACACTCAAGCCATCTGCAGACGGCAAAGCTGAAAGAGCTTGGTAGCACTGGGGTTGCAGGCACCCACCCCTAGACACTACCACGGGGCTGAGGGTCCACAGCACTTGCCCCATCCTCTGCACCTGTCCATTTGCATGCTCCCCCTCCCTCAAGGGGTTTGAGAAGTGGGGTGACCCAACCAAGCAAGCCACACCCCTGTCGTATATCCTGCAAGGGGAATCACGGAACTCTCCTGTTTCAGCTGGGGCCTTGTTCGGGGTGTTCCTCAGAAAGTGAGTATAGATGTGAAACTGTAGGATCTGCCTCTTTTCCAAGACCCTGCCACCTCTCTCTCTTTCCTATGGGTAAAAAGACTCTGTTTCCCTTCACGGGGGTCTAACCACCGCATGGGACCAGAGTGAAAACCTGGGGAAACCAAAGGCATCTCTTGCTGGAAGGCCCCAAGATTGAACCCCATCCCGGACCTCCCTAAGGGGCACTGGTCGAGACTCCCAGACTTCACTTGATGTCTTTTCTTCTCTCAGAATTTGAAACGGCTCCTATCTCTACCTTTACATTGTTAAGAGTTTTGCTACAGGCTGTGGCTATAATATTAAACAGAATGATGGCTTTGGCTCAGCTCTCAAAGGTGAAAATCAGAACAATGTGGTTTCTGTTTTTTCTCAGAGGTGCCATCCCCACCTCCACCCCAACAGATGCAGGCGCTACCTAGCAGCACACGCCCCCCCGCCCCCACCCCTTCCCCTCTCAGCTTGGGCACCTGAGCAGGCAGCGCTCAACAGCCATGAGGGGCAGGAAAAAACCATCGCTACTGCCAGGAACCACAGATGGGTCAGATGGGTGGCGCTTCCCGCCCACCACGACAGTGAAACTCTACCTCCTCTGGCCAAGGAGTTCAGCCCAGCCCGAACGGGGCGGGGTTGGGGGGTGGAGGGAAGAATACAAGGATATAAGGGACCCATTTACAGTGAGCAAGGGGTCCTTCCCCCAGAACCTTCCCCTTTCACCATTAAACTGTTTTCTCTCTGTTTTTCCCTTTCTAAGTGAGAGGGTTTCGCTCCCCAGCACTCAGGCTTGATAGGGAGGGTCATGGAGGAGCGGCCGCTGCTGGTTGATAACTGCAAATTTGGCAGGTCCCATTTGAGACAATCTAAACAGATACAAACAGCCCCTTGAAATACGTTTAATTCCCAAACTCAATTCCAAGCTTTAGGCTGAGGCCCTAAAAAGGAAAACCAGATCTGAGAGATCCAAAGCCAGGCAACAGGCACAGTGCAAATGTACAGGACAAATTCCTGCCGACTAAAGTCCCAACCCCATTGAAGGAGGTCATGCTCCCTGGTATGAATCAGACCCAGGGAACTCAAAGGCAGGGGAGGATGGAGGCGTAGGTGAGTACGGATAACTCCCATTCTCTAAGCCTTCTCTGCTTGGTGGGTAGATGCGACATTGGCACTCATGGTTGGTGCCTGCCAAGGTTGCCAGGACTCAGGGATAAAAAGATGGAAAAGAAAGGGAGAAGGCTTGCTTTCTCCCTCCATAACACTCCAAGTTTTCACTGAAAGAGGGAAGGGAAATTTCCTGTCTTTCAGAATAAGCAACTAACTCTCTTCACCATCCCCAGCTTATACTCCTCTGGAGCATATCCTGAACCATGGGGACTGCTTTTACCCTCAGAACCTGAAGGAAAAATGCCTTATAGCTGTCTGCACAAAGGTTTGGCTAAATTATGAAGGACTTGGTTGGCCTCAGGAAGGAACCGTTCATTTTGATAACATCCGGCAGATGGAAATTTTCTGTAGATATGAGGACAGATGGACTGCGGCTCCATATGTGCAGGCTTTCTATACCTTTCGAGGCAATCCAGAACTTTGCCAACAGGGTAAGATTGATCCAGCAATCCTGCTTATTATCTCAGGGAAGGCTGCAAGAGGCAAGCCCAGGGAACTAAAGATATGAGTCCCAGAGGCACCCTAGCAGAGGACCCAGCTCCATCCAGCTCTGCTTCTCAGTATCCACCCCACTTCTCTATCCAGCTTCAGCCTCTCACTTGCCCCCTCCTAGAAATCCTTGCCATAGACAAGTTCTGGTCTTACTCTTGCCTCTCCAACAAATGCCTGGTGAATTTGGGCCCAGTGAGTTCCAGGTTCCCTTCACTCCACAGGACTTAAAGCAAATTAAGGGGGATCTTAGCAAGTTTTCAGATGACCCTGACAGATTTATAGAGGCTTTCCAGAATTTCACCCAAATATTTGAACTTTGAATCAGATCCTGATGGACACTGAGAAACATGCCGCTTTACAAGCAGCAGAGAGATTTGGGGATGAACTTTGTATCACATATAGTGTCAAGGAAGGGCACAAATATTATCCAACTGGACGAGAACCAGTACCAGTGAATGACTTTAAATGGGATCCCAATGACACGATGGGAGATCGAAAGAGATGACACTTTCAGATGTACATATGGAGAGCTTACATAGGACCAAGATCAAGCCTCTCATTGTACTAAATTATCCACAATCGACCAGGGATTTGATGAAAATCCCACTGCCTTCTTGGAAAGGCTGAGAGAGGCCTTGGTAAAGTACACCTCTCTATCCCCTGAATCGGTTGAGGAATAACTAATCCTAAAGGATAAATTTATTACTCAGGCAGGCCCTGATATCACAAGGAAGCTGCAGAAACAGGCCCAGACAATACTTTACAGAACATCCTTAAAGTGGCCACTTTGGTCTTTTACAGTACGTCACTGGAATAGAGTCTTGGATTCATTATACCCAAGTAAAGGCCTGGGAAGCTGATGGAGTCACCTCCGTCAACCCTGAAGAGCACCCAAAGTACCAATGTGAAGAGATCAGGGATCTCAAGCTAAAAATCACAAAAGATAAATGTTAATAAGCTTTGATGGATATCCTCTTTATAGTCTTGTCTGTGCTTGCTGTTCTTGTCTTTGTTCTGTTCTATACCATGGGACACAAAAGTGTTTTGGGAATAGTTAATATACTTTACTTCTTATTTCTGTAATTTTTGGCGCTAAATTCTTTCCATGTATAATATACACATTTAACCCATGCATACTTAACGTTATAAAACTTGTTTTCTTCTCTCATACTAAAGGCCATCAAACTCCAAACAGGCAGGCAACTGAAGCCTCAGACGATGGCTCCCCTTTGCCGGGAACCCTTAGGTAGACCTCTGGGAGGAATCTGACTGCCATTTTCTCCAAAAACAATGCCCCCTGTCAGCAGGAAGTAGCTAAGACTGGTCATCATTCATATTCTAATGGCAGTTAGATGTGCATCTTCAGCAGGGGAAATGATATGAGAAGGGGCAGGGAAGTACTGGGTAGAAAAAGACAGGATCCCTGTCAAGGCCTCCCTCCTTGGGTCTGTGTCTGCAGACCTGAGAACAGGCACTCCTGTTTTCATGCCCGAATGTTGAATTTTCCAAGACCACTCTGGCCTGCCTGCCAGAACCCGTGTCCTGTGCCCATATAAACCCAAGACCTTAGTGGTCACACCGACAAGTGGTTGAACATTGAGAGTTACAGGGGAGCAGAGTGTAGAGAGAAGCAGGACGGCTCAGCAGAGAAGGAGGAAAGAGGTGTCTGAATGTTGACAGGAGTTCAAGGGAAGACTATCTGCCCCATCCCTCCACCTTCTGGTTCCCCAACCACCTTGCTGAGAGCTACCTCCACCACTTCATAAAACCTAGCACTCATCCTTCAGGCTCACGTGTGATCTGTTTCTTCCTGGACACTGGGCAAGAGCTCAGGATACAGAAAGCTGTCACACTGGCCCTCTGCTCTTGTGATAAGGCAAAGGGTCCATTGAGCTGATTAACACTTCAAATGGTAAAGCTAAAAGAGTTTTGTAACTCTGGGTTTGCAGGCATCCATCCCCAGACACTACTGCAGGGCTGAGCACTGAGTGTTCAAAGCACTTGCTCTGGCCACTGCACCTGCCCGTCTGCATGTTCCCCCTCTCTCAAGGGGTTTGAGCAGTGGGGCAACTGAACAGGTGAGCCTCATCTGTATCCCACATCCTGTGAGGGGAATCAGAGAACTCTCCTGTTTCCAAAGTAGAGATTTCATTTCCATGCTAGCTTAAAAAATCTGCACAGTCTACACAAAATACAATTATACATGTATTTATGCTTTATAATCTAACTGGTTTGAAGTTAGACTAATAATTATTTCAAATGTTTCAATTTTGATGTTTTCTGTGCTGATAAAAGAGTACATTTATAAGGTTATTTTCAAAATATTTCACTATGTTTTTTATCTTATTTCTATGTGGAAATACATTCAGAGTCTTAACTTGTGCAACAAAGCTGTGTATTGACTCCATCCAGTATCGTTTAGGAGATTTCCTGATGATTTTCACTACATGGAAATATTGAAAGGGCAAAAGCTAGGTAGGATGACTGAGGCAAGAATTCTGGGCATCAACATTTCAAGTCTTTCATATTCTTTCACAATATACCTGAAAATTAATTAAAAAGAAAGGTTTGTCTGTCAGCTTTTTGTCTGTTTGTTTATCTGGAATTGGGAGGTAAATGGCAATTTCTTATGATATTCATGAAGTTTAAACTAATTAATCAAAATACTCAAGGTATTTTGATTTTCCAGTGCCTAGTAATAAAAACATAAAAATGTATGTCTATTTATTTCTTTGGGTCTACTCCAGAAATCACTAAACTATTTTTAAAAGAGTTCATTCAGGGGAGATTCTTATTTACTAACTTGAGAAATGAATAGACTCTGTAACAGGAAAGATAAAAAATTTTACAATAATCATGGTTCTTTAAAAAGTAATCTTTGTTCTTTAAGGATATCTTGAAGTTACCTTACCCAGAATGACAGCTGGATGACTGATATTTTAAATTTTTAACTGGTGGTCCATATTTGCTTCATATGAATCAAAATGTTGCATATGTTGTCTACTTATGGTTGAAACCATTTTCAGTCCAGTACTTTGCTTATATATCTGTATAATCACATATATGGTTAATACTATATATAATGTTTATATGATTATTTATATATAACCATATATAGTATGTATGGTTATATATATAATATAACCAAAGTACAGGACTAAAAAGAGTTTGATATATGATATATATATATATATATAACCAAAGTACATATATATGTGTGTATATATGTTTGTGTACATATGTGTCTATATGTGTGTGTATATATGTACATATGTACTTTGGTTATATATATATATTATATATATAAGCTTTATTTAACCTGAATACTACACTGCTATGTATAATAATGGCTGTATGAAAAAATCAGATGCATTTTTTTAAACTTAATAGTTAAAAAATAACTTTCAGGAAAATGTTCCTTTTTTGGAAGTTATTAAGTGTCCATACACTGAATATTACTTGGCAACAACAGATTTTCTCATTTATATAACAAAATTATTTGATTTTTTTCTTTTAATGGCACTATACTTTGAGGACCATGTTGTATTTCTAACCTCATAAAGTTTTCCTAGGATAGATACAGTTACGTTTCATCATTTGAGTTGTAACTTATTCTTTATGAAGATGGCATGAAGCTCTTTTTGAAGTGTCATGATAATCTATTGAGATATGCTTAAATTAAATATAATGGGCTTCACCAATTTTTTTAGGAACTAAGTTTTGTAATGTCAACCAATCAAAAAGTATTTCATCTGTACACTTTAATGTACGGAAACAATCTCGCATACATAAATTATGAATGACGGGAGTGTGAATAATCCTGTTTAAGAAATCTCCTTATAGTCTAAGTGCACTAATTCTCTGTGTTGTCCTATACAAGTAATTCACATTCTTAAAACAAGCACCAGATTCCATAGCAAGTAAACTATTCTCAATTGCTGTGTAAATGTTACATACATTTTAGGGCCTTAGGATCTCATATTATATAGCAAAATGAAATAATTTATTTCACTTGAACAAATATTTTACTCCAAAGTTCAGGCTATATCTTAGAAAACTATGTCTAAAATTTTTATTTGTTTTTTCCTTTGATTTTCATTTCCCACTTGAAGAGTTAAAGGTCTCGGTTTCACTGTTGTGCAATATTACCATGATGAATGACTCGTCCACTAAATGAAAGAAATACAGAAGAGGATGGCCTAGAATAAATAATGCTATAGTCTCCACCTTGAGGTTTTGTTGTTTCAGTCTCTGAATTTGTTTTCCATATTTTTAAAATATCTTAATTCATGAAATTCCTCATTTTGAAAACATTTACAATGTTATTCTTATTTCATTATATTTAATCTTTTGCACATATTATTTCTTTGGTTTCATTAAAGTTAGAAAACAACAAATTTGTATATTGAATATTCAAGAAGAATAATCTTTAACAGTTTATCTGTTCTCTGATACGTCTCTCTCAGTTCTCTGAATCTTTTCTACCTATTCTTTGCTTCCTTTTCTCTTGGAGTATTCAATATAGCAGGAAGAGTAGGAATATGAAATCATAGAAAAACAAAGGTTATAAAAAAGTTTGTTATTTCTAATTCATTTTTAAACAAACTAAAAAGGCATAATCATAATTGTTAAAACAATAAGCAAAACTCTTAAAATAAATCAGAAGATAATGTTTTTCAACTTCATAATATTAGAAAAAAGGATACATGAACATAAATACAATCAACCTGTAAATTACATGTTTATAATTTATCTGTCTTCAACAGATTATATCAAAATAGAAAAATAGATATTAATTTGATATATGTTTAGGTATTTACTTTACATGACAAGAAGGGAGATTCACTTATACTTCCCGTTAAGAAAAATTAATGTCAAAGAATTGTAAATGGGCAGCGAAGATTACTGCATCTATTAAGTAGCTTCTGGGGACTGGTCATTGGATATTTTGGGCATGTTTAAATACTATGGAGGTGTGTACCTTTGATTTTGATTCATTAGGCCATTTTACCATTCTGTAGAATAAGAAATTAATTTACAGAAAACTACTAACAATGCAAATGTTTCATCTGTAGCAATGCAAATGAATTTTGTTTAGTAGAGAAAACAAACTTTGGAATGTCATATTCTCATTCAAATTGTTTTTAACTCCTTAATGTTTCCCTCACATACACACACACATACAAAATGGGTTTCATAAAATTTTTGACAAGTTTTTATTTAATATGTATATAAAAATCATGGTTTACTTTTAATAATTATAAAACTTGTAACCCCCTGAAAGCAGTTGACTTTAAGAGATACTAAATATAAACTAAGCTTTAAAAAAAGAAGCGGAGATTAAATAGAATTTGTAATTTCCTATCGTATATGACTATTTGGCACTTAAATTTCCTGTATTGCCAAAATATATTTTAAAGAAGTATTTGTGTGTGTGTGTGTGTGTGTGTGTGTGTGTGCGCGCGCGCGCGCTGTGGGAAACCTCTCTTTAAGTACGTGGAGGCCGAAACCCTGCTCTGGCTGAAGTTGAGTAAGCCACTTTGTGAGAAGTTCCTGAGCTGCTTCCTATGTGGTTTCAAAAGATAATTCACAACACACACTATCTTTCAGCTCAGAGTAGGTCAAATGGAAAGTTAGTATCTTGGCAATTTCTGGAGCTGTCTTAATTTTAGAGAGTATAGAAAGCCAGAGGATAAGAAGGTGATTGGTATTAGGCTTAGGCCCATCTAAGAATTTTCTTTACAGGTGCCATCATACCAATTGAAATATTTATTATATGGAAATATAGGTACCTTTAATATTTCTCTCATGTTTTAAAAAATATGTAATTGGGAGACATCAAGTATGTTTCAAAAGGGTTAGTGATATTCAAATTGTATCATAAAGGTTATTTTATCTTCAAGAACTTTTTGAGAATTTTTAAAATATTAAACTCTCTTGATAGTAATATAATGGCATTATAGCTGTGCTTTCACTTACAAAGTGTTGCAGGAAAATGTAATTTGTCACTTCAATCAAAACATTTCTTTCACTGTGATGTGTAAATATTTCTGAATGGGCACCATTGAAAGATCTCACAAATAAAGTCATCTTGTGTTCGTGGTGACACATTTAATGCTTTGAATATGATCAAGGGGACAACAAAACTGACTAAAATAAAATACACATAAAACTTTAAATGAATACTAAATTAGAAAGCATGATCTAAAATTAGAAATAGTAATACATATAGGCTAATGGAAAATACAAAGTATCTAAAATCAAATTAAATAAATGTCTGTATAATGATTACATTGAGAAGTAGAACGGAAATATGTTAATAAAGATATTGGCATTTAACACAAAAAGGCATTTTCTTTATTATCTGTAACATTTCATCTAAATAGGTGAAGTAATGGAAATGGAATAGATTAAGAGTCAAAGGCAGAATATAAGTAACCTTTAGTATAATAGGCTTACACACATCTCTTTCTGTAATTTTTTAAAGTATCAGTGACATTTTTTGTCTATAAATTTTCCTTTGATCCTGGCTTTTACTGTGATATATATTATTAATACTTGCAAAAGAACTTATCTAAGCATGTTTTAGGCAATTTCAGTTTAACTCTATCACAGCTTCAGAAACATAAACACCCCCACTTATAAACAGACAGCATTTTTTGTAAGACACATCAATATTTTTTACCAAGCATAAAAAACATTATTATTTACTAAGCTTAAAAATCATTAATTATTTTTTACTAAGCATGCATTTTTTTCATCATGTACTAAGACAATATTTTGACAGTACATGAAATTCTCCAATTACCCACATTATTTCTTTTGATCCCAGTGCAAGATTGAACCTGAGAAGGTTCGATCCCAACCTTCTCAGAGTTTCTGATTGTCTTAGACAAAGTGGAAGAAAGAAGAAAACAAAAGACAATGCATCACTTGGAGACAGTGAATATCATATATATTGGAAGGACTGCAAAAGAGACCGAAGCTACATTTTGTGTACCACAAAGGGAGATGTAATAACCCCTAATTCTATACAATTTCATTTATTGCTCAAGAATAAGTGCTCAATTTAAGTGTTTGGGAGTTTCCATTTTAAATACATTTGGTTATAAATTTTTCGTATAGCCTCTCCCACCATCCCCTTAAACGTATGTAATAACCATTAGCCTTCCAACAATGACTTCCCACTCTACTCAGAATAACACACAGCTTCAAATAGGGCTCACAATCTTACTTAAAATCTGGTCCCCATTCTATGCTTGATCCTTTCCTCATAAAACTCTCCCCTTCATTCACCAGTTCATAAACTCTTTCCCAGTGCTTCCTCTCTGAGACTGCTTTCTTATTCCTTGATGTGTTTGGATGTTTTATTGTTTGTTTGTTTGCATTTCTGGTCTCAGAATAACAGTCAGCTTCTCAAGAGGCATGCAATAACCACCCTGTTTTAATTAGGTACGCTTGGTACTGCATTCTGTTTCTCTATCGAAAGATGTGTATCTTGATTTGCAATGGTGTTCTACGCTTCTGCAGGTTTTTTCCAGTGTTGCAGACCTTTGTGACAAATATGGCTATAGGATGAGGTTTCTTAGGCCACAAGCAATGTTAGCTAGCACAGCACTCATTATAAAAACTCAAATTTGCTGGTGATATTTGAAAAACAGGAAATTCCACATAGTAGTTCTACTTCTGGCTTTTCTTAAAACACAGAAAATCTCACATCACCGGTCTGTAACTTTTCATAGAATAAATTGATAGATATATAGATATATGTGTATATATATGTACATATACTACTCTCTTTCATATATATATGTGTGTATGTGTGTGTATATATATATATATGCCACTCTATCCTGAATATACACACATATACAGAGAGAGAGAGAGTAGCAGCCATACCTGCCAAAAGCAGGTGCTTTTCAACCAATAATAGATCCACCATCCTTTTGTATACCTCTAAAATTATTGACTTTACTCATCTGTGACCTCTTGACCTGGATGAGGACTTGTCCTTCTCAACGTTGGCTTATCCATTTATTGTTTGTGTTACCACGATTTCCTTGGAAGGCAGGAAACGTGTCTGTTTGTTTCACCACTCTAATATATTCTATTCAGTGGCTTGCATATATTGGCTTCTGTATGATGCTAAATATGTGATCAGTGAAAAATGAATAAATAAATGATAGAATTAATATTCTGTTAGAAACTAAGACCAATTTACACTAAATTCTAGGTTGGTAAAACTGACATAAAAACTCATAGATAAAGTGTGCTATACAAATAAACAAATCAAACTTACTTTTCTGAAGCTAGTTGGAATGATTACTGATCCCTTCCCCAGCTATAATCTTTCTCTTCTTTAGTCTATAAACTGTTTTTATGAGCAAACAAAACATTGCCTATTCATTACTTTCATTTACAATGTTTGTCTATTTTGAGACAAATATTGTTGCCGTTATTCTGCTCCTATCTTTACTCTCAGCGGTACTTCTCTTCCGATGTTGTGAACCTAAGAATCACTAAGCAAATGGACAAGAAGAGAAGGCCCACATTTTTAGGAGAGGTAGAATATAGATAAATTTTTTTGTACCTTCTAACTCATCAGATTGTTAGAAAACTAGGCTTCGTGTAAAAACATAAAACATTGATGGAGCTTAGCAATAAGCAAATTTTGTGAAACCTGAATAATTGGTGAGAAATTTTAGACCTAAGTTCTTTTATATTGTAGTAGTGAATATGAAATTGCCTTCACAGAAATTGGTACCTAAATCAACCCACATGTTCTGCCTCTTGATAAAACCAACTAGGTTTGGAGATTTTGCTCTTTAATCAAGAGTGATTTAAAAAAAAAAAAAACTAATATAGTTTTGTTATACAAGAAATAGTTATTTAGCATCTACTATGTACCAGACACAGTGTTACAAATTTAAGAAACAAAAGTGAGCAAGGAATACATGTTCTCTGCTCTCATGAATTTTCTTTCTTTCTTTTTTTTTTTTTTTTTTTTGAGATGGAGTCCACAGTGTTATGAATTTAAGAAACAAAAGTGAGCAAGGAATACATGTTCTCTGCTCTCATGAATGTGTTTTTTTTTTTGTTTTTTTTTTTTGAGATAGAGTCTTACTCTATCACCCAGGCTGGAGTGCAGTGGTGCTGGGTACCTTGACTCACTGCAATCTCTGCCTCCCAGGTTCAAGTGATTCTCCTGCTTCAGCCTCCCGAGTAGCTGGTATTACAGGCGCACCACCAGACCTGGCTAATTTTTGTATTTGTATTTTCAGTAGAGATGGAGTTTGGCCATGTTGGCCAGGCTGGTCTTGAGCACCTAACCTCAACTGATCCACCTGCCTTGGCCTCCCAAAGTGCTGGGATTACAGGCATGGGCCACCATGCCTGTCCTGCTGTTACGAATCTGAAACAGAAATAAGTGTTTTATGAAACATTACCTTATGGCAAGAAATGTGAAAATCAAAGAAAGTCTAATTTCAGAAAGAACATGAATGTAGATATGATTTGAGCATGATTGCAATAGAAGGTCCAGAAGAATAGTTACTGATATATGTTACATTTTCTATATGTTACTAGAAGACACAGGTACACCTAATGAGATAAGTAAAAACGAATTAGGAAATGTAAAGGCAGTACACTAGCATGAAGATAGAAAAAAAGAAGCAAAAGCATAATACAAATATTAATAACACTAGTAATGTGTCCTATTGAAAGTCAATTTGGAGACAGTAATAGTCTTGGAACTGTAGAGGTAATGGGGTATTGATTTGGAAAATAAAATAGAATTGAACACACTGGAGTTATGGAGACCAGTTAACATGTCGTTTGTAGTACCTAGGCAAAAATTAATGAAGGCATAAATAATAGTGATGAGGAATCAGAGGAGACACAGCGGGTGAATAGCTTGAGTCACAATGAAATCTAAGGATTCCTAAATTGAAGAATGTGGTGGACAGAGATGTCATTAACTGAGATGGAGATCAGTCATGGGAAGATGGCAGGTGAAAAACTATTGGCAATTCTTTTGCAAATTTATAAATTTACATGTTTGAAGCATACTTGTGTCAATATTTTAGCTAGATAGATAGTTGAAAAACATGGTTCTAAAGTTCAGGGGAGAAGTATAAACTGTAGATTAAAATTTTAGCCTTCTCCATAAAATAAGGTTGGATAAATAGAGGGAACAGGTGCTGAGAAAGCATTAAAATGAGAATTCCTGCCTCTACAATGTTGTTTTCCATAACCGATAACTATAATTCAAATTTCTTGTGTAGGTTAAATGAGTCACTATTACTCTGATTTTAGCAATTTCTCCAGTCTAATTCCCCATTAGTCACTGTCTCTCTGTTTTCAATTTTTAATAAGGAACATCCCATATTTCTACATGACCTCCATCCATGGCTCCTTGTCTGTCCTTGTTTTTCACTTAGCCTGGAATGATTTATCTGTATTGTATTACTGTGAACTATGATTGAACCTTTAATTTTATTACAGAGATGTTTTGCCCAGAAATAATTTTTCTGAGCTCTTTGGCTAGATTTAGGCCTACTTATTTGTGTTCTAGTAGCACCTGCAATTGGTTTTCATTTAGCATCTACCAAGACATATTTATTGTATATACAGCAAATCGTGTCATTCATTATTTTACCATCAGTGCTTAGTAGAGTGCCAGATATGTATAAGGTAATCAAATCCTTTTAAACTTCCTTTTAAAGTATTTGAGAAGAAAACCATGGCAATGACAATGTATAATATTTATGGATACATTTTACTGAATTACCAAATAATTAATGTCCATTATAGAGAGTTTGAGATACACAAATATGCACAAAGAAGGAAGTGCAAATCGCCCATTAATTCTCCGCCCAAGGAAGATCACTGTTAGTGATCGCATGTATGTGGGTGTTTTGCTCTCTCCATATTTGTGTACATGTAGATACTGTTAAATTTAGACAGTGCTGTGTCTTTTCCTTTAAATTGCTTTTCTTAAATCTTGCAATGGATTCTAAATATTTCTTCTACGAAATAATAGCCATTAATATATTGTATTCCATACAATGTATTATTTCATATTATGTCCTATTTTACTTAACCAGACTTGTTTTTGAACACTAGATTTAATTTGTATTATAATTAAGAATAATAAAAAATTGGTAAATAGCCTCAGAATTAAATTTTGTTATATAACCATGATAACTTCATAATAATAAATTAAGAAAGGAGTAATTTGCCCAATTAGAGTGCATGGTTTAAGACACTAAAACTCGAAAATTACTGAACCAAAAACAACTACCAATTTAGTTAGACTCTACGGCCCTGCATGAAAGCATGAGTGTATGGAAGCAATCCTGTCCTCTATTAGAATGGTTTCTTTTTTTAATCTAATAGACAGATGTTGATATCTAATACCGTCAGTTTAATAATTATGTTGATTACTAAAGCAGTAGAATATTTTTAAATGTTCTATTTGATTTTAAAAATTTGATTACTTTTAACCTTTTTTACTAGAGTCTGTAAGTTTATAAGATGACTTTATAAAATTAACATGCTCACTCATGATTTGAAATGTATTTAACTTCTCTCAGATTATTATTTCACTTAAAAATGTTCCTTTGCCATGTTTCTGAGAAGTCATGCAGTGGAAAAATTCATTGAAGTTGATTTAAATCTGTTTTCTCTAATTTTGTGTTGCTGGTAGGCTCTTAATTTTTTCTATTAACATAGATAATATTGAATGGCATTGAAATTGCTCAAGAAATACCTTCTGAGGCAATATTTTTATATAGAGAAATTTTATATGCAAAATTTAAAATTTTAAAATTATCTATATAAATCATTTTCAGAGAGACAAATGAAATTAAGTGAGAATAGTCTCTGGAAATAAGCAAAGGCAATAATTTTCAGCACCCTGTGTGATCAGAAGGATTAAATACTACACAATGGTGAGATAGGATGAACATGGAATGAAGTCACTGGACAGGGAACAAAGTGAGCTTTTGTTTTATATTAATTAACAATAAATTATAAATAATTATGAAGGTATTTTTTCTCATTCAGAATACTTACTAGTAAAACAAGTATAGTAGATAGTTCACCCCATACAGATTTTATTTTGTTTTTATCCAAGAATAACGATGTATCAAAAAATATATTTGATGACAGTGAGAATATCTTGATGACAGTGAAAAATACTTTATAATGTGATTAATATACCTCTCCTGGAAATGATGTTTTTTTGATCACTCACTATTGACAGGCTAGTTTAAAATATTCCTTTGGGGTAATTATTCAGGGTAATGTCTAGCCATATGTATAGAATAGAACCTGACTAAAATTTTTTATATATTTGAATAAATCATAGACTTCTAATGTTGCATCTTTTAAACAGAAATTCAACTGAATGACAGGAATATAATCAAGAGTTTTCCTGAAGTATTTTTCACTTTTGAAGGTTGTGGTTGTTTTGTTTTCTTTCCTTTTCCTTTCTTTTCTTTCTTTCTTTCTTTCTTTCTTTTTTTTTTTTTTTTTTGAAACTAAGTCTGGCTCTGTCACCAGGCTGGAGTGCAGTGGTCCGATCTCAGTTCACTGCAACCCCGCCCCCCAGGTTCAAGTGATTCTCCTGCCTCAGCGTCCTGAGTAGCTGGGACTACAGGCATGCGCCAGTATGCCTGGCTAATTTTTTTATTTTTAGTATAGATGGGGTTTCACCATGTTGGCCAGGCTTTTCCTGAACTCCTGACTTTGTGATCCTCCTGCCTTGGCCTTCCAAAGTACTGGGATTACAGGCGTGAGTCACCATGCCCAGCTGTGGTTGTTTTCTTACTTGAAATAGAGATTGGTCTAATAATGTAAACATAAGATGCTTAACATGCAAATTTCCAAAAAAAATGTATTTTAAAACATAAATATATATATATATATATATATATATATATATATATATTTTTTTTTTTTTTTTTTTTTTTTTTTTTCCCCCCCGAGACAGAGTCTTGCTCTGTCACCCAGGCTGGAGTGCAATGGCACGATCTCGGCTCACTGCAACCTCTACCTCCCGGGTTCAAGCAATTCTCCTGCCTCAGCCTCCCGAGTAGCTGGGATTACAGGCGCCTGCCACCACAC
This sequence comes from Chlorocebus sabaeus, assembly GCF_047675955.1. Classification (NCBI taxonomy): domain Eukaryota; kingdom Metazoa; phylum Chordata; class Mammalia; order Primates; family Cercopithecidae; genus Chlorocebus; species Chlorocebus sabaeus. Next base: position 39,798,775 of record NC_132906.1, on the reverse strand, counting down.
CTGGCTAATTTTTGTATTTTTAGTAGAGACGGGGTTTCACCATGTTGATCAGGCCTCCAACTCCTGACCTCGTGATCCGCCCACCTTGGCTTCCCAAAGTGCTAGGATTACAGGAGTGAGCCACCACATCTAGCCTTAAAACATATTTCTTTAGGAACCTATATTGAATAATAATCAGGTGTTATAGCACCACAGAAAACCCACTGGTTTCTTTGAAATATTGAAATAGGGGCTTGGGGACAAGGAGCAATAGGAAATATAAAATCTTACATGCTTGAGCATTGTAGTCAAGGTGGTTTTAAGGCAACAGTCAGGTTTTAATATTTTAATATCTTTTGTCATAGTTTCAAATACACCCATGCATAATATTTTGTTGATTTTTTTTTAAAAAGAACATTCTGAAATTTTTGAATGATTTTAAATCAGTAGAATTAATACCAGTATTGTTCTATTTTGTCATCTAGTTGAATCTCAGCGCACAATATTCTGTTTCATAGTAAAGTACCACAGAAAATATATAAGCAAACAAACCAGTAGCTACATGGATGGTTTGTGTGAGAGTGAGACAGGGAGGAGGGAGAAATACAAATATATAAAAATACAATTGAAAATATTTTGATTTGCCTACGTAAAATTTTATTGTTTAGAATGTAATGAAATAATTATATTTCTTATAACTACATTTACAAAGTAAGATTTTTAACTTATCATCAGTAAATTTAAAGCAAAAACCAAGCTATAAACCTTAAATATAATTTGCAATCTTATTCTAGAATTCAACAGAGTAAAAAACACTAATATAGCGACATTAGTTCCACTCCTCTCTGGCATGGCAAGACCGTATCTCATTTTAATTTGTAAAATACTTCATATGTGCTATAAGAAAGTGGAAAATTCTAGACTATATGGTTCCCTTACACACTGTTCCACTTTTTATTTAATTTTAGTTTTATCAAATTAAAACATAAAGTTAAAAAGGCAAATGGTGGCAAGGCCTACAAAGGAATTAGTGCTTCTTGGTTCCAGCCCTTTCCATTCTTGATTATCACTTCTCAGAGGCATATCCTTTTCTTTATTTGGCTTGAAATAGCTTATTATCATCATCAGGTTTTTTCTTTGCTTGTTTGTTTGAAATGGAATCTCTGCTCTGCAATCTAAACTGAAGTGCAGTGGTGTGATCTCAGCTCACTGCAATCTCCGCCTCTGAGTTCAAGAGATCCCCTCAACTCAGCCTCTAGAGTATCTGGGAATATAGGCAGGTGCCACCACACCTGGCTATTTTTTTTGTATGTTTAGTAGAGATAGGGTTTCACCATGTTGGAGAGGCTGGTCTTGAACTCCTGACTTCAAGTGATCCCCCCGACCTTGGCATCCTAAAGTGCTGTGATTATAGGCACCTGGCATGGTGAGATTTTATCATAAATCCCAATTTCTCTTCCTATGTTCTTCTTAGCTTTTAATTAATTATTCACAAATCATTATTTATCATTCCTCCATGAATTTATTATTAAATCATCACAACTATGTGATGATATTTAATTTTGAAGCTGTTTACCCAGCATATTTAATAATAATAAAATTAAACAAACATAATGTCTAAAAGCATATAACCGGTAAAATAAATGACATAATATGCTAAATAATGTGTTAAAATTTATTTTGTAGAAACATATCTATAAAATATTTAATAGGAAAAAATCATGAATGAAATATACAGCAGTAATTTAATAATAATCTCTGTTGCTTTACTAATTAAGAAAATACATTAAATCTGATTTAATTATACCCAAAATGTTTAATGCACCCCTTGGTTGGACCACACAGTTTACTGAGAATAGAAAGCCAAGAGAAGTAGTTGAAGACGCAATTTAACTACATATTTTCAGCTTTTACCCCAGACCCCCCTTGATATTGACAGATATCAAATCATCCACATTTAGTTCTGGTGGTTTTTAAATAGAATAAATAAATCATCTCAGATGCAGTGTGACAGGAGCCATCTTCTTTTGCTTTGGCTGTGAACTTTCCAGTGACAGTGGCTGCAGCAATTACTTTGTTTCTATGTCCTCCGGAGCCACCATGACCTTAAAGCAAGTGCCAACTAGTGACAAGCAAAGATGTTATCTTCTGAAGCTCCTAAAGTCACCACCGTGTCTCCTGCTCTTTGTCTGTGTACTTTTCCATAGAACCCCTGGATAACAATGGTTTAGACCGATTGCTAGATCCATCATGGTTGCCACATTGGTAGTTAACTTACTACTCTAAGCAAAATAATATTGTCCTGAAATTTTCATCACTACAAATCCACTCTTCACTTTAGGCTTAAGCAGAAATACTGCCTCTCTCCCATTTCCCCTCTCACGTGTTTGTTCCAGTCAGTAAGTGGTCAGGCAATACTTCACTTTCCTCATTGTTTCTCGTGGAAATCTCAGCAAATACCCTTCTTTCACTCAGCAAATACCCTTCTTTCAGCTCCTTATTTCTTCCAAGGACACTGTTAAGATGAGTCCTTAGTAAAAGATAGGCCACCGAGAACACCAGACTAAAAACTACATGAATTACTGGTATCATACTCCTCTTGCTTTTGCCTTTCTGTTTATATGCTTAAGCAATTTTATTTGCTAAAGCCTATAGGCTTTACTTTTTTCACTTAAGATAAGCATTCTTTCAGAAGGCTCCTTAGCTCTGCAAGCAAACAAACCACCATCAGGCATGCCTCTTGTCAGAATCCCAGTTATGAACAGAGCTTTGGTTCAAACGGAGACCAACGTGTCACTGAGACCATTCCAATTTCTCCTTTACTCCCTCAGTCACGCACTGTGACATACAGTGTCGGCCAACTGTTATGTTACAGGTTTGACCCATGTCAACCAAGGAATACACAGGTTCCTGGAGCACTTCAGAAAAGCCATGTAATCTAAATAAACCGTGTGGGAGTAAGAAGATTGTGAAAGAAGGAAAGCCTCTCACAGGAACTGATGTTTAAATTGCATCTGGAGTAATAAAGAATTTTTTACCTAAAGAAAGACGTTTCTGAGCCTATGACAAGTATAAAAACAATAAGGCAAAAGAAAGTATTGTCTGAATTGTACTTCAACAGACTGACAAGTAGTACACAGGACATCCTGGCAGAATGGGATAGGAGATTAGAAAGGTATGCTGTCAAATTATGAAAGTCTTTGCGGCTGCGAGTTTGTATTTACTCAGAGGTCAGCTGAGACCTGTTTAATGAATTTAAGTAGTGGCACCGTGTGGTCAAATTCATGTTTTAACACGGTGTCGGCAAAGTGGAGGAGAAGACCAGGTAGAAAGAAAGACCAAAAATATACTTTCTGTGTCAAGTCTACAGGACGACTGACTTGGAGGTGTAGCAATAGTGAATAATTAGCTCACCTATATTAAGAGGCATTGGGTACCCTCTCTCAGTTTTTGTTGTGAAAATACTTTTACTTAACCCTTATTCCAGAGCAATAGTTAACCAGAAACAAAAACGTTACTTGACACTTAATTTTTTCTAAAAGTCACCACTCCATTGTCTTTTAAGCTTTTGTTGCTGATTAGAATCTTGCTATCAAATAACATCTGTCCTTCTTTTGGATGAGCTGTCTTCTTTCTCTGGTTGCTTTTAAGATTATCTCCCTGTCAGATTGGCTTCTTGTAGTTTCAGTACAGTGTGCCTAGTTGTATACTTGTTGTTTATTTGTTTTTTTCCACTTAGCAATTCAATCTAAGTATGTGTGTCTTCCTTTAATTTTAGAAGTCCTAGTTATTATCGTCTCAATTTTTTTTAATTCTTCTATTCCTTTCTCTGATAATTTGAATTAAATGGACCTCTGCTGTTCTCATTCTTTCTTTCACAATGGTTCGCTCCTCTTTTACATGCTTTGTTTCTTTCTCTCTGCATGCTGCATTCTGGAACTCTCTTAGTGCTAACTTCCACTTCATTAGTAGTTTTTTTAACTACGTCTCACCTGCTATTTAAACTCAAACCATTCATTGAATTTTATTTTCCCTGAATTTATTTTTTCAATAAAATTTCTATTTATTTTGTGCTTTCATTATTTTAAATAGATATATAATAATTATATGTATGCAATTTATAATGATCAAATCAGATAGTAAGCATACTCATCACCTCAAATATGTATTGTTTCTTTGTGTTGGAAACATTCAAAATCCACTCTTAGCCATTAGAAAATATATAATAAATTAGTATTAATTATAGTCACTGTACAATACTATAGAACACTAGAATTTATTCCTTCTCTCTAGCTGTAATTTTGTATCAATTAACCAATTTCTCACTATTCCTCCTCTTTCCTACTCTTCTCAGCCTCTAATAACCACTATTCTATTCTCTGCTTCTGTGAGATCAACTTTCTTAGCTTTCATACATGAGTGAGAACTTGTTGTGTTTATCCTCTTGTGCTTGGCTTATTTCACTTAATACAACACCTTCCAAACTCATTTATGTTCCTGTAAATTACAGGATTTCATTCTATTTGATGAATGAAGAGTATCACATTGTGTATATGTACTATATTTTCTTTATCCATTTGTCTATTGATGGACACTTAGGTTGCTTCTATTTCTTGGCTATTGTAAACACTGATGCAATGAACATGGGATTACAGGTATCTTCTTGACACATTGACTTCTTTTCCTTTGGATATGTACCCAGTACTGGGATTGCTGGATCGTATGGAAGTTCTATTTTTAGTTTTTTGAGGAACATCCATATTGTTTTCCATAATAGCTATACTAATTTACATTCCCACTAACAGTGTATAAGAGTTTTTCTTTCTCCACAACCTTGTCAGAATTTTGTATTTTCCATCTTTTTGATAATAGTCATTCCAACTGTAATAAGATGATTTTTCATTGTGATCTTAATTTGCATTTCCCTGATTAGTGAATTGAGCATTTTTTCATATACCCATTAGCCATTTGTATGTTTTCTTTTGAGAGATAGCTATTCAGCTCATTTTCCTATTTTTAAATCAAATTATTATTTTTTGCTGTTGAGCTATTTGAGTTCCTTTTATAATCTGGATATTAATCACTTGTCAAATGAGTAGTTTGAAAACATCTCCCATTCTTCTAGTTGTCTCAGTTGTCTCTTCACTCTGTTGATTGTTGCCTTTGCTATGCAGAAGCTTTGTAATTTGATATAATCCCATTTGTCTATTTTTGCTTTTGTCACCTCATCTTTTGAATTTTTCTCTATAAAATCTTTGACCAGAACAATGACCTGAAATATTTTCTCTAGCTTTTCTAGTAGCTTTGTAGCTTCAGGTTTTACATTTAAATATTTCATCCATTTGAGTTGATTTTTTATAGAGTAAGAGATAGGGGTCCAGTTTCATTATTCTGCATATGATTATCCAGTTGTCTAGCACCATTTATTGAAGAGGGTGTAGTCATTTGCTTGTTGTTTTAGCTGTCTTTGCGAGGGAGAAAAGAGCTAGGGACTTCTAGTTGGCCATCTTGCTGATGTCAGACCTTACAAAGTTCTTTTGAAAAACTGTTTGCTGTATTTCCATTCTGCCACATATTCCAGTTCCATCAGTGTTTATGTGTTTATTCATTTTAAATATTTTTGATAAATTTTAGATTATTTAAATATTATCTTTGTTTTTAGATTGCCATAAATCTAAACTAAATTAGTTTTTATATTTTAGTGCTTATTATTTGTTGTATTTGGCCAATCATGTTTGTGAAGATTATTCCTGCAGGTCTTTTTTTTTTTTTTTTTTTTTTTTTCTTTAAGAGCTTATCTTTCTGTTTAAGGGAGGAGGCATTTTGTGGGAATTTTGTGTAATGTCATTGTAAGATTGTCCCTCAGGCATTATTTTGTGTTTTATTCTATCCAATATATCAGAATCAATTGAAGGTTTTTGCATTGCATGGACAATATGTATTCTGCTTTTAACCTGTGCACCCAATTTCAATGTCTCAGGTGAGACTTTTTTAACCCAGTGACTTGGAAGACAATTGTCTTTCCTGACATTTCCCTGCATCTGTGGAAGCTGAGAGGTGTTTCACTAGACTCACATTTTTACTGAATGTGCAGTTGTGACATCCTGGTTTCATGCAGGAGGAGTCTCCATTCCTACTTCCTTCCTCTTGTCATCTTAAGCTTCATCTGATCCTAAATGAGTTTTTTTTTTTTTTTTAATACCAAATCCTCAATTCTTAGCCATATATGAGTCTGAAAATTCCTCCAAATTTCATAGTACTAGCTCTTGCAGTTTGCTTTTGAGAAGTAGGGATACTATCTCTTTCTCTTTTCTTTTTATTTAGCCGAGATTCATTTTAAAAATTGTTATATTTTGTCAGATATAGATAGATAGAGATAGACAGACAGACAGTTAGCTAGCTAGCTAATTTTTTTGTATGACCAAGACTGCAGAAGTTTTATGTTAGTTAAGGTCCTCATCATGCTGAGAATGAATGTTAAATTTGTTTTATTTTATTTTGCTTTCTCTTGCATTGTCCTGTTATTTAATTTAGATGTTTCTCAGAGTAGACCATTTCTTAATGCTGCATGACACTTGGAGTGCTTTCACTATAAGTATCATATTTCCTTAATACTAGAAAGTTCACGATGATTATGCATTTTATTATCACTTTTTCTATTTTCGCATTCTTTATATGTTTACCTCTATGCCACTTTTTAATCAATTTTTAATACTAACTTCTAAGCCTCTAATTGTTTTATTTATTCTGTTCAGTCTAGAGTATGTACCACTTAAGTCATTAGGCATATAAATATATATATACACACACACACATATAATGATATAAACAATCTGGAGGTTCTTCAAAAAAACTAATAGAACTACCCTATGATCCAGCAATCCCAGAACTGGCTATATATATATGTATAGCTATGAAAGTATACAAACACAATTTCTAATGGGTTAGTTTTTAATGTCTATATGCTCTTGATACATATGGACTTTTTCATACTTTTTATATATCATATTCTTCTTTATATACTAAAAGTTTTATGCACACAATATATTATCATGATGTAGTTGTTTTAGTTTTAATGGGAATGCATTTAATTCCCGATTGTTTTTCAAAAATTCTTAACAATAATTTTCTTTATGCTTTTTTTTTTTTTTCTCTCTCTCTCTGAGACAGAGCTTCACTCTGTTGCCCTGGCTGGAGCAGCACACCTCAGCCTCCTGAGTAGCTGGGACTACAGAGGCGCACCACCATGCCTGGCTAAGTTTCCTATTTTTTGTAAAGGTGAGTTTTTGCTGTGTTGCCTGGGCTGCTCTTCAATTCCTCTTGTAGAGGTGAGTTTTTGCTATGTTGCCTGGGCTGCTCTTCAATTCCTGGGCTCAAGCAAACTGCCCACCTTGGCATCCTGAAGTACTGAGACTACAGGTGTAAGCCACCACGCCAGGCCTATGCTCCTTAGCTTAGACATTTGTAGGCTCACTTTGATACCAGTTATTAATATTTTTATTTTTTCCACTGCCTGTTTTTCCTCTTTCTTTCCTAGTGGTCCTGTAGAAATTCAACCTAGATTCTTGAAATACCAGTCCAGAAATTCTTCTTAAAGTGGTGGTTCAGGGCTCTTGCCCCAGACTAAATTTCGATACAGAGCAGATCCATAAATTTCAATATAGAGCAGTCATGGAGGTTTAGACCTCAGCTGTCTCTATTCTTTTCACCACCGTTAACTTACAGACACATTGCATCTACGGTATGGCCTTAGAGTTTTCAGTGACTGCTGTGTTGAATCTCCTTTCACAGGTGGTACAGTCTCATCCCAGTCCCTAGTTTTATGTAGTTATTTCAGGCACCTCCCACACATGTGAATTTTTTGACCTCCTTTATCCTGAACAAATCTAGAGCCTGTTTCTTTCGGTCCTGTAGGCTCCCAACTCTAGCCTGTGGGTGTAGTTGTAGGTTTATGTCTATTCGCATTATGTAATTTTCTATTTCTACATGTTAAGACAAGTGGTTAAAATTTAAAGCTGACCCTACAATGCAATCTTATCCTGAAGTTTGAAGTGTTTTTATCTATTTATGTCATTAAGAGACTCAAATCTTGTATTTTCCTATTTACTTTTAAGGAGCATCTCTCTCCTAAAGTGTTATACATAGATGTTTTAAAGGGAAAAGAGGCATTTAAAAACATAACATCTTTTATGTTACATATTTTGCTTTAAAATATAGGTTTGCATCTACAATAAGTGGATCCTAATAATCGCTAAGACTGTTCATTTGAGCTTTATCCATAAAAACTAAAACCTGATAAACATTAAAAAATATAGCCATTATCAACTCCATGATATTATATGGCAGTTTTTAAAACTCATGTTATGCTTGTCTTACATGTCACACATTTTATTTAGTGAAAAAAATTGTACAATGAATTTGTACAATGAAACATTCTTGTACAATGAAAGAAACCTATATAATAATGAGATCTTCAATTTCTTCATCTAAAGTATAAAAATGTAAGATAATTAAAGAAACAAATCTCTGAGTTCCATACTAATTAGGATTAAATATACATATATTATTTTTGAACTATAGTGGGAAGACTTGAAAGAAGTATTATATTAATCATTTGTTTACTCAAAATGTTTTGCTTCTGTTGTTACAATTGTATGTGGTCCTATTTGTCCTATTGGTATGAATTAATAAAGCTGAAGATTTATTACTAATTATTTTATATTTATTAGAAAATAATATTTGTAAACAAATTTAATAATAATATTGGGAAATTTTTAAAACCTATTTCATATGAGATGTCCTTTTCAAAATAAAATCTCATGTATCTGCGGACATTTACTATACATTATATAAATAGATATTATTTTTTAGCTTTGCTTTCTTTTTCTATTTTCTTCCTTTGTGAAAGCTAGTAAACTATGGAAACAGACCCCCTTCTTCAAGTGTATGCTATTTCAACATAAGTTATTTTAACAAAAATATTAAATATGGTGCTATAACATTAATTTTACCTTATTGACTTTCAGAATTGCCTTAGCATAACACATTACATATAAGGTTCAAAACTGCTTTTCTCATTAACTTTTTATAGAAGCTTTGGTATATAACTATGCATATATTAATCTAGAGTTGTGTAGTTAAGTATTAAGAAACATAAATAATTTTCTCAATTATTTCAGATGATTTTAATATTTACATTTCTAGAATGAACTACATACATTCAGAAATTTTCTATTTCTGAAAAATGAATGGATAGAAGCTACTTTACTCCTCCCCACAATGGTATAACTTCCTGTTCAATGTTTTAAGTCCTTTTAGAAATTAAAATTTATAATTGCTATGAGTGTCATATATACAATTTCTCAAAAGAATTTCAGTGTTATGTTATTGATGTAAATTCAGTTTCTCTCCCTTAGTTGTTGACCCAACTGTTAGAACCTCAACAATAGGGATCCTCATGAAAACATATATTCCACTCATATATTTATTGCAAAATATCATAGAAGAAACAGTAAGAACTTGAGTGATAATACTTATGAACACCACATTTGGTGACACAGGAAAATAATTGCATACTCTATATTTCATCATGAATTTTTTTAGAAAATCGGCTTGGAAATAATTGTTTCAGAAAATCTTAAAGATATCCAATTTTTGCTCATTCAAATTTGGTGACAGTTGGCTTACCCCATGTCTTGAAGTTTACATCTATTTAAGTTACTCTTTTATTTACAGAACTAATTTACAGTGTAAATGAGTTCGCAATTCAAATAATTGTTACTTAAAATGAAACAGAGTTAAAATAACCTTTTTACAACCCTCTCAAGTTTTAGAGACCCATATAATTGGAAACATAATAAATATGTTACTAATACTTCATTAACTTTAATTTACACAGGACCTCTACACAGCCATGCTTTTTTTTTAAAAAGTAGTTCTCTATTTCTAGATGTTTATTAATTAAGATTTGATTTGGCTGCATATAAGAGAAAACCCAAATAATTGACTTAAACAAGAGAGAGGCTTGTTAAGTTCTCTCATTTAAAATATCTGGAGGTTGGACAGTCTATGACTGATATAAGGCTATTCCAAAGTCATTACATGTACAAGCTACTTTCACCTCTCTGCTCTGTCATTCGAGGCATGACCCTTTTCCTTGTTGTGGTTCAAAATGGCTGCCACGCCTTCAGTATCACATCTAATTGCAAGCAGCAGGGTGTTGGGAAGAAGATCATGTCCTGTCTTTTTAACAGACACTTTTCAGAATTCCTAGGCTGCCTGTCCACTAATATGTAAAGTCATCCAGAATTTAGAGACTCCAGGAAATGATAAAGGATGTTGGGCAAGAAAATGTTTATTTTCCGTGGTGGCCATGTAATAGAATGATATTTTTAAGAGCTTAATAGTCCATATCAACTGCTAGTTTGGATACAAAATAGAAGCTTTTTACAACTGTAGAACCCTAATATTGAGGGATCTTTTTTTTTTTTTTTTTAAATAAAGCAAATTGCTAATATTGAGTCTTGATAGACATAACATGTTTTCCTCAAGTATCTTTGCTAAGGACTCAGAAAGAAAGAAATACTGCTATTTTAAATTTCAATTCCATCTGTTATTACTGTATTTTAATATGTGTCTCTGTGAGAGGTAGGAGGATGGTGGGAAGGATGCTATTCTGTGCTGGCCTTTATAGTGTGCCCTGGTGGCAGCTTTCTTGCTCTAATCTTCCACCTCCCCAGTGCCTGTCATCTTCCTCCCACTACCCAGTTCTAAGAATACATCTCTACCAGAGGTTAATCCCATGCTTCCTCACTTGATGAAGGGCTTAACCTTCTCTCTAACTCTGGTAGCTTTGGTGCTAACCCAATACTAGTGGAGAGGCTTCTTTGCCCAGAAATCATTGAAAACAAGAAGTGGAAGACAGGATATCGGTCTAATGAGAAATGGAGAGATGATGGCATCTGTATCTGTTTTCTTTATTAATAACTAAAAAAATTAAATGTATTTATTTTTCTCCAAACTCTACCTGTATGTCATCACACAGGAAGAAGTGTGTATTTTTCATATTGAAGGCACCCTGACCCAAGTTGAAAATAACTAGTATAGGTTTCTATGTTTAAGAGCATTTGATAGCGTTCTAAAAATGATCTCAGTCTTAAATAAGGCCATATGGTCTGGGGATCATATGGGGAGAGGGTAGCATGCTTGATACATTTTTGAAATGTACTGGAGTTTGGGGGGAAATGCTAATGCAATTTTATAAACATAGGGTTATTTATGCATTACCTATAGGGTGAATAAGTTATTTTTAACGAAATGTCATCAATTCAAAGTTAAGACAAATCATGAAGTTCTCAAAGTAGATTTTGAATTACTTTCTATAAGTAAGGCTTGTGATATAGTCTTCCAGTGCATATATGGTTTGGTATTCTATAATTGAAACTAGTTTTAAAAATACCTGGAATTCCAAAATTCTTTGTTAATTCAGACAGAAGCTTATGCTTTATTTAGTTTGTTTCTTCAACCACACTTGTACTCATCTTAGATACAGTTTTTAAAAAACTGCATTTAGAAATGCATTTGCATTCCCTTAGGGTAATTATAAGTACTAAGTGAGAAAAAAATGAGAAAATTCTTTATAAATTGCTTTTCATTAATTAATTTACTTAATGTAATATGAGGTCTTAATAATATATTTAATATTATTTCATAAAGATAATAAAATGCCTACAATTTTAGTCTTCAAAATTGTGCTTTTGGATCGAATGGTGTTAAGAAGAAAATACCTAACTAAAGATTGTAAGTTGCAGTTGAATATCAAGTGCTACTTAAATTCTAGATTATATCTTGTTTTGTTCTTTTCCACTCAAAAGAATCAAAGGTGCTTTATCAGACAATACCATAAATGGATATTATAGATAACTGATAATGTAATGATGTAATGCATGACTGATTCAATCATAAACATATGAATTAATTGCTAGGAAAGGTCAAAAAGTAGATAGATACATGTGTTATATAAATATATGTGTATATACAGCAAAAGTTTCATATTTGAGGAAATATTTATTCCCTATCCATGTAAATATACTAAATAGATTTAATTTTTTAATTGAACTTTCAAATAGGAACAAAATAAATAATCTTGGAAAAAAAGTATTACTGTGTTTCTCAAAGTATAATATAAGCATTTGTTCTTTTGACATAATATCTATTTCTCATTTTTCAGCAATAATACCTGAATAGAACAACCTTTTGCTATGCAGATTTTTGCTGACTTACTTCACAGAGGTGAGCTTGTAACCTCAAGCTGGTTTATCACTGCATAGCTACAGAGACTGGTGCATAGATGGACACGTGGTCCAATTCATTATAAATTGTTAATTTTATATTTATTAAGCTAAAGATCATAAAGGCTGCATTACGGAAGCCTAGGTAACAAATTTCAACTATGAAGTATTGTATAAAAAGAGCCTGTAGAAGAGTAAATGGCAATATGTAATTAATGCAAAAGACTGGTAGACTCACATAACCTCATAGTTTGAACAGAAATTTAAAGGTATATGTTAATGAGTCATATAAAAACATAGTATGCCGCTTTCCCCTTCAGTTTCTACTCATGTTACTTGAATTCTAAGCAATATACAGAAGTATGTCAAATAGAAGAGATGCTTGTATAGTCTATACATGTTCTGGGTACCTGCATAGTAAGTTTTATTCATGTACATTTGCTACAATGGTGTAATTGAACCATGCAGCAACAGCAGTTCGGTGTCCCAACTGAAGCTTTGACTCAATGACTCAAGATTTATTTTAGAAAATTGAACAAAGCTGACTTTGACTTTACTATGACAATTAAATTTTTGTGAAATGATACAATTCCCCTTTTAAATTATAAGATGTATACTTATTAGCATAAAGCAAAAAGCTTCACTGTGAAGCGTTTTGAAAGGTCCATACTGATCTCATCCCAGGCTGAAAGAAAGTAGACATTGGTCAACCTGCTCTAAGAATAGAAAACAAACGTAATTTCTCTGGATTACACTTTTCAACTGAGTTGATTTTATTAAACCTTAAATTGACTTCATCAAGACATGTTGCAATCAAACCCACAGTCACGGGGATGAAAGGAGAATGCCAACTTTAAGTGGAACATATTTACAAGAAGCAATTTTTAACAAATACTTCATAGTGCAAATGCTTAATATCCATATACATTTTCTGTAAAAGGATATCTTTGTGTCTAATTATGGTCTTAATTTATTTTCCTTTTAAGCATATTATGATCAAAAGATCAAAGATTATACTTGCATAATTCAGGACATTTTGGTATTTTTATAACAGGAATTTTCTGATGGATCACAAGATTATTCAGAAATTAAGAAAATTTTAAATATAATGTATAATCAAGTGTTTTAAAAACATCTTCAGATGATCAAATTAGAACAAAATTATGCTATGTATTCTTCCTCAAAGTATTTCCTTTTTTCTGCCATTATTTTGTTTTTATTAACTTTTGCTCCCTATTGAAGTGAATTCAATGGATATTTATACTTCCTAATATGAGAGATGCTGAAAGAGACAAAAATGATTAACTAGACATAATGCTTCATAAAATTAGAAACATTCCTGTGTTTAACCTGATTTTGTTATAATACTGAGTGAAGAGTATGTTATTGTAAGGCATAAATAGCACGTTGTGGAAGAGAAAATAAAGATTAATACTTTCTGATGATAGTAAGGAATATTTTATTGAGGAGATGTTATTTCTCCTTGACACTGAAAAATGTTTAAGTCGCAACATTAAATACAGTCAAGGGGAAAGATTTGACAATATCTTTAAAAATGTTAAAAGTTATTTTTGGTGTAATAATTCCATATCTAGAAATTAACCCTTAGGGAAGATGTATTCATGAATAGGGCATGATTGCCCTATTGAGCATATTATTAAAGCATTTAAAAATAATATCCATCAGTAATATCTGATTATATAACAAACACTATAGCTAAATGAAGGCACATGTTTCATTCATTAAAAGGAACTAGAGAAATCTATATGCACTGCTATAAAATGGTATCCAACATGTATTAATAAGAGAAAAAAAATTTTCCAAGAAATATTACGGTTATACTTATTAATAAACATATCCATAAACACAACTAGAACATTTGTATCAACTCTTTAATTGTACTTTTTTGTTGTAATTTGAGGGAATATCAAATATCAAAAATATATTTTTGTAATCAGAATTTTTAACCATACAAATTCTACTTTGGGGTTTTGAGAACTATTAAGATATTCACTGATTTTCCTAAATACTTCAAGGTCTTTTCTAGGAATTATCTGATTTTTTTTCCTTTATAGTGAAATATATTTAAAGGAACATTCTTTACTTATGTTTGGCTCCTTATCTCCTATTCTTTGCACAAACCATGCTTTCTCTTTGCATTGGTCCATTTTCACACTGCTATAAAGATGCTACCCCAAACTGGGTAATTTATAAACAAAGGTTTAATTGGCTCACAGTTCCACGTGACTAGGGAGGCCTCAAGAAACTTAACAATCATGGTCGAAGGTGAAACAGGTACCTTCTTCACAAGGCAGCAGGAGAGAGGAGGCTAAAAATGAGAAGGGCAAAGAGCTCCTTAAAAAACCATCAGATCTCATGAGAACTCTCTCACTATCACAAGAGCAGCATGGGGGAAACTGCCCCCATAATCCAATCACTTCCCAACAGGGATCCCCCTCAACACCTGGGGATTACAATTTAAGATGAGATTTAGGTAGAGACACAAAGCCTAATCATATAATTCTTTGTACTTTACCTCACCATAAAGTTTCAAAGAAAGGAAAAGAAAAAGAAAAGGAAGAACATTGGAGAGGAGAGGAGGGGAATGGTGGGGAGCAGAGGGGAGGGGAAAGGATGGAAGACGGAAGAGGAAGAAAAAGTGTCTCATCTTTTCAATGTAAATTAAAATGCAATTTTTTTTTTTTCAGGAATTGCCTGAGAGTACCTTTCTCTATCATTTTCTTTTCACTTCTCCTGTCTTCCTTGTCTGCTTTTTTGTGTTTTGTCTGCCTTTTAGCAGTAGCAAAGACATTTGTTGCTTATGCAACATTCATTCCATTCTGTATAGCTGTTAACAAAATTGAGCTATTCACAGCCTCCTTCACTATTCAGGATATATATACATACACACACACTCCACTGACACAGAGGTAGATCCTGAATGAGCTGAGCCAATCACAGTAGCTTCATTATCTGGTTGCCATAGATTTAAGAGTGTCTATGGGTTATGATTCTGTTCAGTGAGACTTTAAAACACATCTCTTAGGATACTTCTGGGGAAAATTATCTTGTTAATAAAAATAGGTCATAAATATGAACATCTTTCTGTCTCCAATTTTGCCTTATTTTAATATGGTATCTGTAACTGGTGCAGTATTTTGTAACCATAGTAGAGCCAACCTAAGGGCAGAGCCAAATTAAGGATGGTAGAGCATAGAGATAAAAAAGAAGGAAAAAACAAACAAACAAACAAACAAAAACAGTGTCCTTGACGACAGTGTTGAGCCATAAAATGAAACAATCTAGAAAACTGCCAATATTGTCAAGGTCTTCTTATTTGGAGCAATTCCTTTTCTTGGTGTTTAAGCCAATTCAATTTAAGATTTATAGCCCAATGCATCCCATCAAGAGAATGGCTTTGTACACCAGAACGCCTCATTCACCACCTGTCATTCTCAGACCATAAACTATCATGGGTGGAGGAACAGACAAAGCCCTAGCTTCAGCTACTGCCTTCAGAATTGTGGTTTCCAGGTCTCTAGCTCAGATTTATCTGCTAGATACTTAGCAACAGAGTATATTCTCTTCTGGAAACTTCACGTTGGTGGTTCATGGGTATTTTACAGTTAATCTGTTCTAAGTGAAATCAGTCTTCTCTCTAACCTCCACACAAGTCAGTAACTTAGAAATTCTCTTAAATTTCTTTCTTCTTAAATATTTATCTTTTCAGTCAGCAAATAATGTTGAGTCTATCTTATTAATGTAACTTATCTGCCCAGAGGCATTATTGTGGTTTAAAATACGGATACCTGAGGTAAATTTCCCAAGTTTAATTTTGTCTTGGCTATTGATAAGCTGTGTACTAGCTGTGACCTTCAGTGAATAATTTAATCTCTCTGGGCCCCATTTTCCTTATCTGTAAAATAAATATGGCAATAATAATATATATTAATAATAATAATATATGTCATATAGGTTTGTGCAAATTAAAGGCATTAATAAATGCAAAACACTCAAAATACTGAAAGTCCTCATTAAATCTCAGCCATTATTATTATATTATTAATTTACTTCTTGATATATATTCTCTTCACTTCATACCAGTAGCACTGTGTTAAACACTCACTATGTCTTATATGAATTAAAGAACTATATTTCACTATCTCTTAGATCAACCTTATGCAAACCATTCCATAGCTTGAGAGGTCTCATCCAATTCTTGCTTCTCTCTATGACCTTTCTCAATAAAATCTCTTCACATAACTCCAGCATGGACTCGTTCCATGACTCTAATTGCCAGTGTCATTAAATCGAATCTCTATAGTTCAGCATGCAAGGCTGTGCCACTACCCCACAGGAACACTAGGCTGTCTCAAACAACAAGATATTGGTGAATGTCATAACTGATGACTAGAAAGCATTTCTCTCTCTTCCTATGATTAGCTCTTATTTGTCATTCAGGCTCAGCCAAGTTACCACTCTCCCAGGCATTTCTCTGTATCTCTTCAGGGTTCACTAGACACCCATGGCCTGTGAATAGCTGACTCTCTAGCATATCATTTTCCCTGTATTGCAAATGACTGTTTGTGTGTCTTGACTGTTTTTCTTTTCTTCTTATTTTTCTTGAGATGTATGCTATGTGGAGTCAGAGAGTGCATATTTTATTTGTGTATCTGTAGAACCTAGGACAGTGAGTGGCACACAACAATCCTTTCATAAATATCTTTGTTATGGGCTGAATTGTGTTCCTCCAAAATTCATATTTTGAAGTCCCAACCCCTAATAGCTCCAAATTTAACTGAATTTGGAGATAGAGCCTTTAAAGAAGTAATGAAGGTTAAATCAGGTCATGTGGATGTGCCCTAATAAATCTGACAAACACTTCTATAAGAAGAGGAAATCTGGAAACGCAAAGACTCCAGTCATTCACAAATGCAAAGAAAAGACCATGTGAGGGAACAAAGAGAAGATAGCCATCTGTCAACCGAGGAAAGAGGCCTCAGAAGAAACCAAACCTGCCCACATTTGGACCTTGGACTTCTAACTTCAAGAACTGTGAAAAAAACAATTTATGTTAGTTAAGCTACCCTAGTCTGTGTTAGTTTGCTATGGCAATCCTAATAAACTAACATAGTGTTAAAAAATTAAAGAGCTATGCCTTACTGTATATTTCTAGCTATCTGAAAATCTACTAACCTAAAATCTACCAATTCATTTCAAATACCACATTAACTCAAGATAATTTCTCTTTTCTGTGAAATCATTCAATCTACATAATTAAGTTAGCAATTAATTTCAATGGATCTATTAAAAACCTCATTTATTATTTGAACTTATTCAATAAATTTATTCAAGAAATATTTATTGGCCGGTCATGGGTGGCTTACTCCTGTAATCCCAGCACTCCTGTAATGCCCACGAGGTGGGCAGATCATGAGGTCAGGAGATCGAAACCATCCTGGGCAACACGGTGAAACCCCATCTCTGCTAAAACTACAAAAAATTAGTCGGGCCTGTTGGCAGTCACCTGTAGTCCCAGCTACTGGCGAGGCTGAAGCAGGAGAATGGCGTGAACCCAGGAGGCGGAGCTTGCAGTGAGCCGAGATCGCACCACTGCACTCCAGCCTGGGCGACAGAGCGAGACTTCATCTCAAAAAAACAAAAAATAAAATAAAAATAACTAAAAGAAAGAAAGAAATATTTATTGCAAAGCTACTAAGTGCCAGACTTTGTAGTAAAAAATCAGGACACGTTAATGAACAAAAGACTTCTCTAAAGCAGCTTATATTCTAATGCGGAGTAACAAAATGTTTTACTGTTATCTGTTAGGTCCAATTTTTCTTCTTTTTCTAAGAATGTTATAACCTCTATTCAATACCCCTAGACTTTTCTCATATCTTCTAGTCTCAAAAATACTGAAAACAATTTTCTTGAATCTGAATATTCTCTTTCTCTATTATCGTATTCTGTCTTACTCATTCTCTTCTTTCTCTCGTTTTCTTAATCTTTCTCACATTCTCCCAAAAAAGTATATATGTATAAAATTACATATAAACTATATAGTTTCTCTCAAATTTCACAGATATTTCAACTATTCCATTCTGGCTTCAGACATTTGAGATTTTTTTATATGTTAATGC
The DNA here is from genome assembly GCF_047675955.1 of Chlorocebus sabaeus. Taxonomy (NCBI): domain Eukaryota; kingdom Metazoa; phylum Chordata; class Mammalia; order Primates; family Cercopithecidae; genus Chlorocebus; species Chlorocebus sabaeus. The sequence goes on along the minus strand of NC_132906.1, from coordinate 39,780,366 downwards.
TAAGAAAATGGAAATAAGCACTGTAATATGGATATAAAATTTCACCATAGTAGTCTATTTTTCCTAATCATGTGGTGCTTGCTCCTGAAATTTGACCCAATGAGGTTCCCTTTGAGTCAAATATTGATGACTACTGTTTCACAGATACTGCTTAGGTGTGCTTGGTAAAGTGAGTAAATGTGCTTACTTGAGTTTTGCTTATTGAATCAAAAATGAAAATGAAGTACTCACTACCTATCTCACAATTAATACATACTTAAATCACAAAATTAATTTACAAGATCAAGACTATACTTTCCCATTTTGTTGGAGAGTGTGGCAATCAAAAACATCTTTTTTACCTTGTTGGTTTTTATTTATTTCAAATAATTCTGTAATATAAGTATTACTAAGATTACACTTTGCAGTTTTGTTTCTAAGTGCATTTGACTTCCCTAAGTGTGTGTGTTTGTGCATGTGCCTGTTGTACGACCATAATTTTCTCTTAAATGAATAAAGACAACCAGTTACTTATTCTTTAATTTTATAATCTTCAGATTAAAATCTAATAGGAAGGATCACAATAAGAAACATTTTAAAGAACCTCTTAATGGTAATGTACTAAGATTAAACTGTATTTGTTTCATAGACTACATTAATACAGATAATCTTAGGAAAGAAACTAGAATTTTAATTACTGTGTGAAGTTATTTGGAAGTTGCTTGACGTAAAGATTAGCAGATTTCTTTTTTTTTTTTTTCTTTTTTTGAGACGGAGTTTTATTCTTGTTGCCCAGGTTGAAGTTCAATGGCACGAGCTCGGCTCACTGCAACTTCCACCTCCTGAGTTCAAGCAATTCTACTGCCTCAGCCTCCCAAGTAGCTAAGATTACAGGCATGCGCCACCATGCCCAGCTAATCTTGTATTTTTAGTAGAGACAGGGTTTCTCCATGTTGGTGAGGCTGGTCTCAAACTCCGGACCTCAGCTGATCTGCCCACCTTAGCCTCCCAAAGTGCTGGGATTACAGGTGTGAGCCACTGTGCCCAACCAGCATATTCCATTTTTAAAGGAAGGATATATGTCAATTCTAAAGTTCACTTCAAATAATATTTCTTCAGGTTTGTGAACTTCCTTTTTTAAATGTTCTTACACTAAAAACAATAACAATAAATTATTAAAAGGAGTGTTAGGAGTTTGCCAATAAAATGAAATTGAGGATATTTTACATGAGTTCCTAAATAAAGTTAAAAACAATTACATTAACATAATTATGTCATAATTCCCTAGGAACTGGTACATAAATTAACATAGGATCAGAAGCTCATGTAACAAAACAAAATTAAGAATAATAGAGCTGCCCCTCAAAAGCAACTTATGTTTAGTAAATGATAAAATTTGAGTACCAATTTTATTAATATTTAAACAATTTATTCTCGCTTACACAATCTCACTAAATAGTCAAAGGGGTACAGGATGAGAATAGCAAATCATTTTTTGAAGAATTGCTGAAATATGATTGTAGTCATATAATGTAGAACCCATGTATAAAGAGGGAATGTAGGTTCTAAATTTACATATGTGAATAAAACAATTAAAATTTTCTATCAACATTGATACAAACATCACGAATGACAAAAAACAGAAGATAAAATGCTTTGTGATCTACTTTTTGTTGATTTTTAAACTACGTCTCTTTCATCTAATACTGTAGTACATTCTATTGTCCTTCACTCAATAAATCAGCAAATGTTTATGGAGTTGTTTCAGGCACCATGATAGGCTCAAGGGAAGCAGCAATAAATAAAAGTCTCCTCATTTGTGGAGTTCACATTCTAGTAGAAGGGGAAGAAGAGTAAACAAGTGCATATATTATGTGGTGGTTGATGTTAAGCATTATAGAGAAAAGTAAAGATCAAGCATAGTGGAAGAGGATTTTCATATTAAAAATATGATCTCTTGATCCAATGATTAAGATTATGTGTCCATTTTTTTAAGATTAATTCTAAGATTATGTGGATACTTCCTGAGGTTCCTGAAGGCTGGGTAATTGAAAAGAGCTTCATGAACATACTGGCAAAAACTGGAGAATATAGCCAGCGTAATGAGACCTGCATGGTCAGAAAGGGATGCCTTGTGGCAGAAGTACAATACCAGCTGGACTGTGATATAAAGAAGTGTATATGATGAACAAACACTTGAGTGAACATGCTTGACATGCAAAGCACAAGTCTGAATGGAGGAGGACATATTGTGAAATGATTGCTTAGGACAGAGAAGTTTTTATTGAATCATGAGAAGCTTTGCATTCTATAATATTAGATTCATAACATATAATCCATAAATTGCTTCTTTATAACATTACAAATTGTGTTTATCTTCCCTTGAAGAGCTAAACGGGGAGCAACATTTAGAAACAAATCTTAATGTGCCCTGGGTTACGGCTTTTGTTTTAGGAGAGACAGTTTGGTCTGTAAAATAAATGTGAAAGGAGAGATCTAGTTTATATTTTGCATGTTGGCATTGAAATCGCTCATGATAGCAGCTGTTTTTGTTCATGATTTAATATATGTAGTTACATTGGTACCAAAGCCAAAATGATATGCTATCATGAAGAAATAACATGTGGGGCTCAATATAAATAAAAATACTTTTATTGTAAGAAAGCCTCAACTCAACTATGCTGGACATAGTCTGTGCTTTACTAGTTTACTCTAAATCCTTTTATCTATTAATTGGTACTAATGTATAGATTATTATGCTTTTATATGAAAAGATGTTATATGAGAAATAATGTGAATTACTTGAAGGAAAAGCAAGACACTAAATACAGAAAAATGGGAAGCTGATCATCACATAAAGTTGAACTTTCATGCCCTTTAAAAGGAGAACCGACCCCATTATTTAACAGCTTACGGATGTCCCAGTGAACAAAAATGGCATTGTGTCAAGTCTTCATTTGTAAATGACAAAATCTCACATTTTATTATTTGGCCCTGATACAGACTTAAATTGAAGTCATTTTAATCAAATAATTGTGGTTCTGGAAAACAGAACACAATTTGTAAAGTTAAAAAGAACTCTTTGAAATTTCCCCCATTTAAAGCCTTTATTAATTTCAGGTCTAGACTAAACAGAGGGAACATACGAGTGACATAGTACTGCCTTCCACACTTGGAACATTTCTTTTATCGTGTATTGAGAACAAAGTCACTATTTAAACCATACTGGAATGGTAGACTTTAAAACTTTCTTTCAAAATATATCATATTTATAAATCATAGTTTTTCAGTGTAGTTATATGTGGTGTACTGTTTTAATAAATCATGGTGATAAACCACAAATCCTTTATTACAGACAACTTACTGACATTATAAATGGAACCACTTGAGCATTTCCTTATCAATAGCAATATATTCACTTACATCTCAAAAAAGTCAACAAATGTCACATTATACAAGTGAAGACAGCAAAAAAAAAAAAAAAGTGAAAAAAATCAAAGGAATAAACGAATTATATGGGAAAAATTAAAATTGCCCATATCTCTGTAATCAGCAGTACTAAGAAATAACCAGAACTTCTAGTAATATAATCAACAGTGGTAGAAATATAGAAATATAATTATAAGTGACAGATATATGAAAATATTATCAGCAGCAGAAGTTTGGACAATCACGTAAGTCTTTAATGGAGTGTTTAAATAGATACATATTTAAGTCTATATAAAGATTCGAAAGGCCAGCTATCCGATTTACAAACAACTATTTAACCCACAAAATCATGATTGTTCTCCAAATCTCATGGTTCTGAGTATGAATATTGGGGATGGGGTATGCAAAACCTCATAAAAGTTGGATATTTTTCTAAGATTCAAATTCCTTAACTTGATAAATCTCGCTTTTCTTGCAACTTTGTGATACCTGGGTATCAAACCATGTCATTACAACTCTCTTAGGCCTTGTAAGTGGCTCTTTTCTGAGTTCCAGCCAATTTCTGAAGTGAGTAACAGCTGGTAATTATCTAATTTAATGCATTCAGCTGCTCTCAACTTAGACAATAAACATCTTAGCTCTTTATTACAACCATGTGTAGAAATATCTGAACACAAGAAAGTAATTATACTACTTCTCGAGGAAGGTATCAGTAATCCTGATTGTATAAGCATAATAGTTTGTCTTATTTATATTTACTTTTACTTAAAGTGATCATAAGGATAGTCTGTCTGGTGATAGACTAGCACTTCTATGCCCATTATAGAAAATTCTAGCATTTTAACATTAGGATGACCACACAATTTATTGATTAAACTATATATCTTTTGACGATGAGAGTGAACTCTATTAATAATTATATCAGGACATGAGGTACAGTCTATAGATAAGATCACCATATTTCATTTCTAGATATCAAAAATTATAAGACATAGAAAGAAATTAATAATTTAATAAATAGATGCATCCTAATTCCTCATATTCTTCTCAGCAGAGAAAGGAAAAGCTGTATCCTCCATGTTTAGCAAATACAGTTTTCTGTATCACAAAAACAAAAACAACAAGAGCTTTCAGTATTTGAAAACTTAGAAAAGTTTTTAAAAGTTATTTCACAGCTGTTTTTCATGGGTTGAGGAATCTTTTAAATCTAGAAGCAAGCTTTCATATTGGAATTAAACAAGTTTTTCTTCTTAGAAACAAGACAAATGCCTCTTTCCCCTCTAGTGACAAGAAAGAAAGGAGGACTGGGGAAGGGAGACTTGACTGAGTTTTTCTGCACCCTAGAGCCTCAGCGTTAAAAAAACTCATAAAACCATTCAGTGTAATAGTATTTTTGTGGGGGGAAAAGGCATGTGAAAGGGTAAGAAGTATAGTAATGATTTTATAATCACTGATCACAACTGAAAAATCCTGTGTGTTTTTGGCTTATCTTCCTCTCGAATCATTGCAATGGATATTTAAAATATTTCACATTATACTGAAAACTCTTCTCCCATTATTCCCCATTCTTATTTCTCAGGAAAAATGACTTAGAAGAAAGAAAAAACCCTCAGTCTTTTACCCATTTGAGAAAATTATTTTAAGATAGTATTATTTGAAGACTAGTAAAATATAATTAATATCACCATTGTTATTAGAATCTGGACACTTCTATGAGTCTCTTTGTACTCATCTAATGGTTATGAAATTTCTCCTTTTGTCATGATTTTTCTCATTGATGTTATGAGCAGAAAAATTAAAAATCTTAATTTTAATGGTTTAATAAAATTAAAAAAATATTTAAAGGTTTTAATGCTTTATTTTGCTTCTGTATGATCCCTCTGCTGATTCCATTCTTTGTCTACTTTCTTATTATTTCAGTCATTTTTAGCATGGATAAATAACTGGTAAGTGATACTGAAATGAGTTCTAGGATGATAAAATTGAAAACTATTTTAAATTTCTTCTTTGTTTTTTGGAAGACTTCTAGTAAATGATAAAAGCCACAATATATCAACTCTTATACTCATTAGGATTGCTCCAATAAAAATATACAAAATTAAAATGAGTCCAAAAGACTCTGATGACAAGAATTAAAGGTGAAAGTTTGATGTCACCCTACTTGGAAAAGAGATATACTAATGATATGTTAGATATGACCAAATATTAAAGATGTAGGAATATGTATGGCAGAGGAATGAGCAATAAACCCTAGCTCTGCACTGATGACCATTAGAGAAAATATAACTGTAGTTTCTTCCAGTATTTCTTGACTTATTGAATGCTATGTCTTATTTGTATTTGTAACTGTTTTCTTCATTTATCTACCAGGTCTGTAGGTTATTTGGTGGTTGTTGCATTTATCATTTTATTTACAAGATTCAGCATATGAATGTAGTAGCTCCATAGAAATGAGAAGAATAAACATCAACTCTATTCTTGAGTCTTATTCAGTAACTGAATAGACATACGGTTGTCTCCCTTGGAGATAAGAATAAATGTTATAGTCAACTGTGAGAGGGAAAGAAAAGACAAGGTTAATATTTGAGACATTACTTCCAGTATTGGCCGACTAGAAGTCCAGAGCACTCATCACCCTTACAAAGACAGCCAAGACAATTTTTAAACCTACATTTTTTAAAAAAGTAACTGATATAAAGTGCTGGAGTTCATAAGAGGAGTAACAGACAACCTGGTGAGCCCAGAAACTCAGGATGGCCACATAGAGAATGCAAGGAATCACTGGGCCTCCACCACCTCACCCCAAACCAGGATTAGCTAGGAACCAGAAGGTCCTTCGTCCCATAGTGAGGAGATGAGCAAAGGGTCCCAGCAGCCCCCATTGACACCTTGGACAAATACAGATCTCTCCACTGGGGTCCCCTGCAGTCCTCACAGACACTAAGCCCAGCTGAGGTTGCTGCCTGGAGTCCACACAGCTGTGCTCCTCAGGGAAGGAGCCAACACTGGGTCCTGCCACCCCTGTGGCCAGAGCTGCTACTGCACTATGCCATTTTGGAAGTGGAAATACCACTGGAGTGTGTCTTGCTCTGGGGTTGATTAACCATGGCTCCTCTTCATCCTTGAGTCTAAGCCCTGCTGGAGCACCCCAGCCCAGAGGCTCAACATCCCCAAGCTAAGCTGTTACACCATTCCCATGGGGCCAAACGTGGGTGGAGCTGTTTCTCCTACCCCTTCCCATTGCCTCCTTGGGCTAAAGCTGAAGCAGTTCTCTGCCTCCTGGGAAAACAGTACCTTGTCTGTCATAGCAGCCATGCCTCATGGCACCTAACTTGAAGCCCTGTCTTGCATCTCAGGAAACACATCTTGGCTGCCCGGAGTGGTAACACACCCCTACACCTAAACTGAAGCAGTGTCTTGCACCCCAAGGAAAAGGCACCTAGACTCCCCAGAATAGCCATGCCCCCCAGATCTGAGCTGAAGCAGCACATTGCCTGGGGAACTCGTACCCTAGTCTAGCTGAGCAGCTGCATATCCCAGGGCTGAGCTGATGTGGTACCCTCTGTCGAGCTACCCACAGTAACTGAGCTGACACCCCGCTCCGTGGCCAAACAATTCTATTATCCTGTTTTCCTGGAACTGTACTAGCACTCTAGATTCTAAGCTGTTGAGACACACTTTCCTTGGAAGTAGAGTAATGGCTGTGCAGTTTTCTGCCCCCAAAGGCTCAAAGAACAGCTGTGTTCTGACGTCTGGGGTACTGCCTGCTGTAGCATCTGGTGTTACAGACTCTAGGACACTGCTGAGTCTAACCAATGCAGGGTCTAGAGTCATGACTACATGGACTGTCATTTCATGGGACCCAATTTGCCACTGAGCCCTATGAGCTCTGTTTCCTGAATTACAGTCATGTCTTATACCCTGTGCCCAAACCTGCAGAGCACCTCCTCTTCCCTGGATTTGGGCCAATGCTGTGCCCTGCCACCCAGGAGTAGAATCACAGCTACAACTCAGGGCCCTGGGTTCAAGCTTCTTGGAGCTGCTTCATTGCCTCAAGAGTCACAGATCCTGACTCTGTGGGCAACCCACATGCAATCGTGAAACAGAGAGTGCATCTGCACCCCAAGGCCCAGGGGCCACATAGGTTTGTGAAACTCTGAATCTGAAACTCTGGCCCCACATTGCTCTGAGCACCTGCCCCTGGAACCAAGTGTTGCTGCAGCAGTTTGTAAGTGTTGTCAGACCTGACACAAACTTGGGCCTCTCCATGAAATCTCTCATTGTGAGGAAAATGAGACTAGCAGGACTCCAAAAGCCTGTGACACTGAGGACATTAACAACCTACATAGGACACAGACAGGTAATTTTCCAGAAGCTGGAATGTGTGGAAAGTCATGTGATGGCATGATAGCTGGGTGGAGAGCCAGTTTCTGTCATGGCTTAAGGTTATTCAATTGGTCAGCCAGATATGGATATATTTTAACAAAACATGGACATTCAAATATAAAATTAGGCAGGAGGCTTTATAAGGAGCCTGTGCATGTGAAGGCCCTGAACTTAATGACTTCTGTTTGCCAGAATCTGCAGAAAGAAAGAAAATCTATACCTGGGTTTCCTAGAAAGCAGACCCTGAGGCAAAAGTAATATGCCATTGCTTTTCTAGGGAGTAAAGTACCAGGGAAGCAAAAGGATAGAAAAGGGAAGTGAACCAGAGGAGGAAGAAATATCAATAAAGTATCCATTGCTGAACTGACTACTGCTTAATATGAAGCATGATTGGTTGCTCACACTCAAGGGTCCAACCTAGTGCATCTCAGGGAGTCCTTCTGAGAACTATGCAAATAAACTCCAGTGCAGTTCCAGATATCTATTGCAAACAAATCCCAATGCAGTTTCAGATATCGCCTAAGACCAAATCTCCTAAGCAACGAAAGCAAAAGTGTTCCACTGGTCCCACTGATTAAAAGTTTACCCCATATATTGGACTTCTAGGTAGTGCACAAATGGTACCTCTGATAACCAAAGCTTTAGCATCAGTAGGAAGTCCTGGGCATGATGTAAGACATGTACCTTCTCAAGAATGGTTGTACCCATAGAGGTTGATGAGAATTCAAACAGAATTGATTAACATGATATGCACTTGACTTGGAACAAAAGGGCAAAAAGCCTGGAGACGGTTGAGATCTAGAGGATCTGAAATAGCATATAAAAGAAGTCATACACAGGGGATAAACTTACAGAAGAGATTAAGTATAATCAATAAAACATGGTACCTTAGAAAATCTAAGTTAATAATCTAGGGCAGAAATGAAAGAACAGATTCTAGACTATTATTTACATGTCAAATCAAAGAGGTAGGGTGTAAGTACAAAATCATAAAATTATAATTCATATAATTGAATAATTGCATTCATCTAGCTTAGGAGATATCTGGATAACATGTCCCGATGGGTAGCAGAGTGCCTGAAATATAATAGATACCCAGTAAATAGTTCTGAAAAAATAAAGGCAAACACAACAGAAATAATACATAATTTACTTTTATAGTTATTTTGAATTGTGACATGCATAGAAGTAAAATACCTTCTATTTCTCTTTTCTACAACATATCAGGTTTATCCTGTAGGCTCAATATACTTTTGATTGATATAACATACTCATTCAAGGGCAGTGATGAAGAAATATGTCTATTCATTCACTAAACATCTGCTTCCTATTGGTAAAATTTTAAATTTTATTCTTCCAAATGTCTGCTTTAGAAAAATATCTTTGTTATGATAGAGCATCTTCCAAAACCATAAAAATACTTTCAACTGAGAAAATGAGAACTGTTTATGGCATTTTTCACTTGCAAATAAAAGAAACCATCAGCTAATATTATGACAATTGGTATTGTATTGTCACTGAAAATAAAATTCATGATTCAAGATATTTTCTTTAAATCTTGTATATTATCTGGTTCCTGGTTGGCATGCCTCCTTTTCTCATATTTAGAAAGCAGTTGTACTAAAACATAAGTATATTAAAACATCAAAATAATAATGAAAATGGTGGTTAGTTCTTTGGTCTGCATGAGAAATTAAGAACATCACAAAAACAACAGAAGGGTGGTCTTATCTGTTGACTGGCATAAAGCTGTAACTGTTTTCAGGGACAGATGGTCCTCATTAAGCTTTATCTATTAGAAAATAAGCTTCATAATGATAGCTTCTATCACATGGCACCATTACATAAGATGTTTGAAACATTACTGCAATTTAAATAGGCTCTTAAATAGGTCAACTTTCCTTAACGACAAATATAGGAGTTTATATTTGTGTTATGTCCTTCAGAACAACCGTATTTTCTGTATTTGCTACTTAGACATATTCTTGAATGAGGCCAAAGCTGATTACTTATGCCCAACATAGGTCAACTATTTCACACAGTGAAAATACTTATTTTTAATAGATGTTATTATTTAACTCACTTTTAGGTTAACATAAAAATTGAATGAAGAGAGATTTTTTCCCTACATATGCATGACTCCTCACTTAGCAATATCTCACACCAGAGTGGTACATTTTTCAAAATGGCTGAACCTACAAAGACATATTGTTCTTACCCAGAATCTAGTTTCTTACCCAGAATCTATAGTTTACATTTCTCTATAGTTTATTGATGTTGTACATTCCATGTTAATGGGCAAATTTATAATCACACAGATCCACCATTATGGTATCATATAGAGTAGTTTGAGTACTTTCACTGCCCTAAAAATCCTCAGTGCTCTGCCTATTCATTCCTCCCTCTCCTCAACCTCTGAAAACGATTGATCTTTTTACTGTCTCCATAGTTTTAACATTCCCAAATTGTTATATATTTGGAAACCTATAGAATGTAATATTTTCAAATTGGCTTCTTTCACTTAATAATATGCATTTAACTTTCCTCTATTTTTTTATGGTTGAATAGCCAGAATTTTAGTGCTAAATAATATTCTATTATCTAGATGTACCACAGTTTATTCACCTGCTTCAAAGCACCTTGGTTGCTTCCAAGTTTTAGCAATTATGAATAAAGCTGTTATAACCAATTATGTGCAGGATTTTGTGTAAACATGCTTTCAATTACTTTGAGTAAATATCAACTAGAGTGATTCCTGGATCATATAGTAAGAATATGTTTATCTTTGTAAAAATCTGCTAAATTGTCTTCCAAAATAGCTATACCATGTTGCATTCCCACCATCAATGAATGAAAGTTCCTTTTGTTCTACATCCTTGCCAGCATTTGTGTTGTCTGTGTACTGAATTTTGGACATTCAGTATAGAGTAAGTATCACGTTTTTTAATACTCATTTTTCTGCTGAGGGAATTTGTTACTATGAGACTTGCCTTACAAGAGTTCCTGAAAGGAGCATTACATATGGAAAGGATGGACCATTACCAGTCAAACACACTCAAGTACACAGACCAGTGACACTATAAAGTAGCCACACCAAAAAAAATCTGCATAATAACCAGCGCATATCATGATGGCAGGACAAATTCACACTTATCAATATTAACTTTGAATGTAAATGGGCTAAATGCCTCCAATTAAAAGGCATGGAGTGGCAAGCTGAATAAAGAAGCAACATCCAATTGTATGGTGTCTTCAAGACACCCATGTCACATGCAATGACACCCATAGGCTCAAAATAAAGGGATAGACAAAAATCTACAAGCAAATGGAGAACATAAAAAGGCAGGGTTGCAATCCTAATTTTAGACAAAAAAGACTAAACCAATAAATAAAAAGAGACAAAGGTAATTACATAAAGATAGAGGGTTCAATTCAACAAGAAGACCTAACTATCTTGAATATATATGAACCCAACACAGGAGCACCTATAATCATAAATCAAGATCTTAGAGACCTAAAAAGAGACTTAGATTCCCACACAATAGTAGGGGGAGACTTCAGCACTCCCTCTGATAGTATTAAACAGATGATCAAGACAGAAAATTTACAAAGATATTCAAGACCTGAACTCAGCGCTGGAGCATATGAACGTAATAGACTTCTATAGAACTTGCCATTCAAAAACAAGAGAATATACATTATTCTCATTGTTACATGGTACATACTGTAAAATCAACCACATTATTTCAACCACATCACCAAATATAAAACAATGTGCATCAAATAAAAGAAAAAACTGAAATCATACCAACCACACTTTACTACAGTGGAATAAAAATAAAATTTAATACAAGGAAATTGCTCAAAATCATACAAATCACATGAAGATTAAACAACCTGCTCTTGAATAACTATTGGGTAAATCATGAAATTAAGGCAGAAATCAAGAAGTTCCTTAAGTTGAAAAAAGAGAGAAGATTCAAATAAATACAACTAGAAGTGATAAAGGGAATACTACCACTGACCCCACAGAAATACAAATAACCCCCAGAGACAACAATGAACACCTCTATACACAGAAAAGCCAGAAGAAATGAATAAATTCCTGGACCCATGCATTCTACCAAGACTGAACCAGGAAGAAATGTAATCCCTGAACAGATCGATAATGAGCTCCAAAATTGAATCCGTAATAAATAGCGTATCAACCAAAAAATGAGCAGGACAAGACAGATTCTTAGCTGAATTTTACCAGATGTACAAAAAAAGGCCTGGTACCATTTCTACTTAAACTATTTCAAAAAGTTGAGGAGGAGGGACTCCTCCCAATCTAGTCTATGAGGCCAGTAACATCCTGATACCAAACCTGCCAGAGATAACAACAACTACTTCCGGCCAATATTCTTGATGAACATAGATGCAAAAAATTCTGAACAAAATACTAGAAAACTAAATCTAGTAGCACATCGAAGAGCTAATCCACCACAATCAAGTAGGCTTCATCCCTACTTCAAACTTATACTACAAATTACACCAACTTCAAACTATACTACAGGGCTACAGTAACCAAAACAGCATGATATTTCTACTAAAACAAACATGAACACCAGTGGAGCAGAATAAAGAGCCCAGGGATAATGCTGCACACCTAGAACCATTTGATCTTTGACAAAGCTGACCAAAAACAAGCAATGGGAAAAGGACTTCCTATTCAATAAGTGGTGCTGGGATAACCTGCTAGCCATTTACTGAAGATTAAAACTAGACCCCTTCCTTACACCATAATCAAAAATCAACTCAAGATGAATTAAAGACTTAAATGAAAAGCCTAAAACTATAAAAATTCTGGAAGATAACCTATGAAATGTAATTCTGGACATAGGAATGTGCAAAGATTTCATGACAAAGATGCCAAAAGCAGTTGCAACAAAAGCAAATATTGACAAATGGGATTTTGTTCACAGTAAAAGAAACTATCAAGAGAGTAAATAGACATCTACAGAATGAGAAAAAATATTTACAAACTATAGTTCTGACAAAGGTCTAATTAATATCCAGAATCTCTAAGGAACTTAAACAAATTTAAGAGCAAAAAAAAAAAAAAAACCATTAAAAAGTGTGCAAAGGACATGAACAGACACTTCTCAAAAGAAGACCTACATGCAGCCAAAAAGCCTATGAAAAAAATGCTCAATGACACTAATCATTAGAGAAATGCAAATCAAAACCACAATGAGGTATCATCTCACACCAGTCCAAATGGCTATTACTAAAAAAATTAAAAAATAAATAGCAGATGCTGGCAAGGATGCAGAGAAAAGGAAACACTTATACACTGCTGGTGGGAGTGTAAATTAGTTCAGCTAGTGTGGAAAGCAGTGTGGCAATTCCTCAAAGAACTTAAAACAGAATTACCATTCAACACAACAATCCCATTATTAGGTATATAGTTAAAGGAATATAAGTATCTTTCTAACATAAAGACACACACATATGTTCATTTCAGCACTATTTACAATAGCAAGGACATGGAATTAACCTAAATGCCCATAAATGGTACACTGGATAAATAAAACGTGATAAATACACACTATGGAATAGTATGAAGCCACACAAAAGAACAAGATCATGTCCTTTGCAGCAATGTAGATGGAGCTGGAGACCATTATCCTTAGCAAACTAATGCAGGAACAGAAAACCAAATACTGCATCTTCTCACATATAAGTGGGAGCAAAATAACGAGAACACATGGACACAAGGAGGGGAACAACAGACACAAGGGCCTACTTGAGGGTGAAGGGTAGGAGAAAGGAGAGGAACAGAACAAATACCTATCAGGTACTATTTCTAGTACTTGGGTGATGAAACAATCTGTACATCAAACTTCCATGACCTGAATTTACCTATATTAACAAACCTGTACATGTACCCCTAAACCTAAAATTAAAATTAAAATAAAAAATAAAGTCAAGGTGTGCATTTTTCATATGCTGCAAATTTTGCTTGTAAATATTTTCCATTTTACAAGTTGTATATGTTCATTGTAGAAAAAATAAAATACAAACAAAAAGAAAATTAAAGTCAGCTGTCTCCATACCTGTATTGTCACTGTAATAGTATATTACATATTTTTTAATCAAAAAGCTACTATTAAGAAGGGGAAACAGCAAGGCATACAGTTGTAACACATAATTGTATTATACATTTCCAAAATAAGACTACAATTCTGAGCACAGAAATAACTCATACTAATTAATAAGAAATATTTAAACAATCCAATAGACAGTTGGGCAAGAAACTTGAATTGGTATTTCACAAAGAAACTATCGAAATTGCCAATAAATATGAAAATGATTTCAGAATAATTAGTCACCAGGGAAATTAAATTAAAACCACAATGAAATATTCAACACATTCTTCAAAATGGCTTAAATTAAAACTGATACTGCAAAGTATTGACAAAAATATGCAACTACTAGAGCGCTCATACACTATTGATGGATCTATATATTAGCATGACTCTTTTAGGAACTTCTTCGTTTTCATCTAGTCAACTTGATTATATTCATAACCTATGACTTAGCCTTCTACCCCTGGGGTAGGTACCCAGTAGAAATGCATACATGTGTGTACTTCAAATATAAGAATGCTTGTAGCATAATCATTCTTCGGAGCCAAAAGGTAGAAACAATCAAAAATTCTCAGAGGTATACGTTCTTTGACAGCTTCTTAGGGCAACCTTTCTCAAATTTCAGTGTGCATCAGAATAACCTGATAGTTATTAAAACACATATTACTGAACCCTAACTCCCAGACTGCATCGAGGCGCAAATTCTCCTTCGACCGAGCCTTTCTTTTCTCCTCCCTTTTGTTCCCTTCTAGAGGGAATAAAGTCACATGGTTTATATGGTGTTGGTTTTTGGTTTCAGTCTGTTTCTGGGGAAGTCCAACTTGAAAAGCAAGTTTGTTACTTTTTTTGTAGTTGTTTTATTCTAAACACATTTATTTTTACTTCTAAATTTGAGGTTGTTTCTGTGTTTCTCTTTTGATGTAACTTTCTAATTTCACTATTATTACAAAATAATGTGTCCTACACGCTTTCACTTTCTACCAGATTTTCTATCAGATTTTCGACCTACTACATGGAAATGGAAAGACTGATAGGATAATTAGGAAATGTTTATACTCTCTATATAATGTGTAGCATCTAAAATAGATCCACTAAATTAACCTTATGTAACATATTATAGTTATTTTTACTTTGTCTACTTGTTAAATAAAACTCTGCAAAAATGTGTCTAATGTCTTTAACCATTATGAATACTTGTTTCTTCTCAATCATACAGCAGTATATTTTGCATATTTAATATAATATTGTTTGTTGCATAATTTTTTATTTATTACGTATAATTTTACTATAGATTTTGTCTTTGACTTACAAGAAATAGGTTTTTGTTTTTCCTTTTATTTTGGGGTATGTTAGTAATGGGTAGTATAGTTTCATGCAGGTGTTTTAGTTTTGTTATTTATAGCTTCCTCCTTTCTGGGATTTTGCTACCTCAATTTCTAGCTTGGCATCTGTAACCATCATCATCTGACACTTCAGTTTAATAAAACCATAACTGACTACTTGCCTTCTAGCACTCAGCATCCTAAAGGTGGTAAAATACTCTGAGTATTAGAGCCACACACATGTGGATCTCACCCAGTGAAGTTCCCTTTTTAAACAGTCAGGCCTTCAGTTTATGCCTGCTTTGGGTTGCTCTTCACTGCCTTTGGACAGGTTATTGTTTGGGGGTTTTCTTTTTATTGGGAGTAGGGGAACTAGGTCCAAAGTTTATCTGAGGTGTCTTATCTCCTTGTGAGTGCTACAACAGAAACTTCCTTGTATTAGTATATTTTTAAATAACAGAAGATCTTTATTTTGGTCTAAATGTACTTACATTTTCAAAGATATATATGTAGACTTCCCTACGTAAGTGCCAAAATAGCGACACTTAAACCATAATCTCTCCACAGTTCTTACTAAAATGTGCCATTTAATTTTTCAAGCAGCCCACAGGTTCCCTCTCCATAGGATTCAGATATCAGAACAGAGGTTTTTGGAGGAATAATCAGGTAATATGGCAAAAGCAAAAGCCCTCCTACTCAAACATCAAGTGTGTGTTAGCTGGATAAATCTATCTTTATCACTCTTTGTGGGATTAAAGTCAATTACTCATTAATACAAACTTAAAGAATGTAAGTATGCCATGCGACAATCCCATTAACTTATTTTTGTAGTTCATGATTATATTTTTTGATTATCCAAATACAGGAGTAACAGAATTTTTTTAAAGTCTATGTGCATGAGTTTCTCTTTGTAAAATTTTAATCATAAAATTTTAATCGTGAAGTTTTAAAATATGGAAAATAAAAATGATGATAGACGGACAGTTTTAAACTCATCAACTTGATTTTGGACATAATTTTAAATAAGATGTTAAAAGTATAGTTGAAGATTTTCATTCCTTCCCAGACTGTCCTCCTCTTCTTAGTGCTGAAATTGATTTGTTTTCCCTAAATGAAATATTTATATTTTTGCTATATGCATATAACTAGCACAATAAAGTTACTTTAATCTTTTGTCATCTCAATCTTTTCTTTTCTCTTATTATTTTGTCACTAGTTTCACAAATATTTCCATAGCACTCAATCAAAAACTTAGATATCTAGTTACAAATATTTCAAATTATTTATTTTTACAACTTTATCAAAGTGAGAAAGCTTCCATCTATTCCTGGTTTTATGAGAAGTGTTTTGTCAGGAATATATGCTGAATTTTATTAATCTTGTATGCATATTTAATCTGTTAATGGGACAAATCTAATTTATAGACTTATTACCATTAAAACATTATTAAACATATGATAATTTATAAGTATTTGTTCATTTATATCTTAATAGTTAATTTATAATTCAAGCTTCTATAATTGTAATTTCTTTACAAATTATTCAACTCCAGTTTCAAAGCATCAGTGGCCTCAAAAAATGTTTTTGGAGAAGTCTGCATATTTCGATATTACCAGGAATCATTTAGAGATTTAAATTTTCTATCCTAGAAAATTTGAAATTGTTAAGCATTAGCTTTAAAATGATCTGAACCTGTTGCATTTTTGTAGGCAGATTTGTTATTAGTGATTCAATGTCTTTATTATGATAGGTCTTTCTTTTTAAATATTTTGCTATTTAAAGTTTCTAGAAAATCTTGCATTTTGTCTAGGTTTTCAATAGATTGAACTAAAAATTTATATCATATTTTAAATTTTTCAAATGTGTACCCTATTACCCATTTGTTTGTCATATTATGTATTGATGCTTTGTTCTTTTCCTTTCTTTAATAATCAATCATGCCAGATGGCTCTATTTCATAAGCTTTTTCAAAGAATAAGTGTGGTTTATTGTTACAAACCTACTCTTTTATTACTGTTTCTTGAACTTATTCGCCTACTTGCATCTCCTCTTTCCATTTTCCTTGAGTTTCTAGACAATTAGTAAAACAAACAAACAAACAGCAAGCAAACAAACTGTACCAAATCTCAGTGGTCTAACACCATACAAGTTTGTTTCCTGCATACCTCACAGTGTGATGTGTGTTGGTAGGGCTCTACACTGCGCAGCCATTCAGGCATCCTGGCTCTTTTCTTTTAATGACACTGTCATCTTCCAGGTTTTCAGGGCACTCTGAGGCCTGTTAACATTGAGGCGGGGGAAGGAGAACACCAGAAAACTCAATGCCTGTTCCCACCTACCTTGTCCTAGCCATGAATGATAAGTCTGTTTGTGTAGTTACCAATATCCCTTTTCTGTCTTCTCACACATGGATCATATTTATCTTTCACCAAGGGAAAAAAATCTAAAATTTCATCCAGCCACTAAATCCAGCTTAATATTTATAGTCTCTGGGTGAAAGGCAGTCTTTTCCATCAGATTTATAGTGACTTCTCATTTTCTCATGATCTATGATCTAAACAACAAGTTACATATCACCTGTTTAATGGTGTGTTAGGGACAAGATAACAGTAACAGACACTTCCACTTGGTAGAGGAAAGACTGGAGACACACACACTCACAGCAATGCTGGAATCCTGCTGGGAGGATGAAATAAAAACCAACTGCCATATAAACGTGAGAGAACACTGATTCTGCTTTCTAGGAAAAGCATCCTTGTGTAGGCTTTGGCCATTTATGTGGCCTTTACTTCCAAAATCTTGGAGGGTTTTCTTTATCCATATCCTCAATGTAATATCTGAAGTGGGTGTTGTGGAACATGATGTTCTTCTGGCTACATGGTCTTTGCAGTTCCTCATGCAAGTTTGGGAGTTCATTATTTGAGTTTAGGCTTGAACCATAAAGGCTTTTTATTCCAGATCAATGGCTTCTTTACCAATACAATTTTCTCTAACATAATAGCTTCTGAATTATTCATTTCTAAACATTTTTTGTGCTGGTATTGTGAAAAACATTTTTTGAATATTTTTTTCTAAACTTTAAGTGGTAGGGACTATGTACAAAGGTCTGCTGTGTACAGAGGGTTACAATAAGGACCACATAAGCCATTTTTCCCACTTCATAGGCAGTGTGCCTCAGAATGAAGCCATCACAGATGAAGACAAAGATAAATCTTCTGATTCTGGAGATCGGAAAGACAAACAGCTCTGATGAAATTATTTTATCCACTGGACCAAGTTTTGTCTGAAGCGATATAAACCATGTGACTTTATAGTTTTATAGAATAATTTCTTGATTGTTTTTTCTTTCAAGTGAATTTCTGGTACTTACAAAATAAAACAAAACCAAAAACAAGAAAAGGAAAAAGCTCTTAACAATGGAAAAAGAAAATTATAGTTTATGTAGTCTCCATTTTAAATAGAAACACAGTAAAAATATTGATTAAGCTGGTTTCGATAGAAAATAACAAAAACAAAATATATTGACTGATGCGACATTTATTCTTCCTTTTCCAGCTTTCTTGTTTACACTGAAAATAATGATCAGCAGTTTATATAAAATAAAAGTTGGCCAAAGATAAGTGAGGTATAGAGGAACATTGTACTGGAAGAGAGCAGTAAAATGGTCAAAAAATTAAGAAATACTGTGGAACATTGTATGATTTATCATTAGACAAAATAATAAACTAAATCAAGCAATGAACATATTTTGCCATGAGGAATTTGTTTACATTTGCTTACTTAATGGTTTCTTGATATATTATGGAAAAAATTATAGAATAAGATTTAGAGTATAGAGAATATAGTCTTATAATAATTTTGCAATGAAAATAGCAAACTAAAGAATTAGGGTTCTCTATTACAGGTGAGACTTTTAAAAAAAATATATGGTAAGTGTGGCATGTGTACAAAAAAAAAAATACATTTTAGCTTTTATAGGATTTACCCATGTTTTAAAACACCCATATAACATAAAATTTGAGAAATTTCAGTGGCTATGTTTTGCTCTTCTAAATGAACATTGACAGGATAATTACCAATTATCATTAGACAAATTATATCAATAAGCTTTTATAAGAAAAGGAAATAATTTATCCTAAGAAACACTTCTCTCCAAAATAAAATGGCACAAAATTTAGAGAGATTTGAAGATGATGAGAACATATGCCAAATAATTAAATCATTAAGAAATAATCAGGTAATCACATTTTTTTCTGTTAAAAAAACTGACATATTTTCTTGAAATAGAAAAATAGATTATCCTTTAAACAAAATGTAAAATTGACAATGTTTATTTGTAAGTCTGACTTTTAGTCTATGAACAGAAAAAAACAAGGTTTAGGTTAAAAACAATGAAGATTAACAGAAAATAAGTTTAATATCAAATAAAATGCAAATACTTTTGGCAAGAGAAATTGTATTTGCCTGTATTCTGAAACATTCAAGTGTTTTGGCCTTTCTTATCTTTCTTATCTTTAATTGTCAAGTACCAAGGGCGGTTCTCATTATGTATTCGTGATATGTAGTTAAAGATAATGTCGAACAACCAAAAGGAGTGTGAGAATCTTTACACTTAGGCTAACATTTGGAAATGCTACCAACTGTTCTCATTTTACAATAAAGGGAAAAAAATAGCTCAAAGGCAAACTGTAAATACAGTAATTTCAAAAATATTCACAATAAAATCGTTTGATGTGTTTGCACTTTTTCGTACTGGCTTGCAGTGTAGCCAAAATTTGGCAACTCCCTAAGGGAAATTTTGAACGACACTATTATTTTTGTTTTATTAAAACATATTACAATGTTTTACCATAGAAGTTATGTAGGATGTTTAAAATATAGCCATCATTTTAGTATGTTTTGTGGTATTATAACAGAATACCACACACTAGTTAATTTATAAAGAAAACAAAAAATCTTACATTTTTGGAGCAAGAGTATGTGAGAGTAAGAGAGCAGGATGGGGCTGAACTTACTTTTATGACAAACCCACTCTCGCAATAACTAACCCATTGTCATAATAAGGATGTTAAATCATCCTTAAAAGTCTCTCAAACATTACACCTTTCAGCACTTTTGCATTGGAATTAAGTTTCCAGCAAATGCGATTTGGGGGATGCATTCAAACAATAGCACCCACAAACTCAGTTTTGTGAAATATTAAATAGAAGAAACACTAACCAAAACAGAGATAATTTAAATTTCTGTTCATTTTAAATTTAGCCTGCTAAGAGATTTTAATGTTATTTATTGAATATTTATACATAATTATGTGCATGCAATTATGTATTTGTATATACATACATGATATACACATCTATATATCTAGATGTGAAAGAGAGTGAGAGAGACATGCAGAGACAGAAACAGAGAGACACAGAGAGAGAGAGAGAGACAGGAGAGACTCCTAACACAAGACCACAAAATGCAAGTAAATTTTATAGTTAAGGAAAATGTCCTTGTTAATTAAAATTCAAAACTGTAATAATCGGGCTAATATCAGATCACTAGAAGATATCAACATAGTATACCTACATTTCAACTAGTTTTTCTCCATATATTAAAATATTTTTAATAAATTTGAATTCATGATAGGTGTTTAGCACGCTATGAATATTGCATTCCAGTCCTTTGATGTTCAGAGGAAAAAAAAACAGCGAAATTACCTTACTAAGGATTCAAAATATTTGAATGTATAAGTCATGATGAGTATTTGACCCATCACCATAACATTATAGGTAGGTCATTACGCATAAATAAAAGAACAGTTAAAAAGAAGCCAAGAAAGCAGATGCTAAGCTTCATTCAATACAAACTCCACTTTGCCATTATTTTCCAAAGCAATCTAAATGTCAAATTTTGACACCAAAATTGGTACCAAGTAAATCGCATAGCACTAAACTGCAAAGTGGCATGCAAAATTTAGAACAGTAGGTTGTATATAATTAGGAGAGAGTTTGTGCTTCTAAATATAAAAGTCCTACTTTCAGCATGAGGAAACAAAACCGTTTGGAAGACAGCAGTCTGGCTGCATTCTTTAAAGACTCTTAAGAAAAAACATAAGGGCAAGAGATAAAACATGAATGCTCAGTTAGGAGAAACAGGCTTTTCACAGGCAAATGTGAGAGCTCATTAGTAGAATTAATCAGAGAATGCTGTTAGATTTTGTTCCTTTTTATTTATAAATATTTTGTCTACCTTTCTCCCAAAAGAATTTATAGGTTTAAAGTAGAGTCATGTAAAATATAAAAGACTTGAATTTCTAAATTTTTTGAACATTCTACTTATTCATTCATATATTTGTTCAACTAATAATTCTGAGCATTTATAGTTAACTAGTAGCTTAAGTTCTTAGAATACAGAAATAGAGAAGGAAAAACTCTCTGTTCTCTTAAATACTAGTGAGGGAGGCAGATGATAAACAAATAAAAACATAAATGCATACTAAAATGTCAATGCTGTGATAAAAAGTAAAGCAGAAAAACATGATTATTGTGAGGATAATTCACAAAGGGTAATACTCAAGCCTGTTCTGAGGTGGTGTCATTTGAGCAGAAGCCCGAATTAAATAAGGGCATGAGCCATGCAAAGATGCGAGAGAAAATAATGCATGAAGATAGAACGGTGAATTCAAAGACCCTGAAGAAGAAATGCACTGAGTTGTGTTGCTAGGAAGCAAATAGTGGAGAGATGAGGTTATACCCATTTAAAGGCTGTTAACAATTTTTTGCAAGAGATGAAGGAGAATTGGGTTAGCATCACAGCAGTGGAAATGATAATAATTAGTTAGATTTAGAGTATAGTTTGAAACCTGAGGCAACAGTAAAGGCAGATCAGTTCCATGTGGCCTGAGAGGGAAAGAGCTAAGTCAAGGATGCTGTCAGTATAATGGTTTGACCTGCAAGGTAAATAGTGGGGCCATTATTGATACTGGGAAGATAAGTGAGGGGCAGAACAAAATGTATTGGATATTCTCAGTTTGAGATGCCTACTAGATAATTATTTAGTGATATAAAGAAAGCAGTTGGATATGGGAGTCAGGAACTTGGAGGAGTAGAGTATGTTGAAGGGTGGTGGTGCAGGCTTGGGCTATATATTTGGAAGTCATTGCCATACAGTGCCTATTTAAAACTAGGGGTATACTGAATATTGCAAATCAAGAGAGTACAGATAGAAAGGAAGAAGACACAGAATAGGAGTGTCCATCTGGGAGTGTGAAGTGGAATCAGACAATGTTACTGAGATGGTGCATCCCATGAGATCGATCAGAGGGACTCTAGAAGCAGGTGATGCAGTGAGTGGAATAAAAGGAACAATGAATGAGAGTAGAGTAGCAAGCATCTGTCTATTTTAACAGTATTCACTTTCTCTGTCACAATTTTGCAACTGGTAAAGAATATTTCTTGACACTTAGCAGAACGGGTTATGTTGCCTAGCTCAAGGGCCAGATTCCATCATAGTATAATTTGAGAGTTGTTAATAGGAGCCATGAGCAGAATTATTCCTTCTGTGACCATTCTCCAGGGAATAAAATCTCCACACCTAGGGCTTCTTTGGTGAATAATTACTGCAGGAAAGCATTTCTGTTATTTGGGAAGGGTCACATAAAGCAGCACACAATTTAGTAAAGACTAGTAAAAGAAGCCTCATATTATTTGCTGTGACTTTGGGGGACATGGGAAGTATGTACTTGTGAATGGAAGACAGGAGGTGAATCAGTTAGTGCCAGAAACGCAATATAGTGTTGACCTTGAGCATCCTGGTAGAGAATATATGCCTGGGAAGGAATAACAAAAACAGATTGGCAAGAAAATATTCTGAAGATTTGTAGTATTTAGGATTCTCCACCAGGCTCTCCTCTTCTCCTACCAGACATTTTCCCCCTGCATTCACATCTATTCCTGCTGCATCAAATGTCACCTGTGTGCTCATTATGTGTACCTGTATATTCCAAGCCCAGATATTTTTCATGAACTTGAATAATTATGTGTTTGCTAACTGTCTAGAGAATCTCACCCTCAACACGTCAAAAGTAGAGCTCAGTATTCCTCTGCCTCTTCCCTGCTCTTTTCCATTATCTTTGGAAGGGGCCCAACTTCAATCTCCAGTTTTCAAAACTTAAAACCAGGCGTCATCCTTCACTTTTGGTTTTCTATTTCTCTACACTCTCCCAATCACGACTTTGGTTTGCTGTACTTCCTATGCATATTCTGTCCAAGTATCTCTGTCTTACTTTATATTACTCCCCCTTCTCTTACCTAATAGCACCATCCCATTTTGTCTCCCTGCTCTAGACATGATCCACCTTCTCTCAGTGTTAAATCTAGGTTCTTACATTTAATTATACAACCCTACATGACCTGACCTTTATTGACTACTCTACATTTACATTTGCACTGCCACCTACACATATATACAAAAAACCTTGGAAGACTATGTTTATTGTGCCCAGAGATCATGCAGAAGCCAAGAAAAATAAATTAATTTACTAACAACACTAAAGCATAAAATATATGCTTATAATATGCAAAATGAAAATTAAAAATGTCTGTTTTAGAAATTATTGTATCATTACTTTATTATAAACAACTTATTTAGATACATAAATGGCGTATATTCTAAAAACTAAAGTATAGGAGCTATGATATTTTATCTAAATTTACTTCCATGTAATAAGATTAGAATCTTTATGACAAACTGGGATCATATGCTTTTATTAAAAGTTGTTGAAAACAAAATATACTATCAAAAGATAAAATTAATTGATTGTAAGAAAAAGTAAGTTGCCTTAAACTGTATCCTGATAACTTTATTTTTGGAAATCTGTCTAATCCTTCTAAACCTACCTGAAAAACTATCTCTTTAACCATGTCTGCTTTGAAATCCAATCAGATATAATCACTTCATTTTTTTACTGTATTTTACTTCTAACTCAATTGTAAGACCTACCTTATTCAGCCTCATATTAAAATAATTTTGTTGGCAATATATCACAACAGATGATGTTGTCCTGGAAGACAGCTACTAGGGATTAAAAATATTCGTTTTCACTGAAATACAACAATCTCCTGTTTAATGAAGACTAAATTATTAGAGTGATAAGTTAATCTCTATATTTTAATTAAATCTCTAGTGTAGTGTCATAAGATAATCTCTAGAGTTTTAGTTAAAAAGTATATATCAACAAATGAAAATTTATGTCAATATACACCGTGAGTGTTGGGGGCCGCACCGGGGGTGGTGGAGAATGAAAGAACACACACAAAGACAAAGACACACAGAGAACATGGCGGCCGCGCTGAGAGCCTCCGCCTCACTTTATTTATACTCCATAAACCTCAGGTCAGCAGAAAGAATGCAATGCAAAACAAACTTTCTTTTCCCACATGTAACCTTCTACTCAGTACCTTGTTTCTATATTCTTTCTTATCTACCCGCCTTCTTGGCACCTACGGGAGTTCATTAAAAGTTCAGTTGGAGATACTGTCCTTGAGCCCTATCTATTCTCAGCATACTGTTTTCAAAGGCCCCTGCACGTGAGGCTTACCTCTGTGCTTATTCAGATCATAGCTTCACTTGAAGGAATTAATGACTATAACAAAAGTGCTCAGCATCACCTATTGTATTCTTATTCTTTACATAGATTAAAGTTTCTAAGTATTTGTGGTCATTTTAAGTGGATGTATATGTACACACATATATAAAACACATATATCCAATATATATGTACTGTATCTATATGTATGGTCTTTGATACACATACATATATGCACACATATATACATCAGAATCTATCTCAAAGGGATTTAAAATTGTGGCTAGTGCCCATTTAATAAATTAGTTAAGAAGTTAATGAGAAATGTACTGAGAGTGAGACACAAAAGATATTTTGAATACCATATTTTGTTAAAACAACTTTTAAGTTCTTAACTTTGGTAGAGCAACTTTTTCTGAGTTTACTCAGAATAGTCTGGTCTCATGGTGACAAAACATTTAGTTTATACCTTTCATCCCATATCTTATTTTGAGAACAAATTAAGGGTGTCAGCCATCCTGGCTTACGTTGCACCTAGGCACTCAATTATTTCAATCAAGTTGAACTGGATACTGAAGAAGGTTGAAAATGCTTTTTCCAAGCATATCTTTATATTCTTTTTGCCTGTGTGGCATAATTTAGTCAGAATGTTGCCTAGAGAGAACATGAAAGCTAGATTATCTGTTCAAGTTCTATTCTTCTCTTTTTACAATATGAATTTCAGGAAAGAGTGAAAAAGTTCATAGTGCACAGGCTCTGGGTCCTCTGTGGAAATCTGTCCTGCTGAACCCAGGCATACCTAATTTGTTGCATCTATCATTGTACCCATGAAAGGGTTTAATGTAATGTAAAGAATCATTAAATGTAAATAATTATTAAAATATCATTAGATACCAAAAGTCAATAAGTTTAGAAAGAAATGGAAAATATTATTACCTACATGGATGCTCTGAAAGTTCCTTTCAATGATTTTGATGTACAAAATGATGACAAAGTTTGAGTCTTCCTAATGGTCACACGGGAATTTGGGTAATTTCTTTGAATGCTCTTAAATGCTCTCTACATATGGGGTCTGAACCTAAGTAGAACAATTTGCTTAAAGCAAGAGTTCTTTACCTCGATACTATGAGCATTTTGGGTCAAATAATTTGTTGTGGGAGCTGCACTGTTGGATATTTAACAGCACCCTTGACCTCTACCCACTAGATGTCAGTAGCACTCACTTCCCAGCTGTGACAACCAAAACAGCCAGACATTATCAAATGACCCCTTGAAGATGAAACCATCTCCATTTGAAAATTACTAATTTAAATAAAATCGGGGGTGTTTTACATAATTGTCTCCGAGCAACTTAACTACTTAACTACTATCTATCAAGACAGATACTACTTATATTGACTTTCAAAATATGAATCTAAGAGAAATCCCTAGATATTGAAGAGGAATATTTGGATTAAAATATCTAAAGAGACTGTATCATTTCAATAATACAGTTAATTTTAATATGTGAAGAGTATGAAAAAGTGAACAATTCTCTATGTGTTATATTCATCTATATCTGTTTCTATCTTTAAAATCTGCTTGGCACTGCCTCCATTATGGTTAAATCAGCTGGTCAATTTCTACATTTACAGACTCTGTATTATTATACTCTGAATATTATTTTTGTAGCTTATTTATCTGAATATAGCTAGCCCTCATAGGTTTATTGGAAAGACATATGTGTGTGTATATATATGAATATATACCTATATAATACACATACACATATATATTTGTAATTATATGTGTGTTTATATATATATACACACACACACATCATATCATTCTGTTGCTCCTGACAGTGAATTTGAGCCCAAATACACAATTGTTAGAAAATCATGATGATTTAGCAGTTAAAAATGTGTAAACTTGCAAACATAAATGCAAAGCTCTAGGGGCAGTATAAAGATCATCTCATTACAACTAAGGGATTTAAAAGCAGTGTGAACAAACATCATATATTCTAAAATGATCATGCTCAAACTTCCCAGTGGTAATCATGATAATGCTTTGCTCATTTACCTCAGCCATTTTATCTTTCTACACTGACTGAGTGCAGCATTGGTCTAAGGAGCAGCAGCTGCAAAGATGCATAGGAATTCTCACTTAAGTCTAAGTCAGATATATCACTATTAATAAAATAAATGTAGGTAGATGCCAACTGACCTATACACACAGGGAATTAAAGGAGCATAGAAAAAAAAAAACAAGTAGAATATTGAATTGAATCTTGAAGAGTATAGAGTGTTCTAAGATTACAAGAGGCAAGCATAGAAACTTGAAATTGCATGGCTTGATGGGGACCCACAAGTAGCCCAGTGTGACTGAAGTACAAAGTACATGCTGAACAAACTTTTGGCGATAAGGCTAGAAAGACAGGCGTGACCAGATTGAAAAGAGCCTTTCATCCCATGCAAAGAAATAGAGTTGGTATCCTGTAGGCCTTGAGGAAACACTGAAAGATTCTGAACAGTGGGGTGACGTGGTTTGATTTGTGTTTGAAAAAAATAGATTGCCATAAAACGTGACAGCATGCACAGACTGGTAGTTCTACATGGAAAAGAATGTGAAAAAAGAAAATTATAAACAATGGTAGGGACTCCCAAAGAATACTAATATTTTAAAAGACAGAAAAGAGTAAAATAAGGGAAAAAAGCTTTTCTTTTGAATAAGTATCTGTACTGAGCTCTGTTCTTGCTGATAACTCTTTAAGAACTACATTGTTATAAGGTTAAATAAAATGTATTTGTATAACCCTAGTTACAAACTGCAAGCTACATGCAAAATGACATGACACATAGGCATTGCCACAAAATCATTGCTTTAAAAATATGGGCATAAGCAATATAGTATCTGTGGTTATAAGTAATTCCCTAAATATAAAAGTTTTTATTAAAATATTACTAGGTAATGGAAAAATTGTATTTCATAAAAAGTCTGACATATTGGTCATGGGTATTTGGATGCTGATTAATAATATGTACTTACAATTTCCTTGGGAGGCCAAGGTGGGCGGATCACGAGGTCAAGAGATCGAGACCATCCTGGCCAACATGGTGAAATCCCGTCTCTATTAAATATACAAAAATTAACCGGGTGTGGTGGAGAGTGCCTGTAGTCCTAGCTACTTGGGAGGCTGAGGCAGGAGGCTGAGGCAGGAGAATCACTTGGACCCGGGAGGCAGAGGTTACAGTGAGCCGAGATCATGCCACTGCACTCCAGTCTGGCGACAGACTAAGACTCTGTCTTAAAAAAAAAAAAAATATATATATATATACACACACACACACACACACACACACACACACATACATACACACACACACAATTTATTGGAACATGGATATCTATTATAAATTATAAAAAAGAAAAAGAGAAGAAAATAAATTTTCTAGAACATAAAATATAAACTGTATGAATCATTTCTATAACTACAAGTTTCTAAGTGCTTGTCTTTAAACCTGTTAAAGTTTGTACATTGTTGGTGTTTGGGGTTGCCTCTATGCTAACAATTTAAAAATGAATATGCAATATGTGTGTATGTGTTCACATGTGTGTGTCTAGGATCTTCCTTGATTTACCCACATGCATCTATGTGAGCTTATAAAATCTTCAGTCCCATATTTATAAACATTTTTAATTTTTGTAAATGTCCATTTAATTGGAAATAAATTTTCATGTTATTTTACATTACAGAATATCTCTAGTGATTTTATAAAAGAATGAAGTCTCATGTTTCTAATTAAAGCAAATACTTGTAGAAGAATAAAAAAAGTTACAATTTTTGTTTTAATAGGTTATTTGATATTTTCACAATCAATATAGTAGCTTGTTAACTTATGCATGTAGTAGCAGCATAACTAGAATGATTATACAAACACCTCTAACATGTATTATAGCAAATAAATATACTGAAACAAACAAAAGACAAAAGAAAAATGGGTATATCAGATCTCTTATTTCTCTGATACCTTAATTAACCTTAAATTTCAAAATTTGACAGGCATTCCTTTAAAAAGAATATTGAGTTGGATATACAACGTATTTTTTTTTTGCTATTAATGTTACACATTAGTAGATTTTTATTAATGTCCTCATAAAAATTTAAGCACACTGTTAAAAAGAAACCTCCACACACTAATGGTCTGTTTGAATAGAGAACAATAAGGAAATAATTTGTAACATCACTATTCATTCAAAAGAGAGTTTGTAGAGTTTCTACTGTTCCCAAGAAACATAGTTGTGAAGATGAATAAAACAGTATATAAACTCTCTAGGAACTTACATACGAGTAGTGCTAACAAATACAAAATTACCTCTAAATGAGTACAAATTTTTTATACTGGTGATTTCAATAATGTGGTTTGGCCTCACAGAGCAGAGAGTGATTAATTCACCTGGGTAGGAATCAGGTGTATTTGTTCTGGGCCTTGAAAGCTGACAGGCAAATAAATGCTGCTCAGTCAGGCAAATGGTGCTTAGTTCAGAGGACGTGAGTGATCTGGTGCCCTGAATATGGTTTTACTGGTGATACAAAGAGCATGATATTGAAAAGAAAACTGGAGTCACATTTATAAATGTCTTGCTCTGTAGTTTCATAGTTACTTATTCTGTAAGCATTGAGGAACCACTGAAGCCTTTTAAGTGGGACAATTGTATCATCAGGGCATAAATAACATATTAACTTTCCTCTGACAAAAGATGCTAGCAGGGAAAGACAAAGAGCAAAATAAAACACTTCAGCTTTAATTTGTTTGATTATCCACCCCCTCGGTGAGACTCATGTTAACATTAAAAATATATATCAAAGTATGGTTTTCTTTACTCTTTGCTTAAGACTGTTCCCGTGAAATTGTCCCCAGTCCAACAAATGTTTTCCACAAATTAGGAAAATCAAGATTTCCATCTTACTCCAATAAATAAAACTATTTGTATTTTAAATAAACTACCTAAATACTTTTGTCTGCTTTTTAAAAAGATTATATTTGTGTTTATTTCTTTTATGGGTAACATCTTTTCTTCTTCTTTTGTTCTTAAACCCTATAGTTTCTTTATGATAAAATTCAAATAGAGCAAAGAAAGTGCAATATATAAGAGATTTAGACTTCTTTTTTTTTACAGGGAGCTTTAATGTTATCTAAACCAGAGTTACTCTATGATGGATGCAGGGTGCTTCATCTTCATGCTATCCCTCTGGCAATAAATGTTTG
Source organism: Chlorocebus sabaeus (assembly GCF_047675955.1). Taxonomy (NCBI): domain Eukaryota; kingdom Metazoa; phylum Chordata; class Mammalia; order Primates; family Cercopithecidae; genus Chlorocebus; species Chlorocebus sabaeus. The sequence goes on along the minus strand of NC_132906.1, from coordinate 39,750,293 downwards.
ACTATTGTCAAACAAGACAATGTTTTTAGGAAAAGGCTAAAAATCAATGGAAAATATTACTTTTACTTCCAGTATTGAAAATAATGATCTCCATCTAAACTGGGAATATATGCATTTTCTGTATTTGCTATCAAAGTAAACATACATGAAACTTAGCTGTTCGCATTTTTCTCATATAATTACTTGCGTATCCTTTCCTTTTTCAAAAAAAGGTATTAAAGCCATTTGCATCTTTCCATGAAAACGTGAAGAATTTATTTAAGATTTAATCATTGCTATATTAACTATAAAACAGAATTCCTGGTTCATACTGGAAATATTAATACTGTAGTACTCTGAGCCTTGGCTAATCTGAGTTCATTCTGCCTTATTTTAGAAAGAACTTTTGTCCTACACTGTAAGCTCTGGAGAAACTGCGGCCATCACCTCAGAGAACATAGAACAGAAAGTCTAAATGTATGTTTTTAACAAAAATATATGATTTACACAGGTTAAAATCCTAATATTTTCTATTTCTACCCGATATATTGACTTAAAACTTTAACAAAACCCAAAAATATCCACCATGCTAAGCACCATCAGATTAGGATGAAGTTATAGATATATAGGAGATTTGAATTTTAAAACTGATGATATTTAGTACATTGACATATCCATTTTTAGACATATTTATTCAAGTCTTGATGAAAGAGGTTATTTTTGCATAGACTTTACATGACTGCATAAATTATATTAAAGTACTTAACATGTGTAAGCAATGGCAGCTCTGCAGTGATTAGTATGTAACCAATAAAATATTAGACATATGAGTTGGCATATTGATCAGTAAAATATTAGATATTGTATGAGTTATTCTGTATACGATGTAAGTGTTCCTTTAGGTTATTCCTCACCCCCAAAAACATCATGAGTGTGAAGGCATTCTGATTGTTCATGAATGCTGACACTTTTTCTTTTGTGAAAATTCACTAATTACACTTAAATATATTAATTACAATTAATATATTAAAGACAATAATTAATACATTAATGACATTTAAATGTATAGTTACATTATTGTCACAGTAAAATATTAGATTAAAATGCCTTCATGTGAATTCTGAGGCAAAATTTACCACTTTATTAGTTTAAAACCTTTGCTAGAATGCTTCATTCTATCATGCAATCCTATATTTTGTACTGCAGTATCAGTCACTTTAAATTATAAATCTTAATTTGTCAAATTCAATAAAAGCAATGTTAAAATGTAAATATTGGGTAACATCATTATACTGTAGAAAAACTACAGAGAAAATATAATCTTTCATATGAATAAACTGTGCATGTTGTTAACAGCTTTAAGTCAGTGCAGCAGATATCTTTTTCTTTTTCTGTTGTTTTTTTCTTAGGTTGTTTTCATCCTAGCAATTATATGTCCCACTCTTCCTTCTTTTCTTCTGGCTCCTTTCCTTAAGTGGGGTAGGAAAGGAACAATTTTGCAAGCAAGTAATGTCTATGTTCCCATCTATTAAGGAAAACTTTTCAGCAACTAGTCATAATATTTAGTACCTCATTCAACATCAACATAAGAAGGAGATAAGGTAATCGCATCCCATATAAAAATACATTAAAAATAGTTCCTGAAAATTTAAATGGTAACTACAGTTATTAACCATAATATCTTAAAATTCTAGGCTAAGTGAACCATGTTTATTTAAAAGTCTCAGAATTACTGGTTTTATTGACAGTAAAATATATATGGAGAAAATATATATGGATTACTTGGAGATGTTAAAATTACTTACTATTACATTTGTTTTCTAATGGGCTACTCAGTAACATTATTTCAGATTTCTTGGAAGCTAAAAAATCAATGTTGACACAAAAATGATTTTATTAACTAAAGAACCAAAAATATTTCCTAAATAATTTTGATACATTTCAAACCAGTATGCTTCAAAAATTTACTACACATAAAATAACACTATGTAAGTGCTAATTATCATGTACACAAAAATTCTTATGCTTACCTATAAAAACCTTTAGGTATCAAGATCTGCTCATTTGTGTGTATTTATGCACATATATACAGATATTGCTAAATGAATCAGCTACGTTGTAAACTCTGTTTCAATGCTTACATAAAAAATTAAATCTGATGCTTATAGGGCATGTATAGATAATTAATTAGATGACTATTATACACATTTTTAATAAAGTACATAAAAATACAGAATACATGGTAAAACTTAAAGCTGCAGGACAAAAGCACAGTCTTCATTTAAGCAAAACAAAAAAATCATTGCATGATTCTGAGCAATTACAAGAAAAAAAGGTAAAATGATCTCAGATTTTAATGGCATCAAGTCACATGTCCTTCACAATACTTGGTTCTAAGTTAAATAATAATATATGAGCATAATTTAACAAAATCGTTTACTAGTTTTTGACTTTTAAAAAAGTACATTTCTCCATGAAAATACAAATAATATAAAATTTGATAATACAAAAATATCTTGTCTCACAGAAAATGAAGTAAGAAGAGGGTTATCTAGATGAAAATTATTTCAAGTGGATGAATCAAAATTAAATATTTAAGTGTATTTTTAAAAGATCAAAGGTAAGAACTAAAATAACCAAAACACAACTAAAGGAAGTATGGGTATGGAAGCTAAAAGAGAATTAGAAGTAATATTTTCAAATTTCCTCATGAGTTTGTTTAAATCTGTCAACAAATGATATGCCCCTTACTTAAAGTTAGGATAATATCTAACAAAAGCAGTTATGGACATTAAAAGCTAATTATGCATACTTCTAAGAAGTGGTAAAAGAGATGAGGATGGAAGTGAGTAAGAGACTTTTATTTTTCATTTTTGATCCCACTGTACTGTTGATATTTTATGTACTATCATATAATAGTTAAATGCATGGATGTACACTCAGATTGCCTGGGTTCAAACCTCAGGTACACTACTTACAACCTGTGGCCATAGTCAATTGGCTAAACATCTCGTTATCTTAATGTCCTCTTTTGTAAAATGGAAAATTAAAATTACTTCTATTATAGGACATTTTTAAAAATCAAGACTTAAGTTAATAATTTTAAAAGGGGTTAAACAGTGCCTCCCCTTAGTAAGCACTATGAAAAGTGTTAAATTGTAAAAACTTATATATATCATGTGTAGGTATACTGGCAAATGCATATCATAATTAAACATAACTTAAATTTCAAAATAACGTTAGTTTATAGATGCTAGTATAACCACATCCCTGACATTAGAAATTGAATGTATTTTTATGATTGCATCTGATGTATGACAACACTCTAACTTTACAGAGTTTTTTGTGTGTGTAAGTTGTAAGTTATTTGAAATAAATAAATGTAGATTCTTAAAGAGTCTACTTCATGAGAAGAAAATACTACATATGCTCACACCTGGCATCATATAAAATGTAATATTTGATATCAGAAGTCAAAGTGAATCAAAATTGCAAAACCCTCCCTTCCTTCCTCCCTCCCTCCCTCCCTCCCTCCCTCCTTCCTTCCTTCTTTCCTTCCTTCCTTCCTTCCTTCCTTCCTAGCTCTCTGTCTTTCGAGTCTCACTCTGTTGCCCAGGCTGATAGGCAGTGACACAATTATGGCTCACTGCAGCCTTGGCCTCCCAGGCTCAAGAGATCCCACCTCAGTCTCCCAAGTGCCTGGGACCACAGACATGTGTCACCATACCCAGATAATTCTTGTATTTTTTATAGACACAGGATTTCAACATGTTGCCCAGGCTGATCTCAAACTCTAGGACTCAATCATTCCAACTGCCTTCGCCTCCCAAAGTGCTGGACTCACAGGCATGAGCCACTGTACCTAGGCCAAAAATTGCAGAATTTTCTGAAAGTAGTAGTTTCAATTTCACTAGGAAAATGCTAAGTCTTTTACATCAGTGGTTCCAAACTTTTTGGCACCAGTGACTGGTTTCGTGGAAAACAATTTTTCCGTGAGGGTGTGGAGGGATGGTTTTGGGATGAAAGTGTTGCATCTCAGATCATCAGGCTTTAGTTAGATTCTCAAAAAGAGCAGGCAACCTAGATCTCTCCCATGTGTGGTTCACAATAGGGTTTGAGCTCCTATGAGAATCTGACACTACAACTACAGCTGATCTGACAGGAGGTGGACCTTAGGCAGTAATGCTCACCCACTGCTTACCTCTTGTTGTGTGGCCTGGTTCCTAATAGGCCCTGGGATGGTACTGGTCCATGGCTGGGGGTTGGTGACCCGTATTTTAATTCCAATTAATAAATAATACATTATTTTAATTCCAATCATTCAGAATACCAAGTAATATACTTACTCTTCTCATCTTCTAAGAAAATGAAGAGTTGATAAACTCACTAGTCCTCTTGATTCTTGAGTTATAAATTTTAATCTGTCTCAGACTTACCATTTGATACCTCATTGATGTAACACAGGCCTTTAAATAAGTTTGTCTAGAAAAAATAATAATAATAAATAGTGCTTCAACCTCACTGTTCTACCCAAACATTGATCATGAATTTAATGGGTAGTAATCAGTGGGTCTCATCCTATGGTATTATAGAATTACTGAGTTTGTTTGTAGAATACTGGCAGTTCTAACTTACAAGAAAGTTGTTTTATAAAGTTCATTGGTAAGTCATAAAATAAAAAGGTCAAAAAGAACCTTTGGGGCCTTCAACATCCCTATTCAATATTTGTATAAACCCTTCTGGAACATTCCTATTACAAACAGATGGCCATTCATCCTTTGGTTAAAAAGGTCAAGTGATTGCAAGCTCAGTAATTTAAAAGTAGCCCATTTTGCATCTGGACAGCAGGATACTTTAATACATTTTACTTCTGTTAAACCATTTCCCTATATCCATGTATTGCTGCTATAGGTTTTTATTTAATGTCTGATAAAGAAGAGACATTGAAATTATGACAATTGCAGTCTAATAAAAAAGACATATAAAACCCCAAGTAATAACGCAAATACATTATTATAAGTTGAGGTAAATGCAGAAGTTGCTATTAATATTTAGCTGGGAAATGTGATGCTCTCCAGAGCTAACAAAAACATGTCTAAACAAAATATGAGAATAAGCTGAGAGAAGTGGAGTTAAATAGAGGATGGAGGAATAGGAATAGGTTATGCCAAGAAGAGGGAGTAAAAGAAGAGACTGTTTTACTTCAGAGGTCAGAGTGAGCAAAATGGAATGCATAAATTTTGAGAAGGGAGGCAGATAATTCCGTTCAAAAACCCAAAAGAGGGACAAAGTGACTGAAGAAAATTGCACAAGAGGGAAAATGTTACAGAGGAAACTAGAGAGGTAGAAAAGGCCAATCATCAAGTATTGTTCTACCTTCTACATTTGCTACTATTTCCTCTGTAAAATGACACACAATGCATTTATAACCTCTTCTACATGACTATATTTGAGGGTAGTTATCATCTTCCACCTCTCAGCTGACCAAATCTCTTCAATTCCTTCTACTAATCCTTACGCTATCAAGAAACTTCTCTATTCTAATTGGTTTCATTTGTTTTCAATGCCATACATTTTGGTTGTAATCGCTTTCTATACATGTATTACCTGAGTGAGATCAGCAAGATGGTGAAACTAAAAATCCTGGACCTTCCTTCTCCTCACAAAAACTGCCAACCAATAATACTATGCCTAGCAAAAACTGTCCTTCGAAAACGAAGGAGATAAAAACTTTCTGGACAAACAAAAGATGACGGGTTTTATTACCACTAGCACTGCCATACCAGAATTGTTAACAAAAGTTCTTCAACTTTAACCAAAAAGATACTAAACAGCACTATGAAAGCATACAAAAATATAAAACTTGGCCGGGCGTGGTGCCTCAGGCCTGTAATCCCAGTATTTTGGGAGGCTGAGGCGGGCGGATCACAAGGTCAGGAGATTGAGACCATCCTGTTTAACATGATGAAACCCCGTCTCTACTAAAAATACAAAAAAAATTAACCAGGCATGTTGGTGGGCACCTGTAGTCCCAGCTACTTGAGAGGTTGAGGCAGGAGAATGGCGTGAACCCGGGAGGTAGAGCTTGCAGTGAGCTGAGATTGCGCCACTACACTCCAGCCTGGGCGACAGGGCAAGACTCCGTCTAAAAAAATATATATATATATATTTATATATATATATATAATTTTTTATATATATATATAAACTTACTGGAAATGGTAAATATATGCAAGAATACAGGATACTCTAATGCTGTAATAAAAATGTGTCTATTTTGAATCCAGTATAAAGTGAAAAGGCAAAAGTATAAAAAGTAATTATAACAATAAAAATATGTTAATAGATTCACAATATGAAAGAAATAAATTGTGACGTCAAAAATATACAAGATAGAGGGGGAAAGTGTAAAGATTTATATAGGATTGAAGTTATCAGCTTAAAACAAACTGTTGCAATTATAAAACATTTTATATAAACTCCATGGTAACCACAAAGAAAAATAGCCACAGAAAATACACGAAAGAAAAAAAAGGCATGAGCTATTACATGTGGAATCCCAGCAATTTGGGAGGTCGAGATGGGAGGACCACTTGAGGCCAGGAATTTGAGGCTGCAGTATTCTATGATCATGTCACTACACTCTAGGTTACAGAGTGAGATCTTGTCCCTTTATGATAATAATAGAAAATAAAATGGTTAATTTAGAAAAGAAGAATACAAAGAGCAAGGAATAAAAGTATATCAATACAAAGAAATCAACAAAACTCAAATGAAGACAACAAAAGGAAAAGAGGTCAAAAGAACTACAAGAGTGACAAAAAAAAAAGAAACTGACAAAATGGCAATAATGAGTTATTCTCTACCAATAATTACTTTAAATAAAAGAACAAAACTCCTCAATCTACAATTATAAAGTCACTGAATAAATTTTAAAAATAAGATCCAACTATATACTTTCTATAAGGGACTCACATTAGATTTAAGTAAGTTGAGGACACATACAGGCTGAAGAAAATGAAAGGATAGAAAAAGATATTCCATCCAAATGGTAACCAAAAGAGAGCAGGGGAGGCTATACCTAAATCGCACCAAATAGAATTTAAGTCAAAAACTATCACAAGGGATAAGGGCCATTATATACTCTTAAAAGGACTGATTGATATAACAATCATAAACATAAACGCATTCAACATCAGAGAACCAAAATATATAAAGCTAACACTGACAGAACTGTATGGGGAAATAAACAGAAATAAATTAATGGGAGACTTCAATACCCCACTTTCAATAATGGATAGAATATCCAGATAGAAAATCAAAAAGAGAACAGTGGACTTGAAAAACAATATAGACCAAATGGACCTAACAGATAAATATATAGACATATGCAGAACAGTCTTTTCTGATCCCAGTGGAGTAAAACTAGAAATAAATGGCAGAAGGAAAATGGAAAAATCTACAAATATGTGATAAAATAAAAATAAAAACCACACACATTTAAACAACAGAAGAAATCAAAAGGGAAATTAGAAAATTTCTTGAGACAAATGAAAACAAAAACATACCAAAACCTACGACAGGCAGTAAAAGTGGTAGTTAGAAATCAGTTTATAAAGTGATAAACACTTTTAAAAAGAGGAATAAAAAATATAACTTTACACTAAATAGAACTGGAGAAAGAAAAACAAACTAAGCGCAAAGTAAGTAGTAGGAAGGAAATAAATATTAGAGCAGACTTAAACAAAACAGAGAATTGAAAAACAATAGAAAAAAATCAGCTAAACCAAGGGTTGGTTTTTTCCAAAGATGAACAATATTGACGAACATTTAGCTAACTTAAGGAAAAATAGAAATGCAATACCCACAATCTGAAATGAAAGAGAATTACTTTTATTAATAGTATTATTAATATTTCACTTAACTGATGCCATAGGAAAAAAAGGATCATACTAATGTGAATAATTATATGACAACAAATTAAATAAGCTAGGAGAAATGGATACATTTTTAGAAATATACAACTTGACAAGACTGTACATGAAAGAATGGAAAATCTGAACATCATTATGTGTAAGGAGATTGAAACAGTAATCAAAAACTTTCCAAGAAGGAAAAATGCAGGATCAGATGGCTTCATTGGTGAATTCTACCAAATATTTAAAGAATCAATAAGAATCCTTACCAAACTCTTCCTAAAACTGAAGAAGAGGGGACATTTTCAAACTTATAAGGCCAGCATTACCTGAATACCAAAGCCAAACAAAAACACAGACTGAAATGAAACTACAGGTCCATATCTCTGACGTACAGAGGTGCAAAGATCCTCAGAAAAATATTGGCAAACCGAATTCAACAGCACATTGAAAGGACCATGTGCCATTACTAAGTGAGATTTATCCCTGGAATAAAAATGTAGTTCAACGTTCTTAAATCGCGAATGTGATGTGCTGCATTAACAAAATGAAGCATACAAACCACATGATCATCTCAATAATACAGAAACAGTGTTTGAAAAATTCACTTTTTTATGATAAAGAATTCTCAATAAGATATAAATAAAAGAAAAATACTTCAACATAGTAAAAGCTATATCTAAAAAGTCCACCATCAACATTATATTCAGTCATGAAAAACTAAAAGCTTCTCCTGTAAGATCTAGAACAAGGCAAGGATGCCCACTATTGCTATTTTTATTCAACATGTTACTGAAAGTCCTATCCAGAGCAATCAGGCAAGCAAAAGAAATGAAAGACATCCAAATCAAAATGAAAGAAGCAAAATTATCTCTGTTTGAAGATAATGTGATCTCTTGTAGAAAACCCTTAAAGTCATACACACACACACACACACACACACACGCGCACACTATTATAACTAAGAAACAAATTCAGTTAATTTCAGGATAAAAAAATCAACACTTGAAAATCAGTTGTGCTTTTATACGCTAACAACAAATAATCTAAAAAGGAAATTAATAAACACAACCAGATATAATAGCATCAAAAGGAATAAAATACTTAGAAATAAACTTAGGAGGGAAAATACTTATGTACTGAAAACTACGAGACATTGATAAAATAAATTAACAAAGATACAAGTAAGTGGAAAGATATCCTGAGTTCCTGGATTGGAAGACTTAATATTATTAAAATGCCCATACTACCCAAAGCTATCTACGTATTCAACCCAATCCGTATCAAAATCCCAGTGGCATTTTTTAGGAAATCCTAAAATTCATATACAGCTCAAAGGATGTTAAAAAGTGAAATCAGTCTTGAGAAAGAAAATAACATTGGCCACATCACACTTCCTGATTTATAAATGTATTACAAAGCTACAGTAATTAATGCAGTAGGGTACTAACATAAAGACAGACACACAGGCCAATAAAACAAAATAGTCCAGAAATAAAATCATGCATATATGCTCAAGAATACACAAGGGGGAAATAATAGTCTCTTCATCAAATAGTATTGGGAAATTGATATCCTCATTCAAAACAATGAAATCCAGCCTTTTATACTATACACAAAAATCACCTTAAAATGGATTAAACACTTAAATGTAAGACCAAAAACTGTAAAACACCTAGAAGAAACCAGAGGGAAAACACTTCATGTCATCGGTCCTGATAATTGTTTCTTAGATATGACACCTGCCTATCCAAAACAACAACACAGGCTATTTCAACATGGCAACAAAAGCAAAAATAGGCAAGTGGTACCATATCAAACTAAAAACCTTTTGCATAGTAAAAGGAAACAGTCAAGAGAATGAAAAGGCAGCCTAGGCAATGGGAGAAGATATTTACAAATTACATGTCTGATAAGAGGTTAATATCCAAAATACACAAGGAACAGAAAAAACTCAATAGCAAAACAATGACAACAACAAAATAACCCATTTAAAAAACATAAGAAGTACTTGAATATACATTTATCCAAAGAATACAAATGGCCAACAGATATATAAAAAGATGTTCAATATCACTTCTCTGGAAAATGCACAATAGAACTACAATGGAATATCATTTCACACTTGCTAGAATGGCTACTATAAAAGATAAGTGTTGGCAAAGATGTGGAGAAATTGAAACTCTCGTACACTGTTTGTGGGAAAGTAAAATGATGTTGAAGCTGCTAAAAAAAAGAGTACTCAAAAAATCTCAAATAGAGAAATACCATATAATCCAGCAAATCCCCTTCTGGTTATATATCCAAAAGAGATGAAATCAGGATCCCAGTCTCATATTCAGTGCAGTATCCTTCACAATAGCCAATATATGGAAACAATATAAATGTCCATTGATCGGTGAATGAATAAATAATTAAATATGGTGCATTAATAATAGAATATTATTTTAAATATAAAGGAATTCTGCCATATGTGATTACATAGATGAACCTGGAGGACATTATACTAAGTGAAATAAGACAATCAAAAAGAACAAATACTGTATGATTGTTCATATATGAGGTATCTAAATAGTAAAACTCAGAGAAGCAGAGAGTAGAATGCTGGTTGCCAGGGGCTGAGGGTGTGGGAAATTGAGAGTAGATACTCAACGGATATAAAGTTTTAGTTATGTAAGGTGAATAAGTTGTAGAAATGTTGTAGAAATATGCTGCGGAACATCATGCCTTTGTTTCTCACAACAAATTTCTCACTATTCTGAGACAAGGATGAACTTCAGAGAAGCTATGGCTTCCCAGATTGTGATACAGAACTGAATTGATAAGAAGGTTGGTAAAAGGGTAGTTTTTTTAAAAAAATTGGAATATACAATTGCACAATGAACACACAATTCTGATTTTAGAGACTGAAGTTAAAACTTACTTCCTAGAAATAAAAGTGATTATGTTAGGCATTTAGGGAAAAAAATGAATAGCATAAATCAGCAATATATTTACTTTTGACAAACCAAAGTTATTTTCTGAGAACCTCAGGAAGTTTCCTTGAATTCTATCCACTCCATTTAATCTTTTAGTGAGTTTTTATGAACAGGATTTATATTTGTAGAATATATTTATAATATTTGGTATTTCAATATTTACTCACTTTTCTCTCAGCTTTTTTTAAATGACATTTAAAAAGATATGAAAACATTCACATATTCTCACAATACTTTGCCTTAAATGGGCATTCAGTAGTTTGACTGTCCAATGTTTATTATAATAGTAAAAAAGTGGGAATTTGTCTTCTTGCTGAGGCGAAAAATTGAATTTCTTTCATTTTTGGCATATAAACTAAGTTTTGTCTTTTACTCTTGGTTCAATAACTTTTCTATGAAAACTGAAGAGATGCAATTTTTGATACATAAAACAGAAAGTTTATTATAAAGATGCTAAAATAATACAAACCATAAACATTGTATATTATTCATTAATATAATTATTTAATTTATATTGTATCTCATAATAGTTTTTAACTTCAAGTCTATTTTGTCTAAGAATAATATAGCCACCCATGCTTTCTTTTGGTTACTATATGCATAGAGTTTTTTTTCATCCTTTCGCTTTCAATTTATTTCCATCTTTCAACCTTAACTTGGTCTATTGTAAACCACTTACAGTTGGATCTTGGTTTTTGTATGCATTATGCCAACCCCTTTCTTTCAATGTGAGAATTTAATCCATTTGCATTTACAGCAATGACTAATAAGGAACGCCTTACTCTTGTCATTTTTCTGTTTGTTTTTCATTGCCTTAAGACCTATTGTCCTTTATATGCTCTATTACAACCTTTGATTTTGTTTAGTTGATTTTTTACAATGACCCATTTTGTATTTCTTCTCATTTTCTTTAATGTATACTTTTTAGATATTTTCTTCATGATTACCCTGGAGGTCATATATAACATTCTAAATTTATAACAATCTACTTCTAATTTATACCAACTTACCTTCAATAGCTAATAATTCATATATTATTAATAATTAGTATTGTTCTACCAATACAGACTCTCATGTATCACTGATTTTTCAAAATAGTTATTTTCAAAATATTTTTCAAAATACAGATTTTTCAAAATAAAGTTATTTTGTTCAATTATCTATTTATTTTTATAAATAGCTTTTCAATTAATAATTTAGTTTTTCTATTTTTTTATTTCAAGTTTATTTCTAACGTTGACATTTTTCATAATACGTAGAGCTTCATACATTTTTAAGGCATTCTTTCCACTGTGGAAATAAAGCTTAATATCATATCAAGATTCTGAGAACTATTACGTTATGTGATAAGCCATAACAGAATATTTTTATTTACATTACACGTGCTTTTGTATTTCCAAATTCCCCCCTTTACTTTTTAGCATAGGCCATACAAAGAATGAACCATGCTCTCTAAATGTTTCAATGACACTAAAACTTGGGGCATGTTTACTACACATTCTAAAATTCTGACACCCGTAGGCTGTATATTAAGTCAATGATATTATTAAGTACTCATTTTGCAATTAGAAGAGGAAAATATGCAATGCCTGGAAGCCAGTGTCTGAAACTTTCATTAACTTTAAATCTCCTTCAAAGTGGTGATGGAACCTTGCATCAATTTCTGAGCATATGCAACGACCTTTGTGTCAGTCAGCTGTTACTGACTAAAACAAACCACTCAACTCTAAGTGGCTGAGAACAACAAATATTTATTCTGAAGAATCTATGAATAGGCAGGAAGAGCTTTGCTTCAAACTAGAGCTCAACGGGTCCAGGGCTGCTCCACATTTTTCTCATCCTCCTTGGTCATGTCTGAATAGGGCACTGTAAAATGAACCCCTTTAGCAACAGGGAAGCCCTCCTAACCTGCTTTCTCTGTGTAGAAATTCAGGGACCCAGAAGTCATTTGTTTGTTTGTTTGATTTTACTATTTAAAACAGCATCAATACCTTTTAGTTCAGACTTATGATATTTTGTCCAAAGAGACCTATTGCCTTCCCAACAGTCTCCATTTTAAATTACCTTATCACTTCTAAAGAACTTAACAAACGTGTTGTTAGAGCCATATCCTTGACTTCATCTTTACCTTGAAGTTATGCTAGTGTCAGTATTCTGGTTTTGAAATTTTTCTGGCTTGACTAAAGATGAGAAAAAAAGATTTATTTCCGATACAACAATCCTCCTGAAAAACTGGCTAATTCTTTCCTAGGCTCGTTTTTCTTGTGCTGCAGACCTTCAGATGCAGCCAGTGTCAAGCTCATGATTTCAATATCCACCTGATTATCCATCCTTTTTTTTTTTTTTTCTTACCTTTTTTTCTTTCTTTCCTTCTTTTTTTTTTTTTTTTTTTTTTTTTTTTTTTTTTTTTTTTTTTTTTTTTGAGACAGAGTTTCTCTCCGGTTGACCAGGCTGGAATGCAATGGCGCAGTCTCAGCTCACCGCAACCTCCAATTCTGGGGTTCAAGCGATTCTCCTGCCTCAGCCTCCCTAGTAGCTGGGATTACAGGTATATGCCACCATGCCAGGGTAATTTTTGTATTTTTAGTAGAGACGAGGTTTCTCCGTTTTGGTCAGGCTGGTCTCGACTTCCTGACCTCAGGTGATCCACTTGCCTCCACCTCCCAAAGTGCTGGGATTACAGGCGTGAGCCACCACACGGGGCCCTAGCCATCCTTTTAAAGCACAAGTGGGACAAAAATCTTTAGGTACATTTACTATATTGCATGTTATTGCAGGCAACAACTTCCCCTGAAATTTAATTTTTAAAAAATTTTGTAGGGTGATCAGCTAGCTCATCCTATAATATATAGTATTATACATATTTTGCATATAGTTATTAGCAGTATCCCATTTATTTAATATCTATATCACTATAGTAATGCATCTCCAGACTTAGTGGCTTAAAATGGCAATAACTTATTATCGCTTACTTTTAAAGTATTCCTTATTATTATGAGTTACATTGTATTTAGTACCTATGATATTTAAGTTATATTAAACTAATAATTGCACACTCTCCAAAGAGGTTAAGCCACCCAGTCTTCAAGGTTTTGTTTAGTCAGAATACTATTAGTAAGTGAAGGGCCTACAAAAAAAATTACAAATTTAACAACTTAGAAGTTTTCTTTCTAAACAGGAAAAGGGATTATATAAGGGACACCCAGGAGGCATCAATGCGCAGGTGAAGTTTTATTTCTTAAACTAGATGAAGTAGATAGATATTTGTTTTGTTATTTTGTCTACAAGTGTGATGAATATTATTTGTATCTGTTTATTATTCAGTAAAATCTGTGTGTGTGTGTAGTCTTTGACCCAGCAAATTCTATTCCCAAAATTTTGGTTCATGGAAATAAAAGCACCTGTACACAGAGAAAAAAAGAAAGAAAGAAAGAAGGAGACACCCAACTATGTAAGCCAGAAATAAAAACATGAAAAATAGAGTTATAATCATAGTACTCAAGAATGCCATGAGGATGAAAAGAGGAGGGAGCTGAAAAAAGAATCATTTGCTAGTTGCCTACTTTGTGCAGATACTGAGTTTTCTTTTGTTATTTTTGCTACCAAATGGAATCTTTCTAATAAGCTAGTTGTGTACAAATATTTTTTCTTAGAGCTTCTTTCCCTATTTTTTCAAAATATTCACCATTCTATTTAATCTTTTTTTTTTGAAAAATAATATAGATCTTTCTTTCTTGTCCTAAAAATTAGTTTAGTCACTATGGAAAATATAAATAATTAGAGGGGTAGGGAAGGAAATCCAGAACTCCACAGCCAAGATACAATCATAAGTTAACATGATACAGCATATTCTTATATTATTTTTACCTATGTATATTTGCTAGAAATGTGATAAAACTAGTATATAAAATTGAATATATCTTTTGTTGACTTCACTCTATGCAAAAATAGTTTCTACACAAATTCCCTCTTTATTTTTTGGCTTGAAAACATGCTCATATGTGTAGCTTCCATCTCAAACCCCCGTATTATGAAGGCTCTCTTTTACTATTGCTTTCCTGAACTGAAATAGGATATTCCTTTTCTGCATGCTTAGTTCTCTGAAATTCAAAAGAGAAATGATCCATAAAAGATAAAATTATAATACATAAGTTTATACAAACTAAATGCAAAATACTATATAAACAAATGCAAAACAATATAAACTGTTACTAAGGCTTTTTGCTAGCTTGAACCTGACTAAAGCACTTTGTCTATTGGGACTCTGGAAAGATGCAAAGCACCACTGATGATCCGCACTTTCCCCAGCCCACACTTCACCCACAACCACAAAGATTTCCTGTCAAATTGTTGTGCTTGCAGTCTAGGAATAGATTCAGGAAGATTGTTAAGTCTCTGGCTGTTCTGCTATCAAATGTAGCCATCATCTCAGAAGATATAACTGCCCAGCTTTCAGATTGAATTTCTGAGTGCTCTCAAATTCTGAACCAGGGAGCAGACATTCACTAAAATAAGTTATTTAAACTGTGCTTTTTTGAAAGCAGATTCCTCAGCCTTGTAATTATAGTTTCTTCCTGGAGTTTGGTAACAGAATGATTTCAAATCCTACTTTATGGAATGTTAATGTTTTAGTATTATTCTGTATCTCCTTAAATACTTTAGTTAGATGTTTGAAGAATTTGTTCTAGTGAGGCCAATTCAGAGATATTTTAAGGAGAAAACAATCAGTTATTTTTTGGTTGTTTATTCAGTTGGGTTTCATTTGGTTCAGATTTCTTTTACAAATATAATAACTCTGTAGTCACTTTTAAACACTGGCAAAAGGTGCATAATGAAAAGCAGGAGTTCCTGACTCACATCTTTCCAAGCCAACAAACCACTGTCCACAGGCAACAACTTTCAACTCTTCAAGTTATTCTTTGAGTATTTGTGTCAAGTTTTAGGATATAATATATATGCTACTTTTCCTTATTTTATTGATGACAACAATGATGATTTTATTAAATTATCTGTTGATAATTTATATGTCAAGTATGTAACCTTCCTAGGGTTACCACACTCTCTGTATGCCTATTGACAAATAGTATTTACATTATCATGATGGTGTAAATATCATTTAGAGCCATGTAGTGGTCCACGATTATTCTCTATTTTAATACTTTCTTATTTTTCCTCCATTCACTGTTTTGGTTTTTGTTTGTTTTACTTTTGTGACTGATGGCTACAGTGATGGTCCCAATGGCAGCATGCCTCTCTTTGTCCATCCCCTTTGCAATGTGACTTACTTGACTACTTCTCCCATTAAAAAAGCTCAGTCAGTTTCCCTACCTCATTAATCTGGCTGGATTTCGACTTGTTTTGACAATAGAACATGAAAAGAAACTATATTGATTTACTTCCTAGCTAACTCCTTCAGAGTCTACAGATTTTATTTTTGTTCTCTGAGAACCATGAGATGACATGATGTGAAGAACCCAGATGAAGACAACAAGGAGAGAGGTCCAGACAACCTTTGCTTTTTATGTCCAAAAGCAAAGATATAAGTGATCATGGAAAATCAACAGAAGTGCCCCCGAATCATGAGAAATAATAATTCATAGCTGCTTCATGTAAATTGTGTACACAGAGAGACATAGAGTGACTTTATAATATAGTGCTCCATGGAAAAGAAATAAGAATCAGAGTAAGATATATCATCCATTGGCATTTCGATTAATAAAATACATGTATACAAAATAATATCTATTTTTGCATAATCATTGCAGACGCAAAACATAACAAACATATTAATTGGCTTCCTCTGGTGGAATAGGAAGTGTGGCATAAAGGTCAAAGGAAATTTAAAAATTAGAAGCCAGATCTTGCAAGGAAGAATGACAATGATGGCCCTAAAATGAGGAGTATGATGAACTCAGCCCTCTGCCCCTGAAGCACACCCTCTCTTCAAACCTACTGTGTCTACCACCAAGCCCACTCATATTAATTAAATCAAATGCTCTTTAGTTATGCCCCAGCCTTGAGCTCCCCAGGCTGTAGTAATATGGTTGGAGGTCATGGTTGATAACCATTGATCTGGCATAATATGGTTATTTTCTAAATTGTAATTTATTCATTAATTCACACATTTATTCATGTATTTATTCACTTACTTTGTTTGTTTTCTTGGATTTTTCCTGGAGTCTTCTAGCTCCAATTCGTTCTCATTTCTGGGATTCTTTGTTTCTACTCTATTCAGTCAACTATATCATTTCTTGAACCTCAGCTTTGTACCTTAACTGGTTTCTTAACATATTTTTGTGTAGTACATTCTTCAGTATCTTGGTAAGAAAGAGTGCATAGAAGGTAAATTTTATGAACTTTTTCATGGTTAAAAATACTTTCCTCTATCTTTACATTCCCTTCAGAGTCTTGATGAAATAAATTTATAAGTTGAAGATCAGTCTATGCTTTCTTGCCTCTCATTTTTCTTTAGATGAAACTGAATCTTCTTTCTTTTCTTTTTTATTTTTTCAACCCAACTTACCTCCAACCCTCTACCCAGCAGGATGGTTTAGAATTTAGTGGCTAGGTTTTAGATGGATCATTTAGATTTACAGATTGTGAAAGAAAAATAGAATCTCGGGACCCCAAACTCACTATGCCAAAAAGAAAGTTAAGCTTGGGAGCTGGGTTCTGCAAAACTGCCTTCCTTTTGTTCCCAAACAGCTGTAATTTCACATGCTCAATTTATCTTATGTAAAATGTAGATTTACTGTGTGTAAATTGGTGTGAGATGAATGCATAATTGACTTTCTCCCACTCCCTTCTTTTCACAGGTAAAATGTAGATCCATTGAGCTCTAATTAGAGCTTCACAAGAATGTAATCACATGCCTTATTGCCTACCCATCTTCCTTTTTTTAATTCTTCCCTCTTTTGGAAAAAGTACAGGCCACAAATCCTACTGTGATGTGTGTATCTTTTTCCTGGGTATGTCCTGAATCTTGGCAAAATAAATCTGTAATCCATTGAGGTCTGCCTCAGTCACTTTTTGGTTTACAGTATCTTAACTCCCACACACAAAGATGTTATCTTTTGTTACTAATTTCAGTACTAGTGTACTAGGGTCAAATAATGTCCCTGTATGATTTGAATTGTTTAAAGTTTATTGAGACTTCATTTACAGACTAATACATGGTTAATATTTGTAATTGTGTTCTATCTTCCAAATAATGGATATTATGCAGTTGTTGGGTGAAATGTTCCACATAGGCCATTGAGTCAAAATTGTTAAAATGTTTCTCAGATCTTCTATACATTTTTGTTAACTCTTTTCACTAATTATTAATAGAGATGCGTTAAAATCAACTACTATGATTGTGGATTTAATTATTTTTGTTTCTTAATGTAATTTTAGAACATTATTGAGATTAAAATACTAAACTTTCCTTGTGAATTAAATCTTTTCATCGTGATGAAGTCTTTTTATTTTTAGTAATGCTTTTTGTAATGAAGAGTATTTTGAATGTCATCAATGTAATTAAAACTCCTTTTTGTTAATTTTCCATGTTTCTCTGATTGTAAATACTAAATTAAAGCTTTTTACATTAGTATATTACAGATTTCGCAAACAGCACATGACTGGATTTTATTTTTGAACCAAATAATTATTATCTTTTAATTGGAGTGTACTATATATTAACTTTAAATATAATTACAGTATATTTAATACAACTATTTAACTCTACCATATTATTTTGTATATTTTGTCCCCTCTGTGTCTTTCCCTGTTCTTGTCTTCTGTAAGATTGACTGAATATTTTTTATTATCTCATTTTGTCCTTTCTACCAATATCAAATTTATTTATCTTGCTTTCTATTTTTTCCCTGATTACCATAATGAAAAGGAAGGAGTTAAACAGCTAACCTTTAATTCATTCTCTTCCAGATTACTAAAAGGATGCTTTTGGGAAAAAGAAAACAAGGTAGGTGACTGGTTTAACTTCCTGATTAACATGGTAACTGAAGCTCTAAGTAAGAATGATATTTGCAAGGAGTAAGTCTTTATCTATGTAATCTTAAACAGGAATCCCAGGCTAAAGGTTTACTTATAATAATAAACTTTTAGAATCTATAGATTTATAAAGAATTGTCCTCTAAGGAAACATAAGCTAGGAAAATGAATAGATATTTTTTATACAATGAATACTCCCAGCTGTGTGAGGTAACAATTCATACACCACAATTACAGAACTTTTCCACTCCGAGCCAGAGACTGGGCCATAAGAGAAGAAAACACCTGTGTAGCGACCTCTCTGCCCAGACATCTCCCTGTATTGCCAAAGCATATTGGATAAAGTGCATGCTATCAGATCTTTTAGATTCGCTCAACTGAATTTCATCATGCATCCACTACTTCACAAAATCTAACTTTAATAAAAATCTTTGGTCTCCTACTCATCAAAACATTACTTCAAACTACTGAAAGTTTATTTCCTCTGAATTTAGTCACTATTTCTGCACTTAAACATCGATTGTATAATAAAAAATGATTGTTTATTTGTTCGTTGAGTAGTTTCATGTAGTTAATGTTAATTTGTTGTGTTTCTTCCCATATACTTATCCTGTTGTTTTTACTCTTCATTACTTCTTACCCTTCAAGCCTTCAAATAGGGATCATTTTGCGTTAGCTTGACATGCATCTTTTATAGCCCCCTTTAGCTTAGTTCTCTGGGTGGTAAACTCTATGTTTCTGTTTGTTTAAAAAGGGATTTTTGCTCTGATTTAAAATATATACTTCACTGGGCAAAGTATTCCAAGTTATTTTTTTTAATTGAAGACCCAATTCTACTGTCTTCTATAATAGATATGACTTTTCGTAATATCTTTCTCCATTTTTTCTTCTATGTTTTCCTTAGTTTTCTCCTTGTATTATTTAATAATGTTTCTGAATGAATTTTATTTAGTTGTATCTGATCTGTGGTTGGCCATTTTAGTTAATGTATTTTCCACTTCTAGGAAATCGGTTTGATTGGTTTCCAAATTGGAATTTCACTTTTTATAGTTTCTTGCTGCCTGAAAACATTTTCATGATTTTCTCTATCTCTTTGAAAATATTAAGTCTACTAATTTCATAATCCATTTCTATAATTTCAACATCTCACATTTCTACACTGCTGTTTCTTTTATCTATTGTGTTATTGGTTTTCATTCCTTGTTTTATTTTCTTGTACTCCTAGTTTTGGGGGCTATAGCTTGGATACTTGGACATTGAGTGAAAATTTACTTATGGGATAATTTGAGGTCTAGGCTAGCAGAAAATTTTCCCAGAGAGGAATTTTGTTAGCTTTATTTGAGATCTTATGGGCACTACAATTCCAGGAAACGTTTTAGTCCAATCATAACATATTAAGGTAGCTGGACCACTCAGGTGCCAGAAACCAGGACTTATCTTATTGATGAGGTCCTGACAATTCCAATTTACCTTTACCATGAAGCTGTAGCTGATCAGGGTTCCAACTTAAAGTGGGGAAAGTCATCAAACTCTTTACCTTATGCAAATCCTGTGTTTTTGGCTCTTACCTCTTTTTGGCTTGAAGCTGCCAAAATCATAGCTCAGTTTCACAGCTGTTTGCTTTAGATAGGCAAATTCCCACAGAGCAAAGGCACTTGTATTGTTGGTTTTGAATATTTGGGTTCTCATCATTCCTAAAACTTGGACAGATTAAATCTAAAATTTTTTAGCATTTCTGTTGCTTTTAAGTTTTCTTTTTAAAATAATGGTTATATAACGTACAGAATTTTTATATAAAAAGAAATAAAAATGTTGATTTTATGTAACTTTTTAAAAACATAACAGTTCTCTGGTAGTTCTTGTTGGATGAAACTATATTGCTGTTGCTTTATTAAAGTAAAACAAGAATGGGAAGATAGATATATTTATAAAATCTTCACTTATTTTATACATAGAAAAGACAATCCCTAAAGGACAATTACTATTAGTCTAATTCAATTCAGTTCTACAAATTATGAAAATAAACTAATTCACAACTTGATTGCTAATAATTCTACCAGAGACTATATAATAAAATCACACTTAAACTTTTTTTACATAGCAAATATTATTTTTGTAATTCTTCTAAAGATTTTACTTTATGTTCGAGGATACATGTGCAGAAAGTGCATGTTTGTTACATAGGTATACATGTGTCATGGTGGTTTGATTCAACTATTGACCCATTATCTAAGTTCCCTCTCCTCAACCCCACACCCTCCAACAGGCTCTGATGTGTGATGTTCCCCTCCCTGAGTCCATCCATGTGTTCGCATTCTTCAACTCCCGCTAATGAGTGAGAACATGCTGTGTTTGGTTTTCTGTACCTGTGTTAGTTTGCTGAGGATGATGGTTTCTAGCTTCATTCAGGTCCCTGCAAAGGACATGATCTCATTCACTTTTATGACTGCCTAGTATTCCATGGTGTATATGTACCACATTTTCTTTATCCAGTCCATTATTGATGGAAATTTGATTGGTTCCAGTTCTTTACTTTTGTAAATACTGCTGCAATAAGCATCCAAGTGGATATGTCTTTATAGTATAATGATTTATATTCCTTTGGGTATATACCCAGTAATGGGATTGCTGGGTCAAATGGTATTTCTGGTTCTAAATCCCATATTGTCTTCCACAATTGTTGAACTAATTTATACTCCCACCAACAGTGTAAAAGCATTCCTATTTCTCTGCGACCTCACCAGCATCTATTGTTTCTTGAATTTTTAATGATCATCATTTTGACTGGCATGAGAAATATCTCATTGTGGTTTCAATTTGCATTTCTCTAATGATCAGGGCTGTTGAACTTTTTTTCATGTTTTTTGGCCCCGTAAATGTCATCTTTTAAAAAGTGTCTGTTCATATCCTTTGCTTACTTTTTGATGGGGTTGTTTGGTTTTTTATTGTAAATTTGTTTAAGTTCCTTATACATTCTGGATATTAGATCTTTGTCAGATAGATAAATTGCAAAGATTTTCCCTCATTCTGTAGATTTTCTGTTCACTCTGATGATAGTTTCTTTTGCTGTGCAGAAGCTCTTTAGTTAAATTAGATCACATTTGTCAATTTTGGCTTTTGTTGCAATTTTTTTGGCATTTTCATCATGAAGATTTTGCCCATGCATATGTCCTGAATGGTATTGCCTAGGTTTTCTTCTAGGATTTTTATGGTTTTGGGTTTTACAATTAAGTCTTTAATCCATCTTGAGTTGATTTTTGTATAAGGTGTAAGGAAGGGATTCAGTTTCAGTCTTCTGCATATGGCTAATCAGTTTTCCCATGGTTGTAGATGTGTGGTGTTATTTCTGAGGTCTCTATTCTGTTCCTTGATCTATAGGTCTGTTTTGATACTAGTACCATGCTGTTCTGGTTACTGTAACCTTGTAGTATAGTTTGAAGTCAGGTAATGTGATGCCTCCAGCTTTGTTGTTTTTGCTTAGGATTGTCTTGGCTATATGAGTTCTTCTTTGATTCCATATGAAATTTAAAGTAGTTTTTTTCTAATTCTGTGAAGAATGTCAATAGTAGTTGGATTAGAATAGCACTGAATCTATAAATTACTTTGGGCAGTATGGCCATTTTCACAATATTGACTTCCTATCCATGAGGATGGAATGTTTTTCCATTTTTCTGTATCCTCTCTTATTTCCTTAAGCAGTGGATTGTAGTTCTCCTTGAAGAGGTCTTTCACATCCCTTGTTAGCTTTATTCCTAGAAGTTTATTCTCTTTGTAACAATTCTGAGTGGGAGTTCATTCATTATTTGGCTCTCTGCTTATCTATTATTGCTTTAAAGAAATGCTTGTGATTTTTACACATTGATTTTGTATCCTGAGACTTTGCTAAAGTTGCTTATCAGCTTAAAGAGTTTTGGGGCTGAGATGATGGGGTTTTCTAAATATAGAATCATGTCATCTGCAAACAGAGACAATTTGACTTCCTATCTTCCTATTTGAATACCCTTTATTTCTTTCTCTTACCTCATTGCCCTGGCCAGAACTTCAAATATTATGTTGAATAGGAGTGGTGAGAGAAGGCTTCCTTGTCTTGTACTGGTTCTCCAAGGTATTGCTTCCAGCTTTTGCCCATTCAATATGATATTGGCTGTGACTCTGTCATAAATAGCTCTTATTATTTTTAGATATGTTCCATCAATACCTTGTTTATTAAGAGTTTTTAACATGAAGGGATGTTGAATTTTATCAAAGGCGTTTTCTGCATCTCCTGAGATAATCATGTGGTTTTTGTCTTTGGTTCTGATTGCCATTGCTTCTAGTTGGCCATCTTGGCCCCGCCCCTATAAAAAACTGTAATATCCATAGATGTATAACATCTTTCTTAAAATCAGTAATTGTTTTCCCTAAAAAAAAATAAAAAGAATTAAGACCTAGATAACTTGATCAATATACTAAATGAAGTTAAAATATTACATCCTAGTGGCATTGAGTTCTCTCCGTGGCCCCCACCTTGTCTATTCCTTGAGTTTCAGATATTCAAAAGTATATAACTATTTGAGCAATGTTAGTAATTAAGTGGGATTAATAATATCTAACTAAACTTTCACTTTTTAAAATTCTAATTTAATATTTAGAAAAATATTAAGTATGTGAAATAAACCATCCAATTATATTGTCAAGCACTAATTCGTTACTGGTAAAGGTATGCTTTTCATATTTGAATGAAGTTATATAGGCTATGTCTGAATATTCTGAGTAGTCTTGAAGTAACTCAAAAGTTTGTATACTAGAAAAAGAAAAGTTAAAAAATATGATAATTACCTAATTTTACTAATTCTTAACCAGTTGGCATATGTCCTTCTTAATTCAAAAAGTAAATTAATGTGCTAATGACTCATAAGCCAGAACTCATAAATCTTATCTTGATGAAGAAACATTTCATATTTATTTTAGAAGATATATTATGATTAGAAAAGTTGCATACTTTGTTCTAAAATAGCTTTCTCATGGACATTAACCTCTGAAACTTTGTCTTGTGGTATCATATGTACATAAAATATTGCTGTACAGTAAAATTGTATCTCTCTTTATATCATGCCCAATTTTGATCACTTTCTTATCACAACCTTGATTTTTTTCCATGTTATAATATTCAGAAGCAAAAGGCAGTTACTGTTGTAGCATAAGATATATGTGAATGATTGTGGGGTAAGAGGTGTGGAAAGGTGTTTTAGAAGTGTAAAGGGAATAAGTTTTCTGCTTTTTAGTTTGTGTGTTGAAAGTGTGTCACTGTAGTGCCTTAATGTGCACTATTTTCTATAATCTACATCTATTTTCTGCATTTTAGAATGAAGATAAACTAATTAACTCCAATATTATTTCCAGAGAAGTCTAAAACATATTCAGTGTAGTAATGTTTACAATAATTTATATTATTATGATACAAAAATTAAAATTAAAATCTCCTTATGAGTAAAATATAAACATACGAATTTAAAAGACAACCTCACAAATAGAACGATGACAATAATAGAAACTGTTAAACTAATTCATTGCAAATTACTTCGGTATTTTTATATAGATTTTATTTTTTTTTACTGAGGAAAAATGCATAACAAATTTATCATCTTAACAATTTCTAAGTACACAGTTCATTATTCTTAAGTATATTTACATTGTGGCGTGCAACAAATTTCACAACTTTTCCATTTGCGAAACTGAAACTTACTAGTCATTAAACAACCACCCATTTCTCCCTCCCACAGCCCCTAGTTTCTGTTTCTGTGAATTTGGTTACTCTACATACCTCTTATAAGTGGAATTAGAATCATGCAGTAGATGGATTTTTGTGACTAGCAATAGATGGT
Source organism: Chlorocebus sabaeus (assembly GCF_047675955.1). NCBI lineage: Eukaryota > Metazoa > Chordata > Mammalia > Primates > Cercopithecidae > Chlorocebus > Chlorocebus sabaeus. The sequence goes on along the minus strand of NC_132906.1, from coordinate 39,725,564 downwards.
TTTTAAAGTGCTATCCTAGTGCTTTAAAATAGAGCACATGATCTACTAAAATTGATAGATAAATGAAAAACATCTTTAAAAGAAGATGTAGTGACAATGATTCTCGCCTACCCAGAATCCATTTCTCTTTTCTGTTTTTCAAAAGGGACCCAAAATGTAATTCAAATACTCTTTCCATTGTCAACTCCAGAGTAAATATAAACCAATAATGAAATTCCTATTTCCAACGATTGACTCAGGAACCCAGGCTTAAGCCAGTTATCACATGATATTGTCCTGTTAATCTTTTTGGGCACTGAGAAGTGAGCATGTGGACTGAGTCTGCTAAATAGACTATAAGGAAGAATTTATAATCAATGGATTAAAGATAGTTTTTTTTTCCTCTCTCCTATGAGAGTTAACGAATAAAGCAAGCTGCCTAATTGCTACTGGAAATCATGATAAAAGTGATCAAGACAGCCTTAGTGTTCCCTTCAGCTGGACCTAACTTTAGACATGCTCCTGCTCTAAGCCCTGATCTCCATGCTCTAGGCCCTGACCTCCCTTTTCTCAGAACACTTATTTTAGAAAACTTGTCATTATAAATCCTTTCTCAGCCCTTTTGAGATATAAACCTTTTTAAAAGATTTTTGCCAGTTTTGCTACCAGGACTGTCTTTCTACAGGACTATGAACCATCTCTTAGAAATATAGTCAACAAAGGAGATTGTGTCCCTCTCTCCCAATATCCATGGGAGAGGAGGAGGCTAACTCCTGTTGTTTTCTTGCTCTGAGTTGCAAAACTATCTTCTGTCATGAAGATACAGGAAACTTTGTTCTACTTTGGACAAAGTCAGTTAGCAAACACAGATGACCTTGGATATACCTTATCCTAGTTCTTGAAAATCCTCCTTCCTTGTGTTTTACCACAGTTAAGTTTGAACTCAGATCTGATCTCTCTTTCCTACTGCAATAGCTTTAAATAAAGTTTTTCTTGCCTGCTTAACTTTGTCTAGTGTAGGCTTTTGCTTTGACATAACCAGGAACACCATCAGAATGGAGTTAAAAATGCTGATGTAAGGGGGGGGATACAGATAAGAAAATCAAGGAGAAGTTGAACCAGAGGCCCCAGTCATGTCGTGTCTAGAATCCACCTTATCTCTAGGCTTTCTATTATTTGGGATAAGTGTTATAAATGTTTAAGTCAGCTTGATTGAAGGTTTTGTTAGGGATGCAACATATTAATTCATGATAATCTTGTATTTTAAGATTATAAGTACTAAATTACCATTGGCCCGTGATACACAATGACTATAACTAGAAGTTGAAGTATTTTTTACTTCTTAAATATTAAATTTAAATTGGCTAAAAATTAAATCTCTAATTGGCCAGGTGCAGTGGCCTATAATCCCAGCACTTTGGGAGGCTGAGGTGGGTGGATTACGAGGTCAGGAGATCGAGACTATCATGGCTAACACAGTGAAACCCCAGCTCTACTACAAATACAAAAAATTAACTGGGCATGGTGGTGGACACCTGTAGTCCCAGCTACTCCAGAGGTTGAGGCAGGAGAATGACATGAACCCAAGAGGTGGACCTTGGAGTGAGCCAAGATCTCACCACTGCACTCCAGCCTAGGTGATGGAGCAAGACTCCATCAAAAAAAAGAAAAAAAAAAATTAAATCTCTGTAAGTTACAGGAAAAAAAACATATTAACACTTTAATTGTTTTCATAGTAAAAGTAGCAAATATGAGTCTTTACATTTATCCAAGATGAAAGGATGCAAGTTAATAAAGTTCAAATACCTTGATTTTATTGTGCTTAGTGTGTTTAGGACAATGTGAAAAGCTTGTGATCATTGAACAAATGAAAATTGATTGAATAACCATTGCTATGCTGAATCCACATAATATATAATAATTTTACCTAAGCCATATTTAAATTAAACAAACCATTCAAAAGTAAAATGTATCTTTGTAAGATATTATATCTCTACTTTTAGAGGACTATCGGCCCCATTCTATATGTATTGAATGGATATGTTTTCTGTCTGCTTCACAAAAAGAAAAAAATTAGAAATTAGAAGTCGTAATGGAATCCACACTCATTTACTGCTATTTTTTTCTTCAACAAAAAGGAATCAAGAAATAATACAAAATCACATAGACAAACACATGAAATGAACTAGTGCCTATGCACAGTATTTATGCAAATCTGTCAGCTTCAGAAGGATCAATAGTAAACTGTTAAATTGCTACATCCTCAATTGCAAGAAAATCAGCAGGAAGCTTGGCAATGAAGAAACAGAAAACTCTCTGAATATATATGCCTCTTCTTTTACCGTTAACATGGTGACTTTTCTGCTTGCAGCTCGTGGGCCCTCTGTAGTCAACTGGAGGAAACAAAACAATATCATAGATCCCTGCTCCAGTGTTCTGAGAAGTATCTGAAAAGGCCTAACCATTTTCTCTCAGGTATTGTGCTCCATTGCAAGTGATAGAATCTTCCTTGAGAGAATCTAACTTCGGTAAGGAAAAAAAAAAAAAAAAAAGTCACCTCAACCTGAGCTCTTGAACCATAACTCAGAGTAAACAAGAGCCTATTTTCACAACTTTTAAATATTCATGAATCCCCAATAGTTGCAGGCAATGGAAAAACTAAGGTGGCCAAAAGAGGAATGCTGTTCCTGTGTTAATATGATAAGAAATGATATGAAAGTCTTACGGTATTAAACATTTCACCTGTATCATATTAGCACCATACCACAGACCTTACTTTTCCTCAGCACAATACAGAAATCACTATTACATTAAGACTTTTCTCCTAAGGAATAATTGATAAAGGAACTCATGGGATAGAAGATCTAAAATGCACTGTGATTTCCACTTTTTTATTTAAAAAGCAATGTATCTTTAAAACTCTTTCCCAAATCAGCATATGTCTGAAAACATTTGGTTAAAATCTCTTCTGGAAATGCACTAAAGTAATTTTGTGGAAAATTTGTATTGTTTCTTATTCTTCCACAAATGATTACCTCATAAACCAAAAAGTATCTGAGACAAATCTCAATCAATTTAGAATTTTATTTGCCGAGGATGAGGACGCATACTCAGGAGACAGGTCTGTACCTTTCTCCAAAGATGATTTTGTGGGCTTCCATATTTAGAGGGGAAATGGCAGATATTGGGGAAAGAGGAAGAAATTTTACAAAAGTGTGGGTAGATAAGAGGCAAGCCATTGGTTGCATTATTTTGAGTCCCATGTGAGAGTGGAATAGAGGAATAGTCACTTATGTATTCATCTAGCTCAGTGAATCTGCATTTTTACGAAAGATAAAATAAACATAAGGCAGAAGCAGCAATCAGATATACATCTGTCTCAGGTGAGCAGAGGGATGACTTCAGTTCTCTCCTTTGCCCCATACCTGTGAAGAAAAGTTATCAGTTTACATCGTCAGGGTGAAATTCAACAGACTGTGTTGGCGTAAATATCTTAGGGCCCACAAGGAATTTGCTAGTACATGAATTGTGAGGGAGGCAGGTTTGCATGATGTAGTTCCCATATTGAATTCTACCTCTGCCTTAGAGAGTTTGAGGTCTCGACGTTTATTTTGCTTTCACAATGTAAACCAGAAATGTGGGTATATACGCATGTGGATGCATTTGTTGTGTGTGTGTGTATGTATGTATGTATATGAATATTACTGTGTATATGTGTAAAGGTGTGTACAGACTGTGAGTATGGAGGTATAAGTACACATGCTTATACAACAAGCAGTAATCATAGAATTAGATCTGGAATGATCTGTAAAATCATGTAAGATGTTGATCTTCAAGTTTCCTGAATTAGTTGAGAAGAAACACATATTTCAATGTATTTATTGTAGAATACCTATTCTGTTCTTTTAAAAAATGGACAAATTTTAAAGTAAAATTATTAAATTGATATTTAATGTCTATACGTGAAGTTGCCTAAAGTGTTTCATCTGAAAAACACTTCAGCTATCTCATTTGAATATACAGAATGAAAGTAATTTATCTATTTACTTATTGCAGTTTCGAAGAAAACAAATTATATTTACTCAGAATTTACAGATGTAAGTGAAATTTTAGATAATGTCTTCTGTATGAAGAAGACATTATCAAAGAAAGACATTGACTTCATTTAATTGCTTAATGACTGCCTTAGTAAAGATTATAGAAGTAAATGGTCTCCATTAGGTTTTGTCTGCTTCCTGGCTAGATTTAGGGCATATTTTGACATCATTTTTGTGTTTTTTTTAGTTTAAATCTTGCAACCTTGCTAGTAGCAGATATAGCGGGCACAGAAAATGTTTAATCAGTGGCTGATCATCAAAAACTGAACTGAATGATAGTCTCCTGAAACTGAAACCTAAATAAGTTTAAACTTTACCCAGTTTTCCCAGAAATGTTTATACACATAGATTGGTAAGATGTTTAGTAGATTTTAAAATAAAATAATTCTGAGTTTAATGTTGGGTTTTAAAGGATAAATATTTGATTTTAAAAGGTGAAATATTAAGATAATTTACACTCACTTTCCTATCTTCTGCAGAAGGAAATCTTAGGTTTGTAAATTATTGAAACATAAAAGTAGATGATTTTATAATGTTTAATACTTTGCATTTATTAAACAAACTTCATTTAATATGGTTTACATTGCATATTTTCATTATTTACTATATGAAAATATTTCTTTCATTTTAGTCTAAATGAACTTCTCACTTAAGCAGTGAGTAACAGAAATAGCAAGACCACTGTAAAGGAAATAACTTGCCTTGCTGGTTTGGAAGAAAGGAAAGAAAGAAGAAAAAAAATGAAGGAAGGGTGTAAAAAAGGAAGGAAGTGAGAGAGAAAGAAGAAAAGAGAATGAGAAACAAGAGAGAGGGAGGCAGGGAAGGAAGGAGAAAGAAAGAAAAAGGGAGAGAAAGCGGGAGGGAGGAAAAAGCTCTGACATTTATATTTATATTATATTATATTTATATCTATTTCTGCATAAATATTATAAATAATTATATATATACATAATTAGGCCATAAACATCTGAAATCACCTAGGCAAAAGACTGAAAGTGTTCCTCCCTATCCAATTTCACCCACCCTTAGGATGTGTAAAGGTTTTCTTGTGTTGTTTTGTGTGTTTTTTTCCTCTAAACATTTGGAGACTAGTGTTGGGTTAAGAACAAAGAAAAAGATGACAAGTATCAAATTCAAAAACAACCTGTTTTAGTCAGTCGAAACTAGTCTGAACAATAGCAAAGGATTTCAGGAATTCTCTAATCCAACTGCCCTATTATCCAAATGAATAAACTAAACCCTGGGACACCGAATGACTTGCCCATAGTCGCATCATGAGTCAGCAGCAGAGAGAGTGGACCTGGTTTCAGATATTCTGAAAGTTAACCTGATCTTTTATATCAAGATCTCCAGTACCTGTTATTAAAAAAGGTTGAAAAGAAGGGGGAAATAAACAAATTATCATGGGAATTATGCAAATTCAATGATTTTAAAGGATTTCAATTTTATTTTATCAGACCTCTTCAAAGGTATTGTTCTATCAACTTTTTCATCTTTAGTTTTTTTCTCGCTCTAGTCTGTAAACATTTTGCTTCTTTAACTTTCATCATCCCATTCAACTGCATCCCTAATGCAATTCTTTTCATTGTCAAATATTTTTTTAAAAATCTACATTCATTGTTTTCATTAGCAGATAACTCATCTATTCATTAGCATATTGCAATCTGGTTTCTATTAGTCTCACTCTTCAAAAGTAGAACTCAGCCAAATCACGTATTTTGATTGAGAGATAGCAAATATTATTTTTATTGGAACTTGTATTATGCACTACTCATAGTAACAAGATATTTTGTGTATATTACTTAATTTATTCACCTGAAATAATTCAAGCACTATGTTTATTTTATCAAAGGAAAAACTGATGTTGAAATATTAAGTAGTATATTCATTATTGTTCACAGTTTGTGTAATTATATAGATCATTGCTGGGTATCATTATTGTTTATAAATTTATTTGTAACCTTCTTTCCTTCACATTACGTTTTATAAAATATTTTTTCATAAATTCCCCAAGACTCAATGAATTCCTTATTCTAATATACCAAATGTATTGTTACTAGCTGCTAAATCTAATAATCTTTTTTTCAATGATAATGTCCAAAGTCAAAAGTAGTCAAATAAAATTCAATTAGAAATCATCAACTCTTTTTCTGTTCTGGTAGAGAGGGGAATTTAAGAGTGTGAGCTGCAGTCAGACATACCGGAGTTTGAACTTCATCTCTAGTACTTAAGGGACATGTGCAGCAGGAAACAAGTTTAGCTGTTCTCTGCTTTATTTACCTCATTTGTAAATTTGGAACATGGCATCACTTCGAAATATTATTGGGAACTTGACACGAGATAAAGTATGTAAAGAACTCAGTACAGTGTCTAACATATAAGAACTATTAATTTATACTTCACTCCCTCTACTGAAATGTTTACTTCGTTTGTCTTCTCTAGTTTGGTTTTAAAATTCTAACTCTCTGATTACTCTTTCTCAGCCTCTTAGCCCTTTGTGGCTGATTCTTCTTTGTTATTATAATCCATATTTTTGCCTTTGACTTTTTCTTTCATCCCTCTGGCCATTTTCCTTAGATGATTTTACTAAGTCCATGGTTTCACCTGCCACTTCTGTGTGTATAGAATTATCACATCTCTAATTATAACCTCTCTCCTGGGTATCTCTAAGCCCTTTTACAATTATTTCTCAAATAAGACATGAAATTCAACAAGAAATATATGCCTTGTCACCTTTCCCCCATTAAAAAATATTCTCCCAATTTTCAAAAAATAGACAAAATAGGAACCATAGTCGTCCAGAAATTTTCCAGTTCCTTACCTACTATCATCCAAACATACCAAGAGGAAACACACTCCTGACAACTTGGTTTCCTTCTCTGTCGTTATCTTGTTCCTATCAGTTCAGAATCCGATATTATTCCATAGAACATGACAGTAGCTTACTACAGACTCAAAAAAAATAGAAATCTGTGATCAGGTAGAGGTACATTTCAATATGAAATTAATGTTTTAGATCTATTTCTAGCTATTGTGATACATTAATTGTTGACTTATAAGTAGAAAGGCTTTCTACTGTAGTACATTGTTTTGTCACAATATTTTACTAATTATTTATCTGAAGAAATACAGTAGTAGCAGATACTGGAATAATATCAAGATTGCAGAGCTCTAAATCTCTTAAAAATGCTTTGTTACGAAAAAAAAGTACAACATTGTAATTATAATGTATTATTGCAATAAAAGGCTATTGTACGTAATTGTCCAAGTGTCATAGTCTTATAGATTCCACAAGAAAAAAGTATTTATTTTTTGAGATGACTAAATGATATTGTAACCTGTGGAATAACACAGTGAGAAGCAAATTAAGCTCTCTAAAGTCACAACTAAATTTGTCATAATATCGAATTAATAAATGCCTCTGTTACCTTATTTTTGCATTGCTTCAATTCTGTTGTTGCTTATTCAGTAAACTTTAAAGCATGTGTAACATATATCTTCATATTTAGTTATAAAAACATCAAAATATCTTAAATTGAAAATTTATCAGAATGGTAATTCAATAAGAGATTAAAGGTAATATGTTATTACATATTTCAACATTTTGCTGATAGTGTAATAATTGTTGAAATGAGCTAAAATTTAATCAAAATCAAAAGACAGACACCAATACCTAAGCACAAAACACAAGACCTTTAGTGTCTTGATTTCTTTACTTCACTGCTGCATCTACTATTTCTAGCAGGTCCATAGAAGTTTGTAAACTCACATATAACTAAAATTTCTTTGGCAATAAAATGTTTTTCTTTCCAGCAAGCACCCTTTGAAATGATTTTAACATACCAGAGAGCACTTCTATCCATTCTCAGAAGAAATTCAACATCTTCTTCAAGACTTTATGATCCGCATATTATTTGCTATTAAGCAGACAATAACAAGAAGATATTCTGAAATCTAATGTGTGCTTTAGGTTTTTTTGTTTGTTTGTTTGTTTTTCCTCACTAGGCTAAAGCTATAAATAGAAAGCTCAAAATTTTACATTTATATCTTGTTCAGAGCAGATGTACATTTTAATGTAGACAACCTGAAATCCATCTGCTATTTATTTGAGACCCTATACAAAGAGTTATTTAATGTTTAGAATTACTAAAATATGAAGCTTACTTGGCAGATTGAGGAAATAGAATTTTTATCATCTCAGAATACGGGTAAAACATCCAAAATACTTTGTCCTTTTTTTGGCTAGCAGTCTTGTAAGGTAACAGATGTAGTATGACATTTAAAAATCTGAAGAGAATGAGCAATTAAAATGATTATTTTAAAAACAGCACTGTCAGTGCTGTTTGTTGTTAATATGTCTGTATGTTTGTGTAAATACATATATAAAATGATATATGTGTAACACATATTATAAAATACATGCATATGCAATTTATAATATGTGTGTATATATTTGTACACAAATATATATTTACTGAGAACATGCTCAATAGCTGCACTCACTTATGAATGTGTATTAGAAAAGGGTGAAACTGTTTCTCAAGAAGCCATGTGTTTATTGGATTTTAACGCAATAGATATTTGGAATAAATGATTCTAAAATAAAATCATAAGCTTAGAATTTGAAACAAGAAATGGAGGCCATAAAATGACATCAGATGTTTTCTAAATGAATATTAATGATATAAAGATGGTTTGCAATGCTGGCTCTGCAGTCAGTTTATCTGGATTTAAATCTCAGTTCCACCATTTACCAGCTGTTGGGTTTTGGATGAGCTACTTAAACTTTCTTCTAAAATTATTCTAAATGTTCAGATCTAATTCGGTATTTCTTTCTAGGTATAAGAGAGGTCTACATGTTTTAATCTCTTACAGACAATAGGAATGGGAGGGATGTGATGAGTTCTGGCCAGCAAGCTGTGAGTGGAAGCAATGTGTGCCCAGTTTGGGTAAGCCATTTCATAGCTGCTATGAGCTCTCCATGTTTACTCCTTCCTTCCACAGTGACACGGAAAGCTAAGAATTGGATAAGAGGAGTCACAAGCAATGGCCTTTCTTAATTTATGAAGAAAAGGGGTGTATATGGCTTATTGTTCTGCAGGCTGTATAAAAAGCATGACACTAGCATCCAATTCGTGAGGGTTTCAGGTCACTTCCGCTTCCGGTGGAAGGTGAAGGGGTGCCAGAACATGCAGAGATTACGTGGTGAAAGAGATCAGCCTGATCCTTGAGTGAAAATATGTGGAGAATAACAATAAACATCTAATAGGAGTATGAAATAAATCTTGATTGTGTTAAACTGCTGAGAGTTTGGAACTAATTTATAACTTTGCCTAATGTACTCATTGTGTACTATTGTTTGGGTGTTGGTCGCCCAAATTGCCTGTTGAAATTTGATCCCCATGTTGGAGGTGGAGCCTAAGGGGAGATTTCTAGGTCCTAAGGGAAGATTCCTCATGAATGACTTCTCAGGGTAATGAGTGAGTTCTTGCTCTTGCTCACAAGAGTTAATTGTTAAAAAGAGCTTGGTACCTCTTCCTTTCTTTTGCTGCTTCTCTTGCCATGTGATCGCTGCACACACTGGCTTCCCTTCACCTTCCACCATAGATGGAAGCAGCCTGAAGTCTTCACTAGAAGCTGAGGCTGGTGCCACGCTTCTTGTACAACCTGCAGAAACATGGGCCAAATATACCTCTTTTCTTTATAAGTTACCCAGTGTCGGATATTCCTTTAAGATAATAAAAATAATATAAGATCTGTGCCTTGATTTTCCCATCTATAACTAGGATAATAATAGTACCTAGTTAGTTGGATGGTTGTCAGCAAAATTTTATTGAACTAAGGGATTAGCATAACTTTGCAATTCCTATTAATAAAAGTAGTTTATATATCCTTTACTTAATTGATTTTAAATTCTAAAACATTTCATGTGTCATTAAGTCCAACAATATACACTGAGTTCACACTTTCTGCAATGCCTACCATCTCAAGTTAAAAAAAAAAGTCTCAAATATTGCCTTAATATAAAATGGCTCGAATAAGGCATATAATATTTTTGTCATATAAAATATTGTATATTGACAGCTATATCCCAGTGGCTGATTTATTGATAATATCTTTGACCTTTAGAATCTTTTTTTTTCTATTATATATAAGGAAATACAAACTAGGTAACAGGAAGAAATGAGAAAAGGTAGAGAGACAATAGTGAAGACTGGTCGACACTGGAGTACAAAAGATTACTGCAGGATTATTCTATGAGGCTGATTACAGCATCTTTATCTTATCAAGCTTTGGCATTGAAGACCATGTGAATTCATCTACAACCCTGGTAGTGAAATAAGAACATTTTTTGTTTCTGAAATTTTAAGCTCTTTACGGACACACTTTTTACTTAATCTGCATGACATCAGAGAAAGGTATTATTTTCTATACTTTACAGATAATTTAAATATACCACAAACCACAGGAAGAATAGAGAAGAATAAAACTAGCCGGGCGAAGTGGTGGGTGCCTGTAGTCCCAGCTACTCGGGAGGCTGAGGCAGGAGAATGGCGTGAACCCGAGAGGAGGAGCTTGCAGTGAGCTGAGATCCGGCCACTGCACTCCAGCCTGGGTGACACAGCAAGACTCCATCTCAAAAAAAAAAAAAAAAAAAAAAAGAATAGAGAGTCACTGTTTACCCAAAGGCATTGACTCCACGGGGAAAACAACTCTGAGGTCTTCGTTTCCATTCAGTTGTTCATTTATTGCTAACTCTCACATTGTAAGCAAGAGACAAATATGAAAAGAACAGATTTTCAAGGCAGACAAAAAGAAAACATTTTCTCTGGAAGAGCAAAGAATTTTTACATTATTTTCATTTTGCTAAACTTTAGGGAACAATTTGACCAAAGAAAGAAGTAAAAGTGGATTAGCAGATCTCATGGACCGACAGTCTCTGGATGGTAGGAGATCCATTTAGCAGAAATAAAAATGAGAATACAATGTTTCTGATGTATTTAATTTGGAGAAAAACATTTTCATGTTCTTTCAATAAACAAAGTTAATCACATTACATTTTACCTCTGGTAAAAGAATATTAATTAAATTGATTATGTTCACATTAGAGAACAATATAACATATCATAGTCAAATAACATTTATGATTATATTCATTATTATAAGCATTAAAAGTAAATAAATAGTGTTGTGGCAAATACTACTTAAACAAGCAGAGTCTCCCATATCTGGAAATTTATCATCTAAATGATATTTTAGTAGTATTTAATTAACTAAAATTTAAGAGATTATTGCTTTCAGCCATTTAAAAATTATTAATTGAACATTGACTACATGCTTGGTCTGTGTTTACCATTATCCATTAAGAGCTTGTTATTTAATTGGGGAAATCCAAGTCAAGATACAGTAAATATCCAAGAAACTTATCAAACATTTGAATAAAAATCATGGCACCCATATTTTATGGTGTATTTATAGTATTATTCATAAAACAGAAAAACTATTAATATCCACCTCCAAAAACATGGAAGCAATTTCCCATTTTCAAAATTATTAATATTCCCGTCAAATAAATGCTATTTGGGACTATCTTATTGGAAATAAATAAAATACCCTTTATCCAATAATGATATCTTTGAAGAAATGAGTATCCTCATATACTTACAGTGCTATAATAAATAACTAGAATTTCTGGAGCTATTGTTTTACATATACTAGAAAATCTTAAAATTTTACATTCCAGTTAAAACATATATTCGATATTTAGTAATTCATGCTAAATTATCATAAATATTTCCAAAGATGTGGATAAAATAAGCCTCACTGAAAATATATTTATATAAAATATTGAAACAAGTAAAATGTTCATATCCACATAACAAACTGATACAAGGAAATTCTGTTCTGTCCAAAAATGATACAGAACAATATGTAAAGACATGCAAAATGATTATAACTTATAATAAAACATAAATGAGATGATTTTTAAAATCTCTAAATTCAGTAAAAACCCAGAGAAATCAAACTCAATGTGGATAAAGGCACCAAAAAAGTGGAATGAATAAAGTCACATAGACTAGACTATGAAGAAAAATCATGTTTTGGAAAAGCTATCCACACAATACAAGAATTTTTAATTGAAGAAAAATTCACTGGAAAAAGTACAGAAATAGCAACAATTATATAGTGTACATAAAATAAAAAGAACCATGGTTTACTTTGAATGAAAATGAATGATTGGAAGGAGAAGGAAAGGGGAGAATATAATTAAGATTATTACAGCTAGCATTTATTGAACCTTACTATCCGGCAAGAATTGTGGTAAACACTTTAAATACACTTACTTATTTAAATACCTACCACTATTCATTGAAGTAGGTAAGTACTTCTAACCCTATTTAACAGGACAAAGTGCAGGGAAATGGTTGACTGAGAGTTCTGAAGGAAACTTGCCTTCTTTCCCATCTCAGCTCCTCTACTATTGGCTGTGAAAGTTTATCAAGTTACATAGCTGCTGTATGACTCTCATTAAAATAATGACAATAACAGTACCTAGCTCAACAACTGCTATAAAAATTAAATAACTTAACACGTATAATGTTATGATACTCTCTAGCAAATGGTAAATGCTATAAAATTTTAACTTTTTAAAAAATGTTTTGTATATAATTATTACAGGTACATAATAGTTGCATATATTTATGCAGTATATGTGATGTTTTTATACAGGCATGTAATGTGTAACAATCAAAACAGGGTAATTGGGATATAAATTGATTCTTAAAAATTCTAAGTAATGCTCAAGGTAACACTACTAGTAAATAAATTGCAGAATGGGGACTTGAAGCCAGATCTGTGTGATCACAAAGCCTGGGCTCATAAGTACCATGCTGTCTCCTTGGTTCATACCCACACGCTACAGTGAGATGCCTTCTCGTACCTTGGAAATAAGGGAAAATGTCTTTTCCTCTGATTTGATACACAATCAGAACAGAAGCACGAAAGAGCTCTTTGAAGAAGAGAATGGTTTTGAGACCTCAGGCTTCCCACACCCTGAGAAAGGTTCTGTGTTTGTAAAGAAATCATGTGTTAATCAGCAGAGACTTACCAGCTTTTGAAACCAAAAGAAGAGCATCCCAGAGAAAGTATGCATGGAAGCACTGAGAAGCACAGAGAGAATCAAAGCCAAATGGCTGTATGTATCCCATCTCCATTGGCTGAATCCTTCGAGGCTTCAGCCTGCTGTGAAGAAACATTTCATTCATTCTACAGTTTGATTCACCTGGTTCTTCTTTGGCTTCTCACTATGATCTATCTTCAGAAAAAAGTGCAGTGACCATGCCACATGAATATGGAAGTCTTTGTAACACATTTTCATTATATTTTCATGCTCATTGATTTTCTGAACCAATCTTGTTAATATGAATAATTTAAGTTGACCGCATATTTTATTGTTTAAACCACAGTACTTTAAGAGTAAAAAAGAGCCCAATCAATGCCATGGAAAAACAGCCTGAACACAAACTCTCATGGGAAATTTGGGGCTTATTGTCAGGCTAGGTCAATATGACTTAATGCCTGAGATTTTAAAATATTTTCTCTATCCTCACTCCTTTCCCAAATTCAATTTTTCAACATATAGACTGTATAGCCTAATATATTCAGGGTAATTGTTCTTGAATTAAGGTAATGCTTGATATGATTTAAATGATGGCTGTGTGATCCTGGATAAGGTACATAATGCTTTAAGCTATAATTTCCCCAGTTTTCAATTGCAAATAATGATACTTATCTGTAAGAATTTATATACAACACACACACACATATTTACATACGTATACATATACATACACACAAATATGTTAGTCCAGTGAATACTCAAAAACTGGTAGCTGTTATTATATCTCATGATTTTAATGCCACTCTCTGAGGCCACTTGTGATTCAGGCAGTTGACTTTTCTCAGGCAACAGTGCACCATTCCACTGTGTGCTTTTTTCGAACTTCTACATCTGCTATGTTCCAAGAACAGTCAGTCCTCTATGTATTAATATGGTGAGAACAAAGCCATGTACCTCAGTTCTGCCTTCCACCAACAGTTGGCAATAGTAGTTGGTTTCATAATAATTTGGATGTATGACTAAATATACTTGTGAACTACCTTTAAGTAGATAAAATGTTTGTAAGTATGGATGTTTCTGTTTTATGCTAGAAACATTGTCATATGTAGATTGTCTGACTGGGAACAGGCCATTTGTGGAAGAGGGAATAAAAATCCTTAGGGATGAGATTTCACCTAGGGAAAAATAACTTTTCAACTGTAGATGATGTTTCCTAATTACAGGAAATTTTGAGGATGCATAAAATTTCAAGGCATTGGGAGTGCAATTGGAAGGCCTGGATGACTAGAATTCCAATAAAAGGACTCCCCAGTGAGTGATTATAGAAAAAAATAGAAACGACCTTTGGAGAAACCTATAGTTAAAAAGTGATAAAAGGAGCGAGAAAACCCGGCAAAGACAAAAATAGGACAGAGATGTAAGGTACAAAACGCTATTAAGTATAGTGTCACTGAAGTCAGGGAAAGTGGATGATGAATGTGCAAAGGACTTGTAAGAAAAGCAATAACAAGAAGAGCGTGGCACCTTCTCTGTTGTTACGACCCTTTTTTAGTGCCTGGTAACTTCTGAGAAATATGGCATTCATTTGCCAAAATCTGTTGGAGGGAAAATATAACGTTGAGTCAAGATTTCTACTATTTTGTAATAAATGGTTTTAAGTGATAAGTGAAAATCTGTCTTTTTTTGCTGAAAAGCTCACTGATACTTTGATTATGATATTAAGGAGGTTTATTGTAGACTGTGTGTAGTACCTTAGAGAGCCTGTGGCAGTGATGCAGATTTGAAGGATCCATGGCTAGCCTAATTGAGGTTTTCTTAAATATTATATGACTGTGTGGAGATGGCATCTTGAGTCAACCAGGATCCAGAAATCCTACAGAAATGCTTAAATAGTCACACTCACAGCTAGTAAGGATACTTGAGGTCTCTCAGCTTTAGGACTGGTGTATATTATGTGCAAAATGCCTTTTATAATCATTGCTGAATAGTTTAACAAGCTCTGGCAGGACTCTAATAAATGTGGATTTTTTTTGGAGAGGTATTGAAATACAAAGTGGCAGTAATTGTGCTTTATTTCTTTTTTTTTAAGAAAGCACACCATGTATATCCACATTTAGAATAAGAATAGTTACTCCTATATAGAATATATTCCATGTTGGCCAGGAGTATATGCCATGCTTATGGCACATTTTTAAAAATTTTAATTCTTTTTATTTAAAGAAAAATACCATAAAAGATACTGTTTTCCATGGAAATTTGCCAATCTCTTTTTTCCTTCTAGCTTTTTTTGTCCTTTGCCTACGTGACTGTTAAATTGCACAAAATCTAAATTCTTATCTACATTTGTTTGACATTTGAATTCTAAAAGAACATATGAATATTTAAAACAAGTTTTAATAAAATTTTATCATTAGAAACCAATTATTATTCATATTTCCTTTAAATCTAGTTAATGCAGAATGTATTCATAAAGAGAAGCAATCCACAAAAAAAACTGCTATTACTGTATTCTAAATAAACTTGATATCAACTGGACCAAATTTTAATATTATCTACAATTAAGAAATGGTGGGCCTTTAGGATATTTACAATTTCATTATCAAGAAGCGCATTCTTTTCTCCAAGTAAATGTTTTATTGCCATATAATTCTAAATTGCTTATACAAATTCTGTTACAAAACCCACATTCTTTTCTTGATAATTCAAATAATTTGGAAAAAACAGAGTACTCATTGTTTCAGAAATATAACTTATGTACATTTTTACTGAAGTTTATAATTGTTTAATTTTTCCAGATGTTTGGTAGTTTTGAAATGGTTCTGTTACTATCAGATTATATGCATTATTTATAATGTGTACATATTCATTATTCAACATATGTTCTTGCTTCAGTTAATGTTAGAATATCCCCTATATTTGTTTTTAAAAGGCTCACCAGCATTATAACAAACTAACTCAGATTTTCCTTGTTCCTCCTAACTTAGCCACTTCCAAAGCTGTGTGACCACAAGCAAACTACTTAACCTCTAAAAGCCTTCTATTCCTCATCTGTAAAATGCGGTCATCATTAACTTGCAGAGACTTTGTGAATGTTCAATGTAACGACCACCATGCACTTGGTGAAAGTTAGGTGCTGAATATTGCTGGCTGTTAGCAGTAAATGAAATTGAGGTCAGCAAACTCTGCTCTCCTTCTAAAAAGATATCAAGAAAGAAGTAGCTAGTGATCGTAGCTTTTCCTGTTTTCACCATGAAAATATTGACTATGTACATCATTGACAAAGTCTTGTACTGACCCTATGATACTCACTCAGTGCTTTGATATATGCCACACATGCTGAGATTAGAACAGTCATGCAGTTTTCTAACAATCGCACTTTAGACTCACAGAGTCAGATAAAAAGAGATTTTATCAAGCCAGTCAAAAGATCTGTTGATCTGTATAAAAACATTACTTAAGCATAAATTTTCATTAAACTTTCCCATATGTAACACTTAAATTTGTGAGAATGAAAAATAGGTATCTGAAGAAATAGATGATCAGTCTCCTAAAACAAAATTTAAAATTCTTTGTCTCCTTCAATAGATTTGTTTTGGCGCTGACCTAATTTCTATGCTAATTCATAGGGTTTACGATTGCTTTATTCTTTGCACAGCCTGTATTTTTTCCTTCTTTCAAATCTCCCAGGGACTGACTCCAGGAAGTAAGGCATATGCATCATCAATAAACCGCATTTAGTTAACTGTTCTTTATTCAGCAACTCCTGATCCACTTTGTGGATTTTCTATGCCCTTCATTTCTTTCCCTCCTCAATCCCACCACCTTTCTTTTGATGATTTCACTGCTCATTATCACCTCTACCAGAAGTGAGAAGAAAGAATGTGGAATTAAAATGAGTTGAAAATGACTTTTAAAATTTATTTTCAGGATAAGGAGGAAAAGTTGAAAATGTTAGCTAAAATTAGGCCTGGGGTTTTCTAATGACTTCATACAGTTATTTTTATCCCTGTTAAAGTGATGCTAATTGAGTTCAGAAATGAAAGGACCCTTCCACCCTATCTTATTCTTTCCTATTGGAATATATAGGGAAAGAGGAGAAATGTAAAATCTATTTACACAAAGTTTTCTAAAGCATAAAGTAGTCATTAGGACAGAATAATGCTTACAAAGGTCCCATTTATGAGTTACACAGTACAGCAGTAAATGTTTTAGAATACAAGTTTTATAGTGAATTAACTCATTTGCACCCTCTTCATGCAAGTGTGTAAATGTATGTTTATTTACTAACTGTCCAGCTTTTTTAGCAAGAGGCCTCACTGTTGATTCCCTATTAGTGTCACTATTAATTTCTGAATAGTGTAGGGAAATGAAGTAGGAGTTTTTAATTTTGCGTGATATACTTAAAAAGTAATTAGTACTTCAGTAGTTACTTAAAAATATTTGTAAATATTTGCAAATTTGAACAAAGGAATAAAATAAAATAAAGTTTAGAGTAACTCTTAAGATCAAGGCTTTTGATCTTAAACACAGATGGTTTAAAAAATATACTGGTTTTATAAGTTATCCTCTAATATCAGAGTAATCGTGAGGTTAAATTCTAGTACTATTATAAGAAATGGGAATATTTTCATAATTTGAGTC
This sequence comes from Chlorocebus sabaeus, assembly GCF_047675955.1. NCBI lineage: Eukaryota > Metazoa > Chordata > Mammalia > Primates > Cercopithecidae > Chlorocebus > Chlorocebus sabaeus. Next base: position 39,707,726 of record NC_132906.1, on the reverse strand, counting down.
AGCTATAAGTCATCTTTCTTACTGTCAACTAACATGCAAAATGAGGGCTAACTAGGTGATCCCTAAAATTACCCAAGGCTTTTCAGTACTTTCAAGTATACACACAGCTATGCACACATTATATATTTTACATGTATACATTGGGAGAAGATTTAAGTTAGCCACACAGCTTAGACAAGTTGTGTCCACATGTATGTATCTATTTAGGAAGTAGTAATGGACTAAAGAATCCTTTCCTTCAAAAAGGCATCATATAACACATCTGTGCCTCCAGTTTTGTTTTGTTTTTTAATTTTAAATGAGTGATAAATGTTTGTTGAATAGAAATACAGTTAAATGTGTGTGGGCCCTTTATTTTCTCATTCAGATAAGAAGGCATACCAGAGTAGAAAGATCACATATTTTGAAGGTCACAGATCAGGCTCTGGACAATCATGTGATGTATGGCTATAAAGCTGGTATAATAATAACCATATTATAAAACTGCTATGAGTATTAACTAAATTACATATGTCAAGGACGTAGTAGCATGTTTGAAACATAATTGACACCATATAACCAATCTATCATTTCTCAGATGTTGTATTGGTTTTTCAGATGTAATCATCCTCTTAAACTTGATGATTGAATCAAAACAGAATAGAGATATAATATTTCATTGTATATATATATTTATTATATGTTACATTTAGATGTGGTATATTTTACACTTTTACATAGGTACCTATATATTAATGACATATTTTGTGTACACACATACATATATTTATATATTTTAATTCATCAAAAGGGACTTCTAATTTTAAATATTCTATTAACAAGACAAAAAAAAAAGAAAAAAGAAATGGCCTTAAAATAAGGTAATATTCTAAACTTATATTTATTTGCAATTATGAATTAACCAGAACATGTACACGGTTATGGCTTAAATATCTGTGTATATAGTGATTACATGAAACTTTGTGTATACCACAATACTGTTAAACTAATCTAAATAGTGGAAGCAGAATTAATTGAGAAATACAAATAAAATTACCTGTAAAGCATAGTGCTTCAAAAAAAATTTTAAAAAGATTTAAAACGTAAAATGTTTAACAATGGTATCATCTTTTATTCTTACCTTTTTTTTTTTTTTTTTTGAGACAGAGTCTTGCTCTGTAGCCCAGGCTGGAGTGCAGTGGCGCGATCTCGGCTCACTGCAAGCTCCACCTCCCGGGTTCACACCATTCTCCTGCCTCAGCTTCCCAGGTAGCTGGGGCTATAGGCGCCCACCACCACGCCTGGCTAATTTTTTATTTTTTTATTTTTTAGTAGAGACAGGGTTTTACCATGTTGCCCAGGCTGGTCTCAAACTCCTGAGCTCAGACGGTCCGCCCGCCTCAGTCTCCCAAAGTGCTAGGATTACAGGTGTGAGCCACCATGCCCAGCCAAAGATGGTATCTTGATATATACTTATAATCATGCTCACATCTTTATAGTGGAGATAATAAAATTACAAACAGAAGGCTTGCAGTAAATGAAAAATAGTATCTTTTAGTGATAGAATGCAATAAGTAATAATCAAGATAACCTGTGTATCAGAATGCAGTGTCTGTTAATGCCAGATATGAGGTAAGCCATTTCATGCATATACGTGCATGAAGTGTGTCGGGGTCTTTTTTTATGAAATTGAAACAGAGAAGTTTGATGACTTGTCTAAAGTCACACAGAACTTAGCAACAACCCAGAGAATGTCATCCACTCCTCTGGCTCAGCTCAGTACACCATCTATCCTGTTGTTTTCCTTGTCTATAGGAAAAATAGGCTTGGGAGGCATATAATCTAACTGTTCTTCTAGATCGATTTTTACAAAACACCTGGGAAGCAGGCCCAGAGCAATTGAGATGTCTAAGAAGTTCTTAAGTATTATTTTCAAGGGACTAATAGCATAGAAGCTTTCTGAGTCATCGTTAGAAATATGTGACACCGGAAGGTAGGTCACAGGTTGGCATCATAAGGAATAAGAGTTTGGAAATGCTTTCACAATGCCCAGAGAAAGGATACATGGGAAGAACGAAGCCTATTTAGTCCTTTTTATTTTATTTAAGCCCAATTCAGGTGTAAACATGTGTAAAACGTTGTTTGGATTTTCACAGAGGAAAGATAATAGCAAGTAGGTCAGTGAATGGTTTGAAATGTGGCGTGTAAGGTATTGTTCAATATTATGCCAAGATCTCCCAGTCTTGAGGACAAACTTCCATTCATTATGCCAAGATCTCCCAGTCTTGAGGACAAACTTCCATTCAGGGACTTTGCAATCACCATAGTCACTTAAAGCAAATGTGGTTGTTAGTGTCATTCCAAACATTATTTTTCAAGCTGTGTTCAATTCTTGTGTTTCAACTTACATGAAGAACTTTTGTTATAACTCATGTTTATGCTTTTTAGAAACACTCTAGAGAATAATTACGGCCAAATGGGTATATTTAATTTCTTTTCAACTTAATAAAGGGAGGTATGGTAATAACCCTTTCCATAGAGACCAGCTGGGTGATAGGGTCAGAAGATGAAGATTCTGCTGGTGTGGGCTGGGGGAACACTTTAAAAGGAAGTGCATCTGTACTACAAGCATCCACTGCAAAGCAGGGAAAGGGAGAGTAAGGGGCCAGGGAAAATTAAAGACTTGAGATATAATTACAAAGAGAAAATGTCACTTCACTTGGACTATCATCATAAACAATGGCTCCTGTGCAATGTCCTTATAACAAAGGAAAAATAAAGAAAATGGCTCCCTATGTTTCCACCAAAAAGGTGGATGATATTAACTTGTTGGAGAGGGCATGACCTGTGAGCAGATAAACAGCCCACTCTGCTGCTCTGTCTAGATGGAGAATTGTTTCAGATTGCAGGTCCTCTGACTGCTGACAGATTGCCTAACTCTGGCTGTGGGCCTCCAACTTCGGGAAGCTGTGGGTATTGTGTAAAGATGTAAGTTAAACACATTTCAGAAGCAGCTTGGTACTGATTTGGGGAGTCAAGTATGTTTCAACTACAGACCTCAAAGTAAATATTTACCAATTATGGCAAAAGTTCAGCTGTAGGGCAGAACCAGCAGCTGAAAAGCACAAGGAGAGGGATCATGCTTCCTTGACTGCAGTTTGTTTACCAACCTTCAACTCAGATGTGCATGTTCCTCTGAGAGTGTGTGTGTATGTAGTTGGGGGGTGGTGGCAGTGGTTGGGGGCTGAGGTTTACCACTTCAACCACTTCATCAGTGCTCCATTTTCACTGTAAAGAGTTTGAAGGAACTGATTTTACCAGCCAGTGAACCCGACCCATATAATTTGAACAATTATATGCCAAATTTGTATATAGAGAGACTTGTGAACTCCATGTACAGCCCCATTTGCACAATAACAAGCTGTTACCCACCAGGTGTTTTGATGTTGTGTGTTGTCCATATTTAGGACTCTGTCTTTAGGATTAGTAGAAATGAGGAGAAAATAAGAAGGATCAGAAGCAAAACAGTTAACTCAGCCAAGTAATTTATATTCTAGGTAGCATTTGGTGGAAGAGGAAAATTGAAGTAGTTCCTACAGAAAGCATATGGAAATCAGGTATCAAAGATCTTTTTCCATTCTAGGCTCAGTCACTGGTCATCAGTATGTGAGGTTTTATGTTTAGGACCGAGCAGAGGATATCTGGAAGCCTAGCGATGAAGAGAAATGTCTTCTCAAGGAAAGGCTGAATCATGTGCTTTTCCATTACTTATATGGCAACCTGCAGATCAAAAAGTGTTTCAGAGGCTTAATGTACTGGAGTAACCCCCTAGCCTTGATTTTATAAATGAGGAAACAGAAGCCCAGGCGTTATGGGATTCCATGTTACATAGCTATTCAGTGTCAAAGCCATATGGGGATATGCAAGCATTTGGCAACACACTGTTCCACAATTCCTTTACGAAGGACCAGTTTTCCAGTAGGCAATCCAGGAGAAAGAAAGAGAGAGAGAAAGGGAGAGGCAGGGAGGGAGGGAGAGAGGGCGGGAGGGATGGAGGGAGGGAGGAAGGAAGGAAGGGAGAAAGGAAGGAAGGAAAGAAGGAAGGAAGGAAGGAAGGAAGGAAGGAAGGAAGGAAGGAAGGAAGGAAGGAAGAGGGGAAGAGGGGAGGGAAAGAAGGAAGGACTAATTTAAAAAATAACCAATTTTTTACCTATGCTTCAGTGAATCCCTCCCCCTCCCCACACCAATTTACCACTTAGATAAATGTGTTAAAAATTACTTGCAGGCAGAACTACTTGTGTTACAGCACAATTGTTTCTACTTTCCTCTTGGCTCTTCCCCGCATCCAGAAGCCACTACTGTCTCTAAAATAAGATCACAAGGCAGACACCCAGAGACATTTGAGCCTCCAACTAGTAAACTAGCAGAAGCTCTACCACTGCCCACAGCAAAGATTCAAAATTGGGGTATGTCGAAACCTTCACTGAATTCATATTACTTTTCTGGTTCACCCTACGTTACACAGAAGTTGAGATTCCTTCCCTCCGCTGAGAAAAGTGCGTTTTCTTTCTCTGTGCCAACACTGCTGGATCCGAGGCTCCAGGAGGAACTGGTGGCAAAGCGGGCGTTTTGGGACGGCGCCTGTGATTGCTCTGTGACTTCCTCTCTCTGTTACATCCATATACAAATACAAGCTTATTTATTTATTTTAATTCTCCTTCTCCTGCTAGCAACCTGTGGACTTAGCATCTGACTGGTGCAGCAAGGAAGGAGGCTAGTGGGCAAGCGTTACTGTGCCCAACCCGGAGGTGCCTCTTCGCAGTCTTCAGGAGCAGCTCCCCCATTCCAGCTCCTCTGGCAGGGTCTGGAGTTACCTGCGACCGGGACAGGAGACCATGAATGTGCCCTTCTGCCCCCTTGCCTTTCTGCCCTCTTTGAGTTCCCGTCCTTAATTGAAGAGCCAGTGACTATTGGCTGAAGTTCCCCCAGCGATTTGCATGAACCGAGAGGGAGTGTCTTCTGCCGCCCTCCCTTCAAGAGCGCTCTGACTGCAGCCTCCCAGGGAATGCGCCGCCGAGGGAATGCGCGCAGCTCGCGGGCCTTGGGAGTGAGCTGGTACCCGGCGACCTGGCACCCGCGCCTGGATATGGGGCGTCTACATCGTCCCAGGAGCAGCACCAGCCACAGGAACCTGCCGGTAAGGGTTAGGGTCAAGGAGCCCCGCGACCCCGACAAGTTGCAGTATTATGAAGCAATTTCCACTCGGATGGTTTTTCAAACCTTCCACCTTCATGTAAACTTCACAGGAAGGATGGCACGGGGAGGGAAGGGAGTTTGGGATAATGTGTCTTCCTTTTAACAAAGAATAGGGAAGTCCTTGGGTCATGAGAGGAAGTTTCTGAAGCAAGAAATGTATCCAGATAAGGTGGAGGGGATCAGGGGTGCGCTCAATCTGCTTTAGATACAGGGGTTCGGGATCGTTTCCTGCTGCTGGCGTCTGGCTATGAATGCCTACTGCAATTGACAGATTGTTTTTACATAACCGTTTTCTGCGTTTACTTTGCTTCCCCCTAAGGGACGGGGAATTAGTGACGGCTTGGTAAGAGGTGGAAATCCAGATCCTTTCGGTTTGATTTCAGATGTGTGCTAAAATACAAATCACTCTTTCCGATCTGAGACCTAAAGTGTTGGAGGTGGAGGAGAGAGTTAGTAGTTTCTCCATAGTATTATTATTGCGATTGTGGTTGTTTTTACGGTTCTCCTAGTGTAACACCCTGCGTGTTCCAGCACTCTAATGGCAGACTCTTCAAGGAGAAATAAATTGCCCACCTTTCAGTGCTCTCTACTACCAGCCCCCTCCCTCCTCATCACCTACCCTGGGTTTCCCTGTCGCGTTGCGCAGTCTCTGGGTCGGAATCCTCTCCACTCTGGCGTGTTTCCGGGGATGTTTTATGGTTTGGGATTCTGAAGTTAGCTGGATGAGGGTGGTGATGGGGAAACTGAAGCGGGGGGGAAGACGGGGGCGGAGGGGACAGAAAGTGCACAGCAAAATTAAGTTTTGGAGACGGCATTGCCCCACAGATCTCCCTTTGCAGCGAGGTTCTTCTCCGCCTCCGTTCTAACTAGAGGTTTTGCTTCTGGGAATGGGGATGGGGACAGCAAGGATCACAGGGGCACTAGTTTCTCTCTCAGACCCCTATTTCCCCGTGTGTGTAATGAGCTTTCTTCCCTCCCCCCACGCCAGCATCTGTTTCTGTTTTTCCTCTTCGTGGAACCCTTCAGCTGCCTCGCGAGTCACAGCCGGGCCACCGAGCTTCTGTACAGCCTGAACGAGGGACTGCCCGCGGGGGTGCTCATCGGCAGCCTGGCCGAGGACCTGCGGCTGCTGCCCCGGTCTGCAGGGAGGCTGGACCCGCATTCGCAGCTGCCAGAGCGCACCGGTGCTGAGTGGAACCCCCCCCTCTCTTTCAGCCTGGCCTCCCGGGGACTGAGTGGCCAGTACGTGACCCTAGACAACCGCTCTGGGGAGCTTCACACTTCAGCTCAGGAGATCGACAGGGAGGCCCTGTGTCTTGAAGGGGGCGGAGGGACCGCGTGGGGCGGCAGTGTTTCCATCTCCTCCTCTCCTTCTTCTGACTCTTGTCTTTTACTGCTGGATGTGCTTGTCCTGCCTCAGGAATATTTCAGGTTTGTGAAGGTGAAGATCGCCATAAGAGACATCAATGACAACGCCCCACAGTTCCCTGTTTCCCAAATCTCGGTGTGGGTCCCGGAAAATGCACCTGTAAACACCCGATTGGCCATAGAGCATCCTGCTGTGGACCCAGATGTAGGCATTAATGGGGTACAGACCTATCGCTTACTGGACTACCATGGTATGTTCACCCTGGACGTGGAGGAAAATGAGAACGGGGAGCGCACCCCCTACCTAATTGTCATGGGTGCTTTGGACAGGGAAACCCAGGACCAGTATGTGAGCATCATCATAGCTGAGGATGGTGGATCTCCACCACTTTTGGGCAGTGCCACCCTCACCATTGGCATAAGTGACATTAATGACAATTGCCCTCTCTTCACAGACTCACAAATCAATGTCACTGTGTATGGGAATGCTACAGTGGGCACCCCAATTGCAGCTGTCCAGGCTGTGGATAAAGACTTGGGGACCAATGCTCAAATTACTTATTCTTACAGTCAGAAAGTTCCACAAGCATCTAAGGATTTATTTCACCTGGATGAAAACACTGGAGTCATTAAACTTTTCAATAAGATTGGGGGAAGTGTTCTGCAGTCTCACAAGCTCACCATCCTTGCTAATGGACCAGGCTGCATCCCTGCTGTAATCACTGCTCTTGTGTCCGTTATCAAAGTTATTTTCAGGCCCCCTGAGATTGTCCCTCGTTACATAGCAAATGAGATAGATGGTGTTGTTTATCTGAAAGAACTGGAACCCATTAACACTCCCATTGCGTTTTTCACCATAAGAGATCCAGAAGGTAAATACAAGGTTAACTGCTACCTGGATGGTGAAGGCCCATTTAGGTTATCACCTTACAAACCATACAATAATGAATATTTACTAGAGACCACAAAACCTATGGACTATGAGCTACAGCAGTTCTATGAAGTAGCTGTGGTGGCTTGGAACTCTGAAGGATTTCATGTCAAAAGAGTAATTAAAGTGCAACTTTTAGATGACAATGATAATGCTCCAATTTTCCTTCAACCCTTAATAGAACTAACCATTGAAGAAAACAACTCACCCAATGCCTTTTTGACTAAGCTGTATGCTACAGATGCCGACAGTGGGGAAAGAGGCCAAGTTTCATATTTTCTGGGACCTGATGCTCCATCATATTTTTCCTTAGACAGTGTCACAGGAATTCTGACAGTTTCTACTCAGCTGGACCGAGAAGAGAAAGAAAAGTACAGATACACCGTCAGAGCTGTTGACTGTGGGAAGCCACCCAGAGAATCAGTAGCCACTGTGGCCCTCACAGTGTTGGATAAAAATGACAACAGTCCTCGGTTTATCAACAAGGACTTCAGCTTTTTTGTGCCTGAAAACTTTCCAGGCTATGGTGAGATTGGAGTAATTAGTGTAACAGATGCTGATGCTGGGCGGAATGGATGGGTTGCCCTCTCTGTGGTGAACCAGAGTGATATTTTTGTCATAGATACAGGAAAGGGTATGCTGAGGGCTAAAGTCTCTTTGGACAGAGAACAGCAAAGCTCTTATACTTTGTGGGTTGAAGCTGTTGATGGGGGTGAGCCCGCCCTCTCCTCTACAGCAAAAATCACAATTCTCCTTCTAGATATCAATGACAACCCTCCTCTTGTTTTATTTCCTCAGTCTAATATGTCTTATCTGTTAGTACTGCCTTCTACTCTCCCAGGCTCCCCGGTTACAGAAGTCTATGCTGTCGACAAAGACACAGGCATGAATGCTGTCATAGCCTACAGCATCATAGGGAGAAGAGGCCCAAGGCCTGAGTCCTTCAGGATTGACCCAAAAACTGGCAACATTACTTTGGAAGAGGCATTGCTGCAGACAGATTATGGGCTCCATCGCTTACTGGTGAAAGTGAGTGATCATGGTTATCCTGAGCCTCTCCACTCCACGGTCATGGTGAACCTATTTGTCAATGACACTGTCAGTAATGAGAGTTACATTGAGAGTCTTTTAAGGAAAGAACCAGAGATTAATATAGAGGAGAAAGAACCACAAATCTCAATAGAACCGACTCATAGGAAGGTAGAATCTGTGTCCTGTATGCCCACCTTAGTAGCTCTGTCTGTAATAAGCTTGGGTTCCATCACACTGGTCACAGGGATGGGCATATACATCTGTTTAAGGAAAGGGAAAAAGCATCCCAGGGAAGACGAAAATTTGGAAGTACAGATTCCACTGAAAGGAAAAATTGACTTGCACATGCGAGAGAGAAAGCCAATGGATATTTCTAATATTTGATATTTCATGGTGGAATAACATGGAGAAATGTTTTAACTGACTTTGGATCTTCATCACCTAAAAAAGGAGCGTGTTGATGGCATTTCCAACGAAGGACGACTAATTTATAACTTGTTCTATATTGTAAATAGCTGTTTACAGGTTTTTAAATTTAAATTCAGAGGTTATAAAATGTGTACAGCATTTTTAAGTGAAAATTAGTACTAACAGCCATAGGACTGTTATTAAACAAAAAAAAAAAAAAAAAAAAAAAAGAAAGAAAGAAAGAAAGCTTGGACATGGTTTGCAGCTTTCATACACCAAGCAGATGATTGATAAAACCTGGGAGTAAGGTAAGAAAATGGAACAAATTTTTATCTAAAAATTCCTGTCACCACAAGAGGGCATCAGCTGCTCCTTTGCAGGGAACTGAGGTATTGTACTTGACAGTTGTACATGAAATTAATGAAAGAGTATATTTTAAATATATTGTTTTTAACATTAAACAAATATGAAATTAAAGTAAATTAAATTTCACCCTATTTAAATATATAAGAAAAAAAGAAATGCACTTGTAAACAGAATGTTTATTACCTCAAAAGTGCATATATAGTTTGAAAGAGAAGGCATTAAAAAGAAGTGCAATTCCTTTTTAGCAAGGATAAAAACATTGCCTTGTGTTACAAATTCGATCTGCTGAAGAGTATTCCACTTTCTGTGTACTCGAATTGCTTTCTGTTTGCTTTACCACTGCACTTGCTGTTATTACAGGGGAAATATATATATATATATATATATACACACACACACACACATTCTTCGTTACAGAAAATGTAACTAGATCTTATGCCCAAGAAAAACAGCCAGAAGCAAAGAAATGCTTCAATTCTTAGTTGCTTCATAGGCATTCATGACATTTTAGTGCTTTCACAACTTGTTGGTTGTACTTTATACTTGGGTTATATATTAGACTTTTATAGGCTTAAAATCCTCCATCACATAAGAAAATAGAAATCATATTAAAAGTGAATTCTTCTAGAGGCTTGTGTGCACTATTGGTTGTTTTAGTTGGGCCTTTTATATGAAAGTTATACTGTACTTATCTTTTTGTTGTTGTTTAGGTTTGTTGGCTACCATTTCTGCCTTCCTTTCTTTGGTTTTGGATTAAGTCCAACAGTTTATTTGTAAGCCCTGCAGCAGATTTCTTTGATAATTTAGCTTTTACTGAATCTCTTGCAATGAAGAAAGCTATTTCATCAGTGATTTATCACTTTCAATTCATTGTGTGAACTGGAAATATTATTTTATATGAGAGCTATAGCAAAATAATCTGTATAAACAAGGAATGTGTTAGCTTAAACTGGATCATTTTACTTTTTGGCATCATGCATCTGTACTGTACCAAAAGTGTTTATATGTCTGCAAATTAAAGGTATATTTTCATAATTTCTTTATCATTTTTAGCATTTTATATTTGAACATGGGCTTGTTATTTCACTGAAGTGCCTGTCATTTGTTTGTTTTTAGGGTTAAATGTGAGTAAACTGTAGTATTCTGCTATATTAAAGTTTATATTAAACTAATTCATTACTCAATTAAACATTGGGTAAATTATTAAATGCGTGTGTAGTTATAGACATATGTGTAGTAGAAAGAGAGTATGCCTAAATGTTTGATGTAAGTTCATATGAAAATTTGCACCCATGTATGTGCACATTCATATTAATTGATTATAGATTTAATATCATTACACATTTTCATTTTACCACATATTTATAACAAATCCTCTGTTAGCAGTGTTGCAATAACTTGCGATAATTTTTAAAACAAAAATACTCTGCAAAAAAAGAAATTGAATGCAAACAATCAAGTTCTTTTAGATTTGTATTAGTTAACTCATTTATCTTATTTTTCTTCAGTTTGAGAATTTCAGTAAATAAAATAATAAGTATATGAGGCAGCAACATTTGTTACAAAAACTAAATATATTTTTATTGGAAATTCCTTTTGTATGAGAGGCATCTGAGCTAAGAGACTAAGATCATTTAACCCCCAAAACTTTTCATTTATAACTGATATGGAGCAATGGAGGAAACATCTCTTAAGAGTCATATTTTATTTCTTATTTCTTTTTTGTAAAGAAATGAACTTCATGAGATAAAAATAACACTATTTATTTTTTAAGAATCCTCCATAAGTGCAATAATTTCATCATCAGTACAAATAGCACAATTTTCGATTCATTTCCAGATTTGAAGAAGTGTCATGTGTTTTGGGGAATGGACTTTATCTCCAGCATGAGAAATGCCTGTAACATTAATAAAAATATGTATTTCTGAATAACTTCTTGTGGCAGGATTTCCTTTACAAAAACATCTCATTCACATTAAAAACATTAATAACAAGGAACGCCAAAGTAAATTAAACTCAAAGATAAAAGCTCCTTTTTACTGACACCTTGTGCTAGAATAGTTGCCAAAATGTATGCTAATCATGTCAATGTTGTTAGTTGAGCTGGCACAAAAATAAATGTTCCATTCATTAAAACCCCTAATATCCATTTAACAGTTTGTGAACCAGTGAGTTCTCTTTGCCCAATTTAATGAAGAAGAGATTGCTGTGATCTTTGCACTGCCAAATTCACTCTTATACCACAGAGAAAATTGTTCATTAATTTTAATTGGGAAATTTAAAACCAACATAGCAATTTCAACTACAGGGGAAAAAACAATTTACGTTATTTGACTACTTAGGGTAGATTTCCTGACCCTGGTAAAAAAAAAAAAAAAAAAAAAAAAAGGAAGAAGCTCTCCTGGCACTTAGGCTTTCATCAATGGTGGTTGGAAGAGGAAAAAAATAAATTCTTTAAAAGAGTTTTGTAGTAATGAAGCATTCAAAAAAATGTAAATTTGTAGTGTTTTGGATTTTCTACATGTATTTTAGGAAAACACCAGGCATGACTTTATTGTGAAATAACATCACTACAAGCAATTTTTAGGAGTGGTATATGAAGTTGATTTGATTGCAGAAACATCTCTCACAAGGATTCTAATTTGTGCTCCCAGAAAATGTCTAAATTGACAACTATAAAGGGGGAAATTAAGCAAGCCTCTCTCCTCTGCAGGCTCAGGATCCAATCTCTCCTCCTGAGGTGAGGACCCTGTGAGGTCCTGATCCCTGGCAGACAATGAAGAACGTAATGAAAGGGCAGCATCAACCACCTGGTGTTCTTCAACTCATTGGGCAGCCTCAGTTCATGGAGGCCAGGGACAGAAATACCTGAGCATTTTCATCCCTCTATGGTAAATTTGCTCACTGAGAAAAAGCTGTCAAAATTGCCACAAAATGCCATATCGCTGATCTAGGCATTCTCTGCCTAGCGCTGTACCTTTATGTGCAAGTAGTCAATAAATATTTATTGTAAAGAATTGATGGGCCTGCAAGAAGACTCAAAGCAGAAAAAAAAATAAATTAAAACAGTTTGGATTCCTGAGCTAAAAAGTCCCAGCACAGTATTTTTTAAAGTTATTTCTACTTCTAATGACAAATCATGTATATTTTCAGATAATACATACATAAATACATAGCCTATAATCATTTTTAAATGTCACTTTTTGTATATAATTGTCCTTATATAGTAGCATTTGTAAAATAGACTCCTAAACTAGGAACGTCTTCCTTTGAGGATATAAAACAAAATTGAGTGAACTTTAAAACTTAACCCGCTGATGCCAAGAAGTAAGAATACCGTGGTGATTTTTTAAAAATCAGTCATACAGTCATTTATCCCATACATATTTTAGTACTGATGTTACAAGTCTTTTAATGAACTTACATCATCCTGTGAAAAGCCAATAAGAAAACCAGTTCAAAACATATGTGATAAATGCCTATTCTTTGGATGCTATGTGAGCAGGACCTAACCCAATTTTGGAAAGTCAGAGAAGTTTCCCTAAAGGAGGTGAAGTCTATTTTGAACCCTTCTCAGAGGAAGTTATGAGCTTGAAAAAAGGAAAAGTTAGCCAGAGAAAATGACAGCGAGGAAGGAAGGGCATTTGGGTGGGGAGCAGTAGGCAAAGCACATGTGGGAGTGAGAATGTCATGGTTGAAGAGCCACAGATATTGCAGTTTTCCTTGGCTAAAGAGATGAAGAGAATTTTTAAAAAGGATGATTAACAATGAGCTGGGAGACACAAGTGTACAGCAAATAATGAATAAACTTATGTGCCATACTTGGAGGTTACAATTTTATCTGAAAGGTAATGGGACTTGTAAGCATTTAGACCAGAGAGTTTATGTTTTTAAAAGATCACTTTTGACCACGTGTAGAGTTTGTGATGAAGAAAATTCTGGACGCTAGTTATAAGATTTAGTGAGAATTTAAGTGAAAAATGGGGACTTAAACCAGAGAATATAAAAGAGATTTATTATAGAAGGTAATATAGGATTAAATAATGTATAGCTGTTTACAAGTTTATTGATGCTATAGGAGATAATCTGCATGGGATGACCAGAAAGTAAGTAGTTTTCATAATTTGATTTTGAGCTTTTGTAAAAATTTGAAAAAGATACAGAACTCATTTACTAAACATTAAGTCAGCAATGAAAGTGTTGGAGCCATAACCCCCTTCTCCAATGTTGGATTTTATGACACAGATGGAATTATAAAGGCACTAATTTACCCAGTTTATTTCATCTTTATGACTGTCAATCCTCTTCAATTTAACAAACATTACTCTGTGCCCATGTGACAGATATTGCAATATGAGGTTGATCTCATAAAGAACATTTCATCTAAGCCATTTGCGGTATTTTACTTGTGGTTGTACTAAAAATAGGCACATGTAGAAGAGTCCTTCCTGTTGAAAACTTAAGACGATAAAATGTCAAGTGGATAATTTAAGGTGTAAATATAACTTCAAGTGTTATGTGAATACCAAGAAAGAATGATATGTTGGTTGTAGGCCACGCTTAACAAGATCTGGGAAATATGACCAGGTGAAATGGCTAGTTAGAGCCAAGAAGTATGCAGGTCTTGAGGTTTAACATCACTAATTTAAACATTTAACATCATTTTAAAACCCAGTGAAGTCACTTAGCACATCTTATGCTTCAAGTATTACGTTGTTTTAAATGAAGAATTTAATAAGAACCAATACCAAATGGTAGAATTTTCAAACTCAGCCTAAATAAACATTTAGCAGATGTAAAAACAATATTATATACAGTCTCAGCTTCTAGAAAAGTCTAATTTCCCCTCCTAAGACTCATCTATGTGTAAATTATGAACTTACTGTCTCTTTCATGGTGTAAATGAAAATTAAATGAGATAATTCATGCAAAATATTTTGCGCAGACCACGTCCCACAAATATTAGCTTAATTATTGCTATCGTAACTAAATGGCGTGCCATGGGAGGATGTCTTATCAATTTATTTGCTCATTCTTTCACCAAACTGATATTTATATTACATTTAAAAATTCCACAAAGTTGATAGTGTTTTAGATTAAAGGCCTATATATACTCAGTATGCTCTATTTATTCAAATTCTGCATTTTATAGAGACTTAGACTTTTTTTTTTTAATTCCTATGACAAGTTTATCCTTCTCATCTGGAAATCTCATGATGGTCAAGATTATTATTTCACTGAATTTAAGCGTGGGTGACAGAGCAAGACCCTGCCTTAAAAAAAAAAAAAAAAAAATACAGATTATTATTTAAATTGCGAAACTATAGAGGTAACTTAGTCCAACCTCTTTATTTTACAGTTGAAGAAACTAAGACATAAAAAAAAACAAGAAAAAAAATTAGCAGAGTGGATTAGAGAAGACAGCAGTCATAAATGTAAGAAATGTTCAAAATCCTGCCAAAAATAGCTAGCAGAGTATACTTTTCCTTCAAACGTTTCCATTAAGACATATCCTTTAATTTTACCTTTATTAGAAAGTTAACAAAATGTTTACAAAGACAATATACCAGGTGTTAAAATAAATTTTCTGAGATAAATCTCACCTAAAAATGAGGTCCATCAAAATTAATTATTAAAATGAATTATTAAGAATCACACTTATCTTGCATGTACTTAGAGAAAAAAGACACAATTTTCCAAATGAAGTTATTATAATAATAATATATAAAAATATATAAAAAATAAATTTATATATTTGACCAATATAATAATTGTTATAAAATAATAAAAAAATAAAAAAAAAACTTTAGGGAATATGTGAGAATAATCAAGAAATGTTTTATGAGACTAGCAGAAAAATGGAAAGAATAAATTAGATTCTAATATGTGAATAAATATTTATGTAAAATTCACATATAAGATTATAGAAAAGGCAGGCTCAAGTGTGAATACAAAGGACATGATTGATTTGAAAATGAGAATGGGGAGATGTTGGTCAAAGGAAGTTTTTTTAAAGCTGAGAAAAAAGAAGTTTGTCATTAGGTAATTTGGAATCACTATATATAGGGGGAAAAAGATGTCACTCAAAATATTTTAAATCGAAAAAGAAAAAAGAAAAAGAGAAGGACCAGGCTTACATTTAATAAGGTAACTGAATGTAAACTCAGGATAACGGAATGTTAGGATCTCAGTAAATCATAAAATGTTACAATTCCCAGGGAACTTGGGGTCATTTTCTTATTCCTTACAGTTTTAGGGTCCAATACCCTGAAGCTTCAACAAAGATAAACACTATTATCATCAACGATTCATTTACTAAACATATTTACTATTAGTCTGTACTTTTTACAAGCAAATCATTGTGCTGTACACAGGGAAAAAATTTTTCTCCATCAAAACAGGTGTTCTCCAGCTTGGGAGAACAAATGTGAACCGCACATATATAGGAATGAATGCATTCCTTCTCCCATCTACTCCCCACCTGTAGCTGTTACATAAGCACCTCTACCAGAGAGAGACAAGAAATGTTATGACAGATAAAAGCGCTACCTGGAGATATGCCTTATATATTCGAGGCTAATAGAGGAGAATATCAGTATATACGAATTACAAAATTAGGGTTGGGTGTGTTCTACGGTTAGAATAGCCAAATCTAATTTTTTGCTTTTGCTTTTATATATTTCACATATGCATCTGAAATATTAAAATTCCCTATAGCTCCAAAGATCAACTTTCACTTAAATGATCAAAGAAATGTTTGTACTGAGATGTGAACCAATCACTCTTATTAAAAAGATCATATGCTTACCTCTCACAACAATTTAAAAATAATTATTATATTCATTGACTTTACATATTTACAAGTAACCCTGCCACTATATTTCAAAAGAATAGCGCTAGTTTTTATTTTGCAAATGTAATATCACCTCAGTTTTATAGTTTTGTGTAAATTTTTTTAAGGTAATTTCTTGGCAACGTGAAGTTTTGACTTAATGGAATGTAAAATGGACTTTGCGATTTGTCGCATAAATATTTCAAATAATACTATATTATAGTATTTTTCGATGTTATAATGTCTGGTGAAATGTATGTTGAAAGGACATTTTAATATTAATGTATAAAATCACTGCAGATACATTCACTATGAAGAAAAATACACTACAGAAGGTAATTCTAAACAATTCATAGAACAAATCAAAACACTGTAAAGGTAGAATAAAAAGAGCAGAGGAAGAAAATAAACTATTTTTTTTAATTTTAAAAATAAAATTATTTTGATTTTCTTTCTTCCTCTAAAAAAGCGTCACTCACCCAGCTCCTCTCCCACTTACCCACTGCTTTAGTAAATTGCGAAACAAGTTTCCTTCACATTTTTCTAATTCAATTATAAAATCTAAACATATTCAAAGTGAAATGAATGTGAGCAATGCTAACCATGAACCAGGTGCTAAAAAATACCATTGGTTTATGTTGAGACAGCTTCCTATTTATGATGCTTTCAATCTTTTTTGTTTGTTTGTTTTTGTTTTTGTTTTTGTTTTTGTTTTTGAGGTGGAGTCTCGCTCTGTCGCCCAGGCTGGAGTGTGTTGGCGGGATCTCCGCTCACTGCAAGCTCCGCCTCCCGGGTTCACGCCATTCTACTGCCTCAGCCTCCCGAGTAGCTGGGACTACAGGCGCCCGCCACCTCGCCCAGCTAGTTATTTTTATTTTTTAATTTTTTTTAGTAGAGACGGAGTTTCACCGTGTTAGCCAGGATGGTCTCGATCCCCTGACCTCGTGATCCTCCCATCTCGGCCTTCCAAAGTGCTGAGATTACAGGCTTGAGTCACCGCGCCCGGCCCCTTCCATCATTTTTTAACAGTAAAAAGTACCATTTGATTCACAGAATTTCTTGTAAATAGCAGTTAAAATTCAGTGCAAACAGAAGAACTTCAGTAACGTGTATTTAGTTTATCTCTAAAAGATTTCCACTGAATCATCTAAGCATTTAAATTTAGCAAAGTCAACTATCCTTCATATGTCCCATTTCTTGAACTAATCCAACAAAATACTATTATTCTATAAAAAGCACTTTAGAATGTTCCATTTCCCCAATCTTATTTGTAAATATATTCAATACATGAATGCACAGATTTCTGAGTAACTGAGTATAAGAATAACTGAATTTATGTTGACTTATAATTCTTTCAAATAAAATATCTAATATAACTTAAGGAAATCCAATTAATTCCTTTTTTTCTATTTTATGTTTGACTCAGGACACCCTGGTTTAGATGCCATGTATCATAACAATATTTGCAATCAAATCATTTGATGGGAAATGCTATTTTACTTAATTGAAGATAAAACACCTGAGTATTAAAAGTATGTGTATTGGAAAAGAAAGGTAAAATCTCTGACAATACACAAAACCTCTGTCTCATGGAGCCAGGAGGAATTCTAAGAACCAGTGTTTTCTTCCCCTTTCATCTTCCTTGATCATATTCAGTCACTATGTTGTTGCTCTTTCATAAAGTAAGCTCAATATTCTCACAATCACCATTAATCAATCTAACTGCAATGGGCATAATAGTCCCCCAAACGTAACCGTGCCTTAATTCATAGAACCTGTGACTGTTACATGGCAAAAGGGAAGTTGCATTTACCTTGAAAATGTAATTGACATACGGACCTTAAAATAGGGAGATTATCTAGCCTTAAGGAGATAAGAAAGGCTCCCAGATGACAGTCAGGTAGGAAATGGAAACCTCAGTCCAGTAACCACGTGGAACTGAATTCACTGACAATCTGAATGAGCTTGGAAGAGGATTCACCCACAGAGCTCCCAGAAAGAAACACCACTCTGCTGACACCTTGACTTCAGCACTGCAAAGCACTAGGCAAAGACCAGCAGAGCCAGTCGGTAACCAAACTTCTGACTACAAGACTGGGGGTTAATAAATGAGTGTTATTTTATACTGCTAAATTTGTGACAATTTATTACAGCAGTAATAGAAAAGGACTACACTATCTTGAAAAACATGTAACACATCCATTAGAGGTCGAGTTCAACTGACTCAGTTTCACAAAATATTGTTTCATTCAGGTAACTTTTACAATACATGTTTCAATTGTTATGATACAAAGGTGTTAAATACATATCATTTTCTAAGTTTAAAAATATCATAATAATCAATGTAAATATAAATGGAAATTAAGATCACATATTGTGGTCCTACTGTGTTCCACTGCATGTTCATTTCACTTTTACTAACAAAAGCCACAGGGGGAAAAAAAAAAAAAAAAAAAGGAAAGAAAAAAACAGAGGTGTTTTTATTTCCATAAAATATTTCTCAGTTGATTAGAGCTAGGATGAATAGCTCTGAACTGTTGAATTCATCTCAAACCCAGTTTGGGATGAGATTAACTGAATGATATTTGTAATTGAGATACTGTAGGTGGATGTGTTTTGATTGTATATGTAAAATTTTGCCCTCATGAAAACAAGATACTTATTAAAATGTATGGTTTTTATGTTATTGCAGACAAAGTATCTTTTCTAATGAATGAGTCTCCCTAATCGATGGCTTATTTGAAGTGGTTTATAATCTCAACTTCTCTGAAAACAAGCACTTTCAGGAGGTTGTGTGTTTTTATGTTTTTTTAATAGATTCTTATTCCACTTTTCTATCAACTCTACTTCCAATTCAAAAGCTGCTTCACTCCATACAATAAATTTACAGTAGAAGTTGAAGTTCATTAGAATAATTGATTTACTATGCACCAACTTTTTATTGGATATTTACTATTGGCATATCCAATACATAATACATAGGATGATATTATACATTGCATTTTGTACTAGTAAAATGATACCATTTTGCAAGTGCAGTTCAAATGTTTTGGATTCATATCAGAACTCTTCTGATTGAAAGGTTAAAATAGTCATATCTTTCCTCATTTTGCAGAAAAACAAGTATCATTCTTAAACTGGTACATTTCTTTTTTATTTCATGTCAGTCATTGTTGATGACTTCAGAGTATTTGTCCTAAATTTTAATCTTAAAAAGGTGGGGACACTGTTTCAAATAAATATAAAATCCAAATGGGCAAAGCATGTTTCAAGAATAAATTTTTCATAGAGCTACTAAATATTTGGAGTGGGGAAAAAGGTATCTTAAGCTATTATTAAGAATACAGTTTCAGGAAGAAATTGGGATGCTCACTCCTGGGACTAGATATCTCATTTCTAAATGTTGCCTATGTTTTCACACACAAAAAAACATGTCCTTCTCATCTTTTTTTTTTTAATTTTTAAAATAACACTTATTTTTTAAAAGTTAATGTGTGCATTGTAGGAAACTGAAAAACACAAGAAGCAAAGAACAAAGTCATCCACAATCACATAGAGTTTACAGTTTTATGTGTTCTTCTAGGTCCTGTCTGTATATAAAACAACATCCAATTTTATGGGACTGAGATTATACAATATGTGTCTTGATTTTTCACACATCATGAATATTTACCAGTTCAAAATCCCAAAGTCATATGAGTATTTTGATAACCAAGAATTCGTCATTTGTTTAATCACCCACTAGGTGGAATAACAACTTGTACTCAGGTTATTCATCTGCAAAATACATTTAGGATATGAAACTACAAGACTGGGGTTTTACAAAGAGATGATAAACCTTTTTCTTCTCTTCCTAGAAGTTTGGTTGTTGATTAAACATGAGCTGAGTATGTGATGATGATACTCCCTGAAGGCCTTGAAGAAGATAAGTATCTCCAGGCGTATGTCCCAGGAGCCCTTCTACTGCTCAGATTGGGATGGAAAGTGTCTTAGTCAATTTGCACTCCTATACCAAAATACCATACACTGCAAATCTAACAAACATCAGAAATTTACTTCTTAGAGTTGTGGAATCTGGAAAATCTAAGATCAAGGCATCAGCAGATTCAGTGTTTGGGAAGGGCCTGCTTTATCATAGATAACACCTTGCTGTGTCCTCAAGTGATGGAAGAGGCAAACAAGCTCCCTTGGACCTTTTCTGTTGATGTACCAATGGCATTTATGAGAATTCAGCCCTTACGACCAATCATCTCCCCAAAGACCCCACATCCTAATATTATCACCTTGAGGGATAATATTTCAACATATAATTTTGCAGAGGACACTAACATTCAGACCATACTGTGGGGTGTTTTCAAACATGTCAGAATTCTGTGTTGGTGAACCTCTTCTCTAAATATTTCTGAGCTTCGCTAGTCCTAGCATACTGACATGCTTTCATTCATACTGAATGGGGTTTGAGGTACCCACTGCTCAGAAAAGGGCTGGTGGCTATCTACAGAGTTCTTACAGTACTGACATGGGGGAAAAATGTTTAGAGCCCTGCTATTTAATGTTTTGTCTACAAAGTAGCAGCAGCAGAGAATCTGGGGCCCACTCTGGATCTATTAAACCATAATCTGCATTTTATAAGATTCCTGGGTGATTAGAACATACATTACAGTTTGAGAACAATATTCCTGGTGCATTGGCTTTAGAGTTTGTTCACATGTTGAAATAATCAACGGAGTTATAAACAAAACAAAACAAAACAAAGCAAAAAGCACTTGACACCTATGTTTCACCTCAGACTGTCTTATTGATTTGGTATGGGATATAAGATGAGAGACAGGATTCTTACAAAGCTCCCCAGGTGATTTGAAAATGCAGCAAAGTTTGAGAATCACCAGTATGAGGTCCCATTATTTCTGTAATTTGCCATCTTTAGTTGGTACTTTAGCATCCAGTCTATTTTGGATTTCTTCCCTCGACTGCATCTACTCACAGACTTCTATAAACTAGGACACTATTTAAAAAAAAATATTGAAAGATAGAACTCATAAGTGAGCATGAAATCAGATCTTTTTTTCATTCCCATCATCATCTAAATGTTATCATTGTCATTATCAAAAGTAGATAAATAAAGTAACTAGAATGGTAACTAACATGTTTGTTTCCACCTTTTGGAAATTTTAGTCTATGACAGTAAATTGTAAGCCTGATGAGCACAGCAATGTTATTGTCTTCTTTGTCTTCTTCTCTTCCTTCTTTGTCTTCTTCTTCCTCCTCCTGCTTCCCCTTCCTCTTTCTCTTCTTATTTCTTTTTTTTCTTTCTCTTGTTTTACAGTTGCAATCCAAGAATCTAGAATCATGGCTAATACATAAGAGAGAAACCACAAAACGTCTGTAGTATGTAGGCAACCTACAGAATGGGAGAAGATTTTTGCATACTACTCATCTGGCAAAAGTCCAATATCCAGAATCTACAAGGAACTTCAGCAAACTTACATAAAAAAAAAAAAAACCCTCTCAAAAAGTGGGCAAAGGATATGAACAGACACTTCTCAAAAGAAGACTTCTGGAAGGCCAACAAACATATGAAAAGAAGCTCAACACTGCCAATCATTAGAGAAATGCAAATCAAAGCCACAATGAGATGCCATCTCACACCAGTCAGAATGATGATTAAAGTCAAGAAACAATAGATGCTGGCAAGGCTGTGGAGAAACAGGAACGTTTTTACACTGTTGATGGAAATGTAAATTAGTTCAAACACTGTGGAGGACAGTGTGGCAATTCCTCAAGGATCTGGAACTAGAAAAATACCATTTGACCCAGCAATCCCATTACTGGGTACATACCCAAAGGAATATAAATCATTCTACTATAAAGACACATACACATATATGTTTATTGTAGCACTATTTACAACAGAAAACATGTGAAATCAACCCAAATGCCTATCAATAATAGACTGAATAAAGAAAATGTGGTACATACACACTATGGGATACTATGCAACCATAAAAAGGAATGAGATCATGTTCTTTGCAGGGGCATGAATGAAGCTGGAAACCATCATCCTCAGCAAATTAACACAGGGACAGAAAACCAAACACTGCATGTTCTCACTCATAAATGAGAGCTGAATGATGAGAACACGTGATCGCAGGAAGGGGAACAACACACACCTGGGCCAGCCGGAGGGGTTGGGGGGGGCAAGAGAAGGGAGAGCATTAGGACAAATAGCTAGTGTATTTGGGGCTTATAACCTAGATGATGGATTGATAGGTGCAACAATCCACCATGGTACACATATACCTATGTTACAGACCACATGTTCTGCATTTGTAGCACAGAAATTAAAGTAAAATAAAAAATAAAAACAATAAAAATAAATAAATAACAAAACTGTTGAACTCATGGAGATAAAGAGTAGAAAAATGGTTACCAGTGGCTGGGAAAGGTAGTGGTGTAGGGGAAGGTAGGAATGGATAATGGGCATAAAAAAATAAAATAAATAAAAACTATTAATATTTGATAGCACAACAGGGTGACTATGGTCAGTAGCAATTTAGTTGTACATTTAAAAATAACTAAAGGAGTGTAATTGGATTGTTTGAAGCACAAAAAATGTGAGGAGACCGATATCCTATTTTCCATGATATAATTATTGCACATTGCCTGTCTGTATCAAAACATCACATGTACCCCAAAAATATATGTATCTACCAAAAAAAGAAAGTTAAAAACATCAAAAAATCTGTAAAATGTATTAATAAATGTATAAATGGCAGGAAATTCTAAACACAAATTACAGTAGTTATGTACTTGTATTAGTCCATTATCACGCTGCTGATAAAGACATATCTGAGACTGGGTAATTTATACAGAAAAAGATGTTTAATGGACTCACAGTTCCACATGGTTGGGGAGGCCTCACAATCATGGCAGAAGGTGAAAGGCACTTCTTACATGGCAGTGGAAAGAGAGAATGAAAGTGAAAGGGATTGCCCCCTATAAAACCATCAGATCTCGTGAGACTGATTCACTACCACGAGAACAGTATGCAGTAAACCTCCCCCATGATTGAATTATCTCCCCTAGGGTCCCTCCCACAACACATGGGAATTATGGGAGCTACAATTCAAGATGAGATTTGGGTGGGGACACATGAAGCATACCAGTACTTTAGAAGAAAATGATTATCTATTTTGACCTTCCAAGACCCTGTAACTGAGGCTTGGAGTTGGGTCTGAAAGTCTGACTTTCTGAAGGACCTGCAGTGATAACAGGCATGCTCTGCCCCATGTCCTTTGCTTATCCTTAGTGTTCTGGTGGAGGGTAGGACCATGGAGGTAGGACATGCTCAGTGGGGCAAAAGTGAAGGAATCGGCTGGGCGCGGTGGCTCACCCCTGTAATCCCAGCACTTTGGGAGGCCAAGGCTGGCGGATCACAAGGTCAGGATATCAAGACCATCCTGACTAACTCAATGAAACTCTGTCTCTACTAAAAATACAAAAAAATTAGCAGGGCATGGTGGTGAGTGCCTGTAGTCCCAGCTACTCGGGAGACTGAGGCCGGAGAATGGCGTGAACCCGGGAGGCGGAGCTTGCAGTGAGCTGAGATCGCGCCACTGCACTCCAGCCTGGGCGGCAGAGTGAGACTCCCTCTCAAAAAAAAAAAAAAAAAAAAGTGAAGGAATCGGGTGGCAGAACTTTCATGTATGGCTACTGGGGCAAGAGATGTAACTATTCAGGAGGCATTCATTTCTAAGGGTTGTAAATCCTGTTTTAACTGTCCATCTGAGATTTGTCTAGTAAAGACGAAAAGTATAAAATATAGGAGGAAAATATAGAACAAAACTATTAAAAAATATTCTAGGCAGAAAAACCTGAAGTAAATAAAAATGGAATTATAGTCCTAGCAATTTTTTAGGAATGAAAGATATGCTGATTGAGGATCTCACTACTTATCCTCCTATTTTCTATGACTGAATAAAGCAGGAAAATTATTACCTAGCTCAATGAAATAAGAAAGGACTAGAAATATCCAACAAAGTAAAGAAAACAGGTGTTCACATCCTGGATCTTCCAGCTACTAGTATTAAAGCCTTGGAGAAACTTCATTAATATGTGTGCTATGTTTACTGAAAATGTGCATGAAGAATAACCCCGGGGCAATTCTTAGGGCTAGAGAGAATGCGTGTGAAGTGCTCAACACAGTGCCTTGTACACAGTAGGCAGTCATTCAAACGTTAGCTCCCTTCCTCCCTTTTGGCACCCCACACTATTTTACATCATGCTTAAGAGTATCAGAGGCATAGAAATTTCCAGAGACAATTTTTGTGTCCTCAGGGGCTAGCACTTAATGTTTCTTGAATAAACAAATAGTAAAGTGGTAGCCATCATTTTGGGCTTCCATTATTTTGAATGGAGATGGGAGGGAAATTCATGAAAGACATGTGAAAAGTGATTCAAAGGTAATTTATTTAAAATTCAAATTAAGCACCTAGGATGTGGCATACACAGAACGACTTTAAAACTGTGCAACTGGAAATATTCTTTGGAGCAGAGTTTAGATAAGGGCACTGAAAATAAAACTACAAGTTAATAGTGTATATGTCTTAATAGGGGATGAATAAAGCCAAGAATCAATTCAAACATTGAGTTTACAATATTTTGGTATGCAGCTGGTTTCAATTTCAAAATTGTTAATAATCTTAGGGCTGAGTATATTTCAGTGAGTGTCCACATAGATTGTTATAGCAGAACAAGCAGGAAAAGCAAGCTGAAAATTTTGGGGCATTTGGACTACAGAGGCATCATCTGTTCCTTATTTTACAGACTTTTTCTTTCCTTTCCCTGTCTCCTGCTCTCTAATTACATCCAAATGGTTCTCTCCTTTCTTTCTCTGGCCATTCCATCTGAGACATGCTGCCAGTAATATATGCCATCTTCATTTGGCTCCTTCCTTCCTTATCTGCACTGCTAAACTATTGTGTTTGGGGAAAAATGGAGAGTTTGTCAATTCCCTTTCATACCAGTCATACTGCTTCAGGTAGATGCACAGATGCACTTTATGACTAAAAATTAAGTGACAAGATAGTAAATATGCTGAGACAACCATCTCTGCCACCCTTCATTAACCAAACCGTGAATGGACAAAGGTGACAACTATACATAGATCCTGCTTTGTGAAAACATACACAGTGAAATTATCTTCCAATAGAATTTTATCATCACATTGACAATTTTAAAGACACATGATTTCAGGGAGCCCACGATGCTGGAAAATTGAAACACGTAGATTGTTCATGCAAGTGAAAACCAGGAAAAATTTCCTGGAGGACTATTGGCCAATAGGCATACTTTAAAAATGTGCATTATTATTTTATTTTGCATTTCCACTTCTAACCTAAAACCAAAGAGAATAATCTCAAGCTCCTCTGTATAAGCATACTTACTGCAGTGTTTGATAGTAATAAAAACATCCTCATTAATAGGTAATTGGTGAAATAAATTGTCACACATAGTGTAGACTATAGGGAACCTTCTCTGCCTTTGTTAAAACCTGTCTGAATGCTTATAAATCCCATAGCAATTTACCACCTCATTGTATCATCCATATAATTATCTTACAGGGACAATCATCCCTAGAGTTGTCTCATTTTTCTCACATAGTAATTTATTACACTTCCAATAAAGGCTTCCATCCATCTAAAGCAAAGTTTCTTAACCTAACATGCATGTAACTGAAAGATGAACAGAAAACAGAAAATGAGGTAATACAGGACAATAGGGGACATCTTATCAAGAACTTTGCATTCCCTGCAAAAAAGAAGATTAGTCATAAAATGCATACACACTTCATGATACATTAATATGAGGATGATTTTAGTGTAGTGCTGCTGGTGGCTGTTTTGGTTTTTCTGTTGTAATAGTCTGCCTAAGAATCAGGCTAACACAGAAGAAA
Organism: Chlorocebus sabaeus; assembly: GCF_047675955.1. Taxonomy (NCBI): domain Eukaryota; kingdom Metazoa; phylum Chordata; class Mammalia; order Primates; family Cercopithecidae; genus Chlorocebus; species Chlorocebus sabaeus. The sequence goes on along the minus strand of NC_132906.1, from coordinate 39,681,599 downwards.
AAGAGAAAAGAAGAAAAGAGGAAGAAGAAGGAAAGAGGAGAAAGAAAAGGAGAAACAGAGAGGGAGAAGAACCAAAACAGAAAACTCATGCATCTTTTAAATTCTCAGTTCCATCTGTGCTTGAAACCAGCCACTCTAGTGATTTTCCATGTGTGAACAATAAATCCACCCGGCAGTTTTTACTCCTGCAAATAATTTTGAATTGTATCCCTGTTAATTATACTTTAAAAAGTCTCAACTAGTACTTCATTGGAACAACTGGTCTTGGTAGTTCTCCAAACATTCCATGATATTCATGTTTCTGCATTTTGCATGTACTGGCCCCTCCATCATCTACCTGAAAACTGTCTACAATCCATCAGGGCTTAGCTCAGGTGATATCTCTTCTGAAAAGCCTACCCTTGAGAACCTATTTTCTCCTACTTTCAGTGCATTTTATACATTCCTAGGTTATAGCAATAAACTAAAAATTTTTATAAATTATAGCTATTCTTCTGTATAATTTTCTCATCACAAAATATAAGTTTTTCAATGGAAAAAGACTTACTAAAAAGAGAAAAACTTGGAAAATGTTTCCAAATCAAAACAGAGATACAGTGGGGATCTGTCACTTAATATTTGGGTTTTAAACCAATGAAGCTAGTTCCTATAACAAGTAAGATTTTACTCTGTCAGTGTTTCCCTTTATACTTTGGCTTGAGTCACTTTGTATGACTTACGAGGAATAGCCTGTCTTTAACATGTTTAGAGTACTTACATCTACTTGAATATTCACAAGGCAAACTTTTCTCATTAGCTTCCCCTGTTCCCAAGATCACATTTAATTATTAATAAGTGAAGATACAATGGCCTCTGCTATCAATGTAGGCCATGAAAGTGCATGATCCCAAGTAGAAAATGAAGTGTAAATATTCATGAAAAAAAATATGAGAATGTAATTATTTTATTTTACTTTAATATAATATAGGATCCTGAGACAGAAGCTGTTCATTCAAGACCAATTCTTTTCAGAATATCAGTTTCATGTTCAGAAAATATGAATAATACTACAAGGCAGAAATAATACTAAACACTAAACACTAAAATAAAATAAGGTAAGTGAATATCATTTCTATATTCTGAAATGTGAGATTGATCTAGCAGCAAAGAAGTCACTGTGGCTTAGACAAGAGAAGTTTCAGTAGAATGCAGTAGAATTTTGAGGTAATAGAAAGTGAATAAGGACAGATAAATCACTTCCAAAAATTTGACTTTGAGAAAGTGAAAATATACAGGGCAAAGTAGAAGGGAAATATATAGTTGGAGGAAACATGTTTTCTCCTGCCTCCCGTTAAAAAAATGTGAATGCAGTAACATCAATAATGAGGTAAAGTTAAAGAAAGAAAATAGGGAAGAATCAGTAGATCAAGTCCAAGATATTTCAGGAGAGCATGTTTGCTAGAGAAAATGTAGAGGTAGTTACCATTGACAGGATGAAAGATGTCTTACAAAGAAGAAGGGTGGAAGATAGGTGGAAGTGAAATTGTAGAGCTAAATGAAGTAAATTAAGGGAATAATTGCCTAATTTCTCTATGAAATAGGGAGATGAAATCATCTGTAGAGAATTAATAGGAGATAGGAGAGTTTAGAAATTTGTGGACAGTGGAGGATGACTGCAATAAAAGCTTTAGTGTAACGAGAAAGAAGCCAACTATGGAAAGGGCATATGAATGCTTTAACAACAAATATGCCTTAGTTTGTGACATTCTAAACCACTGCTCATATGCACAGGTGCAGGCACAGAGAAATAGATAGTTGAGCCCAGACCAAGACTGAGATTCTGCTAGACAACATTAATGAAAAGAAAACTGGACAAAGGAGGCAAAGATACTCAAAGGAGTATGTTTGGAATGGATAAAATATTAAAACTTAGGGAAGAAGCAAAAAAAAAAAAAAAAAAAAAGAAAGAAAAGAAAAAAAAAAAATATGTCCAGAGAGAGCTGTTATGAAAAAATTAGAGGATTCTTTAGATTAAAAAATATATGTATATTATACAAATGCATGAATTTGTTTTTTAAAATTAAAAGAGAAGGACAGAAGATTGTGATCAGACAGTCTATTGGTAATTTTAGAAGTGGAGCAGTTCTAGGTGACCACTAGGGTCTAAGGTGTGACCATGAAGGAGGGATTTAAATGGTGGGGATGAGAGGGTCACTGTAGATGAAGCAGGGAAGTACTACCATCCTGGTTGGATTACATGCATGGAGGGTAGGTAGCCTGTAAAGATGGCAGGACTTGAGGAGGTAAGGAAGTATCTGAGGGTTATTCTAGATCATCAGTGAATGAGCCGAAGAATAAGGAAATTTGAGTTTGACTGTGACAAGGAAGAGTGTAGCAGAATATAAATATTTTATTTCAAAACACCACTTGTGGTTTAAAATCATAATACTTTGTGTTTTTTCCCTCATTGTTCCTTAACATTTGCTCACAAAGCTAATTCCACTGCCCCCCAAATGAAAAACCACAACTGCCTCGTAACTTTTCTGATGCATCTTTAATTAATTTTTTAATTAATTTTTTAAAATACCTATTGTCAACTCTAAATATTATATTAAAACACTGCTTCAAACCCAAATCTTTTTTTATTAATTGTCTTCAGTCTCAACTTTTCTTTTACTGTAAATTGAGTGGATATTTAAAGTCATGCGACTGATTTTAGGTAGTTTTAAAATGTCCACCTTTGTTACCCAGTTTAAAAAGTGATATTAATTGTGTCTCATTACCCAGAGTTCACTTTAAAATTGTATTATATGAGTGGCCTGAATCTTAAGTAGCAGGAACTTCCACATGAAGGTAGAGAAGTAATAACTGTTCCCAGAATGACAGAAAGAAGAGAGTACTTTTTGCATCTTGTGATCCTGATTCACAAGAGATATGGAAAAATATAGGTAGTTATTAAAAGTTATTTATAAGTTTGGCTTAGGACAGTAATGCCCTCTGGAAATGACTATGTTTCTGGTTAGTTTATGAACTTAGGGACTCACCGAAGCATGTGAAGATGTCAACTGGGTGTGGCAGAATAATAACCTGAAACATTAATTATAGAATCTTTTTTCTGCTACTCTGTGACCACCAAAATTCAGATACAGAACCTAGGGCCACCATTCACTAGAGAGAGAAATGGTCAGATTAGAGTAGAAGAGAAAAAGTCACATTCTCTGTTGTTTCTAGGCTCAAAAGACTAGTTTTCAGGTGTGAGATCGAAAGTCCACATGTACTAGTTGGCCAGAGAAGTTCTTCTCTGCAACCTCTGAGCTCGAAAACTCTCAGAATCAGTAATAGAGAGAGAAAGAGAGTTTTGGAAAGAAAAGCTTCTGTGTCAGAACTAATCTGTGTGTATTAGAGGAGTGGGGTCAAGTTGTAAATTTACTGCCTCCACCTTCCCATCTGGAATCCCTCCTTAAGTTTAAAGTTTAGCGGTAGGGATAACCTGCACTTCTATACCTGAATTCAGCTGAGGCAAAAAAAAAAAAAAAAAAAAAAAAAAAAAAGCTTGGCGTTGAAGAATAGAAATATTACTGTAAAGATATGTGGCATTTGAAGGTTGTGATGCCTAGGACTCATCCACATTGTCTGAGTCTGTAGAGTGGAATGATCTCTGCAAGTTCTTGCCATCTCCAAATGAAGACGTACAGAAGCTAACGGAGAGAAAGCTATTGTGCCTGCCAGGAGAGTGTTGACCTAATACAGTCTTGACCTTCCTCACTGGTTATCTTGGGGAGACAGAATTCATGTATTAGTGGGTCATTGGTACTAGAAGGAAAAGTGGAAAGGGAATAATATATTTTAATACCATTCAGCTCTCATTCTTTTGCTTATGCGTACGACTTCAGACGTTTCTATATTCTGAAGAATCTAGAGATTTCTACCTCCACGATGACACTCTAGCAGCGAATAACTTATAATTTAATTAAGTTCATTAGGGGCAAAGAGAAAACCCCAGAAGTATACTTAAATCTTAACATAATTGAATTATAAACCTACATTAAACAGGAATAACAAAATTCACTGAATTTACTCTAAATTGGAAAGATTAAGTTTTCTATTACAGAGTGGAAGGAGGCTTACATTAAAAGTTAAATTGAGTTGTAGGAAAATAAAGGTACATTTTTGCACTTGGGTATGTGAACAGTAAAATATATTCCTACTAAAAACAGAATAGAGTTTTGGTCACATACAAGTTAAATTACCAGGAAACAGATGAACAATGGGAAACTAGCCCAAGAGAAAAGATAATATGGGGAAAAGAGATAACTGAAGAAGTATACATCTTAAATATGGAAATATTTAAGAAAAATATGGACTGGTGGGATTAAAGTTTGACAGAATAACTCCTGATGGTCCCTAGAGAATAGGAGGTGGGAGTGGGGGAGGAGACACTCAGGACACTTAGGGTGGTGCGGGTTGTTACTCTAGGGATTAAAATCTATAAATAATGTCACTCAAGTCCCTCTGAAAGGTATTAATTATGGTTTGGCTGAATTCAAGAACTTAAGAATACGGATAAAAGCTCGAGACCATACATTTAATTTTTAAAAGCTTCATGGAAGATACTAGGATTGATCATATGTCATCAATTCTAAGATACAAAAAATCTGCAAATGTACCATCCCTGAAAAAAAGATGCATTTTCCCTTGGAATTGTCATTAGTTTTGCTGTCTTAGTGATAAGCATTATTATCAACGACATCTATGTTTCAATGAAATACAATATGCAGTACACAGATTTTCATCTGAAAAACACAGTTTTACATCTGATTTCTTTCTTGGTTTTTTTTTTTTTTTTTTTTTTTGAGATGGAGTTTTGCCCTTGTTGCCTAGGCCGGAGTACAGTGGCACAATCTCGGCTCACTGCAACCTCCAACTCCCAAGTGCAAGTAATTCTCCTGCCTCAGCCTTCCAAGTAGCTGGGATTACAGGCGCATGCCACTGTGCCTGGCTAAGTTTTTGTATTTTTGGTAGAGACCGGGTTTCACCATGTTGGCCAGGCTGGTCTCAAACTCCTGACCTCAGGTGATCCACCTGCTGCGGCCTCCCAAAGTGTTGAGATTACTGGCATGAGCCATCGCGCCAGGCCCTGATTTCTTTTCTATTCAAATGCAAAAGTGAATAAAACTTGGCTTCTTTTGTTCAAATCATCTATAATCTAGTATGTAAGATGCAATTGTACAGAATATATTTGCAAAAGCTATCTGTGGCTTGGAATGCAACTATAAGTTGGAATTAACTGATTTATGTACAAAACCTTGACTTAGTTAAAATCTTGTTTATAATAAGTAGAATAACACATGCCTCAAGCTTGATTTATTATGAGCCCAATATTTCAAAAATATTCTAGAATTTTAGAGACTTTTCAAAATTAGCATAAAATAATAAAGATGTTATTTGCACATTTGACATTACCAATGCTAATAAAAACTGTGAAATAGTAGATCAATTGAATTGCTTGTCCCTCCAATTGTTTAATGGACATTTTTTACTCTAAAGATTAACCAGACGGTTGTTCTAAAATTAGAAAACTGAACTAATCTTTAATACAAGTACATCAGAAACGAAAAAAAAATGTTTTTTTTCAGCTTTTGTACTAATTTTACAAATTTTATATTTATAAGCCTGGCAATTTTAACAGTTGTTTCTAAAGGATCTTTGAAATATGACTGGATTTGCTTTAGTTGTGTTAGGAAATTAATCTCACATTTTCAATTTAATGTCTGTTTCAAAGAATAGATTTTGAATATTAACAAATTTCAATTTAATGTCTGTTTCAAAGAATAGATTTTGAATATTAACAAATTTCAATTTAATGTCTGTTTCAAAGAATAGATTTTGAATATTAACAAATATGTTTGACACCATATTTGTAAAAATCTATTGATATACATTTCTGATTTTTCTTTACTGTAGTGTTCAATTATTTTTCAGGCTTATTAATTAGAATTTTCCACTTACACGCATAAGTGAAAATAAAAACAAGAGATTAATTTATTCTTTTTGTCATTTTTCTTCATTGTATTCTTAAAAATTCATAATAATGACATGGTAAATTCATGAAATAAAACATCGTATACTTATTTTATGCCTTGAACAATAAGATAAATTGAATTTAGAGAAGTCTGAGTGAAGATGAGTGGATGCATCTTATACTGCCATTCAAAACACAGGCTAAGAAAAGTTCTCAAAACTGTTGGGAAGTCCTTGGCAAAAGGGAGTCATTCGAGGAGTCGTGTGTCTCCCAGATCTGCATTAGCATCTTGTCAACTAAGTCACGGTCCTAGACCAGCCTGTGTGAGGTACAGCGTCGGTACAAATGTAGTGATGGATTTCACAGCACAACACCTGGAACTCTTATTCGATTACATTCTTGGCAGCAGTAGAACATCCAGCACATCTCATGACCACCACAATTACCAAGACTGCAAAAAAAGTGCTTGACACAAAAAAAAGTGCTATAAAAGTTATATTAAAATGAAATGAAATAAAATAAATCTGTGCAAACTCTTCCTAGCACTACTCCTTAGATATTCCATTTATAAGTACAATGTCTTCATTCACTTGAAGAGCAGAATTCACAGTGTTTTCTGTTTGTTACCTGAAATCCTTTCTGAAAGAAAGGCAGTGCCTTGAATCTCTGGAGAGCTAGCTGCCACCTGTGTTTTAACAGCAGCATGTTTTTGTAGGAATATGCTTTCTGTTGCTCATTTTCTGAAGGATATCTGTGCTTGTTCGGTATTACGGCAATGTTGCGGGTAGGCTGTATCCTGTGAAAGACTGATGTGATTTGCTAGCAAACTTTTCTCAGTAGGCTTTCAGTCTGGAATTAAAAAGACTAATATATAGAAGATTCACATATACACACTTTCCTCACACACAAAAAGATGTACCGGCAGTGGCAGGTGACCACTTAGAAGAGCTGGCATTCCATTTGAACCAAGAGTAGAGGCAGGACTGACTCATATTTATGGAGAGTCCCAATGACTCTCTAACACTAATGAGTCCCAGAGATTGATCTCCAGGCCGACCCTGAGCTGGACCCTACCTCCACGACAGTCTACAAGACTTGCCATTCTTTGCAATTCCATTTAGAACAGACTAAGATAATTAGCCATTTCCTTACCTGTCTTTTAAATAGCGTTATCATACACACACGCTATGATCATTCGAGTTTCTGTCTTTTCATGGCATTAATATTTCTTTTACAAAAAGATCACTAAGAATGTTTCCATAATATTATAATTGGCATAAATTAAATAGCATGAGGTCTAGATTAGAATATCACTCCTTCTTGCCTTTTTATTCATGAAAAATAAATCATTGTTCTAATTTTACATTAAAGAGAACTGGTGCCTTTTTATTAAACTATTATTGTAATTAAGCTTAATATGTAATAACACTTTGGAAATCTAGCTTTTAATTATTGTAATGTCAGTCATCATCACTCCTCAAGATAAGTGGTCATTTAATTTAGCCTTTACTAAAAAGACTTGCTACTGTACTTATGAAGAGGGGTAGGAGGTTGAAGATTTAAACAATAAATACAAGTCTCAGGTAACTGTTTATCTGACATCTTTTAATGTAAAAGTATGAACATATTTTCTTAAAAAAATTTTTTTTTCAAAGAACCAGTAGTTTATGTTGAAGTTAAGGAATTATCCATCTCCTTTGAGAAGACTCTTCAGTATGTGATGCCCCCAAAAGAAAATAATGGGCTATTTTCCAATATCTTGATGATTTAGAATATATTTATTTTCTGCACTTTTTTATTTATTCTTATTTGTGCTGACCCTTAATAGGATATAGTGAGAGTAAATATATTTGAAATACATTTGTCCCTTGGTGTCCATGGGGGTTTGGATCCACGACCCCTTCAGATATTAAAATCTATGAATACTCAACTTCCTTACAAAAAAAAATGGCATAGTATTTGCAAGTAACCTATGCACATCCTCCTGTATACTTTAAGTCATTTCTAGTTTACTTGTAATACCCAATACAATGTAAATGCTATGTAAATAGTTTTTATACTATATTTTTAAATTTGTACTGTTTTTATTGTTGTATTCTTATATTGTATTGTTTCCTGTTTGGGGAGTATTTTCTATCTGTGTTTGGTTGAATTTATTGATGTGGAATCTGTAGGTAAGGAGGGCTGATTGTATTACCTCTGAAGATTTACATTTCATGGTCTTTTAGTAGGTGCTTGTATTATGGAGCTGCATTTAATCAGGATCTCATTAATAACCTAGATTATTTACAATAATCTGTCTTTTAAACCTTTAAATCAGTCTTCCACATTTCACTCTTTGAGCTGTACCATTTTTGTAATAATTTTTGTAATTGGTGATTGGTTTATTTCTTCCCTTAATACTGTGATTAAATAGACTTGTAGCTTATTTCCTCATCCTTATGATTGCTTTAAAAAAATCTGAGTCAATTTCAGAAAAGATCACACAGTATTTAATATAACAACTTTGAAGTCTTATTTTCTCATTTACTGAGAATACATACAAAATGTTTTTTAAATTATTAATTCTGCTTTTCTCTGCTTAAAAGTAAAGTTTTTGATTTTTCTATGAAAAATATGTTTTTGTATATTTAAAAAGTATGCCTAGACAATTTTTTAGAGTACCAAGTGGCATACAAATTAAGTAAATATGAATCAGAAAATTGAAATTGCAAGTAATAAAATAACAATTAAATAACAGAGAAATTGTTGTCACTAGGCATCTGGCATTTGGTAAATACAATTAAGTTCTGGGCTCATCCAAGTTTCCTGGTAATGAAAACAAAAATGGCACATGTCAAATTTTTAAAAACATCTTATAAAAGGAAGCACAGCTTTTCTGACAATAGAGATAAATTAGGTGCATTAATTTTTAAGAAGATATGTATGTAAATTAGTCATTAAATAAATATTGGATAAAGCTTTAATAATTAAAAAAGTGTTTAAAGATTTCATTCTGTTGGTTGGACTGTTTTCATGTTTTGTCCCTGCTAGATACCGATTATATTAACAATTTTCCTCACTTACTATATTAGTAGATATATAAAAGTATCTGAAAGGGATATTAAAATAGTGTTAATTAGTAATTAATAATAAATTAATTTCTATTAATTAGTATTAAGAAATTATTAAGTAATTAATTTTAAGTAATATTAAGTAATTAAGAAATTATTAAACTCAGAAAGCTGAATGGGAATTATATGCTATGCATTATTTAAGAAACATATATGTTGCTAAATAGATAAGATTCTGATGTGTGCTTTTATTCCTAAAAGAAAGTGAGATAGGTCACACAACATGACTAAGATAAATAGAGCAATGAAGTCTTTCTGCAATTTATACCATGTCTACATAGATCAGAATTCTTCTGCATGGCAATACACAGTAAGTGGATAAATAACTTCTTAAAATCAAAGTTGAAAAGGATCACTCTTGAAGGCCTATTTAATATCCTCTTTCTCCTGTTGCAATACCTTCCTTAGGTAGTGCTCATCTATTTCTTAAAATTTGCTATACAATAGATTACTTCATATTTGCCAATGAATTTATTAAATACTTTGCATATACCACAGAAAATTTTATTTAATGAATATCATTAATCCTCTACAAATATGGAAAATAAAATGTATTCTCTGAAAGAAGAAAAGATGATAAAGTACATACGTAATTTTGTTATAAGCTGACTTAAATAGAAAGAACTTCAGGAATGGAGAACACAAGATAGCAGAACAAAAAGAGTCCTTATAGACTTCTGCATTAATATGATTTCTAAATATAATCATCTTTACAGACTTCCCTCCAGATACCTATACATATATAGAAAAATGATCAAAATACATAATATCAAAAACTGAGTATAAAATATACAATTAATACCAAAATAGAAAGTGGATATAAATGAATTTAAAAACAAAATATTTGCATTATGGAGAAATCAGTCTTGGACCTGGAGCTTACACGGAAGTTGAATAAGAAGTCATTGCATGGTTCCTTAATGTTTTCCTCTGAACCCAAAGATGAAAGTTTATCCTGTTGAAGAAACTGGGCAGCTATTTCTCTATGCCAAATGAAGACTGCACTTCCAGTATCAAATAAATTAGCCAGAGTACTGCTGCCTCCCTCCCAACATATAACCATTTTTCTATTTTTTTTTTCAAAAATAAAAACCTCAATAAAATAAAGTCAGTTCTTCTCTTAACATTTTCCAGGGGACCCTTCTAATTTTGTATCTGACTTGACATTTTAGCATCACCCAACACTTTTAAAATATGTCCTTTTTTTTTTTGAAAAACTCTACTCCTGACTTCTATCACACCACACTTTCAGATTTCCTACTAACTCCTTGATCACTCTTTATTAAGTAACATTTACCAAGGTTTCCTTTTTGATAGACTCTGTTTTAAATTATAAAAAATGATACATAGGTTAAGTAACTAGGTGAATGTGAATGCAGGTTATCCCGATAATTCAATGTCAAAACCCATCCTGTTAATCGCTGTTTCTCCTCCTTTATGCTATGATATATTCACTAATGTATTTATTTTATGCAATCATATCTTATAGAAAATAAGATAGATTTTTTAAAGAAAACAAATAAACAAGATCATGAAGAAAATTATCTTGGAATGAATAATAGATATGAGATGGGATGGAAATGAGACATAACAGAATGAAAGTAGATATGGGTTTAAAAAAGGGATTGACTGGGAATAAAGACGGAATCCAAGTATGTGACTATTGTGCTCAAAATGAGTTAAAATATCAAGTTGGTAATGAGCAGATTATTTGAGTTCTATGTTTAAGGAAAAAACTGGAAAAGCACTAAGGCCTTGGGACGCTCTGAACGCTGAACCCTGTGTCTCTGAGGAAATATTGAAGGTCAGGTGAAGGAGAATACAGTGGTATGAAATGAAAAAGGCATGCAGTGGCTGGCTGACCAAGGACCATACAGGCCATGGTAATAGTTTAGATTTTATTAAGAGCATGGTGACAAGCAATAGGAGAGTTTAAGCACAGGATTAAAGAATATGATGCTATTAACTGTTCTAGGAAGAGAGAACCTGTGGATTGTTTGGGGAATTGAAAGAAGGCTTATGTTTCAAATATATTAAAATGAGAATGCCTTTCAGACAACCAAGCTGAACTGTCAGAAATAAGTATATGATCAGGTCTGAATCCCAAGGGAAAGTTCAGAACTGTTTATAAATCTGGGAGTTAACAATTTAAAGTTTATTTATTTATTAAGTTTTAAAAAATTGTTTTTTAGAGACAGGGTCTCACTTGGTCTCCCAGACTGGAGTGTAACGGTGCAATCATAGCTCACTGTAGCCTTAAACTGCTGGACTCAAGTGATCCTCCTGACTCAGCTCCTCAGTAGCTCGGACTATAGGCACACGTCACCATGCCCAGCTAATTTCATTTAGCACATTTTTAAATGTACGGAGTAAACTTATCAAAATAAAATAGAGGTTAACAAAATGAGAAGTCTAAGAGTGGAACACTTGGCCTCACTCATCTGTCAAGGCCTGGAAGAAAAGTAAGAGCCAGCAAAGAAGACTGTTGTGAATGGAGTGTCCAGTAAAGTAAAACCAGAATAGAAACCAGAATTAAGTGGAGTAAGTGGTATCCTAAAAATTAAGTGTTAAAACTGTTTTAATACTAGATGGATAAACAATTTGGTAGTATATAGGCCACTGGATTGGCAATACTGAAATATTTTTAGCTATGAGAAGAGCAACTTAAGTAGTGTGGTAAAGATGAAAGCTAAATTGGAACAGGTTAAAATGATGATTGGGAATATAAGTAAACTTAATATTGCAAAACTGCTTATTGCTGGTTCTTGAGAGACCCCACTTCAGTGACAAGTCAGGGATATCTTTTTTAAAGGAGGGGAGATAAAAACAAAGGATGAAGAGAGAAAATAACAGATGCAAATTTTAGATACAGAATAAAGTTAAATAAGCAGATCTCTGAAAACTGAAAAGTCAGCTATCCACTGGGGAAACTCTGAACATTGGATGTGTGATGTAGTACTGGGTATTTCTGAAAGAAGTGGAACAGGTTGGATTGACTACAGAAATATTGGTTGAAAGGATATATATAAAAAAGCAAGTAGATCCACAAATTTCCTCCCCGATCCTACCCAGCTAGAAGACTGCCACTCCACAACAGAAAACTAAGCTTCACCCTCCAGTAAGAGCAAATGAGAGGGATTGCGAAATGCAGAATATATGATACACCAAGAATGAAAGTGGTGTACTGAAACAGGGTGAATAAAGTGAAAGACACATCCTAAATGCTAAATTCCCAAGCTTCCTTCCCCCACTTGACACCTAGAGCACCAGAATGAGGTTATGACCTGCAGCTATTGCAGTAATGAAAGTGAGAGTGATTGTTTCCATGAGGAAATAACAATAGAGGAAATGATAAGTGCTCAGTAAGATCTAGTAAAAGAAAGAAGCCAGAAAGGATTTCATGGCTTTTAGACTAAACAAATAGAAGAACAAAGTTGCCATTTGCTAAGATAGGGAAGATCATGTAGGAAGAAAAAGATTTTGGAAGCATGTGAAATAAGGAGTCAAGCATTAAACATGAAGTTTTAGCTACTGAGTTGCACTTGTACATATAGGTCTGGAGTTTAAGAAGAGCACTAAGCTTGAAATGTACATGAAATTCATTAGTATACAGATCTATTAAAATCCATGAGACAGGTTGTGATTACCTAAGAATTTGGTATAGATAGAGTTCTATGGGTTGAACCTAGGACAGTCCATTGAATAGAAGTCAGGAAAAAGTTAGAAAGCAACAAAGGACACGGGAGGCAATTGTAAATGGGACTGAGGATAGAAATAAAGGCTGCATTTCCCCCTCTGCTTTGAGTGCTTTTTTCGTCAATGAAAGAAGAGGCCAGGCTGAAAATGATGACTGGAAAGGTGGTGTTGTCAGGAAAGATGATAAGCAATGGTCCTGTAAGGGAATTTTAATAGTATTATTAAAATATAATTCACACACCATTCAGTTCCACCCTTTTATATGTCCAATCTTCTTTTGTATATTAACAGATTTGTGCAACCATCAGCACAATTATTATGGAACATTTTCATCACCTCACACAGAAAATCATGACCATCTCACCTTCTTTCATCTCCAGTTTTGGGCAAACACTAATCTACTTTCTGTCTCTATTAATTTATCTATTTGGGATGGTTCACATAAATGGAATTATACAATATGTGGCCTAACACTGGCTTCTTTGACTTAGCATAGGTTTTCAAGTTTCATCCATGTTGTAGTATGTATTAGTATTTCACTTTTTAAATTGCTAAATTGTATTCCATTGCCTGAGTCTGTATTTTATTTGTTCATTCTCAATTGATGAGCATTTGGTTTGTTTTCACTTGTGGCCATTGTGAATAATGCCTCTATGAACATTCATGTGCAAGTTTTTACATGGGTGTATGTTTTTAGTACCCTGGGAAATATAACTTGGAAAGGAAGACTGAATCACATAGTAACTCTGTGTTTAACCTATTTTGGAACTGCCAGATTGTTTTGCACAATGGCTGCACATTTTGCATTCCCACCAGCAATGTATGAAAGTTGCAATTTATCTACCATTCTCATTAACACTTGTTATTCTCTGGTGTAATTTTTATAAAAATCTCATTGTCATTTTGATTCTCATTTCCTTAATAACTAATGATGCGAACATCTTTTTATGTACTTATTGACCAACTGTATATCTCTGGAGAAATGTCAATGCAAGTCCTTTCTCCTTTTAAAAAAAATAGGTTGCTTGTCTTTCTGTTATTGAGTTGTAGGAGTCTTTACATATTATGGATAATAAATCTTTTATCAGATACATGCTATGTAATTTTTTTTTCTATTCTGTTGGCTCTCCTTTTACTTTTTATAAGAGTTCTTTAAAGCACACAAGTTTTTACTTTGGAAAAGAACACATTTCTTTTTCTTTTGTCATTGATGATTTTGGTGTCATATCTAAAAAGGCTTTGCATAACCCAAGGTCACAGAGATTTATTCCTATATTTTATTGTAAGAGCTATATAATTTTAGCTCTGACATTTGGTGTATCATTCATCTGGAGTGAGTTTTCATATACAGTATGAGAAAAAAGTTTAATTTTATTCTTTTACATGTGCCTATCCAGTTGCCCTGACACCATTTACTGAAAAAACTATTCTCTCCCTATGGAATTGTCTTGACACTATTGTCAAAATCAATTGACCTCAAATATGAGAATTTTTTTCTGAACTCTTAATTTTATTTCATTAATCTATATGTAGAAGTCTATGCAAGATCCACATTGTCTTGGGTACTTTACAGTATGTTTTAAATTGGGTAGTGTGAGTCCTCCAACTTTGTTCTTTTTGCAAGGTCATTTGGCTATTCTGGATTACTTTACATTTCTGTACTAATTTTAGGATCCGGTTGTCAATTTCTGTAAAGAATCCACTGGGAAGTTGATTAGAATAGCATTGAATATGTAGATCAGTACTAAATCTTCTGATCCATGAATGAGGAATGTTTTACATTTATTTGGACCTTCTTTAATTTCATAAACTCTTTGTAGTTTTCAAGATTAAGTTATGTACTACCTTGTTAAATTGAGGCTTCAGTGCTTTATTTTTATGCAACTTTAAATTGAACTATTTTGTTAATTGCATTTTATATTGTTCATCACCAGTGTATAGAAATAAAATTAATTTTTCTATATGACGTTGGACCTTGCAATATGGCTGAACTCATTTATTTGTTCTAATCTGTGAGACAATTTTAAAAGCTAGTTTATCAGAAAATATAGTAGGATTGCTGAACATTACTGAGTGCTCAAATAGTATTTTAGAGTCATGCATTTAGAGAGAAAACAGTGAACAAGGTAAAATGTTTTACTCCATTTGAGTTCAGTTGCCTCTGTAGGAAGCAACTTACCAAAGTGTGCTGAATGTTTGACAGTTGGATGAAATAAAAAATAAAATTTTGAAAAAAAAGCTTAAGACCATTTGAAAAAACTGAATATATTAAAACCACAAAGAATTACAAAAAAACCTGCTTTTCTCTTGTGACTACTTGAGCAACTTCCTATGAATGGCAATTCAAGCTCAAATAGAATAATCATTTTACTGTTTTGTCTGTAATGTCTTTGAGGATAAGCCAAGCATTTATCACTAATTGTCAACATCTTACAAAGTACTCACCTGTCAGCAGGCATTTGATAGGGGCATATTTTATGAATAATGAATGAATGAATTGGGAGTTTGTCAGAATAAATTACATAAAATTTTACTCAAATGCAGTTACTGCTTGAATAACATAATTAGGTATTGTTCGTTTAAATAGTTGAGGAGTAGTTCTCAATACTCTCTACACAATAGAATCACCTAAGGAGATTTTTAAACCCATCAATGCTCACACCCCCCCACGCCCCACAGTTTTTGATTCCATTGATTTGGGGTGGCATCTATGCTCTGCAGTACTTTAAAATCTTTTAGGATGATTAGAATATGCAGCAAAGTTTGGGGACCACAGATTATTAGCTTCTGCCAAATCCATTGAGTTTCATTAAAATATTGTGTTTAGTGTTAGTATTAAAAACTATTTTTTAGCTGATAGTCATTGTGTTTAGTTACACTCATATATATAACTCATTCTACAAAAATGAGATCTGCATGGTGGACATGGCAATGTCTGACATATAACAGAAAATCAATGCATTTTATTTACCTAGAAGATTTCCTTCTTGTTTGCTATACTTTAAAAACATTCCTTTAAATGTTCTAACATTAGTACAAGGCGTCTTATGGATAGGTTAAAAATAAGTGGTCCTAGATATGGCTCTTCACATTCTTTCTTTTGTTTTTTTTTAAAAAAAAATGCTACATAGTAATACTCCACTACATAGTAATACTATACTCCCAAAGAAGTGTCAGTCAGCTTTTGGGGGTCAAAGATCTCTTTGAGGATTCAAAAAGCCATGAACTTCAGAAAATTGTGTTTATTGTTCCTGAGACCCATACATTTATAGATCACCTCAAAATCCATGAACAATGATTAAGGAATTCTACACTGGAAGAGTAAGTGTAAATTATAAGATGTTTATAAGGCAATAAACCCATCTCCTAAATTCTCAACATGTTGCATAAAAAGAAACAGTAAACTATTTCAATAGTGATATTGAATCTTAATTGCAAAAAGATACAAAGTGATTAACATTTTATAATTGTATTACTCTTTTAGGCAAAGTTCTTACCTAGGTGGTCAGGGTTAGATATTACTCTCATTAAAGAGGTGAGGACAAGTAAAAAATATTTAGGTAATTCCCAGAGTAATTCAGATGCCCCTAGTTGCTGCTTCCCTTCCATAAAATCTCTAACACACTGCCTTGAGAATCCAAAATGCAGCATGAACAATAAAAGCCACCATCTATCAGACTGTTCAGAAAAAACTCCATAAAATTTGGAAAATATCTAATTTTAGTAGCTTCCTTTTGTAAATTATTGCTTAGTCACTAAATTGGGAATGACATTTTATACTGCTCAGTTTTAGAATAATTCTGCTTGATTACCACACTAACTATTTTCTGGCTTGTCTTAAATCTTTTCTATTCTTGCTGGATCCAATTGAAGTTTAAAACCCATGGCCTATGTAGAATCTTAAAACCATACTGACATTTCTATAATAACACAACACAGGGAACTGGAAATTACCCACCTTTATGGAATTAGATCAAAAAGTAGCAATAGCCCTTGTTTCATTCATAGTCTATAAATAGTAGGTTATATTCTCCTCCCTCACTCCGAGTGGGACTACCCCTTGTAATTTTTGTAGTATCACTTTGATAACCTTGTCAGACACCCTTTAAGAAAAGGAAGAATAGGGTGGTTCCCTCTTTTGGCTTTGGAGCCCCCCTCCGCCTTTGTCTCTGTGTAGGGGGAGCTTCTTCCTTCTGCCTTCTTCCTCGCCTATTACATTCTCCACTCCTTAAAACTAAAAAAAGAAAAAAAGAAAAGGAAGAATAGATCAGAGAGTAAGAGAAACAAATGACAAGATAATGTCTCTTTTCTCCTCTAGGAGATATCTTTTCTAGACTGTTTTATTAGAGAATTTTCTCAAATTTAATATGACAGGATACATTCATGTGAACTGATGTCACCAATTACATTACCAGTAACTTGTAATGTCCTAGAAGACGAATGACCCTTAAGGAGAACTGGAGCATAATTTATTTTTTTTAAATATGCAGTTTTCTCCCAATAGTTAGAAGTACACATAATGTTTTGATTTCATTATTATAGGTTTCAATCTCATTTTACCAAACCTAATGAAGGAGGTAAATTTGCTGGATACACACAGTTGTGAGTTTCCTCAGATTAAATTTAGTCACCAGGTAATTATCAAGAAACACATTTCTTTCTTGATTTTATCCAGATTAACACTTTCTATAAATATGAGCGGTACCTACTGTACAAGTCCAAGAGTGCATGCTGTAGAGAGTAAAGAAAGATATACAGTAATGTAATATGCATCATATGGGATCCCAGAGGTAAGTTATAACATTGTGAAAATGCTTTTTTCTTACTCTTCCAAAATAATTGTTAACCTCAACCTTCTTAAAATATTATTCCGTTTCACATACTTCCAAGTGAAATATGTTACCACAGATAAATGGACATGTGGGTGATGACATATTTCTATCTTCACATGGGAAGCATTATATTTTAAGTAAGCAGAAATCCAACTGCTCTTATAAAATACGATATTGTGAAATATGCATGTGTAGAAAAAAAGACAAAATATGTTAAAGATTTCCATTTCAATCGAACAATGCTAGAAAAGATATAAGGCATTTAATGCTTCATTTAATAATAATATCTACTACAACACAACCACATTCATATTAACGAAAATTTGTTTAATATGTACCATGTGCCAAGTATGTTTCATCTAAATAAGACACATGCCTTGGGAATTTATATTATTCTTAAGGTCCACCACTTGTTGTTTAGATTAAAAAAGAGATATCATAAATAAAGTGCCATTGCTCGCACTTTAGTTACAGCCAGAATCCTGCAGTATTTGTTGTGGTACTGAAAAGGAGTGAAGAGAAGTAGCCACTTAAATTTTTTTCCTAATTTTTAAGTCAACATAGATTCTTATTTGCCTCACATTCAGCACGACTCTCCCTTTTGCCCTTATCACTTTACTTCCAGTTCAATATCGTCAATTTGTATTACATACCTATGTTCTCCACTGGATTGTAACTGTTCAAAAACAGGAGCTGTTCTTTAAATACATAGTTGTATCTTCTTGAAAACTTAATCCTGTGCTCTGGTCCATAGTTTTGTTTCTTTTTTATTTAAAAATAATTTATGAAACTTGTCAAATAATATTTATAGAAAAATAATGACTAAGATTATTTACTATCTTTATATCATGAAAATGTATTAGACATTTGTCCTGATACTCCATTTACATAAATGGTTATTAAAAATGTAAAAACAAAATGAAAATGTTGCCAAGATAGACATATTGAGATGCAAAATCTAAATAGTTGTTAGTAAGTTAGTAAGAACAGAAACAATTTTGTGATGAGTTGTCATGTTTTCAACTTTAATTGTACATTTCACTTGGCTATAAGTAATAAACACCAGAAATCTAAAAACTAATCATTCAGTATCATTTCAAAGTTCACAACATTGATGTGTCCTGAGCAGGAATACAATTCAGAAAAAAGTTACATACTCAAATTATATTCCTAGTTTTTCATGTCAGTGAAATGAGCAGGAAAAAAAAATTATGCCTCAGATCCCATGTCTTAATTATTTCATGTGTAAAATGATGATAATTCTTTTTCTTACTCCAACTACTCAAAATTGGTTTCATAAAGACTGAAGCAACTTCTTTGAATGAAAAAGAGGCATTTAAAGATTATTTATGTCATTATGTAATTAAAATAAATTTCTATAATATTAAGGGCTCTACATTTCAGTGGTGATAGATTATTTAAATTGGACCAACTACTATGCTGGAAATTTTTTTTTTAATTTTCAAATGTATAATGTTTAAAAATTATGACCAAGAATTTGTAGGAATTGACGAGGAAAAAGACAAAATCCCAGGAAAGATAAACCATGAAGTTGGATCTCCATGACCTCTGCAAACTGAACAGAGAGATATCAGAGAAACTGCAATGCTGAGACACTGAGGGATAACTTAATAGTTCAACATACTGAGGGATGAAGGGCTAGGATCAAAGGATTCTTTAAAAGTTCCTCGATGAACTTTCTTGTTTTAGGTTGAACTACAATAGGGCTGCAATTTGGGTATAAACCTAAACAAGAATTGATGGGCTGCCACCAGGCTTTTAGCTCAGCCTTAAGTCAGCTCAATACTTGAAACTGATGTGATTTTGCATAGTTGCTGCCTATGACTGACTGGCAGAAGCAGAGGCAAATCCTCTTTAAAGGATTAATAGGACAGTCATCAAAATAACTGTACAAAAAATATTACAAGTTCCATGTCCAACAGAGCATTCAAATATCAGAAATCCAAGCAGATGAAAAAATTAACGACACTCAGAGAAACAACAGAAAATAGAAATAACTACAGGTAGTACAGATAGTAGAGTTCTTAGCTACAGACTTCAAAACAATAAACTATAAACCCTGTTGTAAACAGAATATAATTGAGGTTTTCTCTTTTAACCAGTCTAACAATCTTGTCTTACAAATGGGATATTTAGTTTATCTACAAATGATATCATTACTTAAATGTCTCAGCTTAAATCTTGTGTTTTATCAAGCAATTTCTCTTTGCTCCATTTAGGCTTTTTATCTTCATCTTTTTGCCTTTTCTCAAAATTATTATGTGCATTTTATAGTTTCCTTTTTTAAATTAGCTAGAAAATTAAAATCTTCTTAAATACTATAATGCCCCCTCCTCCCTCTCTCTCTCTCTCTCTCTCTCTCTCTCTGTCTGTCTGTCTACATTAATTTACGTATACACAGTATTCTCTAAATTTGTTTTGTCTGAATATATATATGTATATGTATGTACAATATATTCACTTTTAAGAAAGTGAATTTTAAAGAACATTTATAGATTGGAAGAAAGTAAAAATAAAACTATAAAATAGAACGACTCTCAAAAGAGGCAAAGTAGCACAGATGAAGCAAAAAGAAATCGTTTTATAAAATGGAAAATTTAAACTGAAACGTGTAATACTAAATTTAAATAAACTAAATGTTCCAATTCTGTTTATAAGATAGAATTGTCAGAATGCATAAAAAATAGAGTTCCCATTCTATTTTGTTTACAAGAGACACATCTAAGTATAAAAATGCAGGGAGTGAAAAGCAAAAGATGAATATTCCATCGAAAATCTAACCGTAAAATCCCTGATATTGCTATACTAATGTCAAAATGTACTTTAAGGCAAAACATATTTCTTAAGATAAAGAGGGAGAGTTCAATTATTATGAATGGTTCAATTTAGCTATAAGCTGTAACAATTCTAAACTTAGAATAGCATAACTTCAAAATATATAATATGGAAATTGACATATCTACCAGGAAAATAGAAATATACATGATCTTGGTAGGAATACACTATTCTAAGTGATCAGTATTGTGGATGCACCTACACGTATACAAGGATATAACCAACGGTGTGTTGATAAATGTTAAGTAACTGGCTCTGGAGACTAAAAAGCCCTGACTTGTAGTATTTGCTGATTTTTATAATGTAAATTCCCCACAATGGCTTATTTCAAACTACCAACATGGTCTCACTGATCTAGAGTTGGGGGGAAAAAATAGGCATAATAATCTCAGAGAAGCAAGTCTGAGATTTTTTACGCTACTGGATATATCAGATGGGATCAAAAATATCACCAAATTAACCTAATAAAAGACATTGCCCTTCTAACTATAATGCACCTCTTTCTACATGAAGAGCATTTATGCCAACTTACCTATGTTTGGTAATAGAATTTAAGAAATGGAAATCATACAAAGTGTTTATATGACCACAATTAAGCTAAAAATTAGTGAGAAAAGATAATTAGGAAATCCCAGGCTGGGTGCAGTGGCTCACACCTGTAATCCCAGCACTTTGGGAGGCCAAGGAGGGCGGATCACTTGAGGTCAGGAGTTCTAGTCCAGTCTGGCCAACATGGCGAAAATCCATCTTTACTAAAAATACAAAGATTAGCCTCACATGGTGGCAGGTGCCTGTAATTCCAGATACTCAGGAGGCTGAGGCACCCGGATCACTTGAACCAGGGAGGTGGAGGTTGCAGTGAGCACAGATCTTGCCACTACATTCCAACCTGGGTGACAGAGTAAGACTCTGCTTTAAAAAAAAAAAAAAAAAAAAAAAAAAAAAAAAAAAAAAAGTAGGAAATTCCAATGTGTTTGGAAACTAGCAAGTAAATCATTAATTAAATTAAAAATTATGATAGAATTTTTCAAAACTTATTTAATGAATTTTTTATTAAAGAAGTATGTATTAAAATTAGTGTGATACAATGTAAATTACACTGAGAAGGAAATACATACCATTAAATATATACATTAAAAATCAGAATGTTGATAATCAGCTGAGAATTTAAGAAATTAGAATAAAAAGATTAAATTTTAAATAATTTATTACATATTAAATAAAAGATTATAATAGGCAATTAATAAAGATAAAAAGGGAAATGAATGAAATACAAAAGAAAGGAAATTGAGGAGGGTTAATAAAACCAAATTAAAGCACTAACAAGTTGGGAGGCGGGGCTAATCAAAGAGAAAACTGGATAAGTAATTTTCACTGGCACCTCACAAAAGAGGATTTGATATATCATATTATTGTACAAAATTTTCATCACTTCTCAGTGCTGAATTATAGAAGGCTTACTATGCAAATTGCTTTGGCCAGTGCAATGTGAATGAAAGTAACCTGTGTGTTTTCTGAGGAAAAGTTTTAATTCATTGGGTGTATCTGCTCTATTCTCTTCGTTTTGGCATGAGAGAAGCAATGTTCAGAAAGAGATCTCTGAATCAGCTGAGGTCACAAAGTGTAGAAATTGTGGGGAAGAGTCATAGGTGCAGCAAGTATGAAAAAAAAAAAAACTCTTTGTCACAGTATACCTTTTTTTAAACTATATTATTTTCTTTTCCCTATTTCCATTTCTTTTCCATTTACTTCATTTTTCTTGCTCTCTTCTCTCCCCTCTCTGCACCCCTTTTTGACTTCCTTTTTTTTTTTTTTTTTTTTTTTTTTGAGACAGGTTCTCACTCTGGTCATGGCTCACTGCTGCAGCCTGGACCTCCCAGGTTCATGCAGTCCTCTCACCTCAGCTTCATGAGTAGCTGGCTAATTACTTTTTTTGTAGAGATAAAGTCTTGTAATGTTACCCAGACTGGTATCAATTCTTGAGCTCAAGTGATCCTCCAACCTAGGCCGCCCAAAATGCTAAGGTTTTTTCTCAGGATCTCAGAATAAACTGATTGATATAAATATTATTCAAATGAAAATAATTCAAGGAGATGCTAGTTAGAATCCTGAAATACTACTAAGCACTCCCCCAAATGCAGCAATTTAAAATCTATGGAATAATCTCACAAATATACGGTTAAGCCATATGTAACATAATATACACCAAATGATCGTAGTCATGTAAAACACAAAAGAAAAACAGGCAGAAGTCTGAACCCAAGTGTTTAGAGACACATCCTTAGTTAGTTAAACTACAAATACAAGCAAGGATGTGAATATGGATCCCAAGGTCCACCCATTTAGAATTGTCCTCAAAGTCTATGAACCCAGGTTGAAGAATGCTGTAGAAAATTATGAGATTATTATAATGCAATAAATCCACTTTTAAAGCAAATTCTTAACATGTTGCATAAGTAGAATGAGTAAAGAAATTTCAACAGTGATAATGAATTTCAATTATAAAAATATACAGTGATTAACACTTTGCCATTTTATTACTGTTCCTGACAAAGTTCTTACCCAGACAGTCAAGATTACGGATTATTATTCTCATTAAAGAGAGGAAAACAAATAAAAAGTGGGTTATTTCCAGAGCAATCCAGATAACTCTCTCGTTGCTCCCTCTTTCACAAAGTCTCAAAATACTATCTGCATCAAGAATAGTTAAAACTTCCATTTATCTTACTCTTGAGAAAAAATCTTCATATTTGAAAATAGATTGTTTTGGTGGTTTCTTACATAAATTATTAGTTGATCACTAAATTAGACATGATACAAATATAATGCCTGACACAACTAGGTAATCTACACATTTTATTTCTCTAATCCTTCTTTTCTCCTTTGCTGCATTTTTATGGTATGCAGGACAAAGTACTCTACATGAAGTTAAAATTAAGTCATCCTGGGATGTAGCTCTTTCCCACGTGCCTTCCTTCCAATAATTTCATGTGGTATCTTAAAGATTACACTTCTATAGAAATATTAGTTAACTATTGGGGGAAACAGATTGCTTTGAGAACATGAAGAAACCATGTTCTCTCTCTTTCCAGATAATATTGCAAGGGAGATATTGTAATAAAAGTCAGGGTGCTGTTTACTTTTGTGAGTAGTGATTAGATGACATGAAGTGGGTTTTGTGGTTCTGCCAAACATAGGTAAGTAGAAAGACAGAAAAATAAAGTAATAAGGAAAGACAAAAAGCAGAAAAAATAAAAATTAAAAATGTCTATGTTCTCAAAGACAGGAGAATTTCTATTATTTCCTATATGTTAAGAAAATAACATAAAGTGCCAGTTACCTGAGAGAACAGAAAGACAAAATGTGTGCCTTGTACTCCTGTGAGTCATCAGGCCCCAGGAAACCTCAAAATAGGCCACATATCTTTGGTTTGTTTATCCTCAGAGACTTTCTCCTAAGCAGAGGCCTATAATTAACCTCAGAGCATCCTGCTGTGGTCGACCATAGCCAGTTCTGGAAAGATGAAATTTCAAATAAAATATAAAAGTAGTGAGTTTGTAAGCACTACATAACTAGAACATATATCTGCACAACAGAAAAAACTTAGAATTTGTGCATTAGATCCAGGCAATCTGGGCTACCATTGTGCCCCTATTCTCACCTGCTATTTATCAAGGAGCAACTTCTTTCAAACTATTCTTGAATGTGCAACCATGGCTAAGACCAAACTTTTAGAGTATCTGCAAAAGACAGAAGGAAGGCACTAGGCTGGGGCGTCTGTCAAGTATCTTCACACTCATTTGTTTCATTTGAAAATATTTGGACAATTTACAATGCTTATTTATAAATTTATTGAAAGATGCCTTGGATGAGTCTAAGTAATCTTACCAGTCCTCAAAAGTGGACTACTTTGTGGTCTGTCTTAGCTTATCCAGACTTACAAATCATCTAAGAACTCCAAAAGAAACAGAAAACCCTGATTAATTAAAGTGGATGAGCAAGCAGGCAAATAAGACTCAAAAATAACAACATCAATAATGAAAATAAAAACAAGCAAGAGATATGAAAGAATGTAATATATATGGAAAATACTATGTACACATTTTTGAAAATACATCTGAAAGCTTGAAAAATAGATTTTTCTATATACAGAAAAAGACAGAAAATACAATTAAAACATAACTACAAACTGGAAACATATATAAGATACTATGATAAACCGTTCGTGGTACTATTGATAGTATAAAAAAGTATACCTATTCACTGAAAAGAAAGATAAGTCTCAGAAGGCCACAGGCAAAAAACAAAAAAGGTAATATATTGTTCCAAGTTTCTATTAGCTGTATTTAATCATTTAACTCTTTGATGAAATTCTTTTTATTTTATTTTATTTTATTTTATTTTATTTTATTTTCTCCAAGGCAGGTTCTTTCCCTGTCACCCAGGCTGGAGTACAGTAGTACGATCTCAACTCACTGTAATGTCCACCACCTAGCTTCAAGCAATTTTCCCGCCTCAGCCTCCTTAGTAGCTGGGATTACAGGCATGCCACCACACCCGGCCAATTTTGAGCAGAGACAGGGTTTCACCATGTTCATCAGGTTGGTCCCAAACTCCTGACCTTGTGATCTGCCTGCCTCGGCCTCCCAAAGTGCTGGGATTACAGGCATGAGCCACCACACCCAGTCAAAATTCTTTCTTTCTTTTTTTCTTTTTTTTAAATTATAATTTAAGTTCTGGGATACATGTGCAGAGTGTGCAGGTTTGTTGCATAGGTATACATGTGCCATGGTGGTTTACTGCACCCATCAACCCGTCATCTACATTAGGTATTTCTCCTAATGTTGTCCCTCTCCTTCTCCACTACCCCTCAACAGGCCCCAGTGTGTCATGTTCCCCTTCCTGTGCCCATATGTTTTCATTGTTCAAATCCCAGTTATGAGTGAGAACAGGCAGTGTTTGGTTTTCTGTTCCTGTGTTAGTTTGTTGAGAATGATGGTTTCCATCTTCATCTATGTCCATGCAAAGGACATGAACACATTCTTTTTATGGCTACATAGTATTCCATGGTATATATGTGCCGTATTTTCTTTATCTGGTCTAACATTGGTGGGCATTTGGGTTGGTTCCAAGTATTTCCTATTGTGAATAGTGCTGCAATAAACACACCTGGACATGTGTCTTTATAGTAGCATGATTTATAAATCCTTTGTGTATATATCCAGTAATAGGATTGCTGGGTCAAATGGTATTTCTGGTTCTAGATCCTTGAGGAATCACCACACTGTCTTCCACAATGGTTGAACTAACTTATACTACCACTAACAGTGTAAAAGAGTTCCTATTTCTCTGCATCCTCTCCAGTATCTATTGTTTCCTGACTTTTTAATGATTGCCATTCTAACCGGCATAAGGTGGTATCTCATTGTGGTTTTGATTTGCATTTTTCTAATGACCAGCAATGATGAGCTTTTTTTCCGTATGTTTGTTGACCGCATAAATATCTTCTTTTGAGAAGTGTCTGTTCATATCCTGTGCCCACTTTTTGATGAGGTTGTTTGTTTTTTCTTGCAAATTTGTTTAAGTTTCTTGTAGATTCTGTATGTTAGCCCTTTGTCAGATGGATAGATTGCAAAAATTTTCTCCCAATCTGTAGGTTGCCTATTCACTTTGATGATAGTTAATTTTGCTGTGCAGAATCTCTTTAGTTTAATTAGATACCATTTGTCAATTTTGATTTTTGTTGCAATTGTTTTTGGTGTTTTAGTCATGAAGTCTTTGCCCATGCCTATGTCCTGAATGGTATTACCTAGGTTTTCTTCTAGGGTTTTTTATGGTTTTAGGTCTCACATTTAAACCTTTAATCCATCTTGAGTTAATTTTTGTGTAAAGTGTAAGGAAGGGGTCCACTTTCAGTTTTCTACGTATGTCTAATCAGTTTTCCTGGCACCATTTATTAAATAGGGAATTATTTCCCCATTGCTTGTTTTTATCAGGCTTGTCAAAGAGCAGACAGTTGTAAATGTGTGTGTTATTTCTGAGACCTCTGTTCTGTTCCATTAGTCTATATATCTGTTTTGGTACCAGCGCCATGCTGTTTTTATTACTGTAGACTTGTAGTATAGTCTGAAATCAGGTAGTGTGATACCTCCAGTTTTGTTCTTTTTGCTTAGGATTGTCTCAGCTATACAGGCTCTTTTTTGGTTCCATATGAAATTTAGACTTTTCTAATTCTGTGAAGAAAGTCAATGTTAGCTTGATGGGAATAACATTGAATCTATAAATTACTTTGGGAAGAATGGCCATTTTCATGATATTGATTATCCCTATCTATGAGCATGGCATGTTTTTCCATTTTTTTGTGTCCTCTCTTATTTCCTTGAACAGAAGTTTGTAGTTCTCCTTGAAGAGGTTCTTCACATCCCTCGTAAGTTGTATTCCTAGGTATTTTATTCTCTTTTTAGCAATTGTAAATGGGAGTTGCTCATGATTTGGCTCTCTGTTTGTCTATTATTGGTGTATAGGAATATCTGTGATTTTTGACTTTGGTTTTGTATCCTGTGACCTTGCTGAAGTTGATTACCAGGTTAAGGAGTTTTGGGGCTGAGACAATGGGGTTTCCTGAATATACAATCATGTCATCTGCAAACAGAGATAGTTTGACTTCCTCTCTTCCTATTTGAATACACTTTATTTCTTTCTTTTGCCTGATTGCCCTGGCCAGAACTTCCAATATTTTGTTGAATAAGAGTGGTGGGAGAGGACATTCTTGTCTTGTGCCAGTTTTTAAAGGAAATGCTTCCAGTTTTTGCCCATTTAGTATGATATTGGCTGTGGGTTTCTCATAAATACCTCTAATTATTTTGAGACATGTTCCATCAATAACTAATTTATTGAATGGTTTTAGCATGAAGGGGTGTTGAATTTTCTCAAAGGCCGTTTCTACAACTATTGAGATAATCACGTGGTTTTTGTCATTGCTTCTGTTTATGTGATAGATTATGTTCATTGATTAGTGTGTGTTGAACCAGCCTTGAATCCTAGGGATGAAGCCGACTTGATCATGGTGGATAAGCTTTTTAATGCTCAGATGGGTTCAGTTTCCCTGTATTTTATTGAAGATTTTCACATCGATGTTCATCTGGGACATTGGCCTGAAATTTTTTGTTGTTGTTGTGTCTTTTGGTATCAGGATGATGCTGGCCTCATAAAATGAGTGAGGGAGGAGTCCCTCTTTTTCTATTGTTTGGAATAGTTTCAGAAGGAATGGTATCAGCTCCTCTTTGTACCTCTGGTAGAATTCTAGCTGTGAATCCATCTGGTCCTGGGCTTTTTCTGGTAGGCCTTTAATTACTACCTCAATTTCAGAACTTGTTATTAGTCTCTTCAGGGATTCAATTTCTTCCCGGTTTAGTCTCAGGAGGGTGTATGTGTCCAGGAATTTATCCATTTCTTCTAGATTTTCTAGTTTATTTGTGTAGAGGTGTTTATAGTATTCTCTGATTTTAGTTTGTATTTCTGTGTGACAAGTAGTGATTTCCCCTTTATCATTTTTTATTGTGTCCATGTAATTATTCTCTCTTTTCTTCTTCATTAGTCTGGCTAGCAGTCTATCATCTATTTTGCTAATCTTTTCAAAAAACCAGCTCCTGGATTCATTGATTTTTTTGAAGGGTTCTTTTGTGTGTCTGTATAGCCTTCAGTTTTACTCTGATCTTAGTTATGTCTTGTCTTCTGCTAGCTTCTGAATTTGTTTGCTCTTGCTTCTTAATTATGTTATTAGGGTATCGACTTTAGATCTTTCCCACTTTCTCTTGTGGGCATTTAGTGCTATAAATTTCCCTCTAAATACGGCTTTAGCTGTGTCCCACAGATTCTGGTACATTGTGTTTTTGTTCTCATTGGTTTCAAAGAACTTACTTAGTTCTGCCTTAATTTCATTATTTACCCAGTAGTCACTCAGGAGCAAGTTGTTCAGTTTCCATGTAGTTGTGAGGTTTTGAGTGAGTTTATTAACCCTGAGTTCTAACTTGATTGCACTGTGGTCTGAGAGACTGTTTGTTATGATTTCCATTCTTTTGCATTTGCTGAGGAGTGTTTTACTTCCAATTATGTGGTCAATTTTAGAATAAGTGCTATGTGATGTTGAGAAGAATGCATATTCTGTTGATTTGGAGTGGAGAGTTCTGTAGATGTCTATTAGGTCTGCTTGGTCCAGAGCTGAGTTCAAGTCCTGGATATGCTTGTTAATCTTCTGTATCATTGATCTGTCCAATATTGACAGTGGGGTGTTAAAGTCTCCCATTATTGTTGTGTGGTAGTCTAAGTCTCTTTGTAGGTCTCTAAGGACTTGCTTTATGAATCTGGGTACTCCTGTATTGGGTGCATATACATTTAGGATAGTTAGCTCTTCTTGTTTCATTGATCCCTTTACCAATATAACGTCCTTCTTTGTCTTTTTTTATCTTTTTTGCCTTAAAGTCTGTTTTATCAGAGACGAGGATTGCAACCACTGCTTTTTGTTTTTGTTTTTTGTTTTTGTTGTTGTTGTTGTTGTTTTGCTTTCCATTTGCTTGGTAAATCTTCCTCTATTTCTTTATTTTGAGCCTATGTGTGTCTTTTCACATAAGATGGATCTCCTGAATACAGCACACCTATGGGTCTTGACTCTTTATCCAATTTGCCTGTCTGTGCCTTTTAATTGAGGCATTTAGCCAATTTACATTTAAGGTTCATATCATTGTGTGTGAAATTGATCCTGTCATTATGATGCTAGCTGGTTATTTTGTCCCTTAGTTGATGCAGTTTCTTCATGGTGTTGATGGTCTTTACATTTTAGTTTGTTTTTGCAATGTCTAATACTGGTTTTTCCTTTATGTATTTAGTATAGGTATTCTGGTTTTTGGAATTTTCAGCTTTTTTGTGCTGTTTTTTTCCTCATCTCCATGGATTTATCTACTGTTGGTCCTTGATGTTGGTGGAGTTTTTGTGTGGTTGTCATTTTTGTTGATGTTGATGCTATTACTTTCTGATTATTGTTTTCCTTCTAACAGTCAGGCTCTTCTCCTGCAGGTCTGCTGGAGTTTGCTGGGGGTCCACTCCAGACCCTGTTTGCCTGGGTATTACTAGCAGAGGCTGCAGAACAGCCCAGATTGCTGCCTTCTCCTTCCTCTGGAAACTTCCTCCCAGAGGGGCGCCTACCGGATGCCAGCTGGAGCTCTCCTGTATGAGCTGTCTCTCCATCAGGAGGCATGGGGCTCAAGGACACACTTGAGGAGGCAGTCTGTCCCTTAGCAGAGCTGGAGCACTGTGCTGGGAGTTCCACCACTCTCTTCAGAGGAGACAGAAAGGAACGTTTAAGTCTGCTGAAGCTGTGCCCACAGCCACCCCTTGCCCCAGGTGCTCATTCCCAGGGAGATGGGAGTTTTATCTATAAGCCCCTGACTGGGGCTGCTGCCTTTCTTTCAGAGATGCCCTGCCCAGAGAGGAGGAATCTAGAGAGGCAGTCTGGCTACAGCAGCTTTGGCGAGCTGTGGTGTGCTCTGGCCAGTCCTAAATTCCAGGCACCTTTGTTTACACTGTGAGGGGAAAACCGCCGACTCAAGCCTCAGTAATGGCAGATGTCCTCTCCCCACCAGTCTCGAGTGTCCAGGTCGACTTTAGACTGCTGTGTTGGCAGCGAGAATTCCAAGCTAGTGGATCTTAGCTTGCTGAGCTCCATGAGGGTCAGATCTGCTGAGCAAGGCCACTTGGCTCCCTGGCTTCATCCCCCTTTCCAAGGGAGTGAACGGTTCTGTCTTACCGGGGTTCCAGGTGCCACTGGGGTATGAAAAAAAAACTCCTGCAGCTACCTCAGTGTCTGCCCAAATCGTCACGCAGTTTTGTGCTTGAAACCAAGGGCCCTTGTGATGTAGGCACCCAAGGGAATCTCCATCTCTGCGATTTTCAAAGACCATGGGAAAAGCACAGTATCTGGGCCAGATAGCACTGTCCCTCAAGGCACAGTCCCTCATGACTTCCCTTGGGTAGGGGAGGGAGTTCCCCAACCTCTTGCACTTCCCTGGTGAGGCAACACCCCACCCACCCTGCTTCTGCTTGCCCTCCGTGGGCTGTACCCACTGTCCAACCAGTCTCAGTGAGATGAACTGGGCACCTGAGTTGGAAATGCAGAAACCACCTGCCTTCTGCATCGGTCTCACTGGGAGCTATTGACCGGAGCTGTTCCTATTCGGCCATCTTGCCCGGGGGCCCCTCTTTGATGAAATTCTTATCAGGACTCAGGCAAATGATCCTTTTGATATTAAGTTGATCTAAAAATATACTACTTCTTTTAAAACTCTTAATGTCACCCATAACAGAATAGTGTGAAGTGTTGAACCATGGGGCAGAAAGTGCTTGTCGTTAAGTTACAGTGTATTCTTTTATTCTAAAAGGGCTTAAGTTTAGCCATAACATCTATTGGCTGTGCTGTTCTGGGAAAATAACTACACATTTTTGAGCTTCACTTTCTTTCCAAATGGAAATTACATATTTCAAATGGTGAAAAATGTACTATTACTACCTGTACCCCACAGAAAATACAGCTATTTTATTTGCAAGATGCCATCAAGTATAAAATTCATGATTATTTCAGAGATAATAAAAAACAAAATTGTAAAATCGATAAAATATGGCAATACAAATGAGATAAGGATACAAAATAAGGCAATACTTGTTAAAATGGCTTATAAACTAAATCTATAAGATATTAATTTTATACCCATAATCTTATATTTTAAAATATATCTCCATAGATTGTTCTCTAAGATGCTTCATATATGAACTTTATGTCTCCCCAAAGACATGACAAACCATTTCAGGGAACATAATGTTTTCGTACTGACATAATGCCTAGCATAACAGTGCAACAACTACATACCATTTGTTCACATTTCAGATTCTGTGGAAAAAGTTAAAAGAACTGTAATGCTTACCTAAGCCTTACTACTTGGATATCTTGTATTATTAAACAACAAAAAATGTTGCTACCCAATTTGATGTTCAACTGAAGCATTATGAATGAACATTAACCATGTTACATCTCCAATATTTAATTCTATTTCATATTTGTTCTGGGAAAACTGTATTGTGCATTTAACTGTTGAGATGCATTTCTCTATTTGTTTTGTGTATTTCTCATTTCTAGCAAAATGAGACACTGACTGCTCTTTGCTCTACATTATATTTTTCAGAGTGTTCATACATCAAAGAGCATTAGAATATAGAAATAGAGTCTCTCTCTTGAGGAGAAGACACGTTTGCTTCAAGTCTTGGAAGATAAAAATAATGACTCCTTTTCTCCAGAACAAAGAGAAGGCATGCTTGCTGTTCAGTGTAATAAGGATAATGTCTCTGTGATGGTTAATTTTATGTCAGCTTAACGGGGTTAAGGGATGCCTGGATAGCTGATAAAACATTATTTTTGGGTGTGTCTGTGAAGGTGTTTCTGGAAAAGATTAGCATTTGAATTGCTAAACTGAGTGTGGAAGATCCATCTTCACAAATGTAGGTGGGCATTATATAATTCATTGATAGGTTGAATATAACAAAAAGGCAGAGGAGGGGCTAATTCTTTTTCTTCTTTAGTTGAAACATCCATCTTCTCCTATCCATGAACATCAGAGTTTCTGGTTCTTGGGCCTTCATACTGCAGGACTTACACTAGTGGCCTTGAAGTTGTCCAGCCTTTGGCCTTGTACTGAAACACACCACAGATTTTTGTATTCTCCAGCTTGTAGACAGCTTATATTAGGACTTCCTGGCCTCCCTAATTATGTGAGTCTATTTCAAATAATCTCTGCTTATTTACCTATATATCCTATTGGCTCTGTTTCTCTGGAGAACACTGGTTAGTACAGTCTCTCTCCAGAAGACAGAG
This sequence comes from Chlorocebus sabaeus, assembly GCF_047675955.1. Taxonomy (NCBI): domain Eukaryota; kingdom Metazoa; phylum Chordata; class Mammalia; order Primates; family Cercopithecidae; genus Chlorocebus; species Chlorocebus sabaeus. Next base: position 39,649,184 of record NC_132906.1, on the reverse strand, counting down.
TAGTAAGCTTCGGGTCCCCTAAGCTCAGGGTTTCTTTGCTACATGCAACTATTATGTGTGCATTTGTCACCTGGCTCTCTCTGTGTTGCCCTATGGGAATTGGGGATTTGGAAAATGTGCAAAATGCTAAGACTGTGTCTCTTGCTGTTGCTGTAAGTAATAAACTGTCCTTAACCTCTGACCCAATGGTCTTGTTTTTTCTATAACCATTCATGAAACTATGGCAGGTTAATTTGTTAGACTGCAAATATAGTAAACATTTTTTATTCTTTGCAGCTGTTAAAATTTTAATTCTCCAATTTTTACAATGAATTTAATGTGATTTATGTCTCAAAAACAAATTTGCACCTAAATTAGGTAACTAGAATTGCAGTTACAGAAGATAGGGTTTAAAAAAAAAATGTTTTGAAGGTTTCTTCTCTTAGGCTTTTTAAAACATAATAATTATTACAATTAAAAAAACTCATTTGGAATGTACTGTTGTTTCTTTTGGTAAAGTATATGGCACACCTGGGAGACAAAATTGATCCCTTTTTCTTTGTAGCAAACAATACAGTTGAATTTGTCTACTGTCACTTCTATCTTTAGATAAAAACTCCTAATGTCCCTCTATGACAAATATTACATGTCTTTTTAAGATTTGATAACCACAATTATCTTGTTTTCCATAGGGCTTTGTTTTGTTTTGCTTTTTCCTAAAAACAGCTAAATAGTTAGTGGATATAAGTTAACCTGAAATACATTGTCACAGAATCTTTATTGTTATTATTAATTTACTTTTTATTGTAGCCATGAGCAGAGTTCAGGTTGCCAATCATACATTTATTCATTTTTCTGTAGCTGAGCAGTCAGCTACCAGGATTCCTACAAGGTTCCTGTTGCCCTTATGAACTATCAATTTAAATGGAACCAAACGATGCAAAGTCTAAGTCACACATATCCTTGATCAAGCAAAAAAAAAAAAAAAATGATATGAAAACAAGCAATATGAATCAAAATAACTATTGATACTAAAATTCTCATTTCAGCCAAGGAACACTTTGTAAATTGATTTTATGGGATGTAAAATTACACATGGATCAAAGTAAATAACCACTAATGTCTCCTCCACATAGGTAAATAAATGAAGAATGCCATGCATTGTATCCCCACCTCATCTGGCGTGTTATATACATAGTTGTAAACCATAAGAATAGACATCCTCAATTAACCTTCAACCTTTAATGAGCTACCTATTTGCTTTTCACTGTGCCTCTCTGCTGCTAGAGAACTTTGCAATCATTTTCTCACTCTTTTACCTCCACAGGGAATATCTCTTCCTGTTTTTAATTTCCATGCCTCTAGAGTCTCCATTATATTCAGTCTCTCTAAGGTCCGTTCACTTCTTGACACAGCTCCAAAAGCAGACTGGTTTACGGAGCTTCATACCCCAGAGTCAAAGATGCCAAAGCATCTATTTGGATTTATTGTTACCAAACTAATATTTGTAGGTGCTTGGAATCCAAAGCTGTCGCTAAAATATCTTCTATCTGTGGCATGAAATAGGCTTTTGCTAGTAAATTCTAAAACTTCCTGTGCAAAAGGAAAATAGCCAACAGATGCTGTAGGATAAAATTCTTAATTAAAATGGGGACTCTGATGAATGGCAAAGGGTTTGACAAAATACCTTTTCATCCTGGAGTTTAATTTAACAGTTTGATTCAAAGTACATGTCAAAATTATGTGGTTTCATAACAATATATAATTGTTATTCACATTGTCTTTTCCTCAACATTAGTAGAAAACTGACTATCGAGGGTACTTATCACAGGTTATTAATCTTCCTGGAAAGTCTTGTATAACAAGATTAGAAAATAGATCTATTGACTAAATACCTACTGTGTACCAGGTACTTCACATATTTTATCTCTAACTCTCACAACATTTTGCAGATGAAGACACAGAAAACTAGAAAGAATAAACATCTCTCACAATTTTAATGGAATTTTAATCTAACACCAAAAGTGGTGGCTTTGAAATATAACACTGCACTTCACTTTTACATTCTCACTACAAGCCAGTAAACTATAATTTATTAACTGAACTTCACAGACAAAAAAGTTAAAATAGGCACAGTGATGTGCATATGGTCACACAGCATGTTCAAAGTAAACATTGCATTTAAACAAGCCTTAAAAAATTAGGTTTGCTGAATTTTGATCTTTCCACAAAAACTGTTTTCAAGTAAAATTGAATTCTGGGGATTTGTATTGCTTCTACTTTTAAATTCTGCCTTTCTAGTTATAATTCTTTTTTGCTCTTCCAAGTTTTATGTATGTGAGTTATTTTTTCTCTTATAGTTGGGGTAAACGTTATTTTCTAGACCTGAAGAGAAAAATAATGAATAATTTTAAAACACATATAAAAACAAACGTTCAACTTTCAAAAGTAATAAATTCAATTTGTTTTAAAATTTCTAGTAAATGACCTCCAGGTGAATGCTTATGGAAGAAAAGCTAATACATTTTAGGAGACCTGCACCTAAATCAAATGACCACTTAATGTCTTCATATGCTATACCTATAATCAGGAATTTGTTATGAGAAAATGTTAAAAAAATACATAAAGCTCACAAATTAATCATGCTGGTTTTCTCAAGATGTGATCCAGAGCTTTTCTTCTTTTGCCCTGAGTTAGGTGCAAGTTTTGTATGCACGTTTTATAGGTATTTGCTGTGCTACCAATGTGCCAATTTGTGCTGTCGTCCTTGTTTCCCTGTACCTTAAATTATTAATGGCATATACTAATTCATAAAATTTAAATCATTAATAATTGGCATGCCACAATTTAGTCCATATATAGACTTCCAAAGTAGGATAAATTAATTTATATGAGTTCTATTCTTTTTCAGATTGTCTCCTGGCAGATGGATTAATATTACCTTATCTCATAACAAACCATTCTGAAAACTAGTAAAGATAAAATTTCATTTAATTATTAATTGTATAGACAGCCTGAATTTAATAATGATTCTGAGCTGCTCACATTTCTGAAAGCACTTTATTCTTCAAGCCATGGCATTGCCACAAACAATGACGAAGACAATAAATGAGAAGGTAAAGTTACATGCCACTGAAATCATAATTAGGCTCTGACCCGGTTTTGATAGCAATTAAGTTCTACTCTTCTATTTTCTTCTTCTAAATAATGCAGATGTGCCTTTCTCTTCTTTTCATAAATATTCTTTAATATTTACTATTAAATGACGTCCTATACCACATGGCTCTAATCCAGGGGTATCACTAATGAGAACTTAATAGTTCTTAACAGTTTTCTATTTGCCAGTTCCAATGTCAACAACCTGCCCTTCCAGGTTAAACTGAATACAAATAACATGACCCTTGCCTTCTCTTTCCAAATAATGCACTGAACCTGTTCCTTTTACCCTGAGGGGTTGAGGAGCAGGAAAATGTTAATTTGTTTCTTTACTGACAGCCCCTAAGGTTACATTACAGCAAAACCTGTCAAATGCACAGGATCCTTGTGATCTTGATAAATAACAGGGATTAGCCAGAATTTGAGGTTCAAAGGGGGAATATAACTGAAGCTATTCTTAGAGGAAAATTTGGTGTAGAGTTAAGCGATGAACTGTGATACAATTCCTAGCCAATAAAATCAATCATTTTTTAATATCAGTGTGGCACCTTACAAAAATTCTGCTGACCTGAAGTTAGTTCATAGCTCTGGCTGTGCTCCTAAAGTAGTTCTGTGGCCTGAATCTTAAACATGAGTTGGTGGAAGTCCCGGGTTCCTCTTTGGTGACTGACGAGTTTCTTCCACTTCTAAAATGTGCATAATTCTAATTAGGGCCACTAGTCTCTCCATGAAAAAGAATGACACATTTAATAATTTCACAAAGTGCAGCAGGATAGAGGAGATAGAAGAGAATAATATTAAATGTACCTAAATCTGATGCTTATTAACTGTCGAAGTCAAATGCAAAGGTTTAAGCAAACTTGTTCCTCAGTGACTTGAGAAAGTATAAAATCCAGCTTATTCAGAATATTTTGAGACAAACAGGTGCAGTAATATATTTTGAAGTAAAGTCAACATAATTTATTAATTGTTCATGGCATATGGAGTGCAATATTGAGGCAGAATTTTAAGGAGATACAAAATAGTAGAAAAGTTTTATGTTCTCAAAGCATATGGGAGAGGAAAATAAACAAATAAATAAAAGGGCATGAAGTAGCACATTATCAAATGTAATTGTGTGTGGACAGTGCCTTTTTGTATATCATCATAGCAGCCATCATTTAACCCTAGTACTTCTTTTTATTAATTGGGGCCAACAAGAGTAATAGATTTTATTCATATCAATGAAGTAGAACATGTACGTGAATCCACTTATTTGTACTTTTCCCTGTGTACACACATGGGGCTTTGCAAGTGAAAGTAAATAAATCTCAAACAATATGTCAAGGGTCTAGACAGATGAAGAAATAACTAATGAACATTTCAGCTGATCTAAGAGAGGCACCTTACCTTGTGATAAAGACAGTGGCTAAATAATTGGCTTTTCAGCGAAGAAACACTGACATCATTTTACCAACAACATAACAGTGTTGATCAGTGGCTACCATGCTTTGAGTAACCTTAAGGTTAAAAAAGAGAGAGAGAGAGAGAGATTTTTAAATGTATCTGCTTTTAAAACAAGGAAAATTACTGAGGGGAAGGAAAAAGATAACAGTTAAAATGTTCCTATTCAATGTTAAAAGAGAATTTCTTTGTTCAGATTTCCCAAAGCCTACTTAGTTATAAGATGACAAAGAGTATAAATTATCACAGCCAAAATCAACGTGATATAAACTGTTATGGGATACTATGAATTTGTAATTTTACTAGCACACAAAGACATCAATAGGATTTGATTGAACAGTGTATATAGGGGCACCAGCAATCATAAATAAACCAATAGATTTTATGTTTCTACAAGTAAGTCATTTAAAGCCCCACCTTGTGGTGCGTTCAGTACTCACACACTTCTGTCTTGACAAAAGCTGGCTCTTGGGGGCTTTTTCCCTCCCTCTCTTAGCTCTTAGTGAATAGGCTTCTGCCGTCACCCATGTCTCTTCTTTCTGACCAGTTACTGACCCAAGACTCTATGCTACTATCACCACTTTTGTTGGAAATGTGACTTCATATCTCTGTTCTTTTGTTTTTGAATCCACAAAATGATAAGTATGGAGATAATCATTTCTGGAGAGTCTCATGTTACTCAAAAACATTTTTCCTCCAAGTCATGAAGGTGAACATAAATGAAGTGATGTATTAGTCTGTTTTCACACTGCTATAAAGAAATACTCAAAACTGGATAATATCTAAAGGAAAGAGGTTTAATTGAATTCTCATGGTTCTGGATGGCTGGGGAGGCCTCAGGAAACTTACAATCATAGTGGAAGGTGAAGAGGATGCAAGCACCTTCTTCACAAGGCAGTAGAAGAGAGAAGAATGAAGTAGGAAAGTCCAAACACTTATAAAACCATCAAATCTCATGAGAACTCACTCACCATCATGAGAACAGCATGGGAGAATTGTCCCCATGGTCCAAGCACCTCCCTCTCTTGACACATGGGGATTACAGGTCCCTCTCTTTACATGTGGGGATTACAATTCAAGATGAGATTTGGGTGGGGACACAGAGCCAAACCATATCAAGTGGCATTTTTAAAGTTTAAACTTTATACCTTTACTTTAATTTTAGATCTTAGAAAACACTGCTTTTTACTGATACTCAGTTTTATGATGAGTTTAATAAGACTAACATGGAACCTAACAGGCATATCAAACGACATTAAATTTTCTTCTTTTAACCCCATTGCCTAAGACATTCATTCTCTTTCTGACACCCAAATCACTAAATTTAATTTGGATTCACAACGGAGTTTTAAAGATATGTTTATTAAATTGTGCTTACACATACATTGTCATTATGCTTTGATAACAGTTTTATTAGATTCCCTCAAAATCTGTATAGAGTAAGAGAAATATTACTCACCAATTCCCAGAGTAAAATCAGTTCTCTCAGTGAGAAGGGATTCAAAGCAATTCAGCTCTGCTGAATCAAGCAAGTGCAGAGGATTGACTATAGTCAGTTATCAAAACAGCTGTTATGTTACACCATGAAGGATGGCAGCCCATGCTTATCACATTAGTGATAAAGGTCAGATTTTGTATTTTGAGACCCACTTGTGTATCGAGTAATAATGCCATTGTCAGTGTCATTCATGAAAATGGAGAAAACCAGAAATTGTATTGAATTGATAATGCCATAGAAATAGCATTATCAAAGTAAAAAATATAAATTTAAGAAATAATTCTGTATATGTATTTAAAACAAATGGATATATTGTGAAACAGGATATCCAACAAATACAGAGAAAAAGCAAACTTTATAATTTTCAACAAGCGTTTTTGCTTGTTATAAACCCAGCATTTAACACCAGTGAACATTTTCATTTAAAACAAAGCAAAACAAAACAAAGAACTCTCAGAGTCACAAGACATCACTTAGCCCCTTATTAATGTTTGAAAGTAAAGTTGTATTTGCCCTTTCACTATTACTGTCTTTAGCTTTAACATCTGTAAAACAATCGTAAAGTATATCTATAATCATCTTAGAACAGATATATAACACTTTATGTTCATATCAGTTTACAAACAACTTTTCATCCTAACAACAGATCTATAAATGGGGTTCACATTTGACATTTTTTATGTAAGATAACTTTATTTATTTATTTATTATTATTATTATACTTTAAGTTCTAGGGTACATGTGCATAACGTGCAGGTTTGTTACATATGTATACTTGTGCCATGTTGCTGTGCTGCACCCATCAACTCGTCAGCACCCATCAACTTGTCATTTACATCAGGTATAATTCCCAATGCAATCCCTCTCCCCTCCCCCCTCCCCATGATAGGCCCCGGTGTGTGATGTTCCCCTTCCCGAGTCCAAGTGATCTCATTGTTCAGTTCCCACCTATGAGTGAGAACATGCGGTGTTTGGTTTTCTGTTCTTGTGATAGTTTGCTAAGAATGATGGTTTCCAGCTGCATCCATGTCCCTACAAAGGACACAAACTCATCCTTTTTTATGGCTGCATAGTATTCCATGGTGTATATGTGCCACATTTTCTTAATCCAGTCTGTCACTGATGGACATTTGGGTTGATTCCAAGTCTTTGCTATTGTGAATAGTGCCACAATAAACATACGTGTGCATGTGTCTTTATAGCAGCATGATTTATAATCCCTTGGGTATATACCCAGTAATGGGATGGCTGGGTCATATGGTACATCTAGTTCTAGATCCTTGAGGAATTGCCATACTGTTTTCCATAATGGTTGAACTAGTTTACAATCCCACCAACAGTGTAAAAGTGTTCCTATTTCTCCACATCCTCTCCAGCACCTGTTGTTTCCTGACTTTTGAATGATCGCCATTCTAACTGGTGTGAGATGGTATCTCATTGTGGTTTTGATTTGCATTTCTCTGATGGCCAGTGATGATGAGCATTTTTTCATGTGTCTGTTGGCTGTATGAATGTCTTCTTTGAGAAATGTCTGTTCATATCCTTTGCCCACTTTTTGATGGGATTGTTTGTTTATTTCTTGTAAATTTGTTTGAGTTCTTTGTAGGTTCTGGATATTAGCCCTTTGTCAGATGAGTAGATTGCAAAAATTTTCTCCCATTCTGTAGGTTTCCTGTTCACTCTGATGGTAGTTTCTTTTGCTGTGCAGAAGCTCTTTAGTTTAATTAGATCCCATTTGTCAATTCAGCAAAGTCTCAGGATACAAAATTAATGTGCAAAAATCACAAGCATTCTTATACACCAGTAACAGACAAACAGAGAGCCAAACCATGAATGAGCTTCCATTCACAATTGCTTCAAAGAGAATGAAATACCTAGGAATCCAACTTACAAGAGATGTAAAGGACCTCTTCAAGGGGAACTGCAAACCACTGCTCAGTGAAATAAAAGAGGACACAAACAAATGGAAGAACATACCATGCTCATGGATAGGAAAAATCAATATCATGAAAATGGCCATACTGCCCAAGGTTATTTATAGATTCAATGCCATCCCCATCAAGCTACCAATGAGTTTCTTCCAAGAATTGGAAAAAACTGCTTTAAAGTTCATATGGAACCAAAAAAGAGCCCGCATCTCCATGACAATCCTAAGTCAAAAGAACAAAGCTGGAGGCATCACGCTACCTGACTTCAAATTATACTACAAGGCTACAGTAACCAAAACAGCATGGTACTGGTACCAAAACAGAGATATAGATCAATGGAACAGAACAGAGTCCTCAGAAATAATACCACACATCTACAGCCATCTGATCTTTGACAAACCTGAGAGAAACAAGAAATGGGGAAAGGATTCCCTATTTAATAAATGGTGCTGGGAAAATTGGCTAGCCATAAGTAGAAAGCTGAAAGTGGATCCTTTCCTTACTCCTTATACAAAAATTAATTCAAGATGGATTAGAGACTTAAATGTTAGACCTAATACCATAAAAATCCTAGAAGAAAACTAGGTAGTACCATTCAGGACATAGGCATGGGCAAGGACTTCATGTCAAAAGCAACGGCAACAAAAGCCAAAATTGACAAAGATAACTTTTTTTTCTACTTAAGAACAGTAGCATTAAATATAAAAATAATAAAATATTCCAGGTAAGATTTTTCCCCCTTATATCCTAAGTGTAATATTCTGAGGCATGCATGCTTAATCTGGTAATCTTGAATGATTGTGATCTACTGATGTTGGACTAAATACAATAAATTTACCATGGTCTATCAAGTTTTCATAGGTCTTATAAGACCTATGCAAGCAATTGACTGCTCTTTGCTCTGAACAATCTTTTAAATGATGCTTGTATTGAGAATTACCTTTAAAAACAGAGTTAGGTAATGCCTCCCTCTAGAGCATATGCCAAGTGTGCCATCTGGCCACAGAATATTCAGATTCCTAAGGCCCATATTTTGTCATACGTCTCACTGAGTATGCATATGTCATCTGACTCTCTTTATATAGCCGTGTGGAAATGGGACTCAGGAAACAGATATGAAAATATTAGTATTCTAGCTGCTGCTATTCCTGTGAGCAATAAGCTGCCCTATTGTTATGAGTGATAAACTATCCTTTGATTCTGATCCACCAGTCTTGTGTCTTCTTCCAGCATCCATGAAACTATAGCAGGCCAACTTGTCTGACAGTAGGTAAAATTTTAAAACCTACACAGATATTTGCAGAGAAGTCTCCCAAATTGTCTGCTAATTGATATTCTTAAGTTTAATGACAATCCTCATGCATTTAATAATTTATTGGTTGACTTATTTAAATTAAAGAAATTTACAGCCCCAGCTTTTTTGGGTTAGATGTACTCCACTTCCTACAAATATTGATGCAAAAATTTTCCTAAATTAGAATGGATTTAGATATTGGGTAGCTATAAGCAAATTAATTAGCATATTTATGTAAGAAAAGGAAGGAAGGAAGGTAGGAAGGAAGGAAGGAAGGAAGGAAGGGTGGGAGGGAGTGAGGGAAGGAAGGAAGGAAGAAAAAAGAGAGAAAACAAAAAAGAATGAATGAAAGGAAGAAAGAATGAAAGAGAAAGAAAAAGAAAGAAAGAAAGAAAGAAAGAAAGAAAGAAAGAAAGAAAGAAAGAAAGAAAGAAAGAAAGAAAGAAAGAAAGAAAGAGGGAAGGGAAGGGAGAAAGAGAGAGAGGAAGGAAGGAAGGAAGGAAGGAAGGAAGGAAGGAAGGAAGGAAGGGAAGAAAGAAAGAAAGAAAGAAAGAAAGAAAGAAAGAAAGAAAGAAAGAAAGAAAGAAAGAAGAAAGAGAAAGAAGAAAGAGAAAGAAAGAAAGAAAGAAAGAAAGAGAAAGAAAGAAAGAAAGAAAGAAAGAAAGAAAGAGAAAGAAAGAAAGAAAGAAAGAAAGAAAGAAAGAAAGAAAGAAAGAAAGAAAGAGAAGGAAGGAAGGAAGGAAGGAAGGAAGGAAGGAAGGAAGGAAGGAAGGAAGGAAGGAAGGAAGGAAGGAAAGGAAGGAAGGAAGGAAGAAAGAAAAGAAAGAAGAAAAGAAAGAAAAGGAAGGAAGGAAGGAAGAAAGAAAAGAAAGAAAGAAAAGAAAGAAAAGGAAGGAAGGAAGGAAGGAAGGAAGAAAGAAAGAAAGAAAGAAAGAAAGAAAGAAAGAAAGAAAGAAAGAAAGAAAGAAAGAAAGAAAGAAAGGAAGGCAGGCAGGCAGGCAGGCAGGCAGGCATAAGTGAATTCTGGAGTTTGTAAACAATTCAGTAAATACAGAAGACAGGAGGTTTATCACTTCTTAATTGCTTTTATGGTTTAATACATCCAATTTTTTGCCCATACTCTTGCTTATTTATATTGTCACTCTCTTTACTACCTCTAGTTTTTCCTCCTTGGGCCTAATTATTTGTATTTCATTTTCAAGCCTCTTCTGCCAGCACAATAATAAACATATATTTTTCTCTGAATTTCTCAAAGATGAATACATAAATGTTCAAAGATATAATAGCCCAAGGCATATATTCCCAAAATCAGACATTCATTCAGCAATCTGAATGACCTCAAAATCAAATATCAAATTCAATCTTTTATATATATATATATATATATATATATGTTCTCTGAGATGGAGTCTCACTGTGTCATCCAGGCTGGAGTACAGTAGCACAATCTCAGCACAGCACAACCTCCGCCTCCCAAGTTCAAGTGATTCTCCTGCCTCAGCCTCCTGAGTAGCTGAATTACAGGTGCATTCCACCACACCTAGCTAATTTTTTGTATTTTTAGTAGAAATGAGATTTTACCATGTTGGCCAGGCTGGTCTCAAACTCCTGACCTCGAGTGATCTGTCCACCTCGGCCTCCCAAAGTGCTAGGATTACAGGCATGAGCCACCGCTCCTGTCCTCGGATAATATTTTATTGAACATTCTAAAGAACTTACTTAAAATAAATTAGCTATATAATTAAGTATCTCAAGAAAAAAATCTGTGTTACTGCTGTCTTCTACCTTGTTTCATCCTATAACTCGGATGGTAATTTACAATTCTATACCTCATCAAATTGACACTCTTAGTACAACACTTTTTTCCACTGGGGATTACATACATCCTTTTCATGGTTGCCATTGTGTACTTCTCTAATATTTGTAACACAAAATGTGGATTCCTTACAGGTAATGAAATCACTTCTGTAAGTCGTCTTTTGTTTGTATTATAGTAAAAAATAAGATCTGAGTCTACACCCTAGGGAATACCATATGGAAATATTATCCAAATTCAAATTGTATAATTAAAGAATATAGGTTTCTTCACAATTTGTAAGGGCTATTTTCTCAGTTTTGTCATTAGCCAAATGATCAGTTGTGTTGCTTATGCTTAAAGTCATGTTAATAATAAATTATTTTTACACCAATGAGAAAATTAATGGG